>NC_142029.1:60122307-60729391 GCF_982192425.1 Myodes glareolus
TCAAGGATTCTCTTTTACTAGGACAACTGAACCAGGAAGTAGTCTTTGCTGCTCTAGGGTAGCACCTGACCTGTCAATAGATACCAGGAATGTGTGCCCCTGTGGCTGCTGTTGGGTGAGGGTCTTCATGATACTCATCTTGGAGTTTGGCTTCCAGGGTGTGTAGACAGAATCTCCACTCTCAGGATTTAGAGGTGAAAGTCTCAGCTCTGCATTCCACCCGTGTTACACAGAATGGCATTACAACAAAGTAGAAAGTAACTACATCTATGTTAGAGCTGCTGGGGGATGCATTTTACACATGAGTGAGTTCTAAGTCTGAAACATGTCCTCATATACATTTAAAAGTTCTCACAGCCTGAATGATTGCCTTATTTTGGAATAAGTCTTGTTTTAGGGTTTTTAATGAATGTTTTTATTTTGAAGCATGTTTGTGTGTGTATGTGTGTGTCTGTGTTGGGGGGTACCTGGAAATTCCATGGTGATTTTTCTCTTGACCTTGATCTTTTGCCTATAATACATAAGGGGGCATGTGCCACTATCTTCTTTCATTAGTTGTGATGGTGGCCTTGGTGGCTGTTGGGAAGGGGACAATAGTAGCTATTCTTGCTGATCTTGCCCTGCTTCTTCTCAATTTAAGCAAAGCACTGAACCATCCCTTGTCAGTGTGAGACATGCTTTTCTTAGTGACCTCAACATCCAGAAAGCTTTTAGAAGATTGACATCCTAAGATTGCCGCTCCTGGTGGTATGTAGCAGGTGAATGTACTTGATAAAAGAGTGTGCCTTTAGCTTTTGGTGTTATAAGATATTGAGCCATAATGGAAAAGTGGTAGATAACGTGGTTTGAATCTTAATTTTCTCCTAAAAGACCATGTACTGAAGAGGTGATTTCCAGCTGATGAGTTGTTGACAGGTGACAGAAGCTTTAGGAGGTGTGGTCTAGTAGAAGGAAGTTATGTCATTGTGGGCTCTTATGTAGTAATCATGACCTGAATTGAAATATCCCAGTGAGAAAGGCTCAGGAAGTAAACAACTCACAAATCTTAGGAAGTCCATGAAACTGAAAAGATTAATAAAGTCCCCCCTTCTCCAAGAGTATCTAAGTAAAAAGACTGCGGGGGAGAAGGAAGACACTATAACCTAGCAGGCTGCCCTCACACCAGGCAATGAGCTCTAGGAATTCAGCTTTTGTGAATTGTTATTGTGTGAGTTTTTTTGTGATGGGGAGTGGACTTTTTGGTGATGCAATTGACTTTGAGGTATCCTTGTTCAGGTATACAACCTCTCACCTGTACTCCTGTAAGTGACCCCAATAAACTTAGTGGTTTACCAAACTCAGTTCTGATGGAATTGTTGTTTTGGTCTGTCATTGGTGCTCATTCTGGATTGAGGAGATAATAGTTCACAGCTCACCAGAGAAAGTCACACAAAAAGGACATGATTTAATACAGGATATCAGCTCTCCAGCCTCTTCTTTTCTCTCTTTGTTTTCTGGTGCCTCGAAGTAAGCACCCCTGCCACGATATTCTGCCTTATCACAGGTCTTAAAATACCGAGTCAGTCTAACATGAACTAAGTCCTCTGAAACCATGAACCCAAATAAATATTCTTCTTTTAAAGTTTATTTTCTCAAAAAAGGGTTGATTTTCTCTTACACATTGTCCCAGTGATGGGAAGATGAGCAACACAAACTTCTAGGAGCTAAAGAAACTTCCAGGCTACAAGACTCAGTGGTATAGTAAAAAATTCACCTATTCCATTCTGATTTCATTAGTTATTTACATAGTTGATTCATTTTTTAAAACAATTGAGTTCCTATTTCTATTCTGAAACAATGCTCCAACAGTGGACTCATATGCATCAAAATCCACCCTTCTATGTATCCATTCTGAAAACAGCAATAGTCCTTCTGGGCATGCAGAAGTCATAAGAGGACATGGGATACCCTGAAACTGGAGTTGTAGATGGCTGTGAGCCACCATGTGGGTGCTGGGAACTGAACCCTGGTCTTCTGTAATAGCAACAAGTGCTCGAACTACTACTGAACCACTGATCCAGCCCAATTTTTAATGAGGGAGAATTCAGTGATGTCTTTTTGGAAGGGATGTGTTTGGAAAGATACTGAAGGTTTTTTATTTTAATTTTAAGCTATGCATATGTGTATGTATATAGGTATATGCTTGTGTGTATTTGAAGAGGCCAGGAAAGGGGTGTTGGAGCCCCTAGAGCCCCTAGGCAATATGAGCTGCCTCATACGGGTGCTGGGAACTGAACCCTGTCCTCCAAAAGAGCAATATATACTAATACCCTTTGAGCCTTCTCTCTCTTCTTCTCTGCGTTGAAGGTTTTAATTGAGAAGCTTGAGATGAATTTAACCTTACAAGCACATTTGGCTCTAAGATCTTTCCAGCTAGAAAGAATGATTTCTGAGAGGCTGGAATTCTGACACAGCATACTGTACTTGGAGATAGCAGCTGTGGAATTCCTAGAGAGTAAATACTCTCCAAGGAATGAAAGGATGAGACTTGCAGATCCCAAGGAGTCCATTCTAAGGATCTGGGAGAAACAGATGTTGGAACCTTTGCTACACAAGTCTGAATTGGGAGAGGGGCCCAAGAATTTGCTTCTCTATGCAGTCTGTAAGGGTGGAGGCTGTTGGCCTGGGACCACACATTGAATAGATAGGAAGGGGATAATCCTGAGGACTCAGTAGGAGGCCATGGCATCATTAGGCAGAAGATACTAGGCCCTGGTTAGGTTCAGGGTCAGGGTGCCAAGGATAGTGGCAACAGTGTGGACTAAAGAAGTGCTCTATGTGTACATGCGAGAGGGGTGTGGAAATAAGTGGAAGGAATGCTGAGATGACCCTCGTCCCAGGCCCTGAGAGAATGAGCAGAAACCAGCCATTCCCTAGTCTAGAGCTTTCATTTCTCTGGTGGGCAAGGTGCAATCCAAGGAGGAAGCAAACAGCTAACAGTGTGCCCTGGGACACAAATCCCCTGATTTCACAATAGCAACCTTTGTAAGCTAAGTTGGAAATGAAAGGAAACAAAGCCGCTGTTCCTCCCAGCAACTCCTGGATAGTCTCACTGCCCTGGCTTCCACTTCCCTGGCCTGCCATTGGCCCAATCTGCTTCTGGAATCAAAGCCACTGCAGAAGATCCCCTCCCTGGAAGCAGTCCTGGACAAGGTTCCTGAAAGAGAGGTCAATATTGTCGCAGGACTTCCTACGATTTCTTTTTAGTCCTAGCTCTCGGTTGCTGGAGAATTTTCATGGCTCAGAGAACTTACTGGTGACATTTTTGCTGAAGTATGGAGACAAGATTGGGAAATTAGGGCACGCTCCTTGGATTTCCAAGGGGACAGATATTGATTGCAGACATTCCTTTCCACACTCACAAACACTGGCGTGCACTCACGTGCAAAGGAGATCCATCTTAGCCCCCAAAGGCCCTTTTGTCTCTCTGAAGCACTTATTAAATGCATCTGTGTTTCTGCTGGCAGCTCAGAGTCATCTAGAAGGGGAACACAATGGGATGTCAGTCAGTGTTTGTTACTGTCAGAGCCTTCTTGCCGTCCACCCCGTGTTTATTGTCTTTTGGGAGCCCGTTTTAGCCATTTTCTATGTGCAAAGTCATTAATCTTTCTCCTGGCTCTGGTGCTATACATTGGCTGACAGCTGGGGTCTTGGCTTTCTGGGCTCTTAGGTAGAGGCATCTCCCTGCCTCCCAGGGACAGAGCTTTGATTAGAAAGAAGGAAGAGCTAACCAATCCTTAAAGGAGCCAGAGGAGGAGGGTGCAGGTGTCTGCGGTCCCAGAAGGTACTGGGATTGGTGGAAAAGGTCAGTCTGATTTTGAATCATCTACAGTGCACCCTGACACCAAAATATACTCACCCCCATGCGGTGTCACTTGATAAAGGGGCTAATGAAGTGGAAAGATGTCAACAGAGCTAAGCGGGCCAGGCTCTCAGGGATGCTTGCGCCATGATTCAACCCTCTGTTGCCATGGATACTGGGGAGGCTTGGCTTCTTTCTTCCTCTTTTTCCTTTTGGAAAGTCTCTCCTTGGTAACCTTGACCCTTTCACGTCGGCAGGCATAGATAAGGAATTCCATTTTCCCTTATCTGGTCATGGTTGGCTGGTAGACTCTGGTGGGTCTGTGATGGGGGAGGGGTGCTGGCCAGGGGCTCTGGAGTGCCTTAATTCAAATGCATGAAGCGGAGGGTGGGAAGCAATGGAAAAAGAACAGTTAATTAAGGTTGATGTTGCTGGGAAGGTTGTTTTCTGAATAATAAATTCTGCAGACTTCAAAAACAAGCACAATTAAAGGAGTGCAGAAAGGAGAGGCAGCTGAAGGGCAGAGGAGGACCGATTTGGTCACAGGATAGTTTTGGGGGAGTATAAAGTGGGGGATAGAGGCAGATAGGAGGTCCTCGCCATGTGGAGATTTTAATAATGCTTAAAATAAATACTGTGCTTAATGAGAGCTTGAGGCCATGCTGTCCACACGAATGCCTTTGTCTTGAGAGGTGAGATCAGTGGTGTTCTGAGCAAACAGGGATGTTGATCCTGATAGGAGAGTTGGACTTAGTGTGATAAAAAAAAGGGGGGGAGGATGATTCTTCAGTTTAAGCTTAGAAATCTAATCTCTGGGTAGATCTTTCTCAATCATATTGAACATCAATGTCAGGTTCATGTACTCACTGTATCATCATGTTCGCTGTGCCTTCCAGAATACATTACTGTTCCAGAAGATAATGTATCAATTCCTGGACCATTTAAGGCCTGATGCTCTTGGGGATGGTCATCCATTCTTGAGTGAGACAGTGGCGGGTGACCAACAAAATGTGGTACCTCAGACTCACCTGTCAATAATAAATATTGTTAGGATACATTCTGAAAGAAAAAAAGAATCTGGTTTCATTAAATGCTTTGTAAATAGGAACCTTAACTTTCAAGTTACAGGCCGAAGGAAGCAGCAACATAATCCTTTAAAAATCCTTTGAAAAGCAAAGGTGAAAATCTTAGCACATTCTTCTCCTGTATATCGTGATCTGGAAATGAAGTATCCTCCAATAAGGTTCTTATGATGAAGGCTTGATCCCCATTGCAATGTTTGGAGGTGCAGTTTTGGGGAAGGGATTGGACCATGAGGCTTAGTCTAATTATTAGGCTAATTAATTGGTAGATGCAAAGTTTGATAGTATTGTTGGGTGATGGTAGAAACTAAGAGGTAGGACCATGTAGATCACTAGGGGCATCCCTGTTTCTTGTACAATTTCTTCTTTGTCCCTGGCTGCCTTGAGATGCGCTCCCTGTCATGATAGTTTTGTTTTGCCACAATACCCTAAAAAGCAATGCAGTCTTCTGACTGTAAACTGTAGTCCCCGAAGCTGTGAACCACAGTGCGTCTTTTCTCCCTCAAGTGGTTGCATCCGACAGCTTGTCACACTGACACAACACTGACTAACACACAACACTAGAAGGGTCTGCTTTTTCTTTTCCCAACTGACAATCAGGTGAGTAGAAATAGGAGATGTCAAGTTGTCAAGGAGAAAGCTCCCATGTTCCCATGATTGGTAGGTAAGGTGGATAGGTTCTCTGGGTTCTCCTAATCTGCCCATACTTGCCACACTTTCAGTTAGTGATTTTAGTTGGGCTTGAAGTGAGCTGATTGAGAAATGGCTGGAGGGAATCACATTGCTTAATCCAGGCAGTTGAGCAAAGGCTTGGGGGGAACATTGGTAGCAGGATAAATTTTGGTTAGCGTCACACAGATTATCTGTAGAGATTTCCTGATATGATTCTTCAGTAGAAATACTGGTCAGCTGGCAAGACAAGCCCATTGGTGCAATAGTGGCATGAGTGTTATAGGAGGTGGTGAGCAATAACTTCCCTATTGGATTTGAGGCCCATGCAACAGAGGAATATGACAAACCTGGTACTGCAAACCTGGCCAGGAAGGGAGGCTTGGGGGAGGTCATAGGATCTAGAGGGGAGCCTCCTACTATTATTTGGTAAACACTATTTTGCTACTTGCTAAATTGTATGATCTTCTAAGCATTTATTCTTATACCCACGGGTTATAGTATAGCTCTCATCACTCATCAGAGGTACTCCTTTTTTTTTTTTTTCACTGAATGATGGTTAATACAGAGACTCACAACTGGTTGAAGTGCATAGAGTAAGTGACTGTGGAGTACTCAGCCCTTAGTGGGGGAGATGTATATCAGAACCCCTCAGTGACAAGGCTTGGGGAGTGTGTGTGTGTGTGTGTGTGTGTGTGTGTGTGTGTGTGTGTGTGTATGCGGGTTGGGGTGGGTGGGCAGAAACTTCACAGAAGTCAGAGGTCCAGATTTCTTTGTTGGGGAGGACTGCTGAAAAATAGTGGGTTTTTTTTTTTTGATATTGAGATAGTTGTTGAGCTCATGAACTCACAGCAGCTGTGTTCACTTGCACAAGATTGGCACAAGATCAAGCCAGTCAACATTCCAACATAGATAGGGGAGGGTCCCTACAAACTCACCCTTAACTGAGAAGCTATTGGCAATTGTTGAATGCGTGGGGAGGGAGTGTTAGTTTTCTTTGGGGATATGGCTTATCGTAGGTTGCCCATGCCCTACACCTATGTGCACACAGGCAGCACATAGTGCTCAGTGGGTTCTGAAAAAAGAAGATGTGAAGACATAAAGTGGAGAAGGAGAGGTGAGTGTCTGGTAGGAGTTAGGAGAGAAGGGGGTTGACACAAGCTAAACATATTGCATGCATTTTTGAAATTATGAAGGATATGCATAAAATAAAACAAAGTAAGAAACATGCTCAATAAATCATGCTACTTTTATAAATGAAATATAATGTGGTTATCCAAAAGAATGAAGACATGATAGAGTAACGTGGAAAATATTTCAGCGTTTATTCTTAAGTGAAAAGACAGGGGCCCAGCAATCTGTGTCTTTTATTTTTATAGTAGCAAAAGGATATAAATGAAGAGCATTCATGCTTGCAGTTTTTCGACTTTGTACGGGACTTAAAATACCTCCTATATGCTCAAGTGTCAGATCAGCTGCTGTCCAGTCGGTGGTGCTGCTTAAGGAGGCTGTGGAACCTCTGGGGGCAGGGCGTTGCTAGAGCAAGTGAGTCTCTGGAGAGCTGGCTTTGAGTTTTCTAGAATGACAAACTTCTTATATTGCTTCTACTTTCTGATCCACTCAGATGTAAGCAAGCAGCCTCATGCACCTTTCGGAGATGGCCATGAGCCATTCTTGCTACTGTGAAGGACTTCATCTTCCCAAACTGCGAGACAAATAAATCCTTAGGTTCCTTTTGTCTTGCAGCTAATACAGGAAACGGATACTAGCAGGTGATGACTATGAGCGGGAAGAATGTGGAAGAGTTCAAAATGCAGGTTGGAGAAGCCCTAGACTCCTATAAGCAGAACCTAATGGGCGACTGCTATGGAGGCTCAGAAGAGCAGTGTGCAGATAGACATGTTGACCGTGAAGGCCCAGCTCATGGGGTTTCAGAGGGGAATAAGAACTGGTTGGAAAACTTGATTAGAGGTCACTCATGCCACATTCTGATAAAGAGTCTGCCAGCCTGCATTCTGAGATCTTGATGCTAATTTCCAAAAGTAAAGGACTGATTTAATGGGTGTGTGTCGGGGGAGGAATTCCAAGACATATAATACCCAGGCTATAGCATGGCTATGGCTCACTACTTTTGGTGAGGTTTAGAGTGAGGCTTTAAAGCAAAAAGACACAAAAAAGTGTATGGGTTGGTGAAGAAAGGGAGAAGAGCAAGTTTAAACTTGTTAACAAGGATGGGTTAGACAAACATCTGTAATTCTGAGAGATAAGCGCCATTAATGAGAAACCATGAGCTCTAGTCTGGGACATGGAGGAAAAAACCCAACATGAGTACTCCAGGGTTTAATAGTACAAACTATGTTGAAAACCTCTCCCAGTGGTGGTGGTGCCTGCCTTTAATTCCAAAACTCGGGAGGCAGAGGCAGGCAGATCTCTGAGTCTGAGGCCAGCCTGGTCTACAGAGTGAGTTCTGGACTGGCTCCATAGCTCCTGGTAAACCCTGTCTCAAGAAAAAAAGAAGAAAAAAGAAAATGTCTCTTTTGAAAATAGAGTGACTGAGCAAAGACTTTCCCCGCATCCTGCCCAAGCAGGAACATCTAGAGAAGCGCTTTCCTAGGTTCAGCCTTCAGCGCATACAGAGGCTGCTGCAACTGTCATTCTAGGTGACCAGGTGACACCTCCACACTGGCAGTAGAACTTGGCATCGTCTTTCTTGGTGCTGGCTTTTCAAGTATTGAAGATAGAAGAGTTACAGGGTTAAAGAAACTTGCACCAAGGCTCCAGAGAGTCACTAAAGGCAGACAACGTGAACAAAATCCTGACAGAGGGACTGAGGCTATATTATTAGGTCGATTGGTACAGTACCTGCCCAGCACGCATGCGTTGTGGGTTCCCTGCATGCAACTCCTGAGTTGCTGTGTATGAAGCTGTGAAAGTGACGCCTATGTTGCAGGGGATATACAAGGATATGGGATATGCTCGGAAAGTGCAACACCCACTACGGGAACGCCAAGTAGAGCTTACCACAGCAGTGAGAGGTTTGGGGCTACTGCCTTTTGAAAACTAGATGATGTCCCTAGCCACCTCCCTTCCCGGCACTAGGTTCTGGACATGGAGCTGTGAGGTTTGGTGTTTGTCCTGTTTTTTTTTCCTCCCTGTTTTGACAGAATCTCATGTAGCCCAGGATGGTCTCAAACTCACTACGTAGCTGGGAGTGACCTTGAGTTTCTCTCTCACTGCTTCCTCCTCCTGAGTGGTGAGACTAGAGGCACGTGCCACCATGCCTGCTTTATGTGAAACTCTGGATCAAGCCCAAGTATTTGGTTGCACGTCGCGGGGAGTATTCTCAGTGGTCAGTGGAACCTACTCTTAGGCACAGGTGTGTGTGTGTGTGTTCACCAAAGAGGGCCGGGAACAAAGTAAACACTGATAATGTTATGGTTTGAATTTGAAATGTCTGCTATAGGTTCCATGTTGAATGCTTGGTATCCAGCTCCATGGTGTTATTTTGATTAAAGTTGGAAATTTTAGGAGATGAGACACAGCTGGGTGAAATCTGTGCATGCAAGCATGCACACATGCATGCATGCACACGCACACGTACACACACACACACACACACTTATATGAAGACATTAGTGTGATATTAGGAAGCCAAGCTATAAAGAAAACAAATCTAAGGAGAGATATCTTCAGCAGGGTCCTAGGAGGAGCCAGACTCCAAAGACTTGGTACAGGCAAATTCTAACAAATAGTTATGCAAGCAAATCAATATCAACAAGAATCCTTGGGTGGGTGTAGACAGAATACAGAGCTGCTGAAATATGCCATCTTAGCAACCTAGGATTTAATAAAAAAATTATTAGCCAAAGAAGTAAATAAGAAATTTGACTCATACTCTGTAAAAAGAAAGCAGTCAATAGAAATGGTCTCTGAGTTCCTCTAGAGGTTAGATTTAATAGACAAGGACTTCAAATCAGCTGTTGGAAATATATTAAAAGTAATGAAAAGAAATCACATTTAAGGAATTAAACAGAAGCAGAATAGCAAAGATTCAGAGAGTAGAGAATCTAAAGGAAAAAAGCAATTATTAAAAGTAGAAGAAATTCAGGAGTTGGGAAGTAAAATAAATTTAAGTGAAAAAAACTGACTGGCAAGAAGCAGTTAGCTTTTCACTACTGTCACAGGATACCAGAAGGAGCAACTTAAAGACGGGAGAATCTGCTTTGGCTCATGGTCTCAGATGGTCATGTACATGTTTTCTTCGTCACCTAACTGTGAGCCTACGGTGAGGAGATTAGGAAGGAAGAGATGGTAAGGAGCTAGTGTAAGATATGCCCTTAAAGAGTCACCCCAGGGACCCTCTTCCTCTAACCAGGTCCTATATCTGCTAGCCCGTATGGTATGAGCTTGTGAATAGATTAACCCATTGATGGTTTCAGCACTTCCCAATCCACGAACCTTTTAGTAGCCCTGCCTGCTGGGAAATCAAGACCTCTATGTGCGTGTCTTCTAATGGTGGTGGGAGATCCTTCATGTCCAAACCACAACAAAGGAAAAATGCCAGATTTCAGATGGAAGAGAAAAAAACGGACATTTGAAAATAAACCAGTAGTAATTACCAAGATTGGATAATAGGGAGAAAATAAAAATAAACACAGCTTTAGAGACTTGTGAGTCAGCAAAGCATGACTCACACCAGGCATGTGATGGTGGTCTCAGAAAGAGCGGAGATGATGCTCAAATTTAACTTACAGATTCAAGAAGTCCTGTTAGCCCTCAAACAAGATAAACATGAAGAAATTCACAAACAGATGCATTTTAATTCAACTGTTAGAAGCCAAAGACAATGAGAAGGCAATTAAAAAGAAAGAAAGGAAGGAAGGAAGAAAGGAAGGAAGGAAGAAAGGAAGGAAGGAAGGAAGGAAGGAAAAGAGGAAGGAAGGAAGAAAGGAAGGAAGGGCACTACATGCAGGGAAACATTTAATGTAACTTTTTTTTTTGCTGATTTCTTATCTGAAACAATGGCTTCTCAAAGGCAGTGGAATGACATTTTCAAAGATTTTTAAGGAAAAATTAGAATTAAATCCATCATGACTATTAAAAAATGAAGAACAAATAAACATATATTGGAAGTAGTTGATGCACCAGCCTACCACATAAAAACATACTGAAGCAAGTCCTTTGGGTTGAAATGATGACATCAGAGATGGGAAACTGAATTAACAGGAAGAAATGAAGAGCTGTGGAAATGGGAATGATTATAAATAAAACATGCTTCAAAATTACCCATAGTTTAAGAAAATGAATAAAAAGAACAATTGAAAATATTTTGAGCTGGGTGAAAATAGCAATATAATATATCATGATTTATGAGATGGAAACAAAGCAACACTTAGAGGAAAAAAATGTGTGTGCATGTGTTTGTGTGTGTGTGTGTGTGTGTGTGTGTGTGTGTGTGTGTGTGTGCCTGCACATGTGCTCTCACATGGGAAGAGTAATGGTCAGTGTTGGGTGTTTTCCTTAATCCCTCTTCACTTATATTTTATGACAGAGTCTCCCACTGAACCTAGATATTACCAACTGGCTAGATTGGCAGGCCAGCAAGCCCTGGGCATTTACTAGTTTCTGTTGGAAATCTCCACTCAGCTCTCACTCCACCCCAATCCCCGTTCTAAATCCCACTGCTCAGAAAGCCCACCAAGGGGCAGCTACTCCCCCGGAGTTCAAGATCACGCCAATAGGGTTGAAGTTGCAGATACACACCACCATTACCCAGCATCTTCCATAGATGCTGGGACTCTGCAGCCAGGTTCTCATGTTTATGTGACAAGCACTTTAACTACTAAGTAGCTTTAAAAGTCAATATTAGAAAAGAAATCTTAAATCAACACAACTCCAGCTTCGCTATCCTAGAGGAAATAAAGCAAACTAAATTCTAAGCATGTGGAGAAATAAAAAAGCATGGAGCAAACTGATGACTAGAGACTGTTTCTTTTAAAAAATGTTCTTTACTAATTTCTGTGATAAGTGCCTACAAACGAGTGATTAAAGTGACCGTTTCATCACTTTCAAATTTGGGGTGTCAGAAGTCTGGCCACAGATTTCTTCCTACACCAATAAGAAACATTTATAAGGTTGCAAATCCCTTGACAATCAAAGACATTGAACAACATCTGGGTACGAGACTTCCTCATTTAATGGTGGCCATCTATAAGAGATTACAGCTGACTGTATGTTGATGTTGGAAGAGGGGATGCTTTCCTCCATGATCAGGAGCAAGTCTGGAATGTCCTGCTTTTGCCCCATCCCTTCCATCTTGTACCATATTTTCTGCCAACACAATAAGAAAAAAAAAATGAATGAAGATATCCTGTTTGGCGCATTAGAAATCAAGCTGTTTATTTACAGATATTATGTTCTAATGTGCAGAAAACCTGAGGGAGCTTACGAAGAAACTACTAGAACTAATAAACAAGGTTAGCAGGGTTCCAGGATATAGGATCAATATAAAATATGTATTTCTATATATTGTAGTAATAAATAATTTAAAATTAAAATCTTAATATTTACAAAAGCACCAGCAGGATAAAATACTTAGAAATGAATAGCAAAGAATTACTACTGTCATCCCATGTTTAGGGATTAGAAGATTCCATATTGTTAAAATCTCAGTTCTTTCTAAACAGATTTTAATACAATCCCAATCAATAAAGCTATTTTAAAATTTACTTGGAAGGTAAAGACCTAGAATGACAAAAATAATCTTAAACAAGAAACACTAAACTAGGGTTGCAGAGATGACTCAGCCATTAAGAGCACTGGATGCCCTTCAGAAGACCTGGGTTTTCTTCCCAGTACCCACAGAACAGCTCAGAACCATCTATTACTCCAGCTGCAGGGGATTCATGCCCTCTTCTGACATCCATAGATACCAGGTACACACATGGCACACATACACACATGCAGACAGAACGCTCATACACATAAAACAAAATGAATAAACCTAAAATAATTTAAGAATGGCAAGACCAAGGCTTAGACTTTTTGGTTCCTGAACTCAGGATAAAGTGGCAACAATCAACACATCATATTCTTGGTAGAGTGACACAAAGAGACCAGAGGGACAGAACCGAGATGTCTTACATTTGTGAGCAACTGGTTATTTTAATAAAGGAAAGTAGTTTAGTAGGAAAGAATAAGTTTCTTTTTAACAAATGGTGGTGGCACAGCTGAATATTCGTCTGAAGAACAGGTTGTGTACACGTGTGTTAAACCGTATTTAAAGAGAAACCGACACGTTCAAATAACTGAATATGAGAAATAAGCTAATAAATTTATGGGGAAAGCACAGGAGGAAATATCTGTGTTGTTAGTTAGGCTACGAGTTCTCAAGTACATCAGAAGCTAAAGACAAGAGAGAACAAAAGTGGTAAAACTGATGAAAACTTTTTGTACTTTCAGAAGTATAATTAAAGGAACTCAAGGGCAACTTGAGAACTGAGAACTTCACAGGCTTGAAGAAAGAGTTTGCACCTAATATATTTGACACAGGAGTTTTAGCTGGAATATATAAAGAACTCTTAAAACTCACTAATGAGAAAACAGGTTAACTGAAAAATGAACAATATACTTAAATTGATAATTCACTAAGTGGCTAGGAAGCATATAAAAAGGCAGATGACTTTATCTCATAACCAGAAAATACAAATTAAAAGCTAGACACAAGGCATCTGTAAAAGCACCGCAGAATGGTGGTGATGAAGAGACGCTAAGATGCGAGGCAGCTGGAAAAGCACTGCAGAATGGTGAAGAAGATAGGAGCTATGAATTGCCCTGCTGATGGGGGCGGGAAATACCATAGCCACTCTGGACAGTGTTTTGCAATTTTATTTTGTTTCACCTTGTTTTTCAGAGACACAGTTAGTTCTACTCTGAGGTCCGGGTTGGCCCCGTTCACCCTGAACTCATGGCAAACCTCCTGCCTCTGCCTTCTGAGTGCTTGGATTACAGACATAAATCTCTACACCTGCCTTTGCTTTGGCATGTCTAAACTTTTTTTAAAAAGAGCCTAGCTTGGCAGTTCATGTCTGTAACACCAGCATTCGGAAAGCAGAGGCAGGAGGATTGTCTCAGATTTCAGGACAGCTGGGGCTACATAGTGAAACCTTGTCTTAAAAAGAAGTAAGCAAAAGCTTACCATATGAGCCAGCATTTCTACTTTGAGGACTCTCCCCTAGAGGAATGAAAGCATATTCCTCCACAAAGACATAGATGAGAATGTTCATAGGAACATGACCCCAAATCGTCCCTGGAAATGATCCAAGGGCCTATCTGCTGGCCTCACAAAATTTGCTGGCCCTATTCGGTACGCTGCTATTCAGCAGTAGGAGGAATAGCTCTCCGATGCAGTGTAGCATGGGGGAACCTCCGAAGCAGTAGATGAATAAGGACTTCATGTTACGTGATCCTGTTTGTAGGAAGTGCTCAGTTGAGGCTAATTTTGCAGGCAGAAGGCCAGGGAATGGTTACCTCAAGTAGGGGGTGGCAGTAAAAGAACATGAAGGGACTTTTTTCTAGGTGACAAATGAGAGCTAAAACTGGATTGTGACTTCATAACTCTATAAAACCATAAGATTTTGTTGAATTGTTCACTCTCAGCACAGCTCAAGCTGCACACTGCGTGGCATAAAAATGTGACTTTGGTAAAACACACCCTACCCTTCCTTTTGATATAAGGCCTGGCCACTGGTCTCTAACTCTCTGTGTAGCTCAGCTTTGCCTCAGACTTGCAGTCCGCCTTCCTCAGCCTCTCGAGTGCTGGGATTATAAGCATCTACTGTGCCACATAATGGGGTGGGATTAAAACAGTTCCTGTCACAGAGAAAATGAGATGTGTTACATAAACTGTGGTCTGTGAAGGGTTTTATTGGAAACAAACATGGCAGAGCTTCTACCAGCCAGTGTACAGCAAGACCAGTCACGGACAGGTATCTTTATAATTAAAGTCTGTGTTAGTTTTCTGTGAGAAAGCAGAAAGAAAAATTCTAAGAAGACCAACCTTAAGAAGGAAAGGTTTATTTCAGTGGGCGTGTCCAGAGGTCTCAGGCCATGGCTGTGAGACCTAGCACTTTGGAGTTTAAGAAGAGACGGTTAACAATGGTAGGAACAAATGGTCTGCCTCGTGACAACCAGGAAGCAAAGAGAGAGGGAGAGGAAGACACCAGAGACAGAGCCCGCCCTTCGGAACAAGCCTCACTACCAATTAAATCTCCATCGCTATCCAGCAACCTAGCAATCCATAAACTCATCAATGGTCCTTCATGCCTGAGGTCAGAGTCACATGATCCAATCAGCCTCCCCTTTTAACACTGCGTTGGAGAGCAAGGTTTAAACACGTGCACTTTTTGGAGGGACATTTAAGCCCAACTAATAACAAAAGTGTGAGATAATCTTCCTTGGCTGAATTTGCTTGACTTATTTTGTTGTAAGTATTCATTATTTATCATTCACGTGTCAAGCACTATGTTAAATTTTGCTTATGTGGAAATGAGAAAGTCAGTCATGGTTCCTGCCTTCCTGAAGCATTAGGCAGAGTGGAGTTTACAGTGTGGTTCCTATGTATTACCATCTTATTTATCTGTTTATTTTTGTGCATACGAGTGTGTATGCTCCCCCCATGGTATGAATCCTTCCACCATGTGGATACCAGGGATCAAGTTCAGGTCATCAGGATTGCCAGCAAGCCAAGCCAACTCACCAGTCCTCGTATGCATTTTGATGACATAATTAGCATATATCTACTTTCATATTTTTTTCTCAATATAAAATCATAAGCAATTAATCATATCACAAAAGCTCTTCCTTATCCTCATCTTCACTTGCCACAACTTTTACAACATCCTTCTGTGTTGAGCGCCCAACTTGTTATCAATTCACTGACATTGTTCACAGTGTTCCAAATAATTTCTTTCCAAATGGACCCTTCTTTCTTTTTCCTTTTTCTACCAGAATCTTAGAAGAGATAGTGTGGGAAACACACTTATAAATATTAATGTCTTGATGTCTATTGCCAAATTATTTTCTATAGAGGTGGTTTACAATTCACCCGTGCAGTAGAATTATGTTTTCTAAGACACTGGACTTGGCTAGAGGGTGAGCCAAAGACCACAAGGGTGAGCCATGCCCTCAGCTTTGGGCTGACACATTCAGTAAGCTCTCAGAAGAAATTTTAGAGCATGAACTCCTCAGTGAGAAAAGAACCAATTTCTAGCCAACCTTAGGAGGCAGAAAAGTGGCCACACCAGCAACACCAGGGTTCAGCGTGGGGTCCCAGATGGAGAAAAGTGTCATGGACTCTGCTCACATTCCATGTAAGCAAGGTAAAGAGGAATGGCAAGCAATGAGGCAAACTTACCATGTGCACAGGAAGTCAGGCATGGAAATCCAAGTGAAAGACCCAGTTTAAAAGAAACAGGAATTGAGTGACCGAAATGACCTCTCCATGAATGCTTCTTTTTAGAGAACAAATTAGCAGGAATATAAATGTAATAAAACAAGAACTCCGAGATGAGATGATAAAACAACAGAATGAATTGTGAAAGGAGTTGGAAGGAAATGAGCTGAACTGAAGTAACAGAAAATAGCAAGGGACAGAATAGGCAGAGCTAAAACCTGAATTAGCGGTGTGAAAGGGAAGCTACAGATATAATCACACTAAATGCAGAAGCAAAAGAGGTTAAATAATTAGAAAGGAGAGGAGAGACAAAGATGATTCAGGCTAAGGTAATTGGTGTCCCTGCAGCAGAGAAGTGACAAAGAGACACAGGAAAGAATTCAGGAGATTCAAATCCATAGCTAGGAAGGGTGCTTCGTGGGTCATGCAAAACAAATTCTGAGTGACAGACATCAAGGATCTTTCTAGGTTAAATTATTAAACTTAAGGAATAAAGAAGGAATTTCTCAGGCATGCAGGCACAAAGCGGTCCTTGATAATGAGAAAGATCAAGGCATCCTCAAATGCTCTGTGCTAATTTTCCAAGTTGGAGGACAATAGTGATGCATTTATAAAATTCTGAGCTTTAGAAACCTAAAAATTATAGTCAAGAAGCGGTTGCCCATGTGCAAAGGCAACAAACAAGTAGTCCTAAACGTGAGGTAACAGCTGGAGTAGGGCACCTAAGACACCCGCTTGAACAAAACCAAAGACCTTTCATGGTGAGGTTGGATTTGGCAAGTCTATAAAAAGGGACTATGGGTGCAGCTAACCCCTTTATCAAAGCACTGTTGACCCAGGTGTTACCACAGCAAAAACTGGAGATACTAATTGGATAAAGAGGATGGCTTCTTTAGCTCACAGTTTTGGAGACTCAGGATTGAGAGGTCCTGTGTGTTTAAATATCTGGTGAGGTGCAGGAAAGCAACAATAGGAATGCATATTGGGGCAAGTGGTCACTGAACAGAGAGAGAGAGAGAGAGAGAGAGAGAGAGAGAGAGAGAGAGAGAGAGAGAGAGCTCTTTAAAAACACATTTCCTAATGACCCCAGAATCCTCCCATTAAGCACTACCCAATAACACCACCTTGGTGACTGTGGTGGTTGAAAAGTATGGCCCCCATGGATTGGAATGCTTGACTGTAGGGGCTGGCATTATTAGGAAGTGTGGCCTTGTTGGAGGAAATATATCATGCGGGGGGCAGACTCTGAGGTCTCATATGCTCAAGGTATGCCCACTGAGGGACTCAGTTCACTTCCTGTTGTTTTCAGATCAAGATATGGCACTCTCAGCTCCTTTTCCAGCATCATGCCTGCTTTTATGCTGCCATGTTTCTCACCATGACAATAATGGATTAAATCTCTGAAACTGTAAGCCAGTCCCAATTAAATATTTCCTTTATAAGAGTTGCCATGGTCATGGTGTCTCTTCACAGCCATAGAAGCCCTAACTAAATTAGTGACCAAACCTTTACACATAACCTCTAGGTAGTACCCAAATCAAGGTAATACCCAAATCAGGGCACTAGACCAATTTTGGCCATAGAACAGAATGTTACTATTTTAAACTCCAGCCAAGCCAATCTGCACAGTACATATTGAGTGGTGGAGGAGGGTAGGAGGAAATGTGAGAGAATATTATCACCTGCAATAGCAACCTGGTCAGGACTGTATCATTTAAGTTACAAACATTAAATAACTTTCCTATCCTTCCTTCCTCTTCGCCTCCTCTCCTTCCCTCCCTTTGTGGTACTGGGGATTGAATAAACATGCTTGATGCAGGCTGGGCAAGCCCTTTCCCATTGAGCTTCATCATCCGTTGTTTATTTTCTTTAACTTTAATGTTTAAGGTGTTAATACGTGTCAGGGATAAGGAAGCATTTACTTTATGAACTATAAATCTTCTCAGTCCTCTCCAGTTCCCTTCTCTTGTTCCATTCAGGGAAACAGTGACCATCTATAGACTTATGTCGGTTTGAGAAAATTCTGTCTCTTTCTCTTCCCATCTTCTTTCCCTTCCTCTCTTCTAACTTTGACTGAATGTCAGACACAGCATGACTGTACAGATAACAACAGAGTGTTCACACTAATCACTTCTGATTGGTAAGTATCTAGAAATCTGATGATCTTGTATTTTAATGGCTTGCATTTTAAAAATAATGGACATGAGTCATTCTCTAACACACACAAACCATCCCACAGTGTTCCATGTAGTCTTGCAGAGCATATGAAACAGATTATCAAGAAAGAGCACCCCATTATCCAAACGCTGTCCCTGGCTCCCAGTAAACAGTGCCTCGGGGTGTGCACACACTTGTGTGTCTCCTCCCACAGCCACTCTGGAGTTGGCTCGGTGTGCTGGTCCATTTATGTGCTCAGTTAAGTAGTCATTGAGCTAGTTGTTTGGTCTGCGACTAATTCAGCTGGTTTTTTTGGGAGGTTTTTTTTCTAGTTGTGGTTAACATTAGACACAGTAGATCTGAATAGAACAGAGGAAGCATCCGGGAGTTCACCCCCATCTTACTATGCAAAGGCCTTAAAAGTGAACACAGAGGCCTTCCTGGGAAGGAGGAATTTGCTTAGGCAGAATCAAATTTCTTAAAATACCCTTCTTTTATGCGCCACATTAGTCATACATATCACATGTATGCAATATGTAATGTGCATGATATATACATACCATAATTCCAATTGGAAGTCCACAATGTTTAACAGATCTGCAACTGTGTGGGTGTGAGTGGGAATGGAGAGAGAGAGAGAGAGAGAGAGAGAGAGAGAGAGAGAGAGAGAGAAAGAGAGAGAGAGTCTAAGATAACAGTCCTCTGGGGTGCCAGACTGGTACATGAAACCTTCCTGGATCTCTAGGTTCTGTCCACTGTCAGGTGATTACAGCTGCATAAGAGTCATCGGGAGATCTGCATCCCCACATTCAACTTACAGACAGAAGGCTGCATGCAACTGTGTGTAGCCCAGGAAAGTTGTGAACACAACCCACACGAGGTTGTAGACTCACCTAAAACACTGAGATGATCTTTTGTTCGTGATTTTGTGGTCTCTCTCTCTCTCTCTCTCTCTTTCTCTCTCTCTGTGTGTGTGTGTGTGTGTGTGTGTGTGTGTGTGTGTGTGTGAGAGAGAGAGAGAGAGAGAGAGAGAGAGAGAGAGAGAGAGAGACTAAATTGCATAGTTCTAAAGCATGGGTCTCTAGACCATGTTGTATCACAGACTCCAAGGATCCTGATTCTAGAGGATAGGGTCATAAACATGTTATAGGTGACTGCTCTGAGGGGCTTGCTTTTGGGGTATCGCTATTCAGCAATAGGTAACTTATATAACTATCTTCCCTGGCCTTTTCGAAATAAAAACCAGTAAAGTTGGAGTCCTCCTGCATTTACAATTTTATAGCATTCCTTTCCAGTGATATTGTGAGTAGTTCCACATGATCCTAAAGTTTTGTTTCATTTTTAGCAGATATGTAGTTTTGACCTCATTCTATGACTGCACATCTAGGCAGTTCCTAATATTTTGCTCATAGAAACAATACTATGATAAATGCTCTCCATAAATTCCCAGAGCCACTTGGCTAAGCAGAACCTGAATTTTAGACCCATGGAATCTGTGTAAAATAGTAAATAAATGTTTATCATTTTAAACCACTAAGTAATGGGATAATTTGTTCTGTGGGTGATAAGAATAGCCAACAGTGGCTCCCTTGAGATGTTTTTAAATTAAAAATCTACCACAGGTTTAGTTCCTTGTAATATAACTCTTAGCACTAAGTTTCTTTCCTTTTCACACCTCAGCAGTATTTATGAGAGAGAGTTTGGACAATTTAAACCACATATAAGCCTTGTTGGACTGTTTCTTCTCCATAATGTCTTCTCTGACTTATATGCTAACAGCCCATTGGCATGTACTGTACCGGAGGTCAGCCCCTCACAAAAACATTAGAAGTTTTATTTCTGAATGCCATCAACTGTTATCTCTTGCATGTAGGTTGTTCCTCTTCTGGCACTATTTTGGGAGGCAATGGGACCTTTGGGAGTTGGGGTCCTGCTAGAGGAAGTAGGTCACAGGGCAAGTGTCCTGGGGCTAGGTCCTGCTCTGACCTCTGTTTTCTATCTGCTGCGGTTTGAGCATCTGAGCTCCACTGTGCTCTTCCACCGCAATGCTTGGCCTCGCCATCAGTCCCCAGATGCTGGAGGAGCAGCTAACCACAGACTAGAGCATATGAAGCTGTGAACCCAAACTGATCCTCTTTGAAGTTGTGTCTGGGATTTTCTCACAGTGCTGAAATTCTAATGCATCCTTTACCTCCTTCTGGATGCTCCTTGGGCATCCAGTATGATGTTTGTTGACTTCAGTTACATCCCTTCCTCCTGGTTTTCCTTGACTGAGATGTGGGGATAGGTTGGGTAGGATGGGTCATGTGACATAGTATTCATTATTTACTGTTTTATAATAGCATATCCCAATACTCGATGCTTTCAAGCAAATAATGTTTGTTACTTCTCATGTTTCAGGAGAGTCAGAAATCTGGGAGTGGATTGCCTCACAATTCTAGGACACCATGTTTTCTGATCAATGTGCTGGGGTTGTGATATTTTGACAACTTCCCTGGGGTTGAGTGAAGAATCTGCCCTTACTATGGATGGTTGATATAGCTGATGACTGGAGGCCCCAGAGTTCTGCTGACTGTTAGACTCTTTGCTATATGGTCCTACTATAGAGTTGCTTATCTACATCACAGAATTGTAGTTATTTTCAGAGCGAGTGATATGAGAGAGAAACCAAGATTGAAATCACTGCCTCTATAACCTAGCCTTGAAAGTCGCATGCTGTCATTCCTCCCATAGTCTATTGACTACACAGGCCATTACTAAAACAAGATGGGAAGGGGTCATGCAGAGCATTTGGAGTGATAGGGGTCAGAGGAACCATTTTAGAGACTCGTTGCCACAGACCCCATTCCCGTGCCTTTGGCTTTGAGATAAGAACAATGGTCATGGGGGTGGGGAATGGGGTATTTGGTGCCAGGTCACGTAATGCAGTGGCATACAAGGAGATGAGAAAGCCACGGTAAGTCCCAGAGTGGAATTAGGAGGCAGTGGAGGTAATTTTGCATATCTAAGCTGAATTGTTTGTGGTTTCCATGAGTGCTCCCTGTACAAAGACAGATATAGGCGAAGACCTTAAGGGGAGTCTTTACTCATTGTGTCACTGCTGAAGAGACCAGTTCTTCTCTCATTTGTCTCTGTACCTCAGCCTTGCCCAGATAAGTAAGTGCTGTCCATATCTGTGTCCTTTTCTCTAGTCTTTTTTTCACACCATTGCCTATAGTGGAGACCCTTTGCTTGGGATAGCTCAGACACAGACTGTGAGACAAATACTTTGAGTGCAGGCAGTTCCTTCAAGGGATGATATTATGAAAGTCTTGCAGGAGACTGATGGCATGTGTTTGTAAGAGATAAGGAGGTGGAGCTGGCAAGATGGCTCAGAGGGTGAAGGCACTTGCTGCCAAGCCTGATGACCTGTGTTCAATCCTGGGACTCACAAGATGGCAGGAGAAAGTTTACTTTTGCAAGGTGTACTCTGACGTCTACACACATACAAAAAGACATGTATATCTGAGTTCACGTGCACACACATACATACCAATTAAATATGAGAGAGAGAGAGAAAGAGAGAGAGAGAGAGAGAGAGAGAGAGAGAGAGAGAGAGAGAGAGAGAGAGAGAATACAGGCAGTTAAGCCAGTAAATTATTCCTTGGGACAACTAACTCAATCCCTTAGGGAAGCCTAGGGAAGCCTAGGAACTAGCCCAGGTTCTGGGCTGTCTTACCTGTGGCGGGTTTCTGGAATACTCACTCACCAACTTTGTCAGTCATTGGCCTAGGGCTGCTCCTAGGAACTGTTCATCCTTTGGCACTCTGGTTTGCAATTGGAGCAGGCAGAGTTGAGGTGTCAGTTGCAGGGTCCCTTGGGCTCAGAGGTTGCAGGTGTTGGGCCTGCTAGGGTATGGTGAATGTCATAGGTGTGTAAAGGGTATTGGTGCGTTTTCTGGGAGCACCTTTGGAATCAAGCCAGAAAGCTTCCCATGACTTCTCCACATCCCCGGCCCTCCCCTCATCGGTGCCCCACCTTCACCACTGAGTCTTTGCATCTTTCCCACTGCATGTGGAGCTCATTGAAGGATATAGACAGTCTTCCATCTTAGTATTCCTGGGATGCTTGGAGAAAGACCTGGCTCAGAATCTGGTACACAGTGGAAGCTCATAAGTCTAGAGTGAGGGAATGCATACATGAGTGACCAGCAAAGAATTCTGCTCATCATTTGGAATGGAACTAGTAATGCTCTTTGTATTCCTGTGTTATAAAAAAGACACTTTATTATAAATTATTACAATTTCCACTCTCACAGGCTTGTTTTATGGGGATAATTTTCTGCAGAGGGGTCTTCCAGGTGCAGGGGAAATCACTAACATGTTTATGGTGTACTGGTAGGCATGCTAGGCTGATTCACTGCTGAGTAAGCCCCTGGACTCCGGGAGAAAATCTGGGAAGGGGGATAACAGGCTATACAACAGCTTTCTGCCCAGAAAAGATTCATGTGGAGAGGAGCGAGGGAGGAGGGATGGCCGTGTTTCTGTGCAGCCCGAGAGCTGTCTTAGATCCCGTCTAGTTCAATTTTGGATCGTCATGATTTACTCATCGTCAGAGCCACTTAGCATTTTGGGAGAGATGCATTGTCTCTGGGTAGAAAGCAGTGGGATGATTTGGCTGTTATTACGGATAATAATTGTGTTTGTTGTCTGTGCTGCCTGGGCCTATTCGGGAGCTTTGCCACCACAGCTATAATTTTAAATATTTTAATTAATGATACTTTGCTGTGCTTGTACCTCGAGGCTCCTCAAGCAAAATGAGCAATTAAAAAAAAAGACATGAAAAGCAAATGAATGAAAATAAAAGAAAGGGCATTAAAAAAATCCTTCTGTTTCTGCGATGCTTCAGGCTTGAAAAATGTCTTCAGCTGCCTGCTGCAGGCAAGAGAAAACCCTCACCGTTTCTGCCCCTTATCTTTTGCTCCCACCGTCATCCATCTCTTGCAGCTGCTGAGTGACATGGAATATTCATAAAGTATCATTGAAAGGACAGGAGAGAAGGGAAAGGGCACAGCAGAAGGCTGGAGACCCAGCAGACAGGGAACCTCAAGCTTTTTTTTTTTTTTTAAATCAGAATCAGTCTTTATCATCATTGATTGTTTCTATACTTTTCCAATACTGTGGACATGGTTGAGATGACACTAAAAAACTGGCCTCTACCGTGGGTACCTCCAATGTAGTTATGGGATATTATTTTGAGAGTAATGGAAAGTCCAGAATGTTCTTTGATATAGGTGTGTAAAAATGCCAAAGAGGAAGGCCAGTAGAACAGGTACTATGGTTTCAATATGGTTTGTCCCCTGTGGAATTGTTAAGAGGCAGTGAGTTCCCTGAGGGATCTATTCCTATGGACAGATTGATGTTTTTCATTGTAGGAAAGGGTTAGCTCTCTAATGAGCTAGGCCACCAGTCCTCTTTTCAACATGCTTGTGCTTGCCCTTTTAATTTTATACTGTCTTATTATACAGCCTAAGGTAGCTGTCTCATCCTAGATGTTCTAGTTGCTGGAAACTGTGTATGACAGAAACCTTTTTCCTTCATAAATGACCTAGTCTTAAACAGTTTGTTACATAGCAATCAACTAAGATAGTGCGTGAGCTTCTGAAAAACATGGCTTTGTTTGTTTTAGTGATGTGGAAACTGTAAAGGTCTCCGAGGCAAAATTCCTTCCACTTAGCAGCACAGGGACTCTGGCCCAGATCAGGATTTCAGACTGAGCGATGCATGACCTGGATATCTTCAACTTGCACCATGTTTTAAGTGTATTAGAAATAACCACTATTGGGAAATAGAGACACCAAACATGAAAATGATTTCTAGTCTATTTGGAGAGGTTCAGATCTGCTCACCTGAGTCTGAGTGGCAGTTTGGGACTGGAGCCTGTGACAGGCACTCTGTGATGGGAGAGATTTATGTAGAGTCTTCTCTGTTTTGTATTGTGTGACTTACCATTGGTGACTTAAGTTCAGTGAGATCAGCCACGGTAGAAATATCATTCCACAGGTACTGACAAAGACTCTAGGTCAGCTTTCTTTTTTTGATCCATTGGAGAGTCAGTTGCTAACCATTTACTAGATACCACTGTGGCTACCCTTCTCAGCCCTCAGAGAGGACGGAACCAGACTTTCCTCCAGTCCCTCTGCAGGGTGTCAAACAGATCTCTGTGATCAGAAACACTAAGAAATATGCCATTTCAGAGCTGTCTTAACTATTATTTTATGGTGATGTTTTTATTTTTTCTTCTATCTTACTTTTTTTATAATTTTTTTCACCATTGGTTGCTGGGGACTGAATTGGGGTCCCAATACCAAAGTTTGGAAGTATATGGTCTCGCAGTGGTCAACTACAGCTCTTGCCTCATTGGTGCTGAAATCTGCAAATATGTCAGTGAGTAGCAGATATGGGAGCAAGGGGATCTGCATGGATGGGATCAGGGGATTTGTGGCAAGGCAGAAGGAGTGTTGGAGCCCTCTGGGTAGAAGGGAGAACAAGGTACAAGGAAGATGCTTGATAAGAAGCTTTATTGAAGGATTTGCCTTCTTTTGATGGTGTTGAAGCTTTTAGGAGGTGAGGTCTATTTAATGGCTTTGTGCACAATTAACTATCCCATGTCATGACCAAGATGGTGCCATAAAGTCATGCTGGAAGTCATTCCAAATGACCACATGGTAATCAGGTCTTTCTTGACTGTGTTCTGGGACACTAAGAGATACGAGTACATGTCTGGTTCAGGACCATGAGCCCAGCTGGACAACTGTATTCTGGAACACCATTACCCCAGAGAAGAGAAGGCAATTGCAAGGCTTTGGTTACAAAAGCTGAGGCTGGAAGGGACTTGGGGACAATGAAGTCAGACATGCTTCTGTTCTCTGTATTGGGTAGGGTTTTCCATACTGAGGGAAGGAAGTCAGTGGTGAAGTAGGAGTGAGGAGAAAAAGCAAGAAGGGATAAGGATCCTGAGAGCATAGAACTGTTTGATCACCTTTCTCAGCATGTCCTTGGAAGAATAAGATAGAAGAACAGTTAACTAGAAGAAGAAATCCTTGGGCCTATTAAAACTAATGACTCTTTTATGTGATAAATATTTTGTGAAGTTCCCTTTACTATCTTGAACTAAAATAAAATTCAGGAGTAATATAGCTCCCATCGCTGTGACTACCAATTAACATGCCTAAACTATCCCATGGGGGATGGGACCAGTTCCGGTTGTGAATCACTGTGTTTCTTCTCCTGGCCAGGAGCCAGCAGGGAGCTGTGGTCGGTGTAGAAAACTTAGAAGAATGTGTGCATTGCCAAGCCCTCAGTGCCTGCAGCGCACAGATGGGTAGACGTGTGCATATGAGGAGGTGGGGGAGTTACCCACAGCGTCCTTGGCATTATTGTGAAGTGGGTGTCACAGGCGATGTTGGAATGTTGCCAAGAGAGAAACCAGATCTAGGGGGGCCCAGTATTGCAAGAATGGATAGCCAAGGTGTGAAATGCTTGGTGCATGGCTTCTTCTCCCTCTCCTCTTCTTCCTCTTCCTCTTCTGTTTTTATTGCTGTGACAGAGCATCTAATAAAAGTGACTTGAGGAAGGGAAGGTTGACTTTGACTCCCAGGTTTGGGAGATGTAGTCTGTCCAGGGAGCATGGTAGCGAGAGAGGCTTTGGCTGTGGTGGCCACAAGGCAGCAGGTCACATTGTGTCTGTAGATGGAAAGCGAAGAGAGGTGAGTGCTGGTGTTGCTTTCTTCTCTGT
The DNA here is from genome assembly GCF_982192425.1 of Myodes glareolus. Lineage (NCBI taxonomy): Eukaryota > Metazoa > Chordata > Mammalia > Rodentia > Cricetidae > Myodes > Myodes glareolus. The sequence goes on from NC_142029.1 coordinate 60,148,286, forward strand.
TTGGCCAAGGACCCTCACCTGAGGAACGGCGCCACTCATATCCAAAGTGGATCTTCCTTTATCAGTTAATTTCTCTAGAAATACCCTCAGACACACCAAGAGAAAGGGCTCCTAAGGGACTATAAATGCAGGCAAGGTGACAAGAAAGGTTAAGCATCACCCATGGCCTTACCTCCGAAGGTAGAGTGAGGGACATGGTGCCCCAGCCCGACTCTGTTAAGAGTCTCTTTGGAACTCCATCTTTGGTGATGGGATAAGAAGAATCATTAAAAACAGAAAATGCAGTTAGGAGCTCAGACTCAGGATCTCTGTATCTGGTATCTGCTTCATGGTTAACTCTCCTCAGGGCCTCTTCCAGGCACAAGCACATCAGCAAACATACTTTCACTGGATGGATGGATGGATAGGTGGATGAATGGGTGGGTGGGTGGGTGGGAAGGTGGGAGTGTCTCAAGAAGCCTTTAGCCAACATTCCTTCAAACTAGAAAAGTAACCAAGAGCAAATAAGAAGGAATTAATAATCAAAATTCAACTTTTATAAATGTAGTCTACATGCAATTAGTAGTTTACATTTCAGCCATCTGTATAATGAAATATACTCAGTTCATTCACGGGGTGATTAAATTGCTTTCAGAGAAACTCCTTCATCTTCAAGTACCAATCAAAGAACCCTTAAGTTGTAATTAGATGAGGCAGAAGCCGTTGAGCCTGTAGGAAATCTATTTACCCCATCTGGTCACTGGATGATGAAAATTAGCTGTTCCCGATACGACTTTTGTGATAATAATTAGCAACCATGATGCAGGACCTGGTGAGATCTATCCATTCCTCCAATCTGTGAAATTTGGAGACGTAACACTGAAAATGAGAGGGCTGGGTGTGGTGCAACCCCAGCACCTGGGAGGCTGGTCTTAAACTTGAGGCTAGCCTGGACTACATAGTGTGACCCCGTCTCAAAGAAAGAAAACTTCCCCAATATTAGAATAATAGATATCTTTGAGGTGGAGAAAATGTTTTAAAATCAGCCACCAAAACATATAACTCAGAGGAAATCATTGACATATTTAATAAAAATAAGCATTTAACATTTTAAATGTTTCCTGCTACTATAAACAAAACCTAAAGACAAAGACTGGAAGAAAATATCCATAATCCACACGAAAGCTAAAAGCACAACACCCTGCCCCCAAAATGATAGCTACGGAATGGGGAAGCCCTCCACTCAATATCTGTAAAGGAGTAAGAAAAAGGCACAGAGCCATTCAGAGAATGCAAAGGCAAGCCAGAGCTGTGCAAGCAAACATGGGAAGAAACCACTTGAAAAGATGGATCACCTTGTTGGAATCAGAGAAACGCAAGTTGAATGGACGCAATACCATCTTTACTCAATGGAATGGCAAAACAAAGCAAGAAAGATTACCAAGGCTTACATAGGCATGGGGATGTTCCTTTGTCTACTCTTTGTAGAGTCTGAATGGCTATCACATTTGGGAGAAGCTATTTAAACTTATTTTTAGAATAATAAAGGTGCACATATTCTTTAATCTGATATTCAGAGAAATAAAGATGCTGATCTCTATGTAGGACTACACAAAGGTAGCTGCTGCCGTAGCAAGTGGGTAATATTAAGATGGGCAGTTGGGACCATTAGTGCCCATCATTTCAGGGTTGATTGAATAACTTACACCTCATATATAGTGGAGAATAAGAGAATACTATAAATCCACTTAAAAAGAAAGACTTGGGTTTATGCTACTGACTTGAAAGCATCTACATTACAGAGAAAATGAACTGTGTGTTGTTTACATCCAGAAGAAGTTGTGAAGACAAACACCTTAAGCTACTAACATTGGTTATAATAGAGCGTGGGTGAGTCTGAGAGCAGGAAAAAGCGATTGGCTGGGTGCTTAACATGCTTCTGCTTTGTTGAATTGTTATAAGTAATACATTTATGACCAGGAGTTTTATTGAGGTATAAGAGAAGTTAAGAAAAACAAACAAACAAACAACAGCAACAAAAAGGAGAGAAATGGAGATGTGGAGGAGGGATAAAGAAAAGAAACAGAAAAGAAAGGTAGATTTCCCACTGACATTTTAGACTTGAAAGCCCGGGTGCAGTGGTTCACACTTGTAATCCTAGCTGAGGAGGACCTGCTGTGAGTTTGAGTCCAGCTTGGACTGCATCGTGATTTCCAGGTCAGCTTGAGCTACAGTGTAAAAGGTGCTGGCTCAAGAAAACCCAAACTAATCTCAGACCAAACCATTTCTGACTTCAGACTTCACGGAGGAAAAACAAAGTAATTTTTTCAGTCACAAAAAAGAGCAGTTGTCAGTCAAAAGTACTTGGGGTTTCCAGAAATGCCATTGTGGAGTTTGGGGTCTTTAACCTGACACTGAGGTTCTTAGGAGCCACAGATGTGGTTTTCCTGGGTCAATGTTCCCTGGGATGGTAGTTAGCCTCTTTCTGGTTTCTTTAAGAATTTGTTCCTCTCATTGTTGCTTTATGTCCTAACAAGCTTGCTTGTTAGAGGGTTATGTGAAATCTTGATTGTTCAAAAGAAAATAAAAGATAAATGCAATTGAGAATGGGGGAAATAGCGAAATATTATTTGTGTCAGTCGGCGGTTTGAAGGTTAGTGTACTTCATCTTTAGAGGAAGAGAATCATGAAAGATTGATGTAGCTACATTCCTCTTAAGGTCGGAGGGCTTGAGACAACCGCTTTCTCTTCCAGGCTCTCCTTCTGCTCCCAGATCCTTTTATTTATTTCTCTCTTCCTCCGAGCCAAGGGTTGTGCGGCCGTGGAGCTTCTTAGTCAGATCCTACTACTCAAAACCACTTTCAACGGCACCATCCATCTCCTCCCCCTGCCAGTGGCATTATCTCCACATCCTTGGAGATGAGTCGTCTCCTCCCTCTTTTTTATCACTCTGAACCGCACGTGTTTGGTTCCCCAAACCCTGATAATGTTCTTGCTGGTCTCTCACAAGTGAAATAACAGATAACCATTCTCCCCGTGCTGGTGATGGCATCATTCTGCACCCAGATAACCAGGGAAGGGTATCCACTCTCCTTGCTGGCTGTGATTAAGATCTCCCTGGCAAAGATACAAGTGAGATTGCCTTTATAAAATAATATCGGAGCTCATCTCATTTTGCTCAGCTCAAATAGCAGCTAGCATCCTTTCTTGGGGGGCCCTCCCCTGTTACAATCTGTATCGGCTTTCAAACATGTATGCCACCACCTGCCCCGCTAGTGAGATAAGAATAAAAGTATTAGATGGCATATTAAATTGTGCCGCGTTTTTCATATTACTCATACAAATGAGATAACAGCTGCAGGATAGTCTGTTTCGTTCTTGGCAGAACTCCCAATCACGGTGCTGCTGAAGTAAGACCAGCCTGACACCTCAGGGGTGTGGGCGCTTGTTTGTGGCTCCCATTCAGTGGGGCCAGGAGGCTCCCCTCCCTTCAGTTCGCCTGCTCAGCCTGCTCAAGGTGAGTTAACAAGGGATAAATCCTTTCTTCCAACCAGATCTAGTTTTAATGTGAAGCTAAAACTAAAAGGAGGCAGCCCACAGAGCAGTCCCCAGATTTCAGTGAGGGAAGTTAATGACATTTTTGCCGCATCCAAGTATCGTCCATAATATTACTCAATGTTTACAGAAAAATCAACGTTAACAACCCATTTTAACCTTATTTTAACGAATACTTAAGAAATCACAAGGTTGGTATGCTACCTTTGTCTTGCATCTAATTAACATGGATGCGATTATAACCATTAATACTATTTTCTGTGCATCACAGAGAAAACAATTTTCAGGTGTTTTCATTTAGAAATGCCATTTAGAGAAGTTCTCACTAAAGTGTACACCACTAGCTACAGTTTGTTCGTTTATTATTTATTTATTTAACTGGCTTTGATGGGTGGTCCTGTGCTCAAAGAAGTCAGAGAGGACGATCCGGACATTGACACATCTCAGGAAGGAGACGCTGGAGAGGAGAAAGGTACACCATCCATTCCAGCCAGACTTCCGTGAGAAAGATGGGGCCAAGGCCATCTTTCCACATTTATCAGTGGGATCTTGAACCACAGAGATAACTGAATCCTGTATAAGACTCTGAGGCCATAGCACAGGTGACAACAAGCTGCCCTAGACCCTAGACTCCCTTCACAGCTAGTCCCAGTCTGGGGTCTGACCAGCACCATGAAGAACATCAAAGGATGGCAGAAAATGACAGGTGCTGTGCAGTTCAACTTCTCATCTGCACCACTGCATCGGCCTCAGAAGAGTGACTTGGTTATGAGAGAGTTTTAGGTGCAGAAACAAAACTAGAATAAAAGAAAAAAATGATCAAGTGAATAACGCCGAGCATGTCGGGCTAAAATGCTGTACTTTAGAAGTAGCAGAGGCCCCTGACAGCTGTCAGGGAAAGTCCTGCTCAGGCTTCTGAGGGATCTAACGAGCAATAGTAACTCCTTCCTTCCCAGTCAGTCTCTAGCTCAGCAGTTCTTGTTCATGACGCCAAAGCACTGTTAGACCTCAAGGTAATGATCTGGTCACCTAAAGCTGGTCCTTTAAAGCTTTACCATCCACCAATTGGGCTGACGGTCCCAAAAATGGCTCCAGATGCCTTAACCATGTGATGCTTTCTTCCTGAGACCTGGGTGCATATGGACACATGTGGATGGGTGATAGGCAGATAGACAGGAGGGAGTTAATCTCCCAATCAACTGTGATTTAGTGGAGGCCTGTCAAACCTGCAGGCTGAGCCTGGGAGCGCCATGAGGGAGCAGTTAATCAGATTTGGATGTCCAGGTGTGGACGGCCTGACTGGTGACCAGAAATTGAACCAAGTGTCCAGGAGTAGCTCATGTGTGCTAACCCAAGGCCCGTGAGACAACAGCCATCAATTCTTTCCTTCATCCTTTAATCCACATATGCTGCTAACACCAACACTGCAAAAGTTAGTGGAGGCCATTTGATCTCTGGTTTGATAAAGCAGGAGATCACTCTAGTGCTTGGAAAATAGTATTTTGCTCAGTCCAAATGCTGACTGGCCCACATTTTTCCAAGTTAGCTTTTTCCACCATCCTGTATACCCATAGACTTGATTTCCACAAGACTGCTGATCGCTTTGATCCCCCAAATTCACTGGTTGCACCTGTGCCCACGGGCCACCTCCCCAGTGAGCCACCATGTCTGATTCTGCTCAGGTTTCTTCTTCGTTAATAGAAGAGAAAGAATTAGTTCTGAAGTTTATGCTTTTGGATGTAGTAGAACAGAGTTATCTTCTTGCTGTGTCCCAAACCTGAATTGTTCCTCTTTTGCTATCTACTAAAACAGAGCGAGGGAGGAAGGAGAAATAACACGCTTCTTTTTTCTTCAGCAGCACTGAATGTTTTCTCAGTTAAAAACGAAAGTCTGGGGACTGGGAGATGACTCAGGGGTAAAGCGTTGCCGTGTAAACATGAGGGCCCAAGTTCGGATCCCTAGCACTACATGACTACATGAAAACTGGATGTAGCATTGCACGCCTGCTGTTTCTGCACTGGGGAGGAGGAGATGAGACTCTAGGGTTTGCTGGCCGGCTCATCTAGGAAGTTAGAGAGCTCCACTTCAGTGAGAGAACCTGTCTAAAAAAAAAGAAAAGAAAAGGTGAAGAGCAATCGAGGAAGGCCCCCCAATATCAACCTCTCACTGGGTTTGGATTCTTAGGGTGAACCTATTGTGTAAACACGACCATGTGGCCACCAGATCATTGATGACCGAGAAGAGCACTATATAAAGTTTAAAAACTCAAAAGCTGTCCTGATCATAAAAAGCAGACTGGAAAATGGTACCCACAGGCCATTTCTTGAAAGTTTTAGGCAGGAAAAAAAATTAGGTGAAAAACTGAATTTCCAGCCCTGAATTACATAGAAGGATGTGTTCCAAATATATATTACTTTTCTGGTGTGAGATATCCAAGCTGAGAATTTATCATAACCTGGTCAAGGACCATTAAAACCCTACAGGCTTCAGTACACGCAAACATAAAACCTTGCAGCAGGAATTTCTTCATAATCCAGGGCACTCGGGATTCTAGAGACCCTATACTCCTGAGGAAGAGGAGCTTTCAATAAGAAACAGACGAACCTTGTGAATCAAGCTTTCAGACGCCAGGGTCAGGAGACATCACAAATGGGAGTTCTCATTTGCAAACGGGAGTGCAAAAATAGTGAAGCTTCACTTGAGAGCAAGCTGGCCATACCCGGCACATCAGGACATGAGCAACGCCACAGCCAGCAAGTGCACATGTGGGTACGTTCTCTAGAACTTTCTCTTGCATGAATATAAGATATACCCAAGGATGTTCATTGCTCCTGTTGCAAAAACAAATTATAATGATAATTTAAAGAGTCTGAGAGGGAATGGATAAAGTGTGATTTATTCACACACTAGAATACTATCAAGTCATTAAAATGACGGAACATATCCAAGCGTATAAATCTTAAAAGCATGATGCTGAGTGCGAAAGCCAAGTTTCTGAAGGATAAGCGTTGCATACCATTAATGCAAATTAAAACATACAAATCAATATTGTATGTTATTTATGAACATGTGGAAAGGTAATGAAAAAAGAAAAAAAAGCCCCACACATATCATTCTAAGAAAAGAAGCTTCCTTTGGTGTGGGAGGGAGGTTAAAAGACTCGACTCAAATGTAGGTCTGATTCTTAGACTGTGCAATACTAAAAGTATGTGACATATGGATGCCCCACAGATCAATACATCTTACATTTTACTGTGAAAAGGGGAACCTTTTCCAAGTATTGCTTTTCTGCATTTTTTAAAGAGAGAAATAAAGTATTATAAATTCCATTGGAAAAATATATAAATTCTGTGCTACACTAGTCTCCTCATTGTCTCTGTGTGAGGTATCGCTCCTTTGTATGCAAACCACTGTGGTTTGAATGTCTCCATGAAAAGCTCATGTGGAAATCTGACTCACGATGTGAATGTGGAGATTCTGGCAAGCGAGGACTTTAAGTGGTGATTTCGTGGGGTGGAGCTCGTGAGATGGCTCAGATGCTATGAGTACCTGATTGTAGATTCTGGTACACATGAAAAAGTTATAGAAACCAAACAAAGCGGCACGTGTCTGTCACTCCAATGCTGAAGGAGATGGGGGAAGAGACAGACAGATGTCTGGATGGAGATCACTGACTGGCCTGGTTGAATCGGTGTGTTCTAAGTATAGTGAAAGACTTTGTCTTAAAAAATAAGGTGGAGAATGACCAGGGAAGTAATACCAATGTTAACCTCTGGTACATGCAATGCACACACACATATACACATACACACTCACACACACACACAGACATATACATACATACACATACATGTGCACACACACAGACACAGGCACACAGACACATACAAACACACACATGATGATGATTTTCTTCTTAAGAATGAATGTCTTTCTCATGAAAATGAATTCTAGATCCTCTCACGCTCAACACACGATCACAGAGGGCTCTTTACAAGACCAGGCTGCATCTCTCATCCCTCTCTCTCGCCTCTTCTTCTACATCTACTAGATTGTTCTCTCACCTTATGCTCTGAACATGGAATCTTCACCAGATACAATCACATTCTTGTACTTGCCAGCTTCCAGAAACATGAGCCAAAATAAATATAATTTCCTTAGAAATTATCCACTTCTTGGCCGTCAATGTGTTATAGTAACAGAAAATAAACCAAGCTACAAAGCCGGGTCAAATTGCATGTTTAATCACTTTCTTTTTTTTCCAGCAATTTTTTATTTCTTATTAAAAATTTCCACCTCCTCCCATTCCCTCTCCCTCTCTCTCTCCAGACCAAAGAGCAGTCGGGGTTCCCTGCCCTGTGGGAAGTCCAAGGTCCTCCCTTCTCCATCCAGGTCTAAGAAGATGAGCTTCCAAACAGACGAGGCTCCCACAAAGCCAGTACATGCAGTAGAATCAAAACCTAGTACCATTGACCTTGGCTTCTCAGTCAGCCCTCATTGTCAGCCACATTCAGAGAGTCCAGTTTGATCACATGCTCCATTAGTCCCCGTCCATCTGGCCTTGGTGAGCTCCCATTAGATCAGCCCCGCCTTCTCAGTGGGTAGTCGCACCCCTCGCATCCTGACATCCTTGCTCATGTTCTCCCTCCTTCCGTTCCTTATTTGAACCTTGGGAGCTCAGTCCAGTGCTCCAATGTAGATCTCTGTCTCTGTCTCCCTCCATCGCCAGGTGAAGGTTCTATGGTGATATGCAAGATATTCATCAGTGTGACTATAGGATAGGGCCAGTTCAGGCGCCCTCTCCTCAGCTGCCCACGGACCAAGCTGGGGACATCTCCTTGGACACCAGGGAACCCCTCTAGAGTCAAGTCTCTTGCCAAATCTAAAATAGCTCCCTTAATTAAGATATATACTTCCTGCTCCCATATCCACCCTTCCTCCATCCCAACCGTCCCATTCCCCCAAGCTCTTCCCATCCTCCCCGTCTCCCTTTTCTCCCCAACTCTCACCTTATCCCCACCTCACCTCCACCCCCAATCTCCCAATTTTTGCCTGGCAATCTTATCTACTTCCAACATCCAGGAGGATAACTATATGTTTTTCTTTGAGTTCACCTTCTTATTTAGCTTCTCTAGGATCACGAATTATAGGCTCAATGTCCTTTAATTATGGCTAGAATCCACTTATGAGTGAGTACATACCATATTCATCTTTTTGGGTCTGGGTTACCTCACTCAGGATAGTGTTTTCTATTTCCATCCATTTGCATGCAAAATTCAAGATGTCATTGTTTTTTTACTGCTGAGTAGTACTCTAATGCATATATATTCCACACTTTCTTTATCCATTCCTCCATTGAGGGGCATCTAGGTTGTTTCCAAGTTCTGGCTATTACAAATAAAGCAGCTATGAACTTGGTTGAACAAATGCTTTTGTAGTATGATTGGGCATCTCTTGGGTATAGTCCCAAGAGTGGCATTGCTGGATCCTGGGGTAGGTTGATCCCGAATTTCCTGAGAAACTGCCACACTGATTTCCAAAGTGGTTGCACAAGTTTGCATTCCCACCAGCAATGGATGAGTGTTCCCCTTACTCCACATCCTCTTCAGCAAAGGCTGTCATTGGTGTTTTTGATTTTAGCCATTCTGACAGTTGTAAGATGGTATCTCAAAGTTGTTTTGATTTGCATTTCCCTGATTGCTAAGGAGGCTGAGCATGACCTTAAGTGTCTCTTGACCATTTGAACTTCTGTTGAGAATTCTCTGTTTAGTTCAGTGCCCCATTTTTAATTGAGTTAATTAGCATTTTAAAGTCTAGTTTCTTGAGTTCTCTATAAATTTTGGAGATCAGACCTTTGCCTGTTGCGGGGTTGGTGAAGATCTTCTCCCAATCAGTAGGTTGCCGATTTGTCTTACTGACAGTGTCCTTTGCTTTACAGAAGCTTCTCAGTTTCAGGAGATCCCATTTATTCATTGTTGCTCTTATTGTCAGTGCTATAGGGGTTCTACGTAGGAAGTAGTCTCCTGTGCCCATATGTTGTAGACTACTTCCCACTTTCTCTTCTAGCAGGTTCAGTGTGGTCAGATTAATATTGAGGTCTTTAATGCACTTGGACTTGAGTTTTGTGCATGGTGATAGATATGGATCTATTTTCATTCTTCTTCAGGTTGCCATACAGTTATGCCAGCATCATTTGTTAAAGATGCTTTATTTCTTCCATTGTATACTTTTAACTCCTTTGTCGAAAATCAGGTGTTCATAGATTTGTGGATTAATATCTGGGTCTTTGATTCAAATCCTTGGTCAACATCTCTGTTTTTGTGCCAATACCAAGCTGCTTTCATTACTGTAGCTCTATAATAGAGTTTGAAGTCAGGGATGGTAATGCCTCCAGAAGTACTTTTATTGTATAGAATTTTGGCTATCCTGGGTTTTTTGTTTTTCCATATAAAGTTGATCATTGTTCTCTCAAGGTCTGTGAAGAATTTTGTTGGGATTTTGATGGGGATTGCATTGAATCTATAGATTGCTTTTGGTAGAATTGCCATTTTTACTATGTTGATCCTCCCAATCCAAGAGCATGGGAGATCCTTCCATTTTCTGGTATCCTCTTCAATTTCTTTCTTCAAAGACTTAAAGTTCTTTCACTTCCTTGGTTAGAGTTACCCCAAGATACTTTATGCTAATTGTGGCTATCATGAAAGGTAATGTTTCTGTGATTTCTCTCTCTATTTCTTTGTTCTTTGTGTAAAGGAGGGCAACTGATTTTTTGGAGTTGATCTTGTATCCTGCCACATTACTAAAGGTGCTTATCAGCTGTAGGAGTTCTTTGGTAGAGTTTTTGGGGTCACTTATGTACACTATCATATCATCTGCAAGTAACAAAAGTTTGACTTCTTCTTTTCCAATTCGAATCCCCTTGATCTCCTTATGTTGTCTTGTTGCAATTGCTAGAACTTCAAGCACTATATTGAAGAGGTAGGGAGAAAGTGGACAGCCTTGTCTTGTTCTAGATTTTAGTGGGATGCCTTTGAGTTTCTCTCCATTTAATTTAATGTTAGCTGTCAGCTTGCTGTATATTGCTTTTATTATATTTAGGAATGAACCTTGTATTCCTAATCTCTCCAAGACTTTTATTATAAAGGGGTGTTGAATATTGTCAAATGCTTTTTCAGCATCTAATGAAATGATCATATGGTTTTTTCCTTCAGTTTATTTATATGATTGATTATATTGATAGATTTTCGTATGTTGACCCAGCCCTGCATCTCTGGGATGAAGACCACTTGATCGAATGTATAATTGTTTTAATGTGTTCTTGGATTCTGTTTGCCAGAATTTTATTGAGATTTTTTGCATCGATGTTCATGAGTGAAATTGGTCTGTAATTCTCTTTCTTGGTTGGTTCTTTGTGTGGTTTTGGAATCAGGGTGACTGTAGCTTCATAAGAAGAGTTTGGCAATGACTTTTCTGATTTTATTATTTGAAACACATTAAGTAGTATAGGTATCAGCTCTTCTTGGAAGTTCTGATAAAATTCTGCATTAAAACCATCAGGTCCCGGGCTTTTTTTTGGTTGGGAGGTTTTTTACAACAGCTTCTACTTCCTCACGACTTATGGTCTATTTAAATTGTTCTCCTGGTCTTGATTTAATTTTGGTAAATGGTACTTATCTAAAAACAAGTCCATTTCTTTCACATTTTCCAACTTTGTGGCATATAAGCTTTTGTAGTAAGACCTAATGATTCTCTAAATTTTCTCAGTGTCTGTGGTTATGTCCCCCTTTTCATTTCTGATCTTGTTAATTTGCATGTTCTCTCTCTGTCTTGTGATTAGTTTGGATAAAGGTTTGTCAATCTTGTTGACTTTCTCAAAGGACCAGCTCTTTGTTTCGTTGATTCTTTGGATTGTTTTCTCTGTTTCTATTTTGTTGATTTCAGCCCTCGGTTTGATTATTTCTTGTCTTCTACTCCTCCTGGATGAGTCTGCTTCTTTTTTTTTCTAGAGCTTTCAGCTCAGCTGTATTTCATGGTGATCTGGTAAGACACAGGTGGTTATTAATATTTTTTTGTATCTGTGGAAGTTTGCTTTGTTACCGAGTATGTGGCCAATTTTCAAGAAGATTCCATGAGATGCTGAGAAGAAGGTATATTCTTTCCTATTTGGGTGGAATGTTTTATAAATGTCTGTTAAGTCCATTTGATTCATTACCTCCATTAAATCTCTTATTTCCCTGTTAAGTTTCTGTCAGATTGACCTGTCCATTGGTGAGAGAGGAGTGTTGATGTCTCCTACTATTAGTGTGTGTGGTTTGATGTGTGCCTTGAGTTCTAGTAATGTTTCTTTTACATAAATGGGTACTTTTATATTAGGGGCATAGATATTCAGGACTGAGACTTCATCCTGATGAATTGTTCCTGTTATGAGTATAAAATGTCCATCTCCATCTCTTCTGATTGATTTTAGTTTGAAGTCAATTTTGTTAGAAATTAGTATGGCCACACCAGCTTGTTTCTTAGGTCTATTTGATTTAAAAACCTTTTCCCAACCCTTTACTTGAGTAGATGTCTGTTTTTGTGGTTGAGGTGTGTTTCTTGTAAACAGCAGAATGTTGGATCCTGTTTTCGCATCCAATCTCTTAGCCTGTGCCTTTTTATAGGTGAATTGAATACATTGATATTAAGTGATATTAATGACCAGCAATTGTTCACTCTGGTTATTTCTTTTTCTTCTTTTTTTTTTTTTGGTGATAGAGTTTGTGTGTTTCCATTCTTTGAGTTGTGCTGGCTAAGGATTGCTAGATGTCTAAGTTATTGTGGGCATTGTTGGATTCCTTGGGTTGTGATTTTCCTTCTATTACTTTCTGTAAGGCTGGATTTGTGGCTACATATTGTTTAAATTTGTTTTTATTCTGGAATATTTTGTTTACTCCATTGATAGTGAATGAAAGCTTGGCTGGGTATATTAGTCTGGGCTTGCATCCATGGTCTCTTAGTTTCTGCAGCACATTTATCTAGGACCTTCTGGCTTTCATGGTTTCCATAGAGAAGTCTGGTGTAAGTCTGATAGGTTTACCTTTATAAGTTACTTGACCTTTTTCCTTTGCAGCTCTTAATATTTTTTCTTTATTCTGTATGTTTTGTGTCTTGATTATTATATGGCGAGGTGATATTGTTTTTGATCCAGTCTATTTGGTGTTCTGTATGCTTCTTGTACCTTCATAGGAATATCTTTTTTAGATTGAGAAAGTTTTCTTCTATAATTTTGTTGAATATATTTTCTGGACCTTTGAACTGTAATTTTTCTCCTTCTTCCACCCCTATTATTCTTAGGTTTGGTCTTTTTATTGTGTCCCAGATTTCCTGGATGTTTTGTGAAGAGAATTTGTTGGATTTGCTGCTTTCTTTGATCGATGCTGTAACATGAGGGGCCTGCTTGTTTGTGTTTCTGTCCTGCCTGGCCCCTCAGCTGTTTAGTCTCAGAGAATAATCACACTGAGATCTCTATAAGTTATAAAGCTGATTGGTCCATTAGGTCTAGCCCCTTACTGGCTAACTCTCACATCTTGATTAACCCATTTCTCTGATCTATGTTAGCCATGTGGCTCAGTACCTTTTTCAGTGGGGCAGCTCACATCCTGCTGCTTCGGTGATCTGGGCAGGAGTGGGAGAAATCAACTTCCTCCTCCCCAGAATTCTCCTGCTCTCCTTGCATCATTTCCACTTCCTGTCTGGCTTTCCCGCCTACACCTCCTGCCTGGCCAATCAGCGTTTATTTAAAATATGATTGACAGAATACAGACAATTCTCCCCCACCACTTCCTCCTCTTTAAAAAAAAAAAAACAAAGAAAAATATCCATAGTCCATATTTTGGGAGTGTGGGCACAGTATTCCAGGCTACTTCCTGCTGGTTGGGGGTGCTGATAATCTTATGGGGACCTAAAGAAAATTTAGGGTTATAATCAAGTCCTGTGAGTCTTGATCATCTCAGGTAGAAGTCTTGAACCTGTTCTGGATGAAGAACTCAGACATCTGGGCCATCTGTTCCTACTGGAGATTGCTCGGGTGGTCTCCCTTGGTCAAAGATGATTTTTCTTAACTCTGAATAAATCCAGAGCCTCTCATTTTCTGTGGAAACAAAAGCAAAATCTCTTCTCCAAAGTAACATACCTTTTGACTTCAATTTTGAAGCCAAGGTATTTTCAAAATACCTATCTTGGATTAATTCTGTAGCATTTATAAGCAAATATCTTTTAGCAGCTGTTGCTCCTTCCTCAGCATTTAAACAATTCAAAGAGAGCATAATATCATACAGTATCAAGATTCTCTGTGTATTTTCCATCTTTACGTGGCTTTATTTTAACCTCTATTTCTTTTATTTTTACTTTTAACTTTTGACTTTTTGAGACAGGTTCTCTATATATCTTTGTATTGGAATTCCTTCTGTAGACCAGGCTATCCTTGAACTCCCAGAGATATGTCTGTCTCTGCCTCCCAGGCTACTTTCTTTCTTTCTTTTTTATTTTGAAAACTTTAACCTTTAGCCTGTATATATTTTTAACACACTGTAAACCATTTAGGGGTTTTCTTACTCTTTGAATATCTCTTTATTGCATATCTCTCTTTTTTGACCAAATGGGTCTTTAATTTGCTAAGGAATATGGAGAAAACAGCAGTCAAAAGCTCTTATGGCGATTTAAGGTCCTTGCTAGGAAGCAAGCTGCAACATTGTTTCCATAGTCCGGACTGCCTGCTTGAAAGTCAAGAGTTATCCCTGGCAGGACGGCCCAGAAAACCAGCATTTTAAAACAGTGCAGCTTTTTTCCTGCTACAGCTGAAAAATGAAATGCTTTACTCTAGTCTTTCCCAAGCTTTCTCAGGCTTTCTGTGGATGTAGTTATCCATGTGGGCGCCATTATGTAACATGAGGGGCCTGCTTGTTTGTGTTTCTGTCCTGCCTGGCCCCCCAGCTGTTTAGTCCCAGAGAATAATCACACTGAGATCTCTATAAGTTATAAAACTGATTGGCCCATTAGGTCTAGCCTCTTACTGGCTAACTCTCACATCTTGATTAACCCATTTCTCTGATCTATGTTAGCCATGTGGCTCAGTACCTTTTTCAGTGGGGCAGCTCACATCCTGCTGCTTCAGTGATCTGGGCAGGAGTGGAAGGAATCAACTTCCTCCTCCCCAGAATTCTCCTGCTCTCCTTGCATCATTTCCACTTCCTGTCTGGCTTTCCTGCCTACACCTCCTGCCTGGCCAATCAGTGTTTATTTAAAATATGATTGACAGAATACAGACAATTCTCCCCCACCACGATGCATTTATTTTCTCTATGGTATCTTCAGCATCTGAGATTCTTTTTTCTATCTCTTGTATTCTGTTGGATATGCTTATTTCTGTAGTCTCTGTTCATTTACCTAGGTTTTCCATATCCAGTTGGCCCTCGGTTTGTGTTTTCTTCATTGCCTTCATTTCAGTTTTCAAGTCTTGAACTGTTTCCATTATCTGTTTGATTGTTTTTTCTTGGTTTCCTAGGGTATCTTTTACACATTTATTCATTTCTTCAAACTTTTTGTAATTCTTCTCATCCATTTCTTTAAGGGAGTTTTCGCCTCCTGTTTAAGGGACTCTATCACTTTCATAATGTCAATTTTTTCTACTTCTTCCAGATTAGGGTGTTCAAGACTTCCTTTTGTATGTTCACTGGGTTCTGGTGTTTTCTTGTTGTTTTTCAGATTGTTGGAGGAATTCTTGCATTGGCTCCTGCCTATCTCTTTCTTCAAATGTTCCCTGATGGACCTTCTGGTACAGAATCAGGGCCACTTGATGGCCTGGAACCTCTCTAATGGGTCTTCTGGTACAGGATCAGGGCCACTAGCTGGTCGGGAACCTCACAGACAAAAGGGCGGGCTCGCAGAGTGCAGGCTCAGTGAAACAAAGGAACTCCTGCTCCCTTGCACTCCCCACTTTTTCCCCAGATTCTCAGCTACAAAGCAGGCTGTGTTGTGGGATCCTATGTCCCCAAAGAAGGAAAAGGGTGACTGCGAGCAAGCTGGGATGGAATAGGAAGAGAGAGGCAGTAGCCAGGAAGAGAGGCCCCTGCTGAATACCACATTTAATCACTTTCAACACACCAGGAAGGAAATGACAAGTAGACAATAGACTATAGCCATAACAAGAAACTTCTTTTTGGAAAATAGAATAATCACCAGAAGAGATAATGCTATCTGCACTAATGAACATCATGTACCACACCCTCCTGACTGTCACCAGTTCCCATTGACCAATGTGGCTAACCTTGCTTGGCCCAGAAAAGAGTTGCCTTATCTACCACTGCCCTCAGTCACACAGGAGGTGGACAGTGGGGTGTATTTCCATCTCGGGAACTGTATTTTCTGTTCTAATTCATTTCCTGCTGTAGGGAATTCTAGGGCACTGGAGCCATCTTTAGGATACAGCAACCTCAGGCTTTTATTTTCAGGACTTGAGCTATGTATGATCAATTAACCAGTCGGTTAGCTCTCCAGAACCTTCAAGGGATATTAACCAAAGCCAGAGGTCTTATGGAGTCATGGTCCACAAAATTTGTCCCTTCTTTTATAGTGTCTGTCTCTTAGCAACAGACTCAAGGGCCTTGGCCCTACTTCCAGGCCAGGCTTAGCTGTTTTATTTTATCTTCCCCAGCAGCAACCAAGGCAAAGGCAGCAGGGTGATGCTCCCCAACACCCAGGAACTTTTGCTATGGGAGAAGCTGTATCTTTGGAGGAGCAAGTGAGCTGTGGCTGTTGGAAGGGGGCTGGTCTGTTAGTCTCACCCCTTGTTCCTAGTTCTCTCTTCATTATCCATGTGCATTGCTTACCTGTATTGAGGAGCTGTGGGCAGGCCTGCTTTTCGTCCTGCCTGGCTCCCACACGGCTAGCTTAGCCCCAGAAATAACAACACACAAATTGTATTCATTTAAACACTGCCTGGCTCATTACCTCTAGAGAGTTAGTTACTGGCTAACTCTCACATCTTGATTAACCCATTTCTAATAATCTGTGTAGCACCACGAAGTGGTGGCTTACCGGGAAAGATTCAGCATGTCTGACCTGGTGGCTGTCTCCATGGCATCTGCCTCATTGCCCTCTTCCCAGCCTTCTGTTCTGTTTACTCTGCATACCTAATTTTCTGTCCTATCAAAAGGCCAAGGCAGTCTCTTTATTAACCAATGAAAATAACATAGACAGAAGGCCCACCTATATCACTTACCTATCTCTGCTGTCATTAATTTTAATTTTGGGAAAATACTGATTTGACTCAGTCTCCTTATCTTTCTGGCTACTGTCTCTTAGTAAGACTCTCTCATCTTCATTTCTGGTTTTAGTTTGGCCAGCCTATGCAGAAATGACATTACTTGGTTCAATGTAATGACATACTTTGATCTAAACTGAGTACCAAAGAATAGCATCCAACTGCTTAGCAGTTCTGAGGAACCCATAGGATGCAATACCAGAGCTGGGGGAGAGCTCAGATTGGAGCAAGTGATTAACATCAAGGTTTTCGATTTGATCCCCAGTGCCACCCAAATTTAAAAAAAAAGCAAACAAACCAACAATCCCAGCAAAACCTTGAACCAACCAAACAAAAACCTCACAGGCTTATGATCTTGAAGATGTAGTGTCTTTATTGACCTCGGTTCACCTAATTCAGCCACTTCAGTGTCCACCCATCACTCAGCATCTATCTTACTTCTAGTATTGATTTACAAATGAGCTGTTAAGAAGCAGTTGAGGCCAGGTAGTATACAACCTACCCAGTAAGCACAAGAGGTTTGACTAGTTTTGTTTACCCCAGACAAAAGCAACTTAAGGGAGAAAGGGTTTATTTGGTTCACAGTTCCAGGTATAGTCTATCACTGTGAGGAAGTCAAGGTGGCAGGGCAGGCAAGTTATATTCAGTTGAGAGCAGAAAGAATGAATGCATGTATGCTTATGACTTGGTTCACTATCTCAAGTTTTATATAATTTGTGATCTGCTGCCTAGGAAATGGATACATCCTCTCCACAGACACACACACACACACACACACACACACACACACACACACATGCACACACATGCACACTCACACATATGCTCGCAGGCACGCACTCTTGCTTGTACGCACATTCACACGCACACACGCACTTATGCACACATGGTCACAGGCCAACCCAATTTAGGTAGTTCCTCAATGAGACCCTTTTTGTTCCCAAGTGACTATAGATTGTGTCAAGCTGACAGTTAAAACTAATCATCGCAATGGCCTTAGGTGGGGCTGAACCCAAAGTTCAACAGCATCATCAGGCCCTCGTGTATTTTGCTCTGTCTCTTGGCTTTAGTTTCCCCTACTGCTGGCTTCATTTCAGGCAGACTCTCTGAGCGGTGGGAGGACGGTAAACAGAAGCTGTCAGTTTGTGTTCTTTTCCTTGCTTCCATCCTCTTTAAAGCAGAAAACATGACTGATAGTTCCCTTAGAAGACTCAGCAAGGCTCCCTCTGGCCCACCCTGGCCATTCCCTGACTTGGGGAAGCAGCTGCTGTCCTCTGATGCACAGTTTGGACCCGGGGCATTTATGGTGTGTCAGTATCTCACAAAACTGCGGTGGGTACAGGGAACGGGGGTTACTTCCTTAAAGAGATTCCAGACAAAGACAAGACTCTTCTAACAGTAGTGTTCTCGTTATCTGTGTGGTTTCTTTGTAAGAGTGGATGGGTGGTTTTGTTTGTTTTCCAGGGCATTTCAATGCAAAGATAACTGTATTTATGCTAATAATCAAACTATCATCAAGTGGTCACCTGGAGTAAAAGTGTTTAACTTTGAATGCAATCGCTCTCAGCCTGGTATCCATGGATTTAGGAGCGCACATACACTTTTATTTTAATGAGGATTCACCCATCCATTATTCATGACTGGAAAGTACATTAATGTGTTAGGGTATAGTGCTGTTTCCCAGGGTTTCTAAATAAGATCTCTTTTGACAGCACTGGATTGTATGGACCTCCCATAGAGCTGTAATTACATGTGTAGTGCATTAAGAGAAAAACATGACAGAAATTACGATGAACTCAGTATTTCATTGGAGGCAAAACACTGGTAACACTTGAAACACAGCAGTCGACGTGGACTCTGGACCTAGGCTTTAATAAGTCTCTGGAAAATGCTTGGGTGCGTGTGCCTTTTCCTGGACTCCTCATGAAACAGTACTTGCAAGGACTGGGCCTACAGGTGGGGAAACACTGAAGTAGTGAGTAATTAAGGGTATGATTCAATCCTGGCGATACCCCTGGTGAGCGGTTTGACCTTGGGTGACTTATTTAACTTCTTTATGTCCACAGCTTCCTTAAATGGGACTGAAATGATTCTACCTGTTATTTCCCCTGAGGTTGCTGTGGGGATTTGAGACTTGGTAGGTAAAGCACTTTCACTATGTGTGTGTGTGGGAATTCTGTATTGGAATTACTTCTCCGAGTCTCCTTGAAGGAAGACATCGAACCTCAGGCAGCTGTGGACAGTCATCTCTCAGACTTGTGAAATGATTGTTCTTGGACCCTTCCCAGACACCCGAGTCTATGATTATTCGAGTCCCTTGTAGAGCAAGGCATACTGTTCATCACCTATGCAAATCCTTATGTACTTTGAATCATCTCCAGATTCCTTACGGTAGCTCATACAACCTAAATATCATGTAAATATTTGTTCTACTGTGTTGCTTAGGGAATAATAAGACAAGAAAAGTCTGCACATGACGAGTTCAGGAGCAGTTTATTTTGTGTGACCCTGTGCAGGGTCAGAAGAGGTTTTCTGAGGCACTGTCTTACACTGTAGCTCAGGCTGGCCTGGAACTCACTATGAAGCCTAGGCTGATTGCAAACTCATGGCAGTCTTCCTACCTCAGTCTCCCAGTGTGTTGGGATTGCAGGACTGAAGGCCTGACTACCCTTCCAGTGCTGTTGTAAGAATGTGGGCCACGTCCTGCCGCCTGGCTAGCTTACACCCAAAATAATTGCACAGAAACTGTAATCATTTAAACACTGCCTGACCCATTATGTCTAGCCTCTTATTGGCTATCTCTCACATCTTGGTTAACTCATTTCCATTCATGTATACCGCCACTTGACTGTGGCTTACCGGCATGAGTCTACTAACTAGGGTCTGTCTTGGGCAGGAGAATCATGACATCTGCTACACTTCCCTTCTTCCCAGTATTCTGTTCTGTCTACTCCGCCCACTTAAGGGCTGCCCTATCAAAAGGCCAAGGTAGTATCTTTATTCAACCAATGAAAGCAACACACAAACAGAAGAACTTCCTAAACTACAGTGCCTAGCAAGATCCTTGCTTAGGCAGGCTATGCTTATTATGTAAATAAAGAGAACATTGGAAAATCCAATGCAATGATATAAGGACATTACCTAGTATGATGAGCACAACACGGCTGGCATACAGCAAGTGCTCCTTTGTTCTTCTCTTCATCATTTCAGGTTAGATGTAGTCTACCCACATTCTCTTCCAACTTTAGAGGGTTTAAGCATCACCCGTGGGGTTAAATAAACAGATGGCAACCCCTGTGAAGTTTCTGATTTAGAGTGTTTGGGAAATTTGCTTCTCTACCAGGTTCCCAGCTAGTCTGGACCAACAGCTACCAACCTTGGATACAGATTAAAAACACTATAGAAGCTCTTAAAAATAACAGTGCCTGGGCTCCAGGCCTTGTGAGTGTGATGGATTGGTCTAGTGTGGTCCCAGCAACACTGCTGGCTGTTGCTCTAAAGCTATGTCTTGCTAATAATGCACACAGAGGTCCAGATCGCCAGTCTTCCCCCTAGATGTATACACCGTCCCTGCCCACACACATACACTCAGGGCACCATCAACTGCTTGTGGTCAGCTGGCAGTCCCGTATCCAATGGGAAATAACTGACTGTAGACAGCCTGGTTTTGCATTGCTAAACTGGTTATATAGCTATCACACACTACTGAAATCAGTTAGCAAATTGAGATTCTTCACAGATATGGCATTATTTTTCCAGGGCCAGGCAGTGCTTGCAGATTGTATGTCTGCCCACCTTATGTGTGGCAGGCTTTCTGCTTGCTCTTCTTCCCTCCCTCCCTTTTCTCTCTTTCGATCTCCTTCTTCCCCGCCCCTCTTGTAGAGCTGTGATATTTCTTCATTTATTTCCCCCAAAGAATTGAATGACAACCCAAGTTAGCCTCCATCATGTTCCAGTTGTTTCTTGCATCATTATGTAATCAAGGGGCTAACTCAGCGGGTGACGGGGGACAGAAACGTGAGATTTGCTTTTCATATTCAGAAACCAACTGCCCTTTTCTGCTATAAAATCATCTCAAGACCCCAAATCTGTGGTTGCAGGCTCATTAAAAACAAACTGTGATTACAAGCGTGTTTGTCTGTTTCTCTCCCTCTTGGTGCCTGTGACGGCAGCTTTTTTTCTTTGTGAACTTTAATACATGTTTAATGCAAGTCTTAATGATTTGATTACAATGGCATAATTACATAATTGGAATGTATTGTGCATGCTGGCGGGAAGGAGTCTTGAAGGTGCTGGGTGAGTGACGTTACATAAACAGAATAATAATGATGGTGAGATGGAGAATGAGACTAATGAGAAAATGATTAGAAAGTCTTGGAAGAAATGGACACAGTGGAATGGAGAAGATGGCATTTCTTTTCGTTAATGATTAGGATTCATTTCCCCTTGGAGGCGGGGGTTCTAGGGATCGTCGGAAAGAAGTAGGGTCAGATGCTTTGTTTGGGAGATTACTTTGAAGACATGTAATGGTCCCTAGTATTACCTGTCTGGGGACAACACAGGTCAGACTCATCAGGAAGCTCTGATTTACTGCTTAAGATCATTAAGGCAGAAAGTAAACTCAATTCTCTTCCTCACTGTGGTCCTTGCCTTAGAATGTTTTATGCAGCAGATTTGCATATCGGTGGAACATTGAGAGCCCCATTAATGTGGAGTGGAGCCGCTTTCCCCTCCCCATTGCAATTCCACCACCTCTTGCTGGTAACATATTGCCACTGTAGAGAAACGACGCCCAGATGGTCATTTTGGGATCACAGTTAACGATCACCATTACTGTGTCACTTGTGCTGGAGAAACGTGACTACCTGCTTAGGGCCCTTCCCATGGTAGCTGGCCTCTGTCTTCCTTACTTGATGTTTACAGTGTATGACTATAATCACAGTGATTATTTCTATAACCTATTTGTACTATTAACATAAAACATACATGCTCGTTGGTTCAACAAACACTAACATTTATTAAATATCTGTATAAGCTCTAGTTGCTATGTATAATAGCAGATAATAGAAGTTGCTATGTATAATTCACATAATAGAAGATATAGTATATGTGGTCTAGAAACAGATGTCTAGACAAGGTATTCGTGAATAGTTCAATACAGTAGGTCATCATGTGGCACATCAGAGAAATGGTCAAGATATTTCTGCAACAACTACATGTTCTTTATTCCATCATCTTAAAAATAATGAACACTAAGGACTAAGGGTAAAGGGAAGAATAGTGATGTAAATCTGATGAAGATCCTGCCTTTGGGGAAATTTTAGAAGCCAAACTGGTAGTATCTATTGCAGTAAATGATGGACACATTCCATCACACAGTGTTTTCATATATTGGTTTGTACCCTAGATGGATATTTATTCACTCATGTGAACAGAAAGTGTGTATGCAATTATGGTGATTGCTGTGCTGCCTATAACATCACACTGCAAGCAACCTAATGGTGCACTGATAGGGTAGACTCTATATCAACTGAGGATAAAGCCATACCATTGGAGAACTCTGTCCTCTGACCACAGCATGATCCAAATCAGACCAGCTGTACAAAAATGGGCCCAGAGACATTCTGACATGGAATGCGGGAGGGCTCATGAGGTAGCACACAAGGTTCTGTTTTGCCCCAAGGTTATATAGAAGGGTAATGATTGCTGTGTGTCTGTGTGAAGAGAAGTTCTTCATTTGGTGGTGTAGCTGCCTGCAGATTGCCCATATTCCTGTAAGTAACCCTGATTAAATCCATGAGTTTACCAAATTGGGCTTGGGTGAATTGTTTCCTTCTTTTGTCTGTCATTGGTGTCTGTGGTAAATAGACATTTCTTAAGTTTTGCAAAAAATACCATTAAAAACTATTCAGAGATTAAGAATTGAGTAGAGCTATCAATAGATCTTTAGATACCCTTTGAATAGTGTAAGTGGCAAGTAATTATATGTAGTATTCTTTTTTTTAAAATAAAATGAAAACCAAAGGGGAAAGAAAACACATTTTCTAAGGGTCATATGTAAAATAATCAGCTACCTGTCAGTTGATTAATCCATCCACCCACCAATCAACCAACAACCAAATCACACCAGCAAACCCAGATATTTCGGAGACATAGCTTTGAAAAGAACTGGAAATGAAGATGTTTACAAAGTGAAAGCTTAAGCCTGATATTCTTTTTTTTTTTAAATTGAAAATAGATTATTTTCTCATATGGCATGACTCAACCACAGTTCTCCTTCCTCTACTCTTTCTAGCTCCCTCCTACTCAAGATCCATACCCCCTCTGTTTCTCTTCAGAAAAGAGCAAGACTCCAAGTGATAACAACCAAGCACTACAAAACAAGAGACAATAAAACAAGGCCAAAGCCCTTATATCAAGGCTGAGCAAGGCAACCCAATAGGAGAAAAGAGTCTCAAGAGCAGGCAAAAGAATCAGGGACACACGTATTCCCACTGTTAGGAGCCCCACAAACCCACCAAGCTAACAGCCATGATATACATAGAGGACTTGGTGCAGACTCTTGCAGGCCCAGTGCTTACTGCTTCAGTCTCTGTGTGACCATGTGAGCCCGGCTTAGATGAGTCAATGGACCACGTTCTCCTGGTGCCCTCTATCCCCTCTGACTCCTACAATCTTCCCTTCTCCTTTTCTGTGGGGGTTCTCTAAGCTCTGAGGGGAGGAACCCTTATGGAGACCTCCTTAGACTCTTTCTCTGCATACTGTTTGGTGATGCTGGAGGAAGCTTCTCAGATGATGACTGAATATTGTTGGGATAATTTCATTGATTATTATTTTTTTTGGTGGGGAGGTAATTGCGTTTGTTCTTTACTAGGTCTCTGGGCTATCCAATCTCTGTTTCCTGATCATCCATAAAGGAACCATACCTTGCTTATTTACTTTAGCAGTAAATGCCACAGAAAAACAGGAAGATGGAATCCTATGGGAATTCCTAGTGCTCAGTGCTCAGCTGGAGTTAGATTCATGTTTATTGAAGTCAACAAAAGCAAAGAAAGAGAAAGAGGAAAATACTTGGGGCCAGAATCACCAGGGCAGCCTTCAACAGGGAGATGCATTTGAACTAGTCTTCAAGAATAGGTGTCGGAACTGTGGAGGGAGAGATTAGCAAGTAGCTTCCAGTGTGGATAGGGGTGGAGAACATCCAAAGCAACCACCATGCCCTCTGTGACTAAAGCTGCCCTTCCTCTGCCGTCTGCCCCTAGTTATGTCTTTGTTGTGCCTTATTGTACTGTCATGGCATCCAGAAGAATGCTAATCCAAACAACCAGGAAAGTCATTCTTGCTTTGCCACAGAGGAAGGGTTTTAGCTTCCTCTCACCCTCAGCTGTTCCTCTTATTTGTTCAGAAATTGGTGCTAGATTTTTCTCAAATGAGTTTTTTTTTGTTTATAATCAGATGTAATTTTTTGGTTCCGTTAGCATGTTGAGAAACATTCATTATGTTCATTTCCACATTTTCCATTTCTATCTCTCACTGTGTGTCAATCTAGATATTTTCAACCCATTTCTTTAGCAATACTAATCTTTCATTTTGCCATGACAGAAGATTGAAACCAATCTTCAGAAAGAGCTCATTCCCTGTGTGGATTGGCCTCTGGTGCCGCTTTTTGTGTACCTCAGCTGAAAGGAACTTCTTTGGGGGATGGGGATTTAATCGCCTTTCTGCCCCTACAGAAGCTCTGCTACCTCGAGTCACTCTCTTCTGCCCAGCTTCCATTGTCAACGAGCTAGCCAAGCCCTGAGTAGAAAATTGGTGCCTAGTGCTGACTTCAGCCTTGCCTTTGTTTCCTCTCTGCACTTCTGGCATTGAATGTCCTGTCTATACTGGGAGTTCTGAGATCCAATTTTCTTCCCATACCCATGGCACCAACAGAAAGACTGCTCAGCTTCTCAGTACTTAGCAGCGCCTTCTGCTTTGACTTTGGCCATCATTTAAGAAGTGACAAGTGTCATTAGAATTCCTTTTGCCTAAGACCATGGTCCCTTAATCACACAGGCCCAGTGTTTTTCTTTTTCAGAGGGTGGGGTGGTGGAAATCAACCTAGGAACTCAAGGAAGAATGGTCAGTGAAGAACTGAAGATTTTATTGTTTCTCACGTGTGTGGATGCTGTATTTTAGCTGACTTATAGTTTCTGAATCACAAGTACCTAATCCAACCCTTGGGTCTTTAGATGCTTTCTGTTATTTCTGACTTACTATGTTGGATCCTTCGAGGATCACACATCATGTAGAAGGGTGCATGAGTGTGAACATGGTCGCAAGGGGGCATACAACCCAGTTGACTGAGAACATCGATCAGTGGTTGAAGAGTAAATTGATTCTGCACATGATGGTAGATGTTAAGTGTAAGAGATGAAGGGATTGACTTACATACTCTGATATGGGGAAGTATAGAGTGACCCCACCTGCCATACCACGGTGCAGGAGCTCAGCTTTGAGAGTGATTTTCTTAAGAGTCGGGAGAACAATCCTGGCTGTGGGTGACTCTGGGTCAGAGCCATTGCAAGAAAGTTAAACTGTTCTCCAGTCTTAGCTCTTAAACTCTGACCATCTCAGAAGCACCTTGGGATGACTTGTAGCCTACTTCCTCTGAGAAGTTCAGTGTTCACTCAGTTCACATGCAAGATCTACGTGAACCTGAGCATTTCACCTACTGAGACTGGATGTGAGAGGAAATGTCCCTAGTGCTGAATGTCCCATGACATCATCAGCTCACAGAAAGAGAATATCTCCCAGAGTAACACTTTCCTCTGGGTCTGGCAGAGGCAGTATTGGGCCCTGATAGTTTCCTCTAGGGAAGCAAGAAATAAATGATCTAGATTAAAGATTACTGACAAACATTGCCTTAAGGAATAGGTGTATCTCCCTTACATACTGCTGTTGTGAATGTAAATTCATCTAGTCACTATCGCCATCAACACAGAGGTTCCTCAAAGAACAAAATATAGAAGAGCCGTGTGACAGTCATATGACCCAGCCACTCCTGGGGCATTTACTGCAGCACTATTCAGTTATTCACAATGACTAAGGTATGGAATCAGCCTAGATGTCCATCAGTGTGTGTGTGTGTGTGTCCGTGTGTGTGTGTGTGTGTGTGTCTGTGTGTGCACGTGTCTCTGTGTGAGTGTATTTCTGTGTGTGTGTGTGTGTGTGTGTGTGTGTGTGTGTGTGTGTGTCTGTGTGCATATTTCTCTTTGCCATGACAGTCTTATTTGTGATTTCTATTTTGGAACTAAATGACAGATATCCAGTGCTCTGTCTCTTATGTCAACTAAATGGATATTGGCAAAATCTAAGATTTGGAAACTAGACATGATTTTAACATCTAAAATTTATTCTAGGGCCCCAAAGACCATGCCTACCAAAAAAGGTGTCGGCATTAATAAGCACTCAGGAAGTCAGGGTAGTGACATTTATTCAGTGCTGCTATGTGCCAGGCGTGTATGTGTACTCTATGTGCAGTGCCTTGTTAAACAAGCTGAGGTCTTTGACATATATGCTTTCTGCCTGTGCCATCTTGCCTCCTGCTTGTCTTAAATATTGCCTTGAAAGAGCTCTGTGTTCTGCTCCTTTCAAACATGTGTTTCAGATACATGTGCCTGCAAAACTGTAAGCTGACTTCTGCCTTGCTGTCCTGCACTGAGCCTGGCATGGACTAGGGAACTCTGTATGCACTGAATGAATGCTTGATGAATGAATGGATCTCCATGGAAATGAAGCTGACAGTGACAGAGAACCCCATCCTTCTGCCTCCAGCTCTCTGGCCCTTCTGATCCCAATTAGCTTGTGTCTGCAAAGATAAGCACATTGAGAGGGATCTCGGCCAAGTGTTTGCAGGCACATTTTACCCAGCATTCCTGTTTGGAGTCACCATGAAAAAGTTACCCCATTCATGTGAAAATTAAACACTTAAACCAGGAAGATAGTTAAAGGACAATAAATTGGGAGCCTGTCATTTAACACTCCAGTGATTTTCATTGCCTTAAACTTGGCCATCAGGCTGGGAACAAAAATGGCCTCTTTAATCAGACAAGCTGCTATTTCATCTTATTTGTTGGGTCCAAGAGGAGGTATGGGCAGAAAATCTAGGCGGTTCTAGAGGATTCTGGCTGCCAGTCTGGTTTGAATCACAGGATATGTGAAGATCTGCAGAGGGGCAAAACTCCTCTTGCCACCTCTCACTCATTCCCTCATTCCTGCTTCTTCTTCTGTGGAGCCCTTCTCTCCCTCAGCTGTATGCAAGGCCACACAGTCACACACATTCACAGATCAGGCCCACACCCACACACTTGCTTGGGTCATCCTTCTTCCTCTCTGTTCCAGGGATGAAGGCTGGTTTGTATTTTGGCTTGGCAAGAGCACAGGGTTGAGCTAGGAAACACGCGTCTAGGTAGTATTTCGCAGATGAAGCTAACATCTACAATGAATTAACCTAAACTTGTCCTTGAGAAATCAGGTGAGCTGCATCCAATCAGGCCTGAGAGTGAAACTGAGGTTTCCTTGAGAAAGTAGAAATTATACCTGAAGACCACAGATTAGTGGTTGCCCTAGCTGGGGTTTCCAGCCTGCCTGATGGATTTTGCCAGACAGATTTTTGCTAGCCCACACAGTTGCATCAGCCAATTCCTTGAATAATTCTGTTTCAATACCCATTTGTGTTTGTCTGGTAGACCCTTTTCTGTTTGATTGGTAGTGTGGGTACCACACTCTCTGAAACCATCCTATCCTTCCTGGCCTGCTAGAGCCAAGGAAATGTTCCTTTTTCACGTCAATCTCTACACCCCCTGTATGACTTGTCTCACACTCATTCCCTGGTAACCTCTGTCAGCATAACCTATAATCCTTTATGCTTTCAGTTCTTGGTACAAGGCCTAGCACAGAAAGACACTTGGCATATGAGTATGGACTGAGGTGTGTGTGTGTGTGTGTGTGTGTGTGTGTGTGTGCGCGTGTGTGTGTGTGTGTGTGCGCGCGCGCGCGCGCGCGTGCGCACACGCAGGGAGTCACTCTCCCAATCATCTTCTAGTCCTGAGATTGAGGAAGTAGTGCTTTGCCATGGGTCCTAACCTAGCTCACAAAAGATTCAGCCAGAATTCTCCCAGGTCCGAGGGTTGTCTATTCTGTGACCTTTCAATTTATTCTGAATACTTGAGAACACTAGAGAAAGGTTTTGAGAGTAAATATATACCAATTGTTGCATATAATTCAATAAACACAACTCAAGTCCCACTTCCACGCTGCCCAGTCCTCCTCCCCGGAGGCAGCCTTCTATTAGACTTTCTGTGGCTAAGCAGTGTATATTCTGAACCTGCCCATGACCACCCAGCCCTGTGCACAGTAGTCACATCAAAAATAAAGTGCAGTAGCACAGAGCCTCTCTGCATTTTCCCAGCTGCTCACTAACTCAGTCACCTCTCCAGAACACAGCCTCCACTGTGACCCTAAACTATATACTAGTGCATGGTCAAAAAGTCAGTGCTGGGAACGTGGCTCAGTACAAACATGAGGACCTGAGTCTGGTTCCCCAGTACCCATGTAAAACAGTCAGGTGTAGCAGTGCATGCTGTAATCCAAGGGCTGTGCAGGTATAGACAAGAAGGTCTTTCCAGCTTGCCGGATAGTTAGTGTTGATAGATAGTAATTGATAAGCTCCCAGTTCAGTGATAGATCCCCTATAAAAAGAAGGTGGGGAGTGGTTGAGAAAGACAGCTGATACTGACCTCTGACCTTCACGTGTACACAAGAACATATGCTTTCACACATATGTACACACACATACACACACAAAATCTTTTACAAACACCTCCAAACACCAGAGAGGTTAGCTCAAAGAATAGTTTATGTACAAACTCCTGTTGACTATAACTTTAATTAATATGCGTATGCCTATATATTCTGACTTACTAAACTTAGATGGACTATTGACTCTTCTAAGAAATAAGGATTCATTTTATATTCTCCCTTGTATTCTCTACCCTTCCATCTCTTCTCAGATTCTAGTATGTACAAGTACATATATATTGTTATTCTGAAGAATAAATTACATATAATTTATTCATAGAATAAATTAAGCACACAGATGTAAATCAGTTGTATAAAGTATAGGGGCCACATTTAGTTGCCAGTAGTAATAGCTGATAGTTGAGAGCCGAGAGCTGGTACTTACTGAGTATTGACCACATGTCAGTTCTTTTCCAATGGCATGAAATCATTTAATTCTTATACAACTCCGTAAGAAGACATCTCCGCTTTTACAGATGAGAAAAAGATGAAGTTCACATCCATCAGCCAAGGTCAGGACTTACACCCTGGCACTCTGGCTCCAGAGCCCAGGCTCTTCGTCAATGTATTTACTTCTTCCTTACCGAATCATCTTTGTCCTGTACCTCTGAGAATAATTCCAGTTATGAGCCTTCCTAGAACAACTGCAGGTAAAATGTCTTCTCAGAAAATCCATTTACTTCACCTCTTCAAGATTTTAAACTAAATATTAGTTAAAAATGACATTGATATATGGGCCTAATGCTTCCATTATGAAAATTACTCTAAATTTTTGCATAATCCTATACTTAGAAACTTGCATTTATTTTGCCCCATTTCTAGCTTATAATACGCCATGAAAGCATGGTAAATCTGCTTTTGGCTCTGTAAGATTGCTAGCAATATTTGAATATAAGCAATGCAATTCAGATCTGACCTTATTCATTCATATTTGGTGCCCCCAAGTGGGAGAGGTTTGGGTGGAAATGTGCCAGCCTACAGAACAACCTAGCACCCAGTCCAGTTATTATTCCTCAAAGATCATGTGCTAAATCTATGCCCCAACGTGACTCAGAAGAAGTCTTGGAAGAAGAAATAATCAACACTCCACATGCCTGTGTGCCTATATCCCCCACCAGGCTTGGCAGCCACAACCTTCTCCTGCTTCTACCCGTGGCTCTCACAAAGGCAGTGCTATGAATCTTCACATTAAGAGTTACCCACCATCTCTCTGCCACAGCCTCACAACCAGGCCTGCCTGACCCACCTAAGCTTATTGTACTGGCCTTTTAATTTAGCCATTCTCATCACTCCTTGCTGGGATATTGGGGTGTCATCACAACTGTGACCCAGACTCAGAAGGTTGGTGTTACAAAGGAGGCCCTCTGTGCAGACCAAATGTGCACATGAGTCTTGACTTTTGACTCCATGTCTTATGTTTGGTATGAGTGGTTTCCTTAGTCTTGTTGAGTCTTGGTTTTCACATCTGTAAAAATAAATCTCCTGTTGACTGGTCAGGATGTTAAATTTAAATTAGACAGTGTTATGGCACACTGCTGACTTCAGTCAAGTCTTAGTGTGTGGGGGTCTCACTCAGTCTGGGAAAGAGTATGGGGAACTCCTCCTGTAGGAAACAATGCTTAATGGAATCCTAAAAACAGAAGCTCTAATTACTGATCATGTGTGTATGTGTGTATGGGTGGAAAGCAGATATTACAACCCAAGGTGAGAAAATACACTGAAGGAAATGAGTTCTATTTAGCCAAAGCAACCGAACCTAGTACTGTGGACTGGAGGTTAAAAGTGTGAGGCAAAGAGCAGAATTGGGTTTGGAGAGAGAGCTAGAACTCTGAGATGAGGGTTAGGGAGGTTGGAAACACTCATCGAATTGTTACTTGTGATGGACCAAGTTAAATGTTTATTTAGAATCACGTGATATCAGAATTAGAGGGACCTTGGAAATAGCTTTATTTTACTGGTAGAAATATGAAAATTGGAAGCCCACAGAGGTCCAATTATTTATATTGCCACTGCTAATTAATGACAGTGTTTGAGCCATGGGTTCTTGATTCCTCATATAGCAGACATGATCCATAATGCGCCTCCTAGTCTCACTCAGACCCTTTGAGCTCCCAGAGTAAGCTGCTGTAGCTTACTGAGAGTCCTGTCAGCCTACAGTCTGTATCTTTTTTAAAACTTGTGTGTTTCTCTTCTATTTTTACCAAAATGGTGTCTTATTTAAAAATCAAATAATGCCTGGGACTTACAATACAACAAAGCTGTGGAAAAGCCTCTAAGAAACAGGTCCCACAGTAGGGATTAGCTGTAACCTAACTCTGTTTCTTCCTTTTCCTCCCACAATGGGGCTGCTAGGGAGAAACTGACATGCATACCTCAGATCTGAATGACAGCATGACATCATAGTACCTAAGTTTTTGTACAAGATTTCTTGAGTTCGGAGCCTGGCTATGCCCCTTCTATCCAGGTGATACTGGGTATCACCTGGATATATATCCAGGATGATATCCTCCTTATGGTGGGCTTTCTGCATGGAGCAAGGTGCTTCCAGACAGCCCTTCAAGATCCCTTGGGCTGCATCATGGAGGAGCTAAGATGCAATCAGAGAAAGATCCTCCTGAGTAGATAAGTGGAATGAATAGTCTGTCTCCACATGGGATCTGACGATCAGGGGTCAAGTTCTAGAATTACCATGTTCTGGCATAAAGAAGCAGATTTAACCCCTCTGAATGTTGGTGTTCCTGCTGAAAAATGATGTGGTAGCAAGTGGTTTCTTCTCTGAGATGTCATGAGGACTGAATAAGACAAATGGATGAGAGGAGACAGTGGCAAGGAAATCCATGACAAGGTGGAGAGATGAGAAAGGGAGTTGTCCTTAGCCAGCTTTGGAGAATTTCCTGTAAGATAGAAAGCAGATGGGATCAGATTGTAGAAACATAGGGGCAGGAAAAGCCATATCTCCAAACACAGACGATGGAAAAACACTGTAGAAGTGATAGAAATTCCTGAAATAATTTAATCATAGACTACAAATTGAGAGAGCTGGAAGGGACTTTGGGGTCATCTTTGGGCTAATTATTCAAGTTTTGTATTCTGAGCATTTGAACCCAGCAGTCCCTCCCCCACCCGCAGCCCAGTGCATATTCATGGTGAGACCCAGACTGGGAGCCACAGAAGGAGGAATATTTCAGAGAGTCAGGGCAGAGCCAGGACTAAGTCCAGACAGCCAGGAAAGACACGGA
Organism: Myodes glareolus; assembly: GCF_982192425.1. Taxonomy (NCBI): domain Eukaryota; kingdom Metazoa; phylum Chordata; class Mammalia; order Rodentia; family Cricetidae; genus Myodes; species Myodes glareolus. The sequence continues at coordinate 60,180,200 of NC_142029.1, forward strand.
AGGGAAGAAATAAAGAATGGAAAACAGACAAAAGGAGAGACTATGGCTGTGAATTTGTCCCCAGAACAAACTCTTAAGAACATCTGTCTGAAGCAGGGGGGTCCTGACCCAGGGACCTGCTGGGTAGTTCACCCTGGGTCAGAAGGGGAGTCCAGTGGCTTCAGATGACTTACATGTTCTTTGAGAACCAGGAAGTTCCTTCTCAGGGGGTCAGCTATTTGTTTGTACATCTTGTCATCTCTACCCTCAATCACCCAGACAGCTGGAGTCAGTACTTACACAGGCTCAAGCAAACAGGAGTTTCAAATTCAAGTGCAAAGGAGAGTTAAGAATGCCTAAACATTCAAGGGAAACACCATTAAAAAGAATATCTAGTTAGAAACAATATTGGTTTAGGAAAATTTCAAAAATCAGCAAATGAAACAGTGTCCATAGAAAGGAGAAATACCTTTAAGATAAGTGGAATTCAAATTCAGCTTTTAAAGGACTATCAGCCGAGGGCAAATTATGTGGGAAAGAATTTATTAGGAGTCCGTGATCAGCAAATGCTTTTAAACTTTTAAAAAGGTGTTCTGAACAGCAGAGTGGACCCTGATAAAGAATAAAGACATGGGACTTGAGAGGTGGCTTTATGGTGGACAGCACTTACTGCACTTGCACAGAACCAGAGTTCAGTTCCCAGGACCCATCAGGGAGCTCACAGTTGTATGTAACTCTAGTTCCAGGGGATCTAGCACCTTTGCTGACTGAGGCTTCTGTCCTGCCTGGTCCTGAATCTGTTCAGTCCCAAAGAAACACACAGAGGTCTACATTAATCATAAACTGTTTGACCTAGTAGCTCAGGCTTCTTAATTACTTTTACATACTACATTAATCCATAATTCTTGTTTGTGTTAGCCACATGGCTTGGTACCTTTATCAGTGAGGCATTCTCATCTTGCTTCCTCTGTGTTGTATGATGACTGCAGACTGACCTTTCCTCTTCCCAGACTTCTCCTGTTCTTGTCACCCCACCCCACTTCTTGCCTTGTCGTCCTGCCTCTACTTCTTGCCTGGCTACTGGCCAATCAGCATTTTATTAAAGCAATACAACTGACAAATCTATTAGGGTACAAGATCCTTGTCCCACAGCATACCTTCTTCTGGCTTCCAGAAGATCCTGAACACACTACATACACCCATGCCCAGGCACACACATAAATAAAAACAAATAAATATTTAAAAAGTAGATAAGCTCACACAGTGGAGAGTCAGAGAGAGGGAGAAAAAAAAAAGAGGCAAAAGAATGTGGAAGAGAAGAAATAAAGTGTTAAAACATTAGAACTAAGAAACCCTCAAGTTTTTAGACTGAAACAGAGTAGACATAAAACATAGATGACCACAACCTCACAAATAAATGAATATTGTTAAAATCACAGAGCCACAAGAACAAAAGGAAATATGAGAAGTGCCTAGATAAAACAAGTTCCATACAAAGGAGCAGGAGTCAAGTGAACATTTGGCTTTTTTGCCATTCTGGAAGCTCAAAGTCAGAGGAAGGTATTTTCGATTTTGAAGGCAAATCATTTTGAAGTTACAGGTCCATACCGTGTTGATGCCTGTGCTGTCCACTTCATCGCTTGGCCCACCTCTGAAGATATTTCCATATAAGCTCACTCATCTTTTAGCAATGTCCCTCTTTCCCTCAAGTGGTGTATCTTTCTCCTCCTGGCTCTCAGATCTTCTCTGATGACTGTCCTAAAAGCCTGGTGTTGGATGAGTTCCTGATTCTGGGGACACTACAAAATTCTCAGCCAATGGGAGATGGAAACTGTGGAATACTACTTTGGGTTCCTAAATCTTTCCACATCTCTGGTAGGTCATGCTACACTCTGTTCTAGGAGAGTTCTCAAGCTGTTGAAGTTTCCTCAAAAACACACGGAGAATCCCCTACCCTCAGTCCAGAGTCTTGGGTCCTTCAAATAAACTGCCTTCAAGTCCGCATCTCAAAGATGATACCTGGAGGAATTCAAACACAAAATTCTCTATGTAGCTATATTTAAGCATAAGAACAGTGTTCAGACATGATCAGACAAGGACTGCAGTTTTTCTTCATACATGTTTACTTGGGCCACCTTTCCTCCCTCATACCCACAGATTGAATAAGTCCTGGCTTTACCTACACTAGTACCATTTAGAGAAAGGAAGGAGGAAAGAAGAAGTGTTAAAGGGAACTTGTACTTCCAAGACACTGAGTCATTCACAAGAGACTGTGGCAAATGGCACAGAGGGTGGGACACAGCTTGGTTTCTCCTCAGCTCTCCCATGAGCGTCACCACTCCAAGTCAGGAAACTATGGATGGCGAAGGAGTGCTCCTCCAAAGGTTTGCTGTCAGTCCATTGGCTCACACAGAACTGTTTAAGGCAGCAGTTCTCAAACTGTGTCTTGGGGATCAAACAACTCTTTCACAGGGGCTTGCATATCAGATATCCTACATATCAGATATTTGCTTTATGATTCATAACAGTAACAAAAATTATAGTTATGAAGTAGCAATGAAAATAATTTTATGGTTGGGGTCACCACAGCGTGAGGAACTGTATTAAAGGGTCCCAACGTTAGGAAGGTTGAGAGCCACTGGTTTAAGGTGTTACAGGACATTTAGGATTCCTAGTTCCTGTCATTAAAGGCTGAAAGTCCTTCCCAGACATCGTGACAATGAGAACTCTAAACCACCCCAAGGGAGACAAGATCTTCAGGAGGCTACTGTTAAGTGAGATGAGAAGGTTAAATGCTTTTTAACACTTGAGAGTGGTGTGCAGAGATTTATACCCATTTGGGTCATACCCCCGCTGCAGGGTGAGTTTCCATCACCCTCCATCCAGCAGTGTCAGGACAGAACTGAGAGCCGGACACGCACTGTGAAATGCAGGCACAGGATTAGAACTGTTAACTCTGGAGGAAGGGGTGATGCTATGATTCTGATGGCTCCCTCAGAATTCCTGTGTTGGAAACTTAATCTCTATTACCATAGTGCTGGGAGGTGGGATTTGATGACGGGTGTTCAGACTCTAGAGCTTGTGGGAGCTCTCTGGTTCTGCTTCCCTCTGAAGTCACAGCTCACTTAGCTCATTTGCTGCCCACCATGTGATGATGCCAATTCTCGATGTATTGGCACCTTGATTTTGGTCTTCTCAGCCTCCAGCACAGTGAGGAGTGTTCCGTTGTTTGTCCAGTCTCGGAAACAATGCTGCAGGTGTACAAAAGGGACTGAGAGAGGGAGAGGAATGTCAAGCCTGTTTTCTGAGGAGTGAATCACTCTTGGGTTCCACACTACAGCCTACCTGTTGGTCTGCTGGGCCAAGTGGTGAATGATGCCAACCTGAAGTCCACAGGTAGGATGTTTTCTTTGAGTACCTCAAGACGGTCCAGAGAGGAGTTGCTTCCCAAAAGAGGGGACTCCAGGATCCTTCTGCTTTGGCCATGCTCACCCTTACCCTTTTTATGTCCCAAAGTACTTTGACATAACACAGAGTTCAGAAGACTCACAATCAAGACAAGTGCACCTGACTGGTTCCTCCTGCTTCTAATGGCCACCTCTTTTCTTCCTAAGGTCTCAAGCCTGTAACTTATGGGCCAAGACAGATGATCCAGTAACCTGAAAAAGGAGGATACAGCAAAGAGACAGACTCTTTAATAGTCAGAATCTAGAGAGGAAAAAAAGACTCGTGGGTTCTCTTCCAATACCATAGAAAACAAAGGGAACTCTTCATTCATTCGTTCATTCATTCATTTATTCATTCATTCATTCATCCATCCATCCATCCATCCATTCATTCATTATGCTTTGTGTTACTCAGCCTGTCGCCAGGAACTGTCACCTCACATCAGCTCTGGAAATCTTTATCCTAAACACCATTCTTCCATCTTCCCATCATATGTACCCCCCTCCAGCTGTTACTCTAGGCTTCTCTGGGCCTTCTGAGTCCTTTGGGGGATGAACTCTCTCTGGGGATGCACTTAAGGAAGAGACCCCCAGCAAATGTCCATAGCACCATCTGCATTAATCAGGACCTCCTCCTGGGTACTGGTATGGCCTCTACAAGGTAGCTGCTTCAATGGGGGTTTACTGGTCTCTGCTTTCAGCCGCCTCTCCAGCGGCCATTTAATTCTGCCCCAGCTCTGCAGTGTGAGGTCTTACTGTTGCGTTGTGAGCCTGACTGATTTCCTGGGCCAGAGGGGAAACGGATGCTTCCTCTAAGTGCACAGATGGAAACTGCACCCGAGCTCAGATCTGAGCACAGGGCAGTCCTTTACCGACATGACGGTGGGCAAAGATCACCTCAGGCCGATAGAGTGCAGCTTTCTTATCAATAACAGATTTTTAAGCATTTTTATATGAGTTTCTGTGCCATACTTTAACAGGATGACCATTAAAAAAAATTGTCAGCTAAGTCACAGGGTGCACAGCTAAAGCTGGATTCAGGTGAAGAACATATAACTCTGGTACAATGAGTCTCTGCGTGCTGCATGAAAGATGCTTTCACTAAACAAATTGGTTACTTATTTGAAGTTGAAATGTAACAGGTCGACTGGTATTTTTGTGTACTAACTCTGAAAACACTATCCATTAAAAAGAATAGAAGTAGAGCTAGCTACCTCTTGTTGAAAGTTCTGGCATGCCAGAGCACTAATCTGATTTCATCCTCACATCCGGACATGGAAACATTAGCTCTGTTTTTACAGATGTGAAAATTGGGACTCAGCAAGGTTGAGGAATCTTTCCAACACTGTGCACCATCAAGCCTCCCAGTCCAGAGTCAAAGCCATGTTTATGCTCAGTCCCCACATTGGACTGCCCTCTGGGGTATCTGCAAATAAACCTCAACTGCAAACATGTTTCCAATGGTTAAACAAGAGGGCAGGATGGCAAACCTACAGTCCAATACACCGGCTAGGGTGACTGTAGTGTCCAGCTTGGAGACAGAGACAGACAGCATATTGTGCAATAATCTTGTCTTAAATCTGAATGAGAGCACAGATGTGGTGGGTATGAGTTCTAATCATTGACCTCTACGTGGGTACTGACCCTCAGGTCTGTGGGTGGAATTGGGTACATAGACATCTGTGTTTTTCTTTCAGGTCTTTAGATCCCCATTTACTCTAGCCACCCCCCCACTGCTTCTGGGCATGAGCTAACAGTATTGAAATTGCTATTTACATATGCTCATCTCTCCTATTAAAACCCACAGACTGCACAGCCAGTGTCTCGGGAGTACAGGTGCTGATTCGTTTACTCTTGCGTCCCCAGCATAGAGCAGAGAGCCTGGTTTGTAGCAGATGATCAATCAATGTTTGCTAAACAAATGCAAGGATTACTGTGGATGAGGCCTGGTGCTTGACATTTGTCCTTGGGGAGAAGGGAGGAAGAGGAGTCATGGTACCAGAAGTAATCATTGTAAAGCAGTAATGGGGGCCGCTGAGGACCCCAGCCTGTCTTGAATGAGACAGGGAAATTGTAGCTTCCAGCTGTATTCCTTTTCGTGAGGTCTTAGACAGTGTAGACTACACAGAGAAGAGTGATTTCTCAAGCAGAAGAGGAGGGTTGGCCTGGGAGACACAGCCAGAGGGGAGGGAGTCTCATCTGGGAACACTACGGCCCCTGTGCTTTACAAAGGGATTTGTGTGGTAAGGCTGGTGGTAGGGGAGAAAGGATGGTGGCCCGAGCAATCTGCCCTATACTTAAGGTAATAGCAGAGGGATGAGAGATTTTTTTTGTTATGAAAGTAGGCATTATTGTCTTCAGTTAGCTCATTCCCTTGTCTTCCAGATTTTAATAAAAATGTATTCATGTATTCATTGAACAGATTTTTTTTGTTCTTATCTCAAGCAATTATAAGTATTATAAATTATTGTGACACACTGCTTTCCTTGCAGTCGGCATTTGAGATGTTTTAAGTAAGAGAGTATTTGAGTAAGAGCCAACTGAAATGTTAGCCTTTTGATGGCTTCAGCACAGTCCCGAGTTCTTCGGCCCTCCTTTCATTCTCTGGTTCTGTGTTCCCTCTTTTGTATGGAGTACGGGGCAGAGATGCGCTGTGCCTTACAACAGACTCAACAGTGGTTATACAGCTTCTGCATTGTTGATGGGAGTCCTGAGCTGCCTCCTGGGAGGTTTTGTTGCTCTAGATCCTCTGTGCTGCGCTGGCCGTGCATAAAGGCTTTGAATCTAACAGTCATAGCTGAGTTCAGCTTACCACCTGTGTTACTCAGGGTTCTCTGAAGTAGTAGAACTTGTAGAATCTCTCTCTCTCTCTCTCTCTCTCTCTCTCTCTCTCTCTCTCTCTCTCTGTCTCTCTCTCTGTCTCTGTCTCTCTCACACACACACAACACACACACACACACACACACACACACACACACACACACACACACACACTGACTTAAAGGCTGTAGTCCAGCTAATCCAACAATGTCTGGCTATGAATGGAAAGTCCAAGAATAGAGAAGTTGTTCAGTCCACAGGTCTGGATGTTTCAGCTGGTCTTCAGTAGATGCTGGAATCCCAAGGAAGTAACTTCTAATGCCTGTGAAGGCATGGACTCGTTAGAACGTTGAGAGCAAACAGGTTAGAGAAAAAGCTTCTTTCTTCCATGTTCTTATATAGGCTTTCAGTATAAGATGTGGTCTAGATTCTAAGTGTGTCTTCCTATCTCAATACCCAGATTAAAGGCATGTGCCTTCCTACCTCAAGACCCAGGTTAGAATGGATCTTCCTACTTCAAATTAAGCAAAAGTGCCTCACCGTGTGCCTTCTATTTTTGGATTTTAGTTAATTCAAGATATAGTCAAGTTGACAACCAAGAATAGCTGTCACAAAACCCACCTATACCTGAGTGAAAGGCCTGTGAATGGACCAGACCACATCCTGCAGCAGATGATACCATGTGATCTGGCTACGTCTTATGGAACTAAAGGATCAACCAGAGAACTTTGCCTAAATTCCTACTTATTGAAAGAATTGCATATAACCAACTGGAACTTATTTCAAATTACCAAGTTTCAGGGAATTTTTCTATAGCACAACTGTGGAAGTACTTAAATACCTGAGTCAATCCTGGTGTCTACTTCATGGAGAATCTGTACTGACGTACTGTGCTTTCAGATAGCTTTTTTGTTTGTTTGTTTGTTTTTATTTTTTAAGACAGGGTTTCTTTGTGTAGCCCTGGCTGTCCTGGAACTAGCTCTGTAGATCAGATTGTCTGCCTGCCTCTGCCTTCTGAGTACCTGGATTAAAGGATACGCTGTCACCACCTGGCTTGTAGATAGTTTTTATAGCTACTATTTAAGCATTTCTTGACGGCTTGATGGCTGATATGAACATCTAAAGCAAACTGAAAGAAGGGACTGCATTGGAATTAACATCAGATCTCATTCATTAGAAGCTTCTTACACTTCTAATGTTTTAAATCTTTCCTCCAACCAGTAAGATTTTTTCATATGTATATGTATGTAGTTTGTGTGATCGCTTTCTTGCTTGTGTGTGCGCGCATGTGTGCATGCCAGCATGTGGGTGCACTTGCAGATGCATATATATGTGCATGTGTGCGTGTTTGCATGTGGGTGCACTTTCAGGTGCATATGTGCATGCTTGTGTGTGGGTGCACTTGCAGGTGCATGATGCATGCATGTGTGTATACTTAAGCTGAAGTTGACCCCGAGTGTTTTTCTGGACCACTCTCCACTTCATTTACTGAGGCAGGTTCTCTTACTGCTCTGGGAGCTGGCCAAGTATGGCTGGTATAGCTAGCCAATTTGTCCTGAGGATCCCTTGTGTCTCCATTCTAAGTTCTGCGATTATAGGTAGCCATCAAACCCAGCTTTTAAATGAGCCTTGGGGTTCCAAACTCCAGGATTCAAGCTTACACAGCAAACAGTTTATCCAGTGGGCCATCTCTCTAGCTCTAAATCTGAAGTGTAATGTTTCTAGACATTATTATAGAAAGTTTTAATCTGTGATCTTTTGAATTTCCACTTTCCACAGTCATTTTTTTCCACTATGATACTTTTGGGAAGTGTATTAGACCCTATCACTTCCTCCTTTTCCACTTTGAACTTCTCTCACAATATTTCTCTTTACGAATGTATCTTGTGCTAGCTCTTAGGTTTTTCTTCCAGCTCATCATTATATCTTTAATTTTGCTACTTAAAATACTAGCTTAAATATTATTAATTTATAGACATTATTTTATTTTTTCTAAGAATTTTTTAGCATTTTTTAAAAAATCTCTCCCTAGGAGTTAGTTTTTATCTTTGATTATTCTAGACATGTTGATTCTACAGGGAACTAGTCAGCTGCAGTGGGGAGCAGGGACTTATAATTTATTTAGCATGGCTGCATTATATTTATAAATGAAGACTCATAGCCTGTAATCCTTTCTGTAGCTCATCTATCTCTGCCGTGCTTTTGTTTTTTTCTGACTCTCGTCTACTATGGCTTGCTCGCTGTGTGAGGTCACACCTGCCGGATTTTCATACAGATCTTGACAGCATCTTCCTTGCAGTGCACACTTGACTTCTGCAGTCTGAGGGCATTTCCCCTTTGCAAACTCTTGGAGAAGAAATCATATATATTCCCTTCAAGGAAGTTGTGAGTTACCATTCTGCTTATGTCTGATTTGTCTCACAATAAGATTATTTCATAATGCTCAGAGGGGGATTTTTTTCAGGTTTATAATTTCAGGTTGGTCATTATTTATTCTTTTTTTATGATGTCATTTGAAAATCATTTCATTGTCTTCAAACTTCTATTATTTCTGGAACAAAATCAGATGTCTATCTTGTTTCCCTTTGAGGCTAAAGCATCTTTCTTTTCTATCCCTTCTTACTGTAATGTTTCTCTTCACCCTTCTTTTTCCCCCATCCCTTCTTTGCTTGCTCCCTCCTTTCCTTTCTCACCATTTCCCTCCTTTCTTTCTCCCTCCCTTAAAAAGTATTGTATGTTTTATTTGAGTGTAATTTTCATTAACTTTTTTTGGTGTATAACTTGGGGTTTTCCAGTATGCTAAATAGTAATTGACTCATGTGCTCAGAATATTCATTTGCTTATTACTTTAAATATATATTTATATTATATATGAAACTGTAGTATCATGCATTTTCAAGGTGTCCAATGTTTAGAGAAGAGAATGGCAGACATAACTGTAGCTCATAGCAAAATTCAGTTAACATCAGAAGGCACTGATTTTACCTTTTCTCTTTCTCCACCATTGGCATACAACCTGAACATACATGTACCCTGGAGTTTGCCTATTATTGCTCTTGCACGCAAAAGAACATTCTGGATCACACACATTGAAGACCATTAGAAAATGCTTTATGTCTTATAATAAATATAAAAAAAAAACTAAAAAAACAAAGAACAGGCCTCCAGGGGCCATGTCCATCCAGATGGCTCTCGATAGACTCATTTCTGCTTTCTAGATGAAGCTAGTGTTTAGGAACAGAGAAAGAACTAAAAGAAAAAAATGTCAGTATGCAAAAAGCAGATGTTCTGTGTTTGAATCTCTGGTTCCTACAGTTACACAAGATGACATAATAGAGTTCTTTAAAACTTTTCTGCAAATTATCTTGACACTCCAACCACTGAGAAGTGGAGTATATTTCTATTCCTCTTGAATTGGAGTGGGCTTACGGTTTGCCTGTAACTAAGCCAGCGGGACAGAGGGGATGCTATAAAGTTTTCAATAGTAGGTGGTAAAAGGTACAACTTCAGTTTGTCAGCTAGAAAAATTTGACTGGATCCTGAGCTACTGTGTTAGTAGTCCCATTACTTGAGGAGAGCCATTCTATGAAGACTCAACACTAATAGATCCATGCATAGATACTCTCATGGACATCCTAGCGGAGGTCCTGGATGTCAGCTGACATCAGCCACCCCGGATGGTGAGTGACTGCACTTTTAGATAACTGTGGTGTCCAACCACCAAGTCTCCCCATCTGCTAAATTTTCCCCAAGGCCCCAACATTATGAAGCAGAGCAGCTCCTATTGTTCTCCCTCCAAATCCCCATTCTACATTACTTGTAAGCACAGTAAAGCACTTGATCTAAGCCAGTGAAGACAATCTGTTACACAGCAATGGTAACCTAGATGTTCAAATAACCTCTTCCTTTGACATAGACTCGTGTGAGTTAGACTCTTCCCCTTTCCAAACATCCAAGACCCAACTAATGCAACAAGACAGTGAAACGATGCCATGGTGGAAATAGCCTTGATTGTTTTTAGTTATGAAAACACATTTTCTTAGCTACTTTACTATTAGCAACATATGCTTCCCACTCTCCCAATAACTGGCATTACCCCTTGGTGTAATGTTGTGAACCATTGTCTTAAAGAAGAGACAAGGTGTGGGGGGGGAGTTCTGTGGATGCTATGGGATGGGGAAACCTGATCATATCTTGGAGACCTGACAGGGAAGGGGTTGTGTATTTGTTTCCCCATCAGCTGGAGCACCACATACCTAGAACATCATGTACCTAGAGCACCACATTCTTGCCACATGACTACTTGGCTTTATGTTATGCTCATTCCTTTCCTTCTGCCCTTCCCTGCTGCCTCCAGCTCTACCAGGAGGTGTGCCTGAGTGCCTTCTGTAGCTGCTCTTGTGAGTTAGCTGGGTAACCTGATCTTTGCATATAGCTTTTTTTTTTTGCCTAGATGTTCTTTTAGCTCTAATCCTTCCTTGGTCATAAAGAAGATACATTGGAGAAATGGGTCATGCTCTATCTCTTTCCCCACTCTGTAAGCCTGTTTCTAACACCTTGATGGTCTCCTCCAATCAGGATTGATTTCATAGGAGAAAGTGCAGTTACTTACCCACTGTACCTTTGAGTTCAGCCAGTTACTGAGAACTGATTGCCTGGGCTGTTCAGTGTAGCTAATGAAATGGAACTTAGAGAGCTCTAAGTTCCCCAAAGCCTTAGTCCATTACAATCCATGCTTTCTGACCTATATAAAAATGTTTTGAACTACTGCAATTGGATTTTAATCCTAACAGCACATAGATACTGGAAGCCTTCAGTGTGGCCCTGAGCTGCCCACAGATACAAAGAGGGAGCCAGCCTGCCTTCCCCCTCTGAAACCCTCAATGCACTGTGCTGCTGTTATCCTGCCCCCCATCTTCTTCCTAGCGACTGTCTCTAATTTGCACTTGGAATGTTACTATGATCCATATGATCCATTTGTAGCCACTTCTTTGTTCTGAGGTACCTATGTCCTGTTTCAAGCTTTTTGAGAGGTAGTACCACAACCGACAGGGATATATTTGACCCAATACATGCATAAGTGTAAGTGAACACCTGTGACAGTCTTCCCCAACTTCACACACACACACACACACACACACACACACACACACACACACACACACACACACACAATTTAGATGGAATATCTGACAGGGGCATGGTAACTTTACATGGAACAAGTGAACTCAGTAGTGTTAATGGGTTTCATTAGTCTTGGAAGTAAAGGCCTGTAGAAAGGTGTTGAGATATAAATGTTCTCATCTGGATATTTCTCTAGGCTTGTGGATTTTCTCAGGCTCTGCACTATAGGAATAAATCACATCTTGGCACACGTTCCTAGCTCTGCCTCATTATGAGTGATGAGGATGGTACTGGAAACACCAGGAAACTGGGCTTCAAGTTCTAAGGTTTCAGGCTCTAATGCATATAGACACTGAGAAGAACTGAATTCATACACGTTAGGGCCCAAGAGGTAGGACTGGAGGTTTAGCCACTTCTTGAAGACAGTGGAGAGCAACAGGACTGTTAGAAAATCCACAAGGCCTCTGTATCACTTAGCTTCTGTTTCTGTTATTAACACCATGACCAAAAGCAACTTGGAGAGGAAACGGTTTATTTGGCTTACAGGTCCAGCATGGAAAGAAGTCAAGGAAGGAATTCAAGTCAGCAACCATGAAGTGGGAACTAAAGTAGAGGCCACTGCCAATGGCTCACTTGTTTGCTTTCTTGTAGACCAGGTTGGTCTTGAACTCACAGAGATCTGGCTGCCTCTACCTCCCAAGTGCTGGGATTAAAGGCATGTGCCACCACTACCTGGCTTTTGTTTGCTTTCTTATACAACTCAGGACCATCTGCCCAGGATGGCACTACCCATGGAAGGCTGGTTCCTCTCACATCAATAGTTTGTCAAGAAAATGCCCCACAGATGTTTTCACGGGTCAGTCTGAGGGAGGCAAGTTCTCAATAAGAGGTTCTTTTCCCTAGGAGTCTCTGGTTTGTATTAGGTTGACAAAAATGAATTGGCTCAGGCTCCAGGGGTGTGGACACTCTGGAGGAAGGAGGACTTGAAGTGGGGCTTCTGCCTCTGGGGCAGACCAAGGACAAAAAGTGGGATAAAGTGGGATTTGGGAGATGCCTGGATCTGGGAGTAGGAATCTCCTGAGGGTTGCTGAGCAGTGCCCCAATAGGGTCAAAGGGCTGGATCTTTGGGGATCTGGCCACCTAGAGAACTTCCATATCTTTCCCACCGAGGGCCCTTTTCTGTGATCAGAGGATTCTCTCCACTTATAGAACAAGAGAGTCGTGGCTCAACTTCATATGCAGTGTAACAATTTATAAAGTTCCTCACGTTGGGTCATTGTAAATTCCCCTCAAAACTGGAAAGATCAGACACTTGTCCCAAATTCAGGAAAAGGAACAGAGTCCAGGTGAGCAGGCATCTCATAAAGAGAATCAGCTGATAGAAACAGCACCCCACCAAACAGATTTTCTTTAAGTTTCTTCGTTGAGTTGGGTTTTTGACAAGATGACAATGGATAAATTACAATTCTTCATTTAGAAAGTTGAAAAACAGTGACTACTTGCTTACCAGTTACCAAAATCTTAAGCTGATCTGTTTCTCAGCATAAAAATTGAGTTCCTCTTACTTCACATCCTCTCCAGCATAAGCTGTCATCAGTGTTTTTGATTTCAGCCATTTTGACAGGTGTAAGATGGTATCTCAGAGTTGTTTTGATTTGCATTTCCTTGATTGCTAAGGATGCTGAACAATTCCTTAAATGTCTTTCCACCATTTGAGTTTCTTCTGTTAAGAATTCTCTGTTTAGACCGGTACCCCCATTTAATTTGGATTATTTGGTATTTTGATGCCTATTTTCTTAAGTTCTTTGTGTATTTTGGAGATCAGTCCTCTGTCAGCTGTGGGGTTGGTGAAGATCTTTTCCCATTCTGTAGGCTGCTGTTTTGGTTTTGTTGACCATATCCTTTGTCTTACAGAAGCTTTACAGTTTCAGGAGGTCCCATTTATTAATTGTTGCTCTTAGGGTCTATGCTACTAGAGTTATATTTAGGAAGTGGTCTCCTGGGCTAATGCGATCAAGTCTACTTCCCATTTTTTCTTCTATAAGGTTCAGTGTGGTTGGTTTTATGTTGAGGTCTTTGATCCACTTGGACTTGAATTTTGTGCATGGTGATAGATTTTTCATTTTTCTATAGGTTGACATCCAATTATGCCAGCACCATTTGTTAAAGAGGCTTTCTTTATAATTTTGACTTTTTTGTCAAAAATCAGGTGTTCATAGGTGTGTGGATTAATGTCAGAGTCTTTGATTTGAATCCATTGATCCACATGTCTGTTTGTGTGCCAATACCATACTGTTTTATTACTATAGCTCTATGGTATAGCTTCAAGTCAGTGATGGTGATGCCTCTGAAGGTTCAGGATTGTTTTGGCTATCCTGGGTTTTTGTTTTTCCATATGAAGTTGAATATTATTTGAGGTCTGTGAAGAATGATGTTGGGATTTTGATGCAAATTGCATTGAATCTGTAGATTGCTTTTGGTAAGATCACTTTTTTTTTTTTTTTTTACTATGTTGATCCTACCTATGCAAGAGCATGGGCAATCTGCTTCAATTTCTCTCTTCAAAGACTTAAAGTTCTTTGTCACACAGGTTTTTCACTTGTTTGGTTAGAGTTACCCCAAGATAGTTTATGCTATTTGTGGCTATTGTAAATGGTGATGTTTCTCTGATTTCTTTTTCAACCCATTTGTAATTTGTTTATAGGAGGGCTACTGATTTTTTGAGTTAATCTTTTATCCTGCCACATTGCTGAAGGTGTTTATCAGTTGTAGCAGTTCCCTGGTAGAATTTTCGGGTCACTTATGTATTCTATCGTATTGTCTGCAAATAGGGAAAGTTTGACTTCTTCCTTTCCAATTTGTATCTCATTGATCTTTTTTTTTAATTTTTTTTGAAAGTAATTTTATTAAATTATAAAAGTTTCCATTTACGCCCCTCTTCCCAACACCCTCCCACTCCCCCCCTCCTCCTCCCTTTTTGTCCCTAAGGGCAGTCAGGGTTTCCAGCCCTGTGGGAAGTTCAAGTTCCTCCCCCCTCCCTCCAGGTCCAGGAAGGTGAGTATCCAAACAGACTGGATCCCAAAAATCCAGTATATGCAGAGGAAACTAGTCCCAGTGTCATTGTCAATGGCTTCTCAGAAAGGCTCTGGGCCAGCCACATTCAGAGAATCCGGCCACATTCAGAGAATCTGGTTGGATCACGTGCTCGTTCAGTCGCAGTCCAACTGGCCTTGGTAAACTCTCATTAGATCCGTCCCCTTGTATCAGTGGGTGATCGCATCCCTCGCAGTCCTTCGTCATTTTCTTCGTCCTTCTGCTCCTCATTTGGACCTTGGGGGGCTCAGTCCGGTGCTCCAATCTCATTGATCTTCTTTTGTTGTCTTAATTTCTCTAGCAGGAACTTTGAGTACTATATTGAATAGATATGGAGAGAGTGGACAGCCTTGTCTTGTTCCTTATTTTAGTGAAATTGTTTTGAGTTTCTCTCCATTTAGTTTGATGTTAGCTGTCAGCTTTCTGTATATTGCCTTTTTCATTGCTGGTGAAAGTGCAAACTTGTACAACCACCTTGGAAATCAGTGGGGTGATTTCTCAGAAAACTGGGAATAAATCTATCTCAAGACTCAGCAATACCACTCGGGCATCTACCCAAAGGATGCACACTCACACCACAAGACATTTGCTCAACTATGTTCATAGCAGCATTAGTTGTAAAAGTCAGAACCTGAAAACAACCGAGGTGCCTCTCACTCAAAGAACGAGTAAAGAAAATGTACATTTATATAATGGATTATTACTCAGAGGTTAAAAAAAAACAATGACGTCTTGAAATTTGTAGGCAGATGGATGGAACTACAAAAAAAACCATCCTGAGTGAGCTAACCCAGACCCAAAAAGACAAACATGGTATGTACTCGCTCATAAGTGGATATTAGATGTAAAGAAAAAGATAAGCAGGCTACAATCCACAGCCACTGAGAAGCTAGATAACAGGGAGGACCCTAAGAGAGACATGCATGGATGCCCCTGGGAATAAGAAATAGAAAAGATCTCCTGAGTAAATTGGGAAGTGGAGCGAACTTGAGGGAATGGGAAGGTTGAGTTCGGGAAGGGACAGAGAGTGAGAGCAAGGAAAGAGATATCTTGATAGAGGGAACCATTGTGGGGTTAGGGAGAAATCTGGTGCTAGAGAAACTCCCAGGAATCCACAGGAATGACCCCAGATAAGACTCCTAGCAATAGTGGAAAGGGTGCCTGAACTTTTCTTTCCCTGTAATTAGATTGATGACCACCCTAATCTTTATCATAGAACCTTCATCCAGTAACTGATGGAAGCAGATGCAGAGATCCACAGCTAAGCATTGAGCCGAGTTCCCAGAGTCCAGCTGAAGAGAGGGAGGAGGGCTTATATGAGAAAAGGGGTCAAGATCATGATGGGGAAACACACAGAGGCAAATGACCCATGCTAGTAGGAGCTCACTGACTCTGGACTGACAACTGGGAAACCTCCATAGGTTCGAACTAGACTCTCTGAATGTGAGTGACAGTTCTGTGGCTTGGGCAGTCTGTGGGGCCGCTGACAGTGGGACCAGGATTTGTCTCCAGTGCATGAACTGGTTTTTCAGAGCCCATTCCCTATGGAGGAATACCTCGCTCAGTCTTGATACATGGGGGATTGGTGTGGCCCTGCCTCAACTTGATATTCTAGACTTTGTTGACTCCCCATGCGGGGGCAGGGGGGCATCTTACCCTTTCTGAAGAGTGGATGGGGAATTGGGTGGGGGAAGGCAGGGGTGGGAGGAAGGGAGGTAGGAAAGTGAGAGAGGGGGAACTGTGGTTGGAATGTAAAACAAAAAAAAAGACTTTTAAATAAAAAAATTAAAAAATATCAAGATCCTAAATGAGTTTATTTATCAAGAGAAGTGGAGGTTTGCTTTCATACATAAAAAGATTTGTTTGGTAGCTCCAAGGTCTATTGACTTAACATCGGGTAACCTTGAAAGATACATCTACATCTACATATATCTAAGAATGTTAGAGCATTTTCTGTAGAACACTGGAACTTATTTCTTTCAAGTTATAATTCATGACTGCTACGGGAAGTTGATATTATTTACCAACCTTGTGATAATTGACCTATGACCCTGGTCTTATTGATCAAATTATAACAAACTCGGCCAGTGTAAAAGACTCTCTTAGAATCAGGAAAGCACACAAGGGCTTTTCCTTTTGAAAACATTATCTTTCAAGTTCAAAGTAGTGACATCTGATAGGTTAATTTTCAAATACACACACATTGTGATTTTCCTCTCTTAATCCTGGGCTCGGGAATTTGACTTACTCTTCTTCAGACTCATTCTTACAAGTCTTCAGGCCTGACAAAGATAGTAGTGTTTCTTTAAAGTTTCGCCTTACCTTTGCAGTAAGACTTTCCCTGCTTATCTTTACCACCTTTAAAAAATGAGTTTAGACGGAGATTAGCTATTCCCAAAGGGTGGAGATGCTGTCCCGTCATCTCTATATTCTATGCATAAGGACCGATGACTAACAGTTACTGAACTCCAATGGGCACAGTATAGAAAGTCCCTTTTCCCATCCCATTCCAACTATGTCTGAAACAAACAGCTATTGGGGTTGAAGTGTGTGTGTGAGTGTGGTGTAGTGTATGTGTGTGTGTGTGTGTGTGTGAGTATGGTGTAGTGTATGTGTGTGTGAGTGTGGTGTAGTGTATGTGTGTGTGAGTGTGGTGTGATGTATGTGTGTGTGTGGAGTGTGTGTGTGTGGTGTGATATGTGAGTATGTGTGTGGGATTGTGGTGTGATGTGTGTGTGAGTGGTGTGAGTGTGTGTGAGTGTGGTGTGATATGTATGTGTGGTGTGTCTGTGTGGAGTGTGTGTGGTGTATATATGTGTGTGCGTGTATGTGAGTATGGTGTGGTGCATGTGTGTGTGTAGCATGTGTGAGTGTGGTGTGATGTGTGTGTATGTGGTGTGAGTGTGTGTGTGTGAGTGGGGTGTGATGTGTGTGTGTGGTGTGTGTGTGTGTGCGTATGGTGTGATGAGTGTGTGTGATAATGTGTGTGTGTGGTGCGGTGTGCATACAGGAGGTGGGGCCATGGGAGGAAGGGGATATAGGTGGGTTTGTTACTTTTCTCTGAGTGCTTTGATAAACTAGGCAAATTGGACCCTGGGCTAGGCATAGCCTTCATGCCTGGCAAGAGGAGCTCCTCCGATCTCAGTAGACATATTGGTTACAATGTCACTATCTCTCAGCAGGTCTCCTTCTGCTGTTGCCTATCATCTGTGGATTACTGACCATTCCAGGTGACTGGCTGGATGTCAGGCCTTGCCGTTAAGGCCTGACAAGGAGATGCACTGACCGGTAATGCCTCACAAACATAATCCACCATCAGACTCAAGCTCACTGCAGCCTGTCTTTTCCACCTCTTCTCCCATCTAACAGATACCAGTAACTAGCATGGCCTTCTTCCTGTGGCAATTTGTCTTTCTATGGAGTTACTAATGAACAGGAGAGGCCATAGGAGACTGTTAGGGAAGACCGGGGACCAAGTGTTGGGAGAAGGGGAGGGGCCAGCATGCAAGGGCGTGGAAACCCGACAAACCAGGTCATTTATCTTGCATGTCCCCGAGTGGGTGTCCCAATTACTTAAGGCATTTTAGGTTCAAAGATCTGTCAAGACACTTTTTTATTTTTCTGAAGGACCTGCCGTATGCCCTATATCTGTCTTGTTTCTCAGCAGGAGCTAATGATGAATGGTGCATAAATTTTTGCAGAGTGCCAATTAACGCTGGGACTGCTTCTTTGAAGTGTTGTGAGCATTGATTCCTCAGGCTGGGTTCTGCTTGGAAGCCAGGGCAGGGCCTACTCTATTGGCTGTGCAAGCTCCTATCGGCTGAGAGCTGGGCTGGAGAAATGAGGCTTTTGTGGGTGACTGCTTTGCCAGGGAAGCCTGCCCTGTCAATGACAAGGGGAGTCATGCTGGGTTTTAGTTAAAGTTCTGGGGAAAGATCCTATTAATCAAGAGCTAATCAGCCGGCTCTAGGATATGGCGGTGAGGGCAGCCATATAATTTATTGTCCCATCTAGGACACTTTGAGATGGAAAAGAAAGTGTTGTTAATAATTATGCCCAGAGAACAGGTGTAAATCGGGAGTGTCCGAGGCATTCCAGGACATATGGTTAGCCTAAGGTGATATATTAACTTTATCAATTAATTCTCAGGAGCTTGTGGAATAGGCTTACTCTACATATCATATTCCTCTGAGGAAAACGGGCCTCATTCTTTGGCAGGTTTCTGTTCTGTGTATGGGATACATTGCATATGGTGCTTATTGATCCAATGCTATGAAAGAACAGAGGTTTATATGTAAGACCCAGGTTTGTGTCCTACCCTTTCAATAACTAGCTGACCTCACCCACTCCCTGACCATCCCGGTTGGTTGGAAAGGTCTAGCTTTCGCTCTGTAAATTTTGTGGTTCAGGAATCCCGCTGGTCCCAGATAGACTAGAACAATTGTTTGCCATTGTTTGGTGATCTCACTGATCATGACTGTGTGCATGGAGAACTCTAAGGAGTCAAATTTAGGACTCATGACAAGGTGAGTCACCAAAGTCGAACCGTCATGGAGAGCTGGTGCTGGAAGCATTGGGGTGGAGGGCATCCCGAGGCAGGCAGAGGGGAGGGCTCCAGGGTTTGGCTATGAATAGAAGAGCTGGCACAAGCCTTGTGTGTTTCCAGAGGAATGTTCTGGAATGGTAATCGGATGTAGGCAGAACCAAGTCCAGTAAGCACCCCCACCAGCAGGAGCAAATGTCTACCGTGAGTACGTCCATGCCACGTTTTGCTATTATGTGTTCTTTTGGTCTTAACCATTCTGATTGGGGTAATATGAAAGGCCAATGCAGTTTTAATTTACACTTCCCTGATGGCTAAGGATGTTGAGCATTTAAAAACATGCTTCTTGGCTATTTGTATTTCATCTTTAAAGCACTCTCCAGCTCCATGCCCTATTGTTTAGTTGGGTTGTTCATTTACTTGATGTTTAGAATTTTGAGTTCTTTGCATATTCTAGATACTAACCCCTGGGCTGCCTCTTCACCCTAGTGATAATGTTCTTTGCTGTATCAAAACAATTTAGCTTCATGAGGTCTCTTTCATTTATTCACTTATTACAATTGGTCTTAATGTCTGTGCTGCTGAAGTCCTGTTTAGCACATTTCCTGCCTTTTCCTCCATCAGATTCAGGGTGTCAGGCCTCATGTCGTGGTCCTTGATCCATTTGGAGTTGTTTTGTGCAGGTGAGAAATTTAACTTTATTCTTTACAGATAACTATGGAGTTTGACCGGCACCATTTGTGAAAGTTGCTGTCTTCTCTCTAATGTGTATTTTTGGCCTCTTAGTAAAAAAAAAATCAGGGGCTGTAGGGGCTTAGGTTTGTTTATATGTGAGTCCTCACAGTTGTTTGAATAATATGTACCACATAGTCTTGGGCATTTGACTGCATGGTCCCCAGTTAGTGACTTGTTTAGAAGGTGTAGGAGGTGTGGTACAGTTGGAGGAAATAAGTCACCAGAGGTAGGTTTTGAGGGTTTAAAGCCTTGTGTCATTTCAAGTTTCTTCTCTTTACTTAGTGCTTGCAGTTCAAGATGTGTGCCCTCTGCTTCCTGTTCTTGCTGTCATGCCTTTACTTTACTTTGCCATCATGGACTTTTATCCTAAACTAAAGCAAAATGAAATCTTTTTTTTCTGTAAGTTGTTTTGGTTATGGTGTTTGGTCACAGAAGTAAGTTAATTAATACAGTCCTCAATTCTAATCCCGTGATCAGCGTCTTCTATTCCCATGACTGCTGGGTCTGATTTATGCCAGTGCCATGCTGTTCTTATGACTATAGCTCTGTAACATAACTTGAAATCTGGGATAGTGGTACCTCTAGCACTTCTTTTACTGTCAAAATCGTTTGGATTATCCTGGGTCTTTTGTTTTTCCACAATTAATTTAAGATTTGATGGCATGATTGATCAGTAGTTAGAATTAACCAGACTAGCTTAATATAAAATATTTAGCTTTAATAAACAGAAGAAAGGAAACTTACAAAACCAGGGTTCTAGCAATCCAGGAGCGCAGGAAACAAAAAAGGGCAGAGGCAAACACACTGGATTTTTATTTGTTTTCTTTGGCCACAGGGGGACATATTCTAAACAGAATGTGATTGGCTGAGCTTCCACATCAAATATTATTTTTCAATTTCTATGAGAAATAGCACTGGGAGCTTGGTGAAGAGTTTAATGATTCTGTAGATTGTTGTTGGTAGGAGGGCCATTTTTATACTAATCCTACCAATTCATGAACATATGAGATTTTTTCATCTTCTAGTATCTTCTTCAATTTCTTTATTCAGTGTCTTAAAATTTTTATTGTGCTTGTTTTTCTCTTCCTTGCTATCTATTGTTTTGAAGCTATTGTGAATGGGGTTGCTTTCTGCTTTCTTTCTCTGTATGTTTATCATTTGCATACAGGAATTTTTGTGTGTTAATTTTACATTCTGCTATTTCCCTGAACACATTCATTTACTGTGGGAGGTCTGTGGTGGAGTCTTTAGAGTTTCGGTGTACAAAACCATATCATCTGCAACTAAGTGTACGTGGCCTTATTCCTTTCCTCTTTGTATCCCATTTATCTCCTTCGCTTGTCTTATTGCTCTCATTAAGGCTTTAAGCATTATATTGAACAGGATGTGCAGATGGAACATCCTTATCTTGTTCCTGATTTTAGTAAAAATTCTTTGCGCTTTTCTCTGGTGGGATGCTGTCTGTAGGTTGCTATACACTGCCTTTATTATGTGGGGCTATATTTGTTGTATTCCTGGATTCTCTGGAACATTTATGATGAAAGGATGTTGGATTTTGTTACAGGTCTTTTGTGCATCTAATGAGATGATATTATGGTTTCTGTCTGAGAAGAGTGACCGCAAACGTGGCCAGGAGAGCTGCAGTAGCAGCGGAGTAGTGAGCACCAAGATGCGCAGGCAACAACATCAATTACATGTGAGACACGACCTCCTCCGTCTTTGAGGTCACACATGAGACCCAAGAGAAGAGTGCTTGGTTGATGCATTTTGGAAAAGGGTTCCAATAAACACGCGGGCCATGGACCAACTACTACAATGAAATCCAGTTACGGGCTTCAGGGTATAAATGAAGCTCCTGCAGAGTGACCTGAGGAGTGGCTGAACAGTGAAACTGAACACCTTCTTTCTGTCTTAACCATCTCTACACAGCATCTTTCCTCTCTTCACAGACATGTTGTTTTACTCCAAAGGTAAATGATGAAGAGAGAGTGTGGCCATGGAAACAGCAGCAGTGGCTGTAGTGGCAGAGTAGCCGCCACAGACCCACAACGACAGCAGGTAGAGAAGCCGGTGAAACTAATTCAGATCACCCTGACTATTCCTGTCTACTATCTATCTATCTATCTATCTATCTATCTATCTATCTATCTATCTATCTATCTATCTTCTGTCTATTCATCTACCTGTCTGTCTGTTTATTATCTATCTGTCTGTCTGTCTATCATCTATCTATCTATCCATCTATTATCTATCTATCTATCTATCTATCTATCTATCTATCTATCTATCTATCTATCTTCTGTCTATTCATCTACCTGTCTGTCTATTATCTATCTGTCTGTCTGTCTATCTATCATCTATCTATCTATCTATCCATCTATTATCTATCTATCTATCTATCCATCTATTATCTATCTATCTATCTATCTATCTATCTATCTATCTATCTATCCATCTATCATCTATCTGTCTGTCTGTCTGTCTATCATCTATCATCTTTGTATCTATCTTCATTACCACCATCATCGATTATACAAGTATTATACTCTCTCTCTCTCGTTCTCTCTCATTCTCTCTCTTTCTCTCCCTCTCCCTCTCTCCCACTTCCCACAAGGAGACTCCTTTTCCTAAGGGTTTCACAACTTTCCAAAGTAGCACCACCACTCAGGGACCAAATGATCATTACTTGAGCCTATGGGGAAGCAGTTCAGTTTTGAACCACAACAGAACCTCTGTATTCATACACTGTCCAATTTTTGGTTAGGCTGGGCTGGAAAATTCTCACAAAGATGCCCCCTTTGGTGAGTTCTCAGGCCGAGACTCTGAGTCCTCCTTGTCCATTGTCTACAAACCTACTTCTCTGAAACTATCAACGAAACACCTAAATTTATCTGCCTAACTTTTAACGCACCATTTGACTCAGAATTAAACTTCAAACTCTAAACTTTCTAAAAGAGCCAATGGAGCAGCTCTAGCCTGGAGAAACCGTGGAAACGATGTCATCCTAGAGAGCGCCAGAGAAATATTGGCCTACAGAAGCTCTAGAGGTGCTGCTGCCCTACAGGATGCAGCAACTAAACTCCTCCCCCCCGCACAGAAAATCCTCAACATTATTCTTTCTCAGAAGAAGACCAGAGGGACTGCTGTACCTTGTGAAGCAACAGTAGCTCAAGGCCAGATGAAACCAGGATGAGTGTGGGAAGTCTCATATCTTGGCCTTACTTTCCCACACTACAGGAGAGCCTATTCCTTCATTGTTCTCTCTTCTCCCGTTTCTCACCACATCACAGTCCCCATTTCCAAGAAGGGTGGTGTTTACAGTGTGAAGGTCAGCTGGCCGGTCAGATCTGGCCTGCTGTGCAAAGGCTGTTGGCCAAGAGAACACACTCCAATGTTTCAGATCCCTAAGGCGATGGGAGAGCTTCTGTCTAGAGTATGTCAGCATTTCCTACCACATCCTCTAGGCATGAAAGAGAGGAGGAAGAGCAGGCAGGTGCTGCACGGGCCACTGAGACTTTTCTTAGCTATGTTTGCCAATGAACCAAAACTTCTTACTTTCTTGTTTATTACAAACCATGTTAAAATCCCCTCAAATCTATGGATATACATCCCAGTGTACATAGTCTCTCTTCCCCCTTCTCTCATCTTTCTTCTCTCCTCTCTGCCTCTCCTCCCTCATAACATTTTTCTTCATGTAATTTTAAGAGATTCATAAGCTCTTAGAAATCGATTATAACTTTTTCTTTTAATTCCAAGCATTTGGTGGTACATAAATTTATTCTGAATTTCATCTTCTCTGACTCTCCTGTAGATACCGGGTGGGAAATGGAGAACAGGAGGACTGGTGGTTGGTGAGGGTAGATCCACGTGGTGATGGGAGCCAGTATCTTCAGCCAGAACCCTGAGTGTCTGGCTCTGGCAGCAGTACCAGCTCCAAACGAGCTCCTGGAATGTAAGAATGCAGATTGATGAGAGAAATAAACCATTTTCAGATTCTCTGGGTGTGGGTTCAGCAGGTGTGTAGAGAAAGCAGCATGCTCTGCCAGTTTGGGAAGCAGAATACCTTGGAGACTGGGCATTGGTTGCACCTAAGCCAATAGTGGGGAGACTGTGACTTTAGTCTCAGTATCTGCTGCCTAGATCTGGGGCTAGTGTGAGCCCTGCATTGTGTGCCTATGGAAGTGGACCTTGGGGCTAATTTGCTCTTGGGGAATGGCTACTGAGCTTTGAACAGGAAGGCACCTAGGACATCTACAATGCCTTCGTCATCAGAGCCATGTGTGAATTGATCAAACTTGCATGATAGCTCGTGAAGTAGACAAAATAAAAATGAATCAGGTTAGAACAGAACTTGTATTAGTTGCTGTGACTAAATACCTAACCAGAAGCAATGCAAGGAAGGAAGGGCTTAATCTTGAGGAGAGACAGTCAATTGTGGAGCGACCAGTAGGCAGCTGGAGGGATTGCGTCTGCAGTCATGAAACGGAGAGCAGTAAACAGAAGTAGGATCATATTATCACCCCTCTTCACAGTGACTCACTTCCTCAATGAGGCTCCACTTCCTAAAGCTTCTGCAGCCTCCCATAACAGCCCACCAGTTGGGGACTAAGTGAGTGAGCATCACGTGAGTCTGTGGCGGACATTTCCCCTTCAGACCGCAATACAACCTCCATTCTCCTGTTCTGCAAAATTATTGGCCAGATTGGAAAACTTCTCACAAGTCTGCGCCCCTTGTTGCGTTTTCAGGAGTGGAGACTCTCATTCCTTTACCCTGTTCTAGAAACTAAAGATCTACTTCCTTCCAGTAGCTTGTAGCCAGTCCTTATTGCCAATCCTAATTCTTTCTGGATGGCCTAGAAGCATCCATCAGTGTATGAACTTAGGGCCAGGACTGCCAAGGGAGTGGAGTGGGAGGAAGCACTTTGTTCCTCATGCTGGTCAGGAAGCCAGGGTAGAAAAGACAAAGGCAAAGCCAGGAAGGAGGATCAATGTTGGACCACCATGGAAAGACACACACATGAGGACTTGAAGACAGGGACTGAGCTAGTCTGTGCAGTAGAAGGCTGTAGCACTGCTGATGGACAGGGACTTCATCTGGCCAGCTTCCTTCTCTGAGCCTCAGTTTCCTCACATGCAAGATGGCGTTACTAACATCCGCCTGGCAAAGCGATCATTCGAATGAAACCTGAATGTGAGTGGCTTAATGTCTCCATGGCACAAAGAAGCCACTGTAGCTAACAGTCGCTCATTATCACTATGTGGTAGCCACCGCGCAAGGTCCTTGGGTAGGCTCGGGGAGTGATGGTTATGAAAATGAGTAAAGAATACTCTTAGCTCTCAATTTGCTCCTAGCTTCACAATTACCATAGAAGTCAGACTGTGATGAGTGCTGTAATAAATGGAACGCCTGTTGCCGAGTTTCTTCCATGACCCCATAATTGCTCACTTGTGGAAAACCTCTCAAGTGACCGAAACCCTCCCAGACAAAGATATTACAGAACCATGCTTCCAATTAATGTCTCCTAACTTGAATTACAAATGTGGGCTAGGATTTCGCAGGTTCGCTGCTGGCTGCTTCTCAGGTAACTGAACTGAAGAGTCTGCACAATGGCATTCTTTAAGGGTGTTTTGAAAAATATAGGGCTATGTGTGTAGGAGGGCCCTTGCCTTCCATGGGCCATTGAACCACAATGGGAAAAAATAGAGGACCTCAGAACTGAAGAGCAATTCTGTTCTCTTTCTGATTTTTTTTATGTTATTGTTGGTGAATAAAAAACCCTACCCATTCGCTTTCATAGTTAGAACAAGCCACTGAGAGAGTTCAACAGATGATAAAACAACACCCCTCTGTTTATATAGAATCAGTTATTCATGGAAATATACAAGGCAAAGAGAAGTAGAGAGAAAACAACCCAGGCAGGGTCAGAAATGGAGACATAAAGATTGACAGGATAACACAAGGCCTGGGAGATGCAGAGAAGTAGGGACTCTGGCAAGAAGCAAAGACAAGGCAGGGTGCATATGTGTGTGCGCGCGTGTGTGCATGTGTGTGTGTGTGTGTGTGTGTGTGTCTATGTATGTCTATATGCTATGTGGGAATTGAAACAGGAAGAAGAAAGATGAGGACGTTCTAAGCCACATGTACTAAATCCAGCGTCAGCTGTTTTTGTAAAGGTCAGGCTATAAATGTTTAGGCTTTGTGGATCAACTTTTGTTGTAATTATTCAGTGAGGTCAAAGATCTATAGACAGCACATTAATGAGTGGGCACAATGTGTTCTAATAAAACTTTATTTATAAAGACAATTGGCAGATCAGCTTTAGCCCATAAGCCATCATTTGTGAACCTTGCTTTAACTCATGTCTCTTTAAATAAACAACTATGTCTCTCCTGGGTTCTCAAAACTGTGATTCTCTCAGGTAGCTCTGAATAGCTTAGGAACTTCTGGAAAGATCGTGATTTCTTGGGGTCCCATTAGTTTCTTTCTCTCTAGCAGAGAAAAGAAGAAACCAAATAGGATTACTTTATCTTTATTGGCTGTAGGGTGAGGTGGATAGTGAATTCCATTTAGCCCAAGTCAGCCAGCCAAGGGTAGAATCAATGACCATTCTTAAGGCATCTCTGGGTCCCAGGAGAATATCACCTTTAGGGGCAAGGTTTATACACTACCGACCAGTTCTGTTTTTTTATCGAAACACACAGTGATTCTGACCTCTGGTATTTCATAAGTCTACTATTAAAAAAATGTGGCACTGAGCTGCACATATTGCTACAATGTTGGAAAGAAAGACATGCATTGAAGTGCATAGCAGAATCATCAAGGAACGCCCTGGGAGAGAGGAGGCAAGACAGCAGAAATGGAGGAAGGAAGAAGGCTCCCCAGCGGTTGTTTATCTTTGTGCTCTTCCTTGAGGGCTGGTGTATTGGTGGGGGTGGACAGCCTGCTCAGGGCGGCTGTAAGACTGAACAGATGAACAGATGCGGGCTGACCTCGTGGTCATTGCTAGCTCTAGCTGACAAGGATGTTCAACATTCCTGATGTTTATATTTATATAACACCATTCTCTTGCAGAGTTCAAGGCACTTGGTGTGCTATATTGAGAAAATTCTGTTAATTGTTTGGAGATCTGGGACACTGTCCTGGCCTTGCTGGGTATTTGGGGTTGGTTAAGCCTCTGAGTAACCCCTGAGAGAGGATACTATGTCCAGAAGGATTGGAAAAGCACCACTGTAACTGACCAATGGTCATAGCTGCAATGTGTGTGTGAGTGTGTGTGTGTGTGTGTGTGTGTGTGTGTGTGTGTGAGATAAATCTACCATCTGTCCTTCTTCTACCTCCCTGTTCCCAGGGTCTAGTAGTACAACAGAGTCCTATTTCACCTCTACTTAGGCTAACCTTCTGTCTTCTTTTCCCCTCACCCTGTTCTTTTTCCTGTGCATTCTGTGAATTCATCCATCTTTAAGTCTTAATCTGTTACCTCCACACCATTTAGCTTGCATTTCTAGCCTTGACTTTGTGTAGGATTTGTATTTTCAGGCGATATTTCCTTGCGTCTGCTTTTTCCTTTCAATCATGGCATGCCTAAAGCCAACTCACCATAGACCTCTCTTTCCATCCAGCTTCTCATATGACTTTCTTAGTCTCTGCCTGCTTCATACCACATGTCTGCTCCTTGTCAGATGAGCCTCTTAGTTGTAGACTTTCTGGTATGTGATGGCTACCTTCATTCTTGTTGAAATCTTCATAACATTTGTCCCAAATATACAACAAGCTCTGAACTCGGTGAGAGGTTATGCCTCAAAAGATAAGGTAGAAAGCAAGAGCAGAATATTCTAAGTGTCAGCCTTTGGCCTGCATATAATGCGTGTGCATGTGTATATGCATATACATGTACACATACATTATACATACATACACACATACACAAACACACAGTGGGGGTATCTGGTGGAAAGTAATGATTTAGAGGAGCACTTCTCTCAGCAGAGATGAATGCAGGTCTCATTGGACTGTGTTAATTATCTACTGGATGAGATGGGCTAGGAGTGGGCCTTCTCTTGACTCTCCCGTCTGCAGCTGCTTCTCATCATTTTCACAGTTCTCTGCCTTGTGATGCCATCAGCCATGGGGATCTGACCATAAGACCTCATAGAGTACATACTAGGGCCATGCCCGTGGGCCTTTGGAATTGTGGCCATATAAGGTTTAGCAAGGTTAAGAACATCTGGGGCATCTTAATCATGTTTTGGCACAGTCATATTTTAAGTGGAGAATCACATTTAAAGAGTATCAAGAGCTCCAAAATTAGCAACAGACATTGCTATCAGTGTCATGTGGACCTAGGAAATAGCTGAGAAGTTGCTACCCTGGCCTCTTAGGGAGGGTCCTTAGGATTCTCCCGAGGAACAAAGAATAGCACATGTACTATTATAGTTTTTATGTATACATGTAAATATCATTATATGTTTATGTCTATGAGAGGCTTAATTTCTAGGCTTATATGGTTATGGGAGCTTATAAATCCAAGAGCTCTAGAGCAGATTAGCAACTGGAAATTGAAGCTTTGAACTCTACTCTCAGCAGGACAACAGGAAGCTTCCTATACTCCAAACTATGGTTTCTTTGAGAAACTGAAGTCTCCATTATTACAGCTTTCCACTGACTAAATAGGTCTCATCCACACCGTAGAGGGTCATCTACCTTATTCAAAGGCTTTAACTGAAACATTAATAATACTGGTGTGTGTGTGTGTGTGTGTATGTGTGTGTGTAGGTAGATACATGCATATATGTGTACATATGCCTGTGTGGGCCACAGGTCAATGGCAGGAGTCTTCCTCAGTTGATCCCCACATTATTTTTTGAGGCAGAGTCTCTCACTGAATCCGGAATTCACCTATTTGGCGAAGACCAGCTGGTCAGCAAGCCTCAGAGACCTACTTGCCTGCATCTGCCTTTCCAGTACTAGGATTACAGTCATATGCCACTATGTCTGACTTTCTACCTGGGAGCTGGGAAAATGATTCAGGTCTTAATGCTTGCCTGACAAGCACTTTCCTGACTGAGTGTCTTAGTTAGGGTTTCTATTGCTGTGTAGAGACACCATGACCGTGACAACTCTTAGAAAGGAAAACATTTAATTGGGACTGGCTTATAGATTCGGAGGTTTAGTTCATTATGGGTATGGTGGGAATCATGGCAGCACACAGGCAGACATGGTGCTGGAGAAAGAGCCAAGAGTTTTACATCTGGATTGGCAGATAACAGGAATAGAAAGAGACACTGGGCCTGGCTTCATCATCTGAAACTTTAAAACCCACTCTCCAATGGCACACTTCCAGTCACATCTACTCCAACAAGGCCATACCTCCTAATTCTTTCAAAAATGGCCCCCTATGAACCTATGGAGGCCATTTTCATTCAAACCACTCGACTGAGCTATCTCTCCAGTCCCTGAAAACATCCTGAAAGTACCTTTGTTACAAAACCTAGACAAGTGTTTGAGTTAGGAGCTGGGTGCCATGGGTATATAAAAAAGTTGGGCCATGTTGATGTATAAAATGAGGCAGTTCAGTTGCTTCAAACACATCATGCCAACAAGCACTAAGCACTATTCCACGTGCTGTGTGTGAAGGGTTAATTTTCCTAACAACCCTATTTGTGAGTTATCTGCATTAACTCACGGTACAACTGAGTTACAGAGAGGCTGGGGAATTCCACACAGCTAGTTAGCTATGGAACCAGGCTTTGAACCCAGGCAGTCTAGACCCAGGATTTGAACTTTTAACCACCACCCAGCACGGTCCCTCTAGACTATCTCACAGGGCTCTGCTGGGAAATGAATCAGAGAATTGATTTGCAAACATTCTGTAGACCCTGAAGATCTCTACGCTGCGGAGGCGGCATTCCTATTAACAGTTTCCCCCTTGAGTTCTTCTAAGAGCAACCCTCTGGAATAGAGTGTCATAGCTGAATTCCACTTGGAAGGCCCCAGCACACTGTCACGTACACAGAAAACTTAGCTGACAGGCAATGGGTACTGGGGCAGTGAAATGAATCAAGGATGTGCAAACAAACCACAGTCTGATGCGATCTCGGTTGAGCATCCCCTGGTGCGCACCGATGAAAGAAGTCAACCTTTGCCCTTCTTATCTTTGTGAGAAGAATCAGAAGAGCAGCAATGAGCAGGTCATGCTTACCTGGCCCTGTTCCTTGATCAGTCTCTTGAGAAATAGAGCACTACCCACATTTCCTTTTTTTCCCCCTATGCACAAATGTTTGAAATAGTCAAGGAAGCAGATCTCCCTGGTGACAGGAGGCCCAAGTGTAGCTCTGAGCCTTTGAGCACAACTGTCCCCAGCAATGAGAGGAAAGGAGAGTCCTGCTGTTCTTGGAAGGCCTCCCACGATGGTGTTTGCTACTTCAAGTTTGCCATATAGAGCCCATTTGTTGACTGACAGACCAACCTCTTGAGACTGGAATCTGGCCAAATGAGTCCTTAAGTATTTTATATTCATCTGCCTGTCTGTCTGACTGCCTATCACCTATCTATTCATCTATATATGTATTAATCTATCATCTATTCATTTATTCTCTCTCTCTCTCTCTCTCTCTCTCTCTCTCTGCGTGTGTGTGTGTGTGTGTGTGTGTGTGTGTGTGTGTGCATGCGCGTGCATGGAATGTCCACACCACAGCACATTTGTGATGGTCAGAGGATGTTTCTGTGAAGTCTGTTCTCTCCTGCCACTTTGAGGGATCTGGGGATGAACCTCAGGTAATCAGGCTAGGCAGCAAGCATATATACCCACAGAACTGTCTTGCTATTCCCAAGTGATTGCTTTAAATGCCAAGGGTCGAGTTTCCCAAAAGAATATAGGGGGGATTTCAGGACCTTTGTTTAAAGTCTTCTCTTCATTTTTCCTACTGTCCTGTCATTTGTATTTCCCCAGGTGTTTCCCTTTTAGCCCCAGAAGCACTATCCCTGGGTGAGACAACTGCCGGTGATCTTTACAGAATCTAGCCCCCTGGACACATGGCCTGTTACCTGAACATTTCATCTCAGATAGAATCTCCACCATTTTTACCACCTCTTACTGGACAGGCTCGGTCCTGCATGCTGATATTGCTGTATATAGAGAAGACTTCTGGCCTTTCCGTCCCAGGGACATTTTGTGCTGTCCATGGTTGGGATAAGCTGCTATGTCAAATGGTACAGAGACATGCTTCCAAATGTGGTATCTGTTTTAGTATTACACTTAATAGGCAACTTCCCTGGAAAAAGCCTACTTCTTCGCCAACCAGTACATCTCACCGCTTTCCTGCCACCCTTTACTTCCTTGACTTGCACTGCTGATCATTTGCTGAACATTGGTGATCTTCACTGACCACACCCCGTTCAGTGAGAGGGGGCGATGTGTCCAATTGCCTGTATCCCTTGAAGTTAGATGTGGCCCTGGGTCCCAGTTATAGTGAATGAAATGGAGGCCAAGTCTTGGCTGACACATTAAGAAAGGCTCTTGTCGTCTGTCTGACCAATGCGTGAAAGCAACGGCCCCCAGCTTTCTGCCGGGAACAGAGAGGCTGAGCTGGTTCTTATGACCGTGAGGATGAAAAATCAGAAGTTAAAACTGGGACATCTAGAAACCGCATGAGCTGGGTAGTCATGACAGTACTATTTCCAGGTTCTTACTGCTCGAGAGAATGTTCTAGTGCCTTCAGCCAAATGGAACCAAAATGGCCACAACTACTCTCCTGAAGGGCCTTTCTTCTCCATATTGATTAGCCCCATGCTTGTCTCTCAGTTCCACTCTTCCCTCCAGCTCTGACGGGTCAGAGGTATGGCTTCCCTGAGGCTCCTCTTCTCCAGAGATGAAAAGGCTCATCACTGTTTCTGTTGCTGGTGTGCCTTAGAATCCAGGAGGCGGTTTGTGGATGTCGGTGTACATGGAGGATGACTACGTTCATTAAGAGAGGAACTCTTAGTTACACAGCCAACAGTCCCCCACTGCTGTTCTCCTGCTGCCTCGCTGTATCCAGTAATAGGAGGGCAAGAAAAGGGCTCTTTGTTAATTAGCTGAAACCTGAACTTCAGAATTTTTATTTCTGTCTCAAATGGTTTGTAGACTCCGTTTGGCCATACATTAATGGCTACCCCAGGAAAGAAAAATACCAGGTCCTTTTGACCCTCCTCTTCATTTTCCTGTTTGTTTTTATTTTATTTCCTGTGCGTCTTTTGCTTGCATGTATGTATGTTTTCCATGTGCATGCCTGGTTCCTATGAAGGTCAGACAAGGGCATCAGATTCCCTGAAACCGAAGTTTTGGATGGTTGTGATCCATTGTGTGAATATTAAGAACTGAATCCAGGAACTCTGCAAGAAGAGCCAGTGTTCTTAACCACTGAGCCATCTCTCTAGTCCTTGACACCATTCTTAATTAGCTGAACAGAGAAAAGACTCTGCCCCCATTACTGCTCTTTTCGAGTGCTGGTGCATTTAGAGCCTAAAACATTTTACAGTGTTATTGGAAACAGTGCTCATGACAATTTTTCCTACAAACCCTGCTGATGTTTCTTGTTCTTCTTCTAGGCCCTCTTTAGGTCTATAATACAAGGAAGTCAAGCCTTTGACCACTACAGTCCTTTTCATGGGATGAGGCCAAGGCAGAAGTTGCTTGGGCAGGACCAAAGGAAATGGAGGGATAATGGCATTCTTTTTTCTTCCCCAATGGTCTCTTTTCATCTTTCTTACTAATCCTCCTAAACTCCCAGAACAAAAGGTCTGTGTCTACTGTCCTGAGAGGACGACACAGGGAGATAGACGAGCAGCATGGAGGCTCATCAGAGATGGCGCGTTCTGAAGATCGGCAAAGGGGAAGTGTGACAGGCAACTTCTTGGAAGGAGACGGCAGTGCTGTAATTAAATTTTCTGATCTTGTTAGCCAATTTCTTCACTCACTGCCCCTGAACCAGGGAGTGGGGAGGGAGGGAGGACACTGTTGCACTGGCGGCGGCGGGGAGGGAAATGAGCTTTTCACGGATTATTGGGTTAGTTCCACTTCTCCCACTTTTTAATTTATTTGTCTGCATGTTCTCCAGAGCTGAAAAGGTTCTGAGTCCTTTTCCATTTTCTTTTAATTAGATCTGATTTTGGAGTCTGAGAACTTGGGCGGGGCTCAGGTTACAATAGTCGGGGCAATAGCAGGTGGAAGGTCTTCCCTCCATTAGATCTTTTGGAACTCTTTGTCAGCCTCGAGACTAGAGATGCCGGGTGATGGGTTTCTGCTTCCCTTTTGTTTCCCTTTCCACCCCTCTTCGCTAGCACTAACAGTAGTACTAACCACCACCTTTCCCCACTTTGTCATCGTATGGTTGAAAATCACAAATATTTCTCCAAACTGTCCTTAAAGTATGTATTTGTTAAGTCCCCTCCATTGCATTCCTCTTGGGCAGGCTGGACTGTGGACCAGGATATGCCAGTTGTGATCTCTGCATGAGAATGAACACCAACAATGTCCTGTCTATTTTGAGTTAAAAGAGAAGGGGGGAAAACAAAGAAAACAGCAGACTGGCCAGAGGAGAGAGGCAAAGGACACTGTGGTGGCTTATCTGCTGTGTTATTTAAATCTCTGGTGACCAGAGCTGGTGTGATGGCACATGCCTGTCGTCTTGGCACCTGAAAAGCTAAGGCAGGAAGATTACTGCAAGTTTAAGACAAGCCTTTTTTGGTTTGTTTGTTTTTTAAACAAGATCTTGTCTAAAAACAGTATCAACAATAAAAGGTATCTACCTTCCTGGGCTAGAAAGCTCATGAGGGAACAAGAGGTCATTTTTTCTGCTGAAGCTGAATGGGCCAGTAGCAACGGAGGCTGTGCTGGTGAACTGGCACTGGGGTGGGGTGGGGTGGTGTGTCTGCCCGCTGGCTTTGTCTGCCAAAACCTTCTGCGAGCCTGATGCATCAAAGTCATTCGTCTTACAGTTTGTCCAGGGCAAGAGGCATTCTCCAAAGTTCTGCTGGACCATGTGAGATTTCTAGTGCTCAGGGCATGTGCAGAATGGTCTGATTTAACAGAGCAGCCGCACAGTAGTTGTAAAGAGCACTTTGGGAAACCCTGTGGAAACTTCAAATAAATGGTTGAGCATTTTCCAGAGTCGCTGAGCTGAGGTTCCAGACAGGCTCTTCTGCTGAGCAGGGGAGACAAGACAAGATGTATTCACTGACTGTGGGCCAGGGAGAATGATTCAAATACAAGCCCAAATTGAGGGCCAGCAGGCACAAACTGAATTATAGGTTTTGCTTTGAAGTCAGACTACTTCACTCATGTGCAACCTGAAGGAGACGGCTGTAAGGAAGGTCTAGAGGGAATGAAATATATATATATATATTCCTATACATACTCTCTCTCTCTCTCTCTCTCTATATATATATATATATATGCTATACTAAATATATACTTATGATATATATCCTATACTTACTTATAACTTATATACATTCTATCATATATATGACATTTTGCTGATAATTCTTTGACTTTGAGAGCCTTAGAGAAGCCTGGTGCGGTCTGTCATGCAAAACCAACCTGTCATGAGAAGACAGCATGTGGCTCTGAAGCTATCAAATCAGGCTTGGGTCTGGAAGGTCTGAGGATGAAATGTGATTTCCCAGCAAATCAGGAGGGCCACAGAAGCTATTTGACATGGGTCTTGGCGACTTGAAGAAAGTTGAAACTTGCAGCTGTGGGGAAGAAGGAAGAGTAATCTAGTGTCTGTAAGAATAGGAGAAAATGCTGTGGGTATTGAGGACTAGGGGAAATTGGCTTGAGGAACATGACGGACTACAGTATAAAAAAGGATTGGAAAGGAAAGTCCAAACCTATTCACAGACAGCCCCTAATGTGTGAATTGTATTTGTATTTTAGGGGGCAGAGAATGGAAGCACTAAAGGGTAGAGAGCGGGAAAGGAAGAGACAGGAGGAGGGGCAAGTGATTTCTCTGAGCCTGCTTCTCTGTGGTGTTCTCATACAGAGCCTAACAGGTCTCCGTGGCTGGGTCTGTCCTGAGTTTCACCTGACAAAGAACAAGAGGCTCCCAATTCTGTTGGTGTTATAAACAACCCTACTTTTCCTCCCCTTCCTTCCTCTGAGTGATGACAGGCAGGGAAAGGGAAGGAAGGAGAGACAGGGAGGGAGATGCATAAGATAAAGGGCTCTGGATTTCATAGATTCATAGATGAGTGTCAAAAAAGAGAACAATATTATTATTATTATTATTATTATTATTATTATTATTATTATTATTATTATTATTCCTCCACAGTAATGCTGTTAAGTGCCTTTGCTGAAAGACAGAAGAAGGAATCCTGGCTGGGAAGCCATGAGAAGTGGATAAGAGCTGCAAGGGCAGATCTTCCACTGAGGTGGGAATCTCTGAGGCAATTGGTAACATGAGCACAGCCTAATGCAGTCCGGCAGAGCCAGTGTGGGACAGCCCCTTGCTCTTGGCTTCAGCACCCTGCCTTGCAGATTCTCCTGCCTGTCTCAGCTCCATCCTCCACACAGGCTGCCTTCTCCTACCAGAGAGAGAGAGAGAGAGAGAGAGAGAGAGAGAGAGAATGACCAGGGGCCTCTTTTTAAGACTCTCAAATTACAGAACCACAGCACTTTAGGAAGGAGAGAAAAAGTCTTCAGCTTTTTTAACAAAAAAAGGTGAGGTTGCTAGGACTTTAAACTACAGTAGCAAAACTGGGGCAGTGAAATCCACCTGGGCCGGTTATGTAACCAGCGTGTGTGAGACAGGAATATGTAATATCCAGTATTAATAAAGAGGCCTAAACCTTTCCCAAAGCACTTCTCCTACAAGGGGTTGACCTTGCCTTGTAGCCTTCAGAGTTGCAAGTGGGATTTTAGAATTGGAAGCTAAGTAGATTGGAGACTGGGTCATGGGAAGAGGCAGAGGCAGTGCTGGGAGGAAAATGCTGCCTTCTTTTGCAGATTGGTTCAGTCCTGGTTGGCTACTCTCATGACTGGACCATGCGTTGTCAACAATTTGAAGGAGAGAATAATCTCTTTGTTTGTGCGTGTGTGGGTCTCTCCTCCAGGTGAATGGTGTGACCCCCTTTCCCCACCTTTTCGTCTCTGCTCTCAGACCAAGAACACACAGAGTCCAGAATTTCCTTCCAGGTTGGAGACTGGCCATGGAGGCAGGGCTGAACAGAACCTCAGGGTCTCCTGCTCATGGCTACAAACCTTCACAGTGTCAGCCCACACAAAGCTGAGGAAAACTCTTTGAAACCAGCACACGGGATTGCCTATTGTGGATATCAAGAATTTATTATGGGCATTAAGCTGAATGTAAACACAAGGAAGGGCAGTAGTGATTTCTGAACAAATATTAAACCTGGAGTTTCTGACTTCCGACTGATAAATTACCCAAGCAGGGTTCAAGTACCTCTGAGCTAATAAAGACAAAGCAGGCTTTCATTAGACCAGATAGGAGAGCGAAGATCTATACAGTGAAATACAGCATATGCAGCCCTTTCATTAGGGATGGGGAAATCAAATTTTAATGGCAATGTCTAGTTAGAAGTTTTTCTATTGCTCATCAATTCAGCCCTCATTCTCAATATTAATAACTCGGCTAAGCACCTGGAAGGAGGCTTTTCCCTGCCAAGCTAATACATTTTCTATGAAATGGCACTTGATTGATTATATCACCCTAAGTGTGACCACGGGAGAAGTTGCCCTGGAAATAAGAGTCTGACGTGATGGGTAAAAAAGCAAAGAGTATTGAGGATGAATAAATACTGTTTGTGAATTGTTTATGACAATGCTAAGAAAAACAAACTCAAAATAGAAACAGGAGAAGTAGGATGGTTGGCAAGGTTTAACAAAAAAAATCACAAAGGTGTTTTGCTCATCTTAGATAGGCATTTCGAGAACAGAGATAGTTTGAATTGAATTCCTGCACAATAGCGAGGAAATCATAATAAATAAACATAAGATTTAAAGTTGAAGGCAAGTCAACTTCTTTGTTCTCTGTTCAGATCTACGGGTACAGGAATCAGAATGCTAAAAAGGACTTCGATATTTAGGTTCCTAAATATTGGAAGAACGTGGTAGTCAACTGGGCAGGCTGTGACGGACGACTTTGCTCTAAGGGAGCCCATTTGAGATGGTAGATGGAGGCTACAAGCCCTGGAAACCAGCTCCGATTATAAATGAGCAAGGAAGGACCCCAGGGGCTCACACTAATGCTCTGTATGCTTCGTGCGTGTGTGTGTGTGTGTGTGTGTGTGTGTGTGTGTGTGTGTGTGTGCGCGCGCGCGTGCCAGTCTTTGGGCACCAAAAATGTGGGGAACAGAGGAAAGGTGGGGGAAATAACATGCAGAAATCACGCTATACCTTCTATACCTTGCTTTGACCTCTGGACAACCCTTCTTGGTTAGTCTTTAAGCAGATAACATGCAAGCATCTCCTTGGTGGCTCCAAGATCTCTCGCCTATTGGTGTCATTTCAGGCACCGAATGCATGGAGTGCCACTGCCAGGCTCTATGCCGTGGACTGAGCAAACAGAGATGAACGAGACAGGTGTTGATCCTTGAGAGAAGTCGCTCAAGATAGTGAGGAAAGACCTAGACATGGCAGATTTGCACTGCATGAGAGGGAGTGAGAATGTAAGTTGTGACTTTCAGATGGAGAAGGCAGGTATGTGTCCAGCACCTTAGCAGTGGTTTGTCATGTTCTAGTGACCAGGTCAGAAGGCACGGATCCTCGTATATGTTATTATTGAACTGGGAAAGGCAGGACTCTCCTTAGAGAAGAAACAAGTACAGCCTGGTTCTAACTGTAAAGTTCTCTGAGCATCTGTCCTGGTTCATCAGTGGCTTTGGGGTAGGTAGAGAAAGGTCAGATAATCTTAACAGGTCGGTGGGGATGGCGAGACCTTCAGAGGGAGGCAGAATAAGATAGAGAAGTAAATATTCTTTTAAATTGTGTTTACTTTTGAGAAAGCCACACGTGTATACAACGGAATATGATCATGTCTACCTCCTACAACTTCTGTCCTCTGACTCTTCCCCCATGTTCTCATAACATGTCTCTCTCAACTTCCTGTATTTTCCCCACCTTTCCCTTTCTCCTTTTGATATCGCACTAAGTTCAGTTAGTCCTGCTCATATGTGCATGGGTGTGGGACCACTTGTTAAAGCACAGGAAACTGACCAGTGGGAATGGCCTCAAAAAATTCAAGTTCCAACAGTTCCTCATCCAAGGGTGGGACCTAGAGAGCTCCCTGCCTCATCAATGCCAGAAGTTTGGTTGACTTGTTCTTGCCCAGGTAACTATAGCTGTGAGGTGGTGCATGGCTGAGTCACATCCTTTGGGAAGATAGTGTTTGTAAGACAATACAATGTGGCCTCCCCCTCGGGGTGGTTGTCTTCAGCAAGTTACATTTTTAAGTTTTAAACTTTAATTTCTTACTACCTTATTACTATTGTTTGGGGGGGGTTTGCACATGCCATGCACATCTGTGATGCGGGAGAATTGTCTGTATTCTGTCAATCATATTTTAATAAAACGCTGATTGGCCAGGCAGGCAGTATAGGCGGGAAAGCCAGACAGGAAGTAGGGGTGGAGCAAAGAGACTGGGAGTATTCTGGAAGCAGAAGCTCCCTCTGCCACTCCTGCGCAGACCACTGAAGAGGCAGCATGTAACTTGCCCAGCTGAGAAAGGTACGGAGCCATGTGGCTAATGTAGATAAGGATAATGGGGTAACATAAGTTATAAGAGTTAATAAGTAGCCTGACCTAATGGGCCAATCAGTTTATAACCTTATTGAGTCCTGTGTGTGATTTTCCTTGGGGTATGCCGGCTGTGGGGTACCGGGTGGGACAGATACTCCAACAAGTTGGCCCTCATGTTACACATCTGTGGAGGCCAGAGGACAACTTTGTGGAGCCCGTTCCTTCTTTGCATTCCTACATGGGTTCTGGGGATTGAACTCGGTTACCAGGTTCGG
This sequence comes from Myodes glareolus, assembly GCF_982192425.1. Lineage (NCBI taxonomy): Eukaryota > Metazoa > Chordata > Mammalia > Rodentia > Cricetidae > Myodes > Myodes glareolus. The sequence goes on from NC_142029.1 coordinate 60,218,955, forward strand.
GAGGCAAGTACTTTGCCTGCTGAGCCATTGTGCCAGCCTAAGGGATGTTAACTTTGTATACGTATCATAGGCCTGTGCAGATAAATGACCAATAAGCCTGGTTTTGCCTTACTCCACATCTTAAAAAAAAACACATCCTAGCAGAAAACTGTGTCCTTTTCATACTTAAAGTCACTGTCTCCGTTTCTTTTACATAAAGCAAACTTTCTTGAGGAGGGAGGTTATCCACGTCTCCAAAGGATAAGCCTCATGGCTGCTGGCTTCAGAATAGTGTGTGTGTGTGTGCGTGTGTGTGTGTGTGTGTGTTGTACATGTGATTTTTTTCCCTTTTGTGTTTAGTTATGACAGAATTTCATTTCCGTTCTGTGAATCTTAACTACAACACAGCAGATTTCTTTTGGGTATGGTTGAAAACATTCTGACTTTCATCTTCCATGTAAATATTTTGAAGATGGATCCAAGCAATCTTTAAATGCTGCTCTTAGAAATATTTCCTTTCAAACTGGATTTATAACATATTAGATTAAATAAACATTTTAAAGACACAGTGGGTTGCTGTCTGAATAATGTCAAATTAAAATGGTCCACATGTGGGTTGGAAATAATCTGTGTGCATGGTCTGGTCTCAATGGTGGTCCCAGAAGCAGGCAGACTCACCCACATCCACCCATCCATAACTCACTTTAACATGATATGTAGATTTGTTCTTTTTTTTCCAAGTCAGGTTTTCTCAGTGCAGCCTTAACTGTCCTGGAACTCACTCTGTAGACCAGGCTGACCTCAAACTCACAGAGATCCACCTGCCTCTGCCTCCTGAGTGCTGGGATTAAAGGCATACACCACCACCTGGCTTCTAGGTTTGTTCTTACCTGATCTTTAGATGGAATTTTCAGTAAAATAATTATTTTATGTTAGGTATGTGAATGTATTCATGCCTGCACATGCACGCAAAAGCTAGAGGATGAAGTAGGATGTCTTTCTTGAGCACCCTCTCCCCTCAGTTTTTATTATTTCAGATTTTATTATTTAGTGTGCACATGTGTGCCTTAATGTGTGTGGGTGTGCACATGTCATGTGCCAGAGCACAACTTGAGGGACTCATTTCTCTCCTCCTGTCTACTATGTGTCCTGAGGATTGAACTGATGTCATAGGCTTGGGACAGGTACCTTACTCACTAAACCATCTTGCTGGCCCTCACATTTTTTTATTATTATTATTGCTATTATTTTGAGATAAAGTTTGTCACTGAACCTGGAAATTTGCTAGGCTTGCCAGCCAATAACCTTCAGGGATGCTCCTGCCCCAAACCTGTCGCTGTATTACTGGGATTACAGGCACACAGCGACATGCCACCATGCCCAACTTTTATGTGGTTACTGGGTCCTCATGACTGCATGCCAGTTCTCTAGACTTTTCAAACCATGTCTCCAATATCAAGTTTCCCAGTGTCTTCAGGTCATTCTCTGATAATAAAAATGGCCTCTGGCCAGTTCCAGTACCGAGAAGCTTTTATTCCAACAGCAAAGAGCTCTATCCAATGCCGTTGACCTAGGTTCCAGATTCATATCAAGTTTAAAGCATCTCTTCCCTCAGACACTTCCAGCTTAGATCAAAGGAAAATGAATGAAAATGAAATTTATGCCCTGGCATTGCTGAAGCATGCATGAGCAGCCTGTATATCGTGGTTCTGTTGAACTTGTCCATATTGGGTTTTCTGGTCGAAGTAGACAAAGACAACTGACCAGGTCTCTTGCTCAAGAGGGTACCATATCTCATTGCAGATGGTTGTGAGCCACCATGCAGTTGCTGAGAATTGAACTCAGGACCTTTGGAACTTGGAACCATCTCTCTTGGATCAAAGGAGGGGATGGTAACTACTGCCCTGGTATTGCTGTTAGGGTGGAGAGTGTATTTTTATTTTTTACTTTTTGCCTCTGTTGACTTTGGACTTGGTCCATGGAGTGATGCTGGTTAAGACACAGCTTGATGAGTGCCTGGCGGTCTGACTTTTCCTTCTTGTGATTGTGGTGACAAGGTCGTGCCTCAGGTAGACACCCTCCTTTCAGCCAAAGCACAGACAGAACAGTTTAATGATAGCTTTGCGTGACCTGCAGAAGCACCAAATGCCATCATTGCAATGTGATGATAATTGTCATTAAACGTTTTTCTTCTCTATCCTTGGAACCTCAGGGGAAACTGGGACAAAAATAGTTCTGTCTCTCCATCTTGATGCATAATGTGTATTTTCAACCATGAAGCTGAGAGAAGGCAGAGAGACACACTGGGCTGTAATTTAGGTAAAGCACTTTGCACAGTGTTTAGCACATGGTAAGCACTCAATAAATAGAAAATTATTGTAGTTATTAGTATTGTTAGTTGATATTTTTCCTGTAGGAACTGAAACACCCTAAAACTTCAAAATTGCTGTTTTTGAATAAAGGGGATGCCTATGAGGTTCCCAGCTTTGAAGACTATTTTAAGCAACTTAGATGCTGTTGATTGTATTTCTCACTGGATATTAACCTGGGACTTAGGACTGGGAGGTGGAGGCTGAGAGCCCACTGTATTCAGAGCTATTCCTTAAGAGCACAGCATGCATTCTATGTCTGGGCTCTTTCTTCTCTGAGCATTCATTAAGTCCCTGCACTGGGTACCTTCCTTTTGTTTCTCCACATCTACTCTGCCCCCTTTCCAATCTTGTTCATTCTCTTTGGAGATCAAAGACAGAAGGAGAAGGTAACCAGGCTGTTTACTTCCCCGGCTTCTTCCCCAGTGAACTTCAGTCATCTTTGTCCCTCTCCAAAAGACTGCGGCTCCTGTCTGTCGGGCAGCTCTTTTCCCAGGGCTACCCAGAGGAGGTTTTCGGTTTCTGTGACCACTCCCTCCTTTGCCCTTCCAGATTTGGAAGCCCTAATTGTTGCTTGCTATCGCCAGTCACAGGCTCCTGAGCTGTGTCTCTTCTGGTTTCTCTCTACCAGGTTTCTCAGCCTGGGTTGCACATTAGAACGACGATTCCACTCCCACATTCAGGCTGAATGCTGGACCAGCACTGCCTATCAGAAACACAATTCGAGCTATACATGCATTCTTAAGTTTTCTGCTAGATACATTATTAAAACTCAGGGAAGCCTTTTACTTGCACCTCCTAGTTTATTAAGATTGCACAGCTAGAGACGAATAAATGAGGATGTATCAACTGTGAAGTGCAGAAAAGTTCTAAGTCGAAGAGTTCTGTCTTGTGCACTGGGTCTTGCCATCTTCTCAGCCCTTGAATCCATTCACCAACTCCAAAACTCTCTAAATACCATGTACGAATTTCTGTAACTCTTAAACCTTGGCACCAATCCCTCTTCTTTAAGTCTGGGGTACAATTGAATGTTCTAATTCTTTAGTCTCTGGGTTTTTCTGGTGACACCCCTCTCCCAGGGCATGGGGCTCTACCCCAAGTCACACCGCTAGCATAACTTCAGGTGTGATGGATCATCAGGGGATGCTTCTGCATAGGTTCGTGTGTCTAAATACTTGCTTCACAGCTAGCAGGTCGTTTTGGAAGGTTGTAGAATTGTCAGGAGGTGGAACCATGCTGGAAGGAGCAGTCGCTCGCTTTGATGGTTTTTTTTTCACCTGCTGTTCTCTCTCTCTCTCCTTTCTGTGTGTGGACAACATGTGATCAGTTGGTCAGGCACTTCTGCTGCCATGCCTACCCATCATAAGGAACTATACCCCTCTTGCCCAAAGCAGCTCTTAGGAATTCTGTCATAGCAGCAGAAGAGTGACTGATGCAATGTGTTTCCTGACTTGACACACCACGCAGGACATAGCATCTTTTCTCTGATATTTCTGCCTGCCCAAAATATATGGCTTAGATTTAATGATGTGGAAGCTTCAGACTGATCGGAATTTGAGGGAGTTTCACAAAAAGATTGGCCTGTTATTCTCAAAGATGCTGATGCGATGATGAACAAAGACAAAGAAAGACTCAGGATTGAAGTGTGCTCAAACTCATTTATGCAAGGAGGAGGTGAATGGATTGATCCAAGGTTTCCTAGGAAGCAGGCCTCATGAAAATTTCTCTGAGAGCCTATGCAGGTCATGCCAGCCCAAAGCCTGTGCCCTTTGTTGGATCAAACCCTAGAATGGCAATAGAAGACCCCAGCTACCCTTCTTAGAGGATAGTATGAATGCAGGCTCACTGGTTTCTCTGCCTGATACCCCTACCCCACTAGCAAACACTCCCTCCTTCCCCTCAGCACTGAATGAAGTTGTGTGCCTCCAAATGTGGAAACTTCTGCCTCAGTGTCTTTATGTTGGTTTTTCCCTCTGTCTGGAACATTCTTTTCCAGATGTCAGCATAGAATGCCCAGCCTCACCTTCAATCTTTACTTTCCAGTAATATCAATGCCATGCAATATTCATACTCCACTAACTATGTTGTGGTTTTCCCTATAACAATTCTGACACCTGACATACTTCTGTTCTTATTTATTTGTCATTCTGTCCCCGTTAGAATATGGAGTGTCACATTCTTTCCTCACAGTGATTGGTTTAGAAATAGTCATGTGATCTGGCTAGCATCAATAAACAGAAATGAGATTTCCCCAGAATCTTGAGAGGCAAGCACATTCCCTTCTACAGTTGATCAAGAACTGTGTCAGAAACAGACAGGTTTGTATTTTTCCACAAGACTATAATTTATTGGATACACAAGCTGTGTCAGGTTGGCTGTGCTTCACCAAGTACTCCTGATTTGACTTGAGAATGTGACCACTAGTTACCCCAGGTTCTTATATTCCATCTTAATTACTATTGTCATTCTTAGACCATATATTATACTTCAAAAAATGATATGTAGGTTATATAGGATGGTTATTGTCTTTCTCAGACCACATATAATACTTCATAGAATGATACATAAGTTATAGGATCATGATTATCATTCACAGAACACATATTATACCTCATATAATGATGCATAGATATAAGAGGGCTTGAGATATTAAAGAAGCTGCAGTATCAAAGCTCTCTTGGAGGTAGAGTCACACAAAGGCTCTGGTGCCTAGGTAAGCTAGTACTAGACTCAGTTATCTGGGAATTTTTAGAAGGTACAAGACCATGCTTGGAGAGGCCAGGTTACAAAGCAATTTACAGAATTGTGTGTGTCTGGCCTTGACTAGCAGGGAAAACATTAGTGAACTAACGTCTTGAGTATAGATAGAAGTTTCCATCCTGCCCAATTCCTTAGCCATTCAGTCCCAAATAAAAACACAGAGGCTTATATTAATTATAAGCTATTCTACCTATCAGCTCAGATTTATTACTTAACTTAAATTAACCTATAATTCTTATCTATGTTTAGACATGTGGCTTGGTACTTTTTCTCAGTGAGGCATTCTCATCTTGCTGCCTCTGCTTCTGGATGATGACTGTGCCTCTGCCTTTCCTCTTCTCAGAATTCTTCTAGTCTGGTCACTGCACCTATACTTCCTGCCTGGCTACTGGACAATCAGAGTTTTATTAAACCAATATGAGTGACAAATCTTTACAGTGTACAAGAGCATTATCCCACAGCACTTGAGTACAGAGCCTGGAGTTCACAACCTGCTAGTCTTAAAGATGAATGAGATGGTCTAGTAATGGGTCAGTGGGTCCCACTGTGTCCTATTGTGAGGTGTCCCCCATTTGTAGGAACCAGATAAGGAGGCTGCTTCATTTAGTAGTCTGGGATGTTTGATAAATTCATAGGCCTGGTTTTTTTGATATGGTTTTGTCATGACCCTGTATTCTTGTTTTCTTTGTTTGTTATAATGCTTTTCCCAGGGAGATACCATAAATGTGCACTCATCCCAACTAAGTAAACAAAGACAGAACAAAGTAATAGTTATAAAGAAGAGTCTATTTTGCTGAACCAATAGAATTTTAGAGTTCCTTCCAGAAGAGAGGACGCAAAGGCAGTTGAATCACCAGAAATCTCAACCTGATATGGGTAACAATGCATGGAATGTGATCTTCTCTTCTACACAGCTCCTGGTCACAGGGCCTCCTCTAGGTAGCTGGGCCACCTCACTTCCCCCGGGAATTGATGACTGCTTAGGGAAAGGGCCCAACGTATCCTGCTTGTTTCAGGAACTTCCTGAGACTTGTAAAGTCATTTACTTCCCATGTCTTTCTAGTCTGCTGCCTTCTTTCAGGCCTGATGTTTCAGTTTGGAACTTCTGGAGTTTTAGGGAGCCTCCCTCCAGGATGGAATATTTCAGCTCAGAGGAAACTGCTACACAATACTTTGATATGTTTATAGGTGATAATATATTACTTGTAGAAATAAGTTACCTGTCAGTCTGTGTCATGGTTTATGCTGGACATTGGTGGTTGTTTCCTTGCACCAAACTGATGTGGAGTCATTCTGCCCCAGCATTTGAAATCAAAATACAACCAACCACTCTTGAATAATTGTATCACTTGGCACAGAGCACAGCTTTGAAGCTACTGTCTCATGTGCTATGAAGGAACCTAGGGAAGACAGTTTTTCTTCATGACAGTGAGGCTATTAGCCTATTTTCTCTGTGGATCTCAAGGGAGCTGAGGAGTAAAACTCAAACATCAGAAGGAAGAGTAGAAAGGTATCTAGGACCAAACTCTGATGGTGTCACTTAGGCTTCTGAATAAAAATGGACTAAACCAGCCCTACCCAAACGTACTGTGAGCTGATACTGCATCTTGGCTTCAGTTTGACCTCTTCTATCAAAGGTACTTGAAGATATCCTCCTTGAGATGTAGAGATTTTTTTTTTGCTTATTTTTATTCCAATAGTTTTGCTTATAGGAAAGACTGTTGATCCAAAAGTATGAATTGCTGGTTGCCTGTTCTATACCACGAATGCATTGGCCTTTGTGAGTTGATTGGTGTCATCCAGGTTCAATATCCTTTGCAGAATTGATAAGATTGAAAGTCTGGTCCTAGGAATGAGGCAGAGATAGGGGTGTAGAGACTTGATGAGGGCCTGCAATGAATGACATGCTTGGAGGACTCAAGTGGCCTTCTATGTGGAAATCTTGAGAAGGTAGGTTTATCCATGGGTTGCACAAATGGTCTGTATATGAGATGGAGACCAATGTCAGGCTTCTTGCATTCCACTCAGCTAGATGGGCTTTATTGAGTTCTTTGTCTCTAACAGCACCTGTGGCCTTTGCAATAGAACTTTGTAGGTCTTTCCTTGAAGATGTAGAGTCTATTGTTTCTCTAGTGAATGTATTGAGTTGTGATGTCCTTTGTAGATGGAAGTTTTTGTCCTTCCCGGTCTTGCAGCCATTTAGTCCCAAAGAAACACACAGAGGCTTATATTAATTATAAGTTGTTTGGTCTATTATCTCAGTCTAATTATTAACTAACTCTTGCAACTTAATTTAACCCATAATTCTTGTCTATGTTTAGCCACACGGTTTGGTACCTTTTTTCAGTGAGGCATTCTCATCTTATTTCCTCTGCATCTGGCTGGTGAGTGTGACTCTGCCTACCATCTTTCCAGAATTCTCTTAGTCTGGTTGTCCCACCTATCCTTCCTGCCTGGCTACTGGCCAATCAGTGTTTTATTAAACCAATATGAATGACAAATCTTTACAGTGTACAAAAATATTATCCCACAGTAGTCCTTAGTCCAAATAGAATGAGGTGTGTGGAAATGACAGTGTCCCTGTCCCAAGCTTCAAGGTCTTATTTGCTTTAACTTTACAAATCATCATGAATTAGTCCAGGCTATTCTCTGTAAAAGGAGACACCATATATAGGGGATCCTAGTAGACTCAAGCAAGTTCATTAAAGACTATCCTCTGCCAGGCATTGGTGGTGCACATTTTTAATCTCAACTCTTTGGAGGAAAAAGCAGATGAAACTCTGTGAATTTGAGGCCATCCTAGTCTACAAATTGAGTCCCAGGACATCCAGGGCTGTCACATAGAGAAAGCTTTTTTCAGGGGTTAAAAAAAAGGCCTCTAGTGAACTAAGCACCCAAGCATTCCCAAAGTGAGAGACTCCAGCTTGAATCAGAAGAATCACTCTCCCAAACCATAGATGACCATACATGTGTGGATGAGTCATCTGTATCCAAAGAATTGTTCAAATGATCTACAGATCCATCAAAAGAATAATAAATGTGTATGTTGTTAATTTGCTTGGGTATTGGTATATTACAAGTAATAGCTAACTAAAAATCTATGATTCCAGCCTGCATCTTCTGAGACTCTCATTGCTCAGTGTTGAATGAGACTTTGGAATCTGTATGGTAAGAGTTTTAATTTTGCAATTAAGCCATATTCACTCTACTTGGAGGTTTGCAAGTGTATTACACGCACAGGACCTAACCTTTTTTAGACAATCTTTCACAACTTGTCAAGGGCACTGTTTTTTTCAATTGATTTTTATTGAGCTTTACATTTTTCTCTGCTTTCCTCCCTGCCTCTCCCCTTTAACCCTCCCCCAAGGTCTCCGTGCTCCCAATTTATTCAGGATATCTTGTCTTTTTCTGCTTTCTATTTCCCATGTAGATTAGGTCTATATGAGACTCTCTAAGTGTCCTCATTGTTGTCTAAGTTCTCTATGATTGTGGTTTGTAGGCTGGCTTCTTTGCTTTATGTTTAAAACAGTCAGTCTACTACAATAGTGACAGGCTTCTCTGGTGTGAGGAAGTCTTGAGGGGAGGGCAGAACGGAAGCTCAGGGAGTGCCTGCATCTGGAAATAAAAGAGCATCAGTGTTTTTAGATACTCAGTTTGAACTCTATTAAATGAAACACAGGTCATTTGAGAGAGGTGTTTGTTCTGGATTCAGCTGTGTTCTGTTCAGAGAATAGCCTGTGGGGACAGATCTGTCACAAGCACACAGTGTCTAGTTTAAGACAGACAACTCCCTCCAGCCTGTTTGCAAGCTAGACGATTTTGTAATTGAAGGTACACCTGACCTGAGTTCTCCTCAGTTCAGAAAAGAAAGTTCTTTGGTCTGGCCTTTGTGGCTGTTCATGACCGACAGCACCTGTATTTCTGAATAAAAGCAAACCTTGCTCCATTTTAACCCATTCCATCTGGCCCTGTGGGAGACCACAACATGATGAAAGAGCTCTTCACATATGTATTCACAGGCAAACAGCAAACAAACAAATGAAACTAGTTCACACAGCTTGTATGTTCACACTCCCTTCCTGGTGAGCCCGCTTCATCTTGACATAGTTCTCCCATAAAATGTTCATCATATATGAGAAACTGCAAAAGGCACTCCATTAAAGGCTCCAGAAAAAAATTATCACTGTTATTTTGGCATTGATCTAGGATCTACAGATAATGCAATTATAATAAGAAGAAATAAGTATCTATATTAGAAAGGATAAAAAATCATCATTATATACAGTTGATACTATCACATACAAACTAAGAACTGATGAAACAATTATTAGAAACAATAAAAATAAAACCCCATTAAGGTCACTTGTTATAGCAGTCAATGTATAAAAATCAATAGTTCCTCATCTCCAAGTTTTTATTATAAAGTGCATCATACCACAAAAGCATGTATGTGCATATATATGCATATATAGCTTATAGCTTGACGTATATATCCAGTTAAAATTAAGCAGTCATGAATACCTCCTGATCATCTATCATTCTCTCTTTGGAGATATCTGTTGTCAGTGATTGCCTTGCCTATTTGCTTTTGGAATGCCCCGATTTCGTGTATCCACAATGAATGCATTTCTCATTTTGCTAATTCTGAGTTGCTTCTGTTGTCATTCATCATTGTGCTTCTGAATTGTCAACACTGGGCGTATAGCTACAGTTTATCCCTTTCCTTTCCTCGGTGATATTTTGTGTGAACATCCCCTCAAAATTCAAACACATGTTTCTGTATATACACAAAAATATTTAAAATTCAAGTATATAGAATATGTATATGTTTATATGCCTACACGTATTCAAAAACGCACGTAACATTGTGTTTTCTTATGTGGTCTTATGGATCTGCTCTTACTCCAGATGCCACCAGGACTTTATCCTTGTTTTTCGATTAAAGTTTCAGCTTTTACAGTTGGGTTTTTAATTTACTTAGAAATGTGTTTTGTATGTAGTGTGAACTGGGTGTTTAGTTTTTTTTTTCTTTTTAATAGGGCCCAACTGTTGTCTCAGTTCTTTGTATTGAAAAACCTGTCTCTCCCCACTGATTTGCAGCATCCTGTCTGTAATGGAGTGTGCACCCACCACTGGGTCTATTTCTGCGTTTCTGTACTGGTTCATTAGTCCATAGCTTTCTGCATCCATTCTAGACTGCTACAATTATTGTGATTTCACAATAGACTTTGACATTTCATTCTCTTTGGGTACATCTTAGATATTTATATTTATTTATAGTTTCACATAAGCTTTAGAAGCACACACATTTGCACACACATGTACACACTCATGCACGCATGTGCGCGCACACACACAGTGGGGAACATTGACAACTCTATCATGCTGATACTTCAAAGCTGAACAGATATGTTTTCTTATTTACTTTAATCTTATTTACTGTCTTTCAGTAAAATTTTATAATTTTCTCCACAGATGTCTTGACACATTTTGCTAGGTGTATGATTTTTATTGTAACTCTGTAAATGGCTTGATATCATTTATAAATTTCTGGTTTATCACTTTATTGCTGGCATACAGAAATACAATTTATTTTGTAAATTGTTCTTAAACTATACAGCTAACAGACCTGGTTTCACATAGACGCATTTTCAAACCTCTGCCAATTAATTAAAGAATGCACATTTTCCTCAAATCTGCATCTATAAATATTGAGCATGTTTTTAGGTTGCAAAGTAACTCTGAAATGCCATGGGTCTCTATCCTGTAACCCACTCTACATGTCCACAATTTAAATACAATTATGAAAAATAACCAGGGATAAAAGCAACTTGGCATTTACAAAAAATTCACAGTACTTCTGTTATGTTCTGCACATAAACTACCTACAACAGATTCGTGTTTTAAAAGCCTAGTCCCCAGATGGCAGTGCTATTTTAAAAGAGAGCTGAAATTCTGGGAGATGTAGACCCAAGGAAGTGGTCCTGAGGGTGATTCCTTCAGGGCACCTCCTCTTTGGTCCTTTTGTGTCTCATGCCTTGTTTCCTGCCTTTAATGAGGCAAACTCTGCCACAAGTGCCTGGTGCCAAGACATTCTGCCTAAGTGCATGGAGTCTAGCAACGATGAATGAACTCTCTGAAACTGTGAGCCAAATAAATTCTTTCTCACTTAAGTTGTTTACCTGAGGTATTTTGGTCACAGCTGCAGAGGTTAATTAAGCTGGAGTGTTCGTATTGGAGGAATAAGGTCATTGTTGTTGCCATTCCAGACAGTATGGTTCTTTGGAACTGGTTTGAAGTGTGGGGTGGGGTTGGCAAAGAAAAGCAGAGTAGAGAAAAGCTGGGATGCTGAAGGTGAGTTTAATGGGTCGTTTGGATGCTCTTAGGCATTCCAGTAAGGGATGTGGACAGTATGGATTGTGTTCCGAAGACTTAGGGTAAGAGTAAGAATTCTAGAGGCCATTCGTGTTACACATGGCCTAGAACATGTCTATAACTTTTCTGTGTCCTCAAGTTCCGAGTGAGGCTAAATTTAGAAGCAAAGAACTTAGAGTACTCAGACCTCCACATGGTTATTAGTGGCTAGTTTGAGCCTGCTTAATAGTAAGAATTGGGAAGAAAAAGCCAGGGCAGAAAATTTCGAAAACCTCGCAGTTTGGCTAGGAAAAAAAGACATGTCAAACTGAGGCTGCAGGTATGGCTCCTGAAAAGATCATCATTGTCAAGAAGAAGCCCAGAGCTTTTCATTAGGACTGTAGAAAAAAGCCTTGAAGGCATTTCAGGAAATGACCAGACTGCCCATCACAGGGCTTGCAGAAGAGAATGCCAGGCAGCCACCTGACTGCACAGGGCAGCTTTGGGAAGTGCTTCCCTTGTTTCAGCCCCACATGTACTAGAGTTTGCTGAAGCCATGGTCCAAAGGGATCCAGATACTGGCCAATCAGACTTTTGAACATGTGCATAATATTGGACTTCCACGCATGAGGAATGTAAGAGCTACAGGAATTAGTGGAGACTTACATCAAACAGTCAAAGAAAAGGCCAGGCAGTGTGTGGCAGGGCCAGAGTCCCTATAGACAGCCACGAAACTACATGTGAGAGGAAAGTCTAACCTGTAGTTGAAATGTCAGAAAGTGGACGTGCCCGAAATGTGTTGTGTCCATTAGGGAAAGCTACGAGAAATGAGTGCATCCAGACCCAAGGCTAGAGCTGGTGAGCTACAAAGAGCAAGGTTACAGGGCAGGGCAGCCTCGTATTCTCTGTGTTCACATTCTGATAACACATGCCTGGGTCCTGGATGTGAAGAGACACGACTTGATGTTTTTTGTCCTGCTGGTTTTGGGACTTTTGTCTTGCTTTGCCCTCCTCTGTTATTTCTGTGGCCCCATTGCTCCCCTTTGCAAGGCAGTGTTTTTCCTCTGTGATAGGTTGTCTTAGAAGTATAGAATCTGAGGCTCTGAAAAGAAAGTCTTGAGTGTCAGAAGAGAACTTTGCTGATTCTTAAAAACTTGTGGAACTGTCATTAACTCAAAGATGGATTAAATAAACATATTTTGCATTCTGAGATGACCATGATTATGGCAGGGTCAGAGGACAATGCTGAGGCTTAAATATGTCATTGTTCCCAATAGGTTCAGGCTGCCAGTGTGAGATCTCCAACTGGTGGCACTACTTCAAGAAACCATGGAAATGCTGTGGGGAAGGGTCTGAGTGGGAGATGTATGTTAGCAGGGATGTCTTTGGAAATTATAGCTGGTACTTGGCCAACTTGTCTTTCTCTGCCTCTTGGCTGCCATGATGTGAGCTTCTCTGTTCTTTCACAACCTTCAACTGGATGAAATAACATTTCTGAAACCATAATCAAAATAAATATTGCTTCCTATAAGTATTTCTGTCTGGTATATAGTTACAGCTATAAGAAAAGCAACTAACACACAAACTCATCAGAAGGCATACCACAGAAAGAAATGAAAATGAAATTCAGAATATAATGATGACAATACTATGCATCCAAATGCATGGGATAGCTCAAACAGCACTCCAGGAGAAATTATGTAAATATTGCACTCAGTGTTCACTAAATTTTATATTAGAAAAGGCTAAAATTTAGTGTGCTACGAGTCAAAGTTAAGAATTTAAAAGAAAGAAAAAATAAAAGCGGGGGAGCTAATAAAATTAAGAGCTAAGCTAAAGAAACAGAATATACATATATGCTAAGGAAGATCAGCATGCCTGAAACTTTATTCTTAGAAGTAGCTCCAAAAAATGATAAGCTGAACACATATGCAACCCAAATGCATTTAGAAATGAAAAAGGATCAAATTACAGGTAAAATCATGACAAGAGAATAAATAGATGACATAGTTCTAATATTAAAAACTTTCTACTTGTATAGAAAATCTATCTCAACACAATTGGCTTAATGAAAACAAGAAATAGTCTTTCCACCAAACAAAATACATAGATCCAGGTACTTTTGCAAGTGATTTTTTAAAAGGAGTGTGTGTGTCAGGGGTGTATATCTCTCAGCCTTCTTGCCTCTGCCGTCTAAACCTTGGGATTATATATGTGTGTATCATGTTTAGCTACGGTGAATTTTTATAAATTTTTTTACTTGTGTATGTATATGTGTGGGCACATGTATGTGCTGGTATGCATGAGTGTAAGTGTGCGTGTAGAGCACCGTAAAGGCCATTGTATTCACTGAGGTAAAATCTCTTGCTGAATCTGAAGCATATCTATTTGACTAGTCTAGCCTGCCCTAGGGATGCCCCACCTTTGCTTCTGGAGCACTGGGATTGTAGAAGGGCCACTTTGTCTGTCCAGATTTTAGTCTGGGTGCTGGGGGTCTCACGAATGCATGGCAAAATCTTTGTCTACTGGGCTATTCCCAGCCTCAAAGACTTAGAAATTCTCACTCATCTTTTTATTTGAAAATAGATTCTTTTCTCATACAATAAGTCCTGATTGCAGTTTCCCCTCCCTCTATGCCTCCCAGTTCCTCCTATCTCCCCTCCCATCTGGGTCCCACCCCCTTTATGTCTCTCGTTAGAAAAGAACAGGCTTCTAAGTGACAACAGCAAAACAAAACCTAAGATAGATCAAAAAAACCATTGTGTGCATGAATGCAAGTGCGCATGTGCCCTGGCACACATGACAGGGGCGGGAGACAACTCTCAGGAGTTGGGTCTCTTCTGCCATGGGTTCTGAGGGTTAAACTCTCCTTAGAATTATTAATGTGATAAATGCATCAATGTAATTTCAAACCTTAAACCAATCTTGAATTCCAGGAACATAACCATTTTTACACTATCTATGGCATTTTGATGTATCACATGAACCCAAACTGCCAACAGTTTGATTGGGGGCTTTGTTTTGTCTGGTTGCTTCTAAGTTCACAAATGGTTTGAGCCACAATTTACTCCTTTTATTACCTCTCTTAAAGTTCAGAACTATGATTGTTTTACTATTAAAAAATTGAGTTGTGAGTAGCACAGTGTTTTGTGGTCTAAAGGACTTTTGATGTTAACTTGTTGATGGAGACTACTTGTTCATTCCTGCCGCCCTGACCCATAATATTCACAAAGAAAGTGTATTAATTGCAACACTGACTGGCCAATGACTCTAGCGTATTCCTGGCAAGCTTATACATCTTAAATTAACACATCCCTATAATCTTATATTTTACTCCAAGGCTTGTGGCCTACTGACAAGGTTCCAGCTAGTGGCTCATGTCTTTCTCTTCTGGTGGCTACTTGGGTTCTCACTGACTCCACTACTTTCTCTCTGTATCTCTTCCAGCCTGTTAAGCCATTGGTATATTCACAGCATACATCACTTCCCACATCATTAGCATTTTTTTCTTACTTAAGAATTTGAGGAAGAGGAGGTGAAAAGGGTGTAATAAACAAAGGCAGGGGAGGCAGGACATTAGAACAAGGCCTTATAAATCGACTGAGCAAAGCTCATATGAACTCACAGAGACAGAAGTGCCGAGCATAGGGCATGCACATGTCTGCACCAAATCCTCTGCATGTATATTACAGCTTCCAGTTTTTATGGGATTCATGTTTTTATGTGAACAATAAGGTCTCTGATTCTTGTTCCTTCTCTTGGGCTCTTTGCCTTCTGCTGGATTGACTTGTGCAACTTCTATATGATTTTTTTCATAAATTCTAAGTGAATTAGCAAAAAAAAATGTTTTTTCCCTAACTTGCATACAGGTTTAATTGATAAAAGTTTAGTAGCTATTGGTATTCTTCATGCTCCAAAATAATGGAAAAAGTGTTCAGACTTTAATTTCAAGTTCCTACAAATGGTGTTTCTTAATTTAAACTTATTTAAACATCTAAAGACTTTACTATTTTTGTATATTCCTTTGGAAACAACCTTTTCTTTACCTATGAAAACTTTCACTGTTTTTTTAAGTGAAAAGTTGATTGGTGACAAATTATGACAGCCTCTTTCCTTGAAATATTTTTAATTTTGCTTTCCAGGGTTATTTTTTATTGGAATTCCAGATTGATAGTTCCCCTCCCCACAGATATTTAGCTGATCAGTAAGCTTCCAATGTTTCTGTTGAGAACTTAAATTTCAATTTTAGTGTTGCTCTTTAGAACTTTTGCCTACCATTTTCCCCGGTTGCTTTGAAGATTTTCTTGTCTCTGTAGTATTTTTATGACCCATACTATGCCTCCTTTTTTTCTTCTATTTGTAATCTCTTAAACCTATTGATTGATGGCTCTCATATGTAGTTCTCAGCCACTGGCTCTTCAAATATTACTATCTTTCAGGGGTGAATTTTGCTTCTTGAGATTCCAGTTAAATACATATTAGGCTCATGCAATCTTCAATGTTTTTCTCCATAGTGGTTAATATTATGCATTGCTAGTAAAGGGTAAGTGATACTTGGATGGCTGGGTGTGCCTGCATAGAAGTCTCTGTAAGAGACTGGCATTTGAATTGTCAGATCAAGTGCAGATCTGTCATCTTATATGGGGTCAGGCTATTGCTATGATGACTACTGATGGCCCTAGAAGGAAAAAAAAAGCCTGTTTTCAGACTTTCTGAAGCCAGGGCCTGTACTGGTATCTCCATATGCTGGCCTTGAACTTGGAATCCTCCAGTTCTCAGCCTTTTGGTTCAGATTAAACTGCATCATTGACTGCCTTAGGATCCTAGCTTGGTTTCTGTTGCTGTGATAAAAACACCATGATCCAAAGCTTGAGGCAGGTGCTAAGACAGATCTCTGGAAAAACCCTGCTGAAAAAACCTGGCTGGCTCCCCATGTCTTGCTCAGTTTGCTTTCTTACACTTTCCAGACCACCTGCACAGGAGTAGCAGGGCTGGCACCACTCACAGTGGGCTGGGTGCTCCCACATCAGTCATCACCAATCAAAAAAGAATGCCCCAGGGACACGCCCACAGGTCAGTCTTACAGAGGCATGATCTGTGTCAAGCTACCAAAAAACTAACCAGCACACTTAGACCACAGATGGTATCTATTTCATGGTACTTTCTTAGTCTTCATATCCCATGTACTATTTTTCACAAGACAAACATATATATATATATATATATATATATATATATATATATAAACATAGGGATTTATGTGAATAAGATTTATATAAAATTACTTGATTTTATGCACACACACACATTTTCCTATTGTTTTTTTATACACAGAACCTTAATGAACACATACACACACACCTTGCTTCTGTTTTTTCATATTATTGGTTTATCTCTTTTATTCTGGAATATTTTCTCCTCAGTTCCCACAGTTCTCCTCAGATGTGTCCCTTCTACATGTGAATCTAACAAGTGATTTATTTGTATTATTTTGTTCTACTTGTGGAATTAGAATTTTATTTTATACTTTAATAAATTGTTTCTAGTCCCCCAATTCTCCATCTTGTCTTTAATTTCCAAGTGGTTACATACAGTTATTTGACCATCTATGTCTGATGACCCCAACATTTGAATTTCTCATTAGTCTGCCAGGGAAACGTCAATGCTAGGAAATAGGCTCATTTGTGGGGACCTTTGTTGGGCCCATGTGATACCTTGATAATTCTTCTAGCCTCTTGGATGAAGCTTGATCCGATTTTATACTTTCTGAAATGCAATCTGGGAGATTTTCAGTATTCTGCTTTCCTACCAAATGCATTTATTACTTTAATAACTAAAATATTCACATTAAGAAATAAAGAAGACCATTGTGTTTTAACATAGAAAGTTTTCTAGGTAGGATTACTAAATAAGTTACAGAATAAGAGGCATATAGTAATATTAATATCACCAGTACTTTTTATGTGCAACTATGTGACAAGAACTCTTCTAAAAGCTTTACTTATTTACTTTTGGTGTGTGTGTGTGCATGAGCACACACGTGTGATGGGGTATGTATGCATTTATGTGTGCAAAGTTATACATGCCTGCATGTATACATGAGTTTGGAGGCTCAAATGATGTTGGGTATCTTCTTTGATTGCACTCCACCTTACATCCTAAGACAGAGTCTCTTACTGAGCCGGCAGCTCATCAGTTTATCACGACTGCCTTGCCAGTGTGCTTTAGAATCCACTCGCCTCTGCCCTTCCCCCAGCACTGGTGTTATGATGTGCGCTGCCAAGCCTAGCACTTATGAGGTTCTACAGATCCAACCTCAGGTTCTTATGCTTATGCAACAGGCATGTTGTCAACTCAGCCATCTCCACAAACCATCTGAGAGTTTTAAATATATTGACTAATTTGCTGTTCAAGGCACCTAAGGAGGTAATTATTGGTATTAGCTCCATTTTAAAGATGGGAGAAGATAAAGGAACTAATGAACTTACAGTTACCCACCTAGTATAAACTGGGCGTAGGATTTAGTGTAGACTATTTGACTATAGAACCCATGTAATAAACAATTATTTTCTTTATACATGACAGATAGCACACCACACCAAAATTGGTCCAAAGAACACAACTATCCACAAGAATAGTTTCTTACCGACTTTGGGGATGATTCTGATTTTACTTTTTATTATGTACTGCGTTGCTCAATATGGTAGTCACTAGACTTCTGTGTATTTGAATTTCAGTTAATTAAAATGATGTGGAGATGAACATCCGTCCCTCCGGCAGTTTCACCTCAAGTGCACTCAGCAGCCACAGGTGGCTAATGACAACAGTATGGAACAGGGAGACGAGGATATTTTGATTCTACAGGTTTTATTGGGAAGTGTGCTCTGTAGAGTTCTATAGAGGTTGAATTTTTTTTATAATAAGTATCAATTCATGACTTACTTTGGAATTAAATAGAGAAAATAAATGACGGAATGAAGGTTGCTTGCTCACAGTTCCGGATCCCCATTGCGGAACCGTTTCTGTTATCCATCCTTCTGAGCTCGTCAAGGAGTCTCTGTCCCCTCGCCGTTGTTCTTCGTGGTACTTAAAAGCAGCACAATATTTTAGCCTGTGAAAAGCTCCTTCAGCTAAAACCATTATGGGTTTCCTGGAAAATGGAGTGGCAACGCCATAGGACTATATCCCTCTTGACTGTTTGGGAGCATTTAAAGACGGGCACTGCTTTTGAGATACCTTAGCAACCTAATGCATTTTCAAAAGATACTCTTGGAAGCAGGTTGGCAAAATATTCAAATTTATTTTATTTACTAAAGTCAAGATCATTGATGGTGAATTTTTTTTAAGTTGTAGAACTGTTTTAAAAAATACTGTTTTTATTCAATCAATGGAGTCATGGAAACTGATTTAGAAAGAATGCATTCATCCATAAATGGTCAGACTGTTCCAACTTCAACTTCATCTTCTTTTTCTTAAAAATTGTTTATTTTTTTATATGTGCATGTTTTGCATGCATGTATGTCTGTGCACCACATATGTGCGGCGTGTCGGCAGAATTCAGAAGAGAGTCTCCTGGAGCTGGAGTTACAGATGGCTGTGAGCCACTGTGTGGGTACTCGGCACTGAACTCAGGTCCTCTGGAAGAGCAGCCAGTGCTCCTAACCACTTAGCCGCCACTCCAGACCCTTCATTTTTATTTTTGAAGTCCTCTGACAGCTGAAAATATTTAATGCTGACTTGACTGAATGTCTTATGTTTAAGACTTAGGTTATTTTTAATTATGTGTTTTTGTGTAGGCATGTGCACGTGAGTGCAGGTGCCATGGAGACCGGAAGAGAATGTCAGTCACCTGGGGCTGGACTTGCAGGTGGATGTGGGCCACTTGATGTGATTTCTCGGGGTAGAGCCCAGGTTCTCCACAGAGTAGTGTGTACTGCGAAGCCAAGCCCTGACTTCTTATTGAAGCTCTTCCTCAATAATATGGAATAATATGGAATGAGAATGCCCTGATCTGGCTCCTCCAGGTGCTGGGGCCAGAACAAATTGGAGAGAAGCAACTTAGTTAGCAAGTTTGATGACAGCAGCAACATGAAATGATGCTCAATCTGATTGGCAATGTTTCCAAGCAGCACTGGATTCAGAGTGTAAAGGGCCCAGGGTGCTCTCTTGTTCATTGAAAAAGCAAACTAATAAGATAGCCACAGACTCTGAAATCTGTGGCTCTTGTGCGCTCATTCTTCAGCTTAGGCATAATGTCCAACCTCATCAGTGGATTGCTGCTCTGTTTTCACAGGGTCACTTTCTCTGGAGACCAATGGTGTCTCTGCTCTGCTTTGTTCCTGTTAATGATCTGGGAAAAATAGTCTCTGTTTGGGACATCGTTGCTCTTGAAGCATCAGGAAAGGGAAATGTAGCCAAGCCACATAGTATCTGTACAGGTTCTGCTTTAACAGCACATGTACCCCACTTCTTTCTTATCTCCATAGGCAAGGCTGGTCACATGGACAAATCTGACACCAGTAGGGTGGGAAGCACCATCCTCCTGTCAGGATGGGCAGAGTATGCTTGATGGCAATAATTGCACCCACTATGTAAATTGGTTAAAAAGAAGTTTCAATGTGAGCTGAAAATGGGTTCTTATGGAGTCACAGACAAAGGGAATCAAATACTGCCTTCCTTCCTTCCTTCCTTCCTTCCTTCCTTCCTTTCTTCCTTCCTCTCTTCCTTCTTTCCTTCCTCCCTTCTTCCCTCCCTCCCTCCTTTCCTTCCTTTTTTCCTTATATGTTTGCTTTTCTTTCTTCACTTCCAATAGGTGTATCCAGTTTTAAGACCTTAGATTAGGACTCAAGGATTAATATGAACTTTGTTCTAGACAAACACTCACCCAAGTTATGGAAAATAAAAAATAAAACATGAATTTATGATTAGCCAAGTAAGGATTGGTAATGGGAAATACCAAGTTCTCTGAGTACACAAAGGAAAACCATTTAACTCAGAACTTTAGTTAGGTGTGAGTGATTCATGGGAGAACTCCTAGGAAATTCCTTAACCTTAAAGTTGGAGTTAGCAAGGCAGGAGGGTCCTGATAGAGCCACAGAATTTGCAAAGGAACAGATCTTCCTGAGAACTACCAGTCCATTAGGGATGAAAGCTGGACTGAAGAAAGGGTGATGGAAAAGGATGAAGATGAATGAGGCCTTAAGCAGTAGCATCATGAGAAGGAGCGCTAGCCATTCCACAGGCTGTGTGGTACTGACTTGAGGCCAGTCTGGCACCTTCAGAGAAACTGCTGTGAGTGTTGACTGAGGTTTCTGTCCATCCTGGTCCCACAGTCGTTCGGTCCCAAAGAAACACACAGAGATTTACATTAATTATAAACTGGCTGGCCTATTAGCTCAGGCTTCTTATTAACTCTTATAACTTATATTAGCCCATAATTCTTGTCTGTGTTAGCCACGTGGCTTGGTACCTTTTATCAGTGAGGCAGTCTCATCTTGCTTCCTCTGTGTCAACTATAGACTCAGCCTTTCCTCTTCCCAGAATTCTCCTGTTCTCATTGCCCCACCTATACTTCCTGCTTGGTTGCCCCACCTATACTTTCTGCCTGGCTACCAGCCAATCAGAGTCTTATTAAAATAATATAACTAACAAATCTTTACAGGGTACAAGATCATTATCCTACAGCACTGTATGGAGCAGTCTGGTGGGAAAGACTTACAGCAAAGAGAAAGAGCTGAAATTGATAATTTTTGCACTAACTGCTTTTTTTTGAAAGATGGCATATTGAGCATAAATGCTGACTTTTTAATCTATCCTGAAATATCATGCAAATGATCCAGAGAGATCCAGAAAGGGAGATGATGTGGCAGAAGAGGAAACAATACAACCATGAAAGATGTTGACAAGACCACAGAAATGGCAAGTAGTTGAGAAAAAATAATAAAGCTAAAATCTAGATACACTACTTCTGTTCTCCCCACTTCCTTCTCCCACCTCTGTCTCTATGCCAGTAAGAAGGCAGTCTTATGTAAACTCCAGCCAGAAACTGGCCACATTGGTTACCTCAGCCGGGACTTGAAGCCAACACAGTGAGAAATATTTAATTGTCATTAAAACAACCTTGTTTCTTGTATTTTGTTATAGTAGTCGATCTAAGATGTCCAGTATAACAGAAAAGTATTGCAAACATAGAATAGCTATTTTCAGAAACAGTATTTTCAGACATTCATAAATCTCAGAAAATGGACCTCTTGTATTTTTGCTTTTGGTCAATAATGGAGTATATGCTTCTCCAAAAACAATAGTAAATAAAGTACTGCAAGTGGGGGAATAGAAGAATATGGAATCAGAAAAACCACAGCACCATGGAAGATGGAGAAGACGGCATAGTGAAGACAAATCGCAGCTGAGTTTCAGATCTACAGGGTAAACGGTCCATGGTACCTTTATGTCTTCAACCACATTTATATGCCTGGGGAAGAGTTTGCTGAATTTGTTATGAATTAAGAACAAGTACATGAATAGATCAGGAAGTTGTCGATGCAGATGTAAACAAACTGCAGAGTAAAGAAATGCCCTCACAGTCCTCTGCAGGGCTCAGTTAAGACAGTGGTTAGCCACGGGGATGGAAATGCCGAGCATTGATCTACAATCCCAAGTCAGTGCAACCATACTGGTGGGCGAAATGATTGACAGAGCTTTGCAAATACTTTGTAAAGAGCCACATAAATGCTTCAGGCTTGGGAGCCATATGACCGCTGTTGCAACCACTTCGCTGCTCTCACAGCCATTACACAGACAAGTGGGTGTGGCTGACAACTCTTCCGTATTTTTTTTACAAAACATGCATGTGACCCTTATTGGTGACTCCCCAGATAGAAATGTGTGCTCGAAGGAAGTGAGGGTACTAAAATTTCACATTGCACGGGGGAAGCAGGAGTTAATGCCTGGGATGAAAACACACAAACCCCGAAGTAATGATCTAAGCATATCTGTCAAGCTATGGAGATGAATACTAATGCAAACGGAAGGGGTGGCTGTGGGAGCTTGCAGTTTGCTGCACGAACACAAACTTGGTGGGCGGTTTATGTCTTTAACCCAAGTCATGGGGAAGTTGTGTAACAACTAAATTAAAAATTTGTGTGGGCAGCACACAACTGTTTGTTTAGATGCTTAGGAATTATGAGGTCACTGAATGTACCGGAGGAGGGAATCTAAGGGCACGGAAACATTGGCTGAGTTTTCCATCCCTTTGTTTGACTCCAGTTGGAGGCTCAGGCGCATAGGCAGGTATATGAGTGGAGGCTTTGTACCTGTCAGTGGATGATGATGATGGTGATGTTGGTGGCGGTGGCAGTGGTGGTGATGATAGACAGACCTGATGCTAACTCCTCACTGCTGGCCTTGCATCAGTGGTGTCCTAGTGCTTAGCACAAACCTCACCCAGGACACTAGTATATGGGATGGGTATTGGAAGATAGGTGTCCCAAAAGGCCCTGTTAGTGTTTCCAGGAGGGTGGTGTTCATGTCCGGCAGGGAGGTCCCTTCAGAGCAGAGTTAGGTAGCCTAGAGGCAGCGTGGTGCATTAGGGAAGCAGGCTTCTAGGCAGAGGGAGGGTGTTAGGCCCACACCTGAGCTGGGCTCAGGCAAGAACATCAGGGCTGTTGAGATTTGTGGGTCTTAAGTCTTCCCAAGGCTCTGAATCACAGCAGACGGCTCACAGCAAATTAATGAAGCTCATTTTGACTGGAACCATCGTTTGTGAATCATCATGTCTGTGCTCATTAAATAAATTGTCAGTGTCTTCCCAGGCATTATGGATGCATTAGAAATTAGGGATCTTCATAAATAATGTGTCTGCCTGTGTTTAAAGGGAACAGGGATCAGGGAGGAGGAAAAGAGAGAGGAGAAAGAGAAGGAGGAGGGGAGGGAGCTGGAGGCCACAGCACTCATGCTGGGAAGAGGCAGGAACACGGGATCCACCTGATGAGAGTGTGATGTGAGGCTGGCACTGTCTCCAGGCAGGACCCGTTAACCTTTCTGGATATGTTTTTTTTATTATTATTAGGTGGAAAAGGACACTAATAAGATGGGTGGAAGAGTCGACACCCATCTCCATCAGCCTCTTCTCTACAGATCCGAGCCAGTGGTTTTGGGGTGATGGTGGGTATGGAATTTTCTCCTGACGCTCCTTTTGGAGTCAGTGGCTTGTCTTCAGCAGCCTTGGAGCCACAATAAACATCAGGGGAATTCTGGGAGCCATAGACATGGGAGCGGCAAGACTGGTAGAGCACTTCACTTGTAGTCACTCACACATGTAACTTCCCAGGGGCTACTGAGCACATACTCTGTGTCTAAGTGCCATACTCTTGTGCTGCCGAGACACCTATGCTTATGAAGTTTATAGCCGGGATGCACATGTGAATGTGTGTGTGTGTGTGTGTGTGTGTGTGTGTGTGTGTGAAAAGAGAGAGAGAGCAAGCTAGGATGTATTTGTGTGTGTGTGTGTGTGTGTGTGAAAAGAGAGCGCTAGGATGCATATGTGAATGTGTTTGCGTGTGAGAGAGAGCCAGGATGCATTTGTGAGTGTGTGTGTTTGTGTATGCACACATGCTTTGGGTGTAACAGAAAACAGCCAAACAGAGGAGTAAGTCAGATGAATGTAAATGGTGACAGCTCAGTGACGAAGATAGCATAGGCAGAGTGACAGGCTGACAGCAGAGGGTGAGCAGGCGGCGCTGTCCCTGCTAAAAGGAGACACCTAGACTGAGTGACCGGTGACTCTTTAGGGAACTGTCAGGCAAGGAAGACCCAGGAGTAGGGAGCTAGTGCAGAGACCGGTGTGGGAGGTGACCCCATGACTTGACCTGTATACTTTTATAAACTGCTCTGCTTGCTAACTGGAGCGTGAACAACAACGCAGAGTTGATCCTTCCTGGGATGATCCCAACAAGACTGAGCTGTCTCTACTTTCTTGATCTCATTTTTCCAGGTAAAATCATGTTCTCCATGTGGTGTTGTAAAGTCTGGTGGAAGAAAGTCATCCCCCAAGCAGGTTCTCCTCATGCTCACTTAGTCATCTGGGTGCTGGTCATCTAACAAAGGTGACTCCATATACTGGATCCTTCACTGCTGGTGAAGGCCAAGTGTTCAGGCTAACCAGCAGACATCTGGGCCAGGACAGAGAGTTACAGTGTTGTGTTTCATGGTTTACCATGTTAAAATGCAGATTCCCAGTGGCAAACCTCTGTCAGGACTTGGGTACTTTACTTGTCTACCTTCCATGTGATATCACTTCTGCTGGTTCGTGGCGCACACTCTGAATGGGATCAGATTATTTCACCTCCAAACATCTTTGGCGTAAATATTGTTTTGAACTGGAGACAACTGAGAAATGACAGACATTAAAGGAACGCTCTGCCCTCCTCCTAATTGCCTACAAACAGGGCATAAATTTCCCTTTGTGGAAGTGGCATAAATGTGCCTTCCTCTTTCATACCAGCCTGAGGCAGGTGACTTTTGCCACTTGGGATGGAGGGCTGGCACTGAGACTAGTCTGTATAAAACAAACCTTAGCAAATGACACCTCTTTGCCAGGAGTTTCCCCAAAGATTTTTCCTTCACAAAATTTACTGACCCTGAAACCCCAGATCATTTTCCATTTTTTTAGTTAGGTCTTTATAATTTAGCATACTTTGTCAAATGATATCTATGCCTCTGAGTCTAACTGTTTTTTTAAGTTTTCTATTTCTTCTCTTTGAAGCCCCACAAACATAAAATGTTAACATTAACAATTTTGTATTTTTTCTTATGCTAATTCTCTTGGTTTTTTTTAGTTCACAAAGCATAGTAGAGTAGAAGGAAATCCTTTTCCTCCTTCCAGTTTATTCATTCTGAAGTGTGTAACAGGTTACGAGATTTATGACTAAGAAGATGAATTTTCCAAGAAAGTTGATGAGTCATGTTTTTAATGAGCTTTTGGAAATTTAGATACACCAAAATCTGATATTCCTGATCTCCAGCCAGCAGCGTGCTGGCAAATGTTTAAAAACAACGGTCTACTTGAGAACCAAGGTCTCGATCTGTGGGGTTGGTTGGTTGCTGTGTTGTAAATCTCTCAACAGGGTGATTTGTAGCTTTCAACATGAGGTTATTTAATTGAGCCACAAATAAAATATATTCAAAAGATAATGCCAGAAACACAGAAAATAGTAAAAGGCAGCCAATTAATTAAGGATTTGGTGCTTATTACTTCTATCTTTTAAAAAATTATTTGAAATATCATAGATGTGTAGATATAGCCATCCCCCATATCCTCCTCCTTATTCTTCCTGGCTCCCCCAACACATCAACTTCACGCTCTTAAAAAAATAACCCACAGAATTCAGTTAGTGTTCCCCATATGCCCATGGATATGGGATCATCCACTGGAGCATGGCAAGCCTACCAGGACCACCCCACCAAAGAAAAATAACATTTTCTCCACCAGCATCCATTAACTACCAATAGCTAGCTCCTCAGTTAGGGGTGGAGCCTTCAAACCCCACCAGTGTCCACGTTGAGAATCTGACCTGGCTGCTCTTGTCCAGGTGACCCACAGCTGCTGTGAGCTTGTGTATGCAGCAGTCTTGTCTAAAGGATAGCACTGAGCAGCTCCTCCCCAGCCTCCAGATCTTGCACTCTTTCTGAACTCTTTTCTGTGATGTCTTTGATCTTCCCAGAGAGAGGTGAAGGAGATGAAATATCTGTGACTGTCCACTCACAATCACTTATTCATAGCACTTTGAACAGATAAGAGTCTCTATGTTAGCCATTACCCCCCGCAAAAGGAAGTTTTCCCCGATCAAAACTGAAAGGAGTGCAAATCTATGGATCTAAAAGCAAATACTTACAAGGGAGTTAGCAACATGACCATTTAGCAAAAACATGATCAATAGGTTTCCCCATTGCATCTCCTATTCACTAGTCAAGGATTCTGGCCAGTTTATAGTACTTGGCACAAATACCCTCCTATAGAAGAAACTGTGAAGCCAATCAAGGGAGCAGTTGGTTACTCTGTAAACAATCTAGCCACTATTGCAGCAGTGGGCACATCTTTCTTGGAAAGCCAGAATTGTAGTGTTCCAGGACTTTATATCTTACTGGAGTTACTTAACTATCCACTGCGGCTTTAGTTACAATACCCTGGAGATGAAATCCGTCTAGATGCCCATCCACCGATGAGCAGATAATGAAAATGTGAAGCATCACGAACAACCACTCCACTAGAAAGTTAAACAAAGTCATGAACTTTGCAGGTAAAAGGATGGTGCCATTAAACAATTATATTGGATGAGATCACCTAGGACCCAGAATAACTTCCTTACCAATTCTATTATTTGGTTTTTAAAAATCATTGCAGTTTCAAAACATGCTCCAAAAATTCCTCATAGTTTGGCAACCTTTCCCTCTGGCTGATTTACAGTGTGAGCCCCAGATAGAGGTTTCCACAGGAAGGGAGATATTTCATTGAACATGTTCATCATCTCCTTGAGGGCCTCTGAGCTCAGCCCAGCCTCCTTTCCTTGCCACGGCTGGGTTTTTGAGCTCCAGAGCCTGATCCATTCTCTGAATTGGTTCAGTCAGTGCTTGCTGGTGAGCAACAGCAGGGATGTTACAGATGCAGATGGCAAAGAAGACCAGGCTACAATGCCTGTGGGGTGGAAAAAGGGGAGTGTTTGAGGTACTTCTGGCCTTGTGCCCTTTGACAACTCTATTTTGCTTTTCTTGAGACAGGATCTCACCCAGTAGCTGAGCTAGGACTATAACTCCCTGAGTAGCCCAGGCTGACCTTGGATTAAATATGCAGTCAAGGATGCCCCTAAATGCCAGATTCTGTTGTGTTAGCCTCCCTAGTTCTAGAAGCATAGATATGCTCAGCCTTGCCCACTTTATCTGTTCTTTTCTTTTCTTTTCTTTTTTTTTGCATTCATAAAGCTCTGTGAGATGTGTGAACAACATGGGACCCAGAGAGGAAATGCTATTTGTTTAAGATCACACATTAAGGTGTTTGGGAGTGGAGGCTCAAAGCCAGTGATCTCTGACATCAAATGAGTCCAATGGACAAGACCTTTGTAGATGCTGAGAAAAAGCGGGTTAGTGGTGAAACTCTTCAGCTGGATGCCGTTTCCCTCGAGGCCTCTGCAGATTTTGGCCCATTATCTTTTAGCTTGGAGGAATTTATGACCATTTAAATATTTTTTCCATTTATGAAAGCTTTTAGAATGCTTTCTTTTCCCTCTATAGCTATTTTTAGTTTTAGTTTTCTACCCTTAATGATATCATTAATTTATATCCTAAACATTACACTGGATTTTCCATTTATGTGATTGTGTTTAGAATTGCCAAACACTTCTTTCTTGCTGCTGTTGTCTGTGGATGTTTCTTACGAGGGCCTCCTTTCTTGTTTCATGGGTTCATTACCGTTTTCTCTTCATTCTGAGAGTCTCTCCATTTACTACCCTCCGCATCCTTCCTATTCTTCCTTCTTTCAGGAAATGGAAGCCTTCTCAGATTTTGACGCCTTTGTCAGCTGATATTTAAGAAGGGTTTTCTTAGAGTCCTAGGCCCACTTGATACATTCACAACACAATCCCTATGCCTTAGGCTCAGAAAACATCATGGAAGAGGGGACAGGAAGATTCTAAGAGCCAGGGGACCAAGATGTCTGCACTGAGATTGTATCTTCTATATGTGACAGGAAAGAGACAGCCATGGAATATCAACTATATGGGTGCCCAAAAAACATCTGAAAAATGACAACACACACACACACACACACACACAGAGAGAAAGAGAGAGAGAGAGAGAGAGGAAAAGCTATGTCTGTGGGCTCTGCATGCAGAGTGAACTGCACTACAGTACAAAAGTCCGTTTTACTGGGGACTTAGTTCCCAGTGTCTCTCCACATGTTTGTTTTACTTGCTGTGCCAACCAGTGAGACAAAAGTCAACCTCGTGCTCAGTATATCCTCAGCCAGGCTTCTGCCTTCTGGTAGCTCTGCCTGAAAAGGGACTCATGACTCAGTATGTGGTCCTTATGTCTTCTGTTCACTGTAGCCGCCCTGTCCTCCTCTCCTATAGGTCCCCAGATTTTCTTTGGGGGAAATCTTGCAGAGAAGAGCAAATTTGCTGTGTTCTGCTATGGTGGAGATTAGGGGTGTGGGGATCTCAAAGGGTTCCTATTTTAAGTCTCCTCAGTCCATCTCTCTGCTTTGTCCTGTTTCTACTGCAGCAGTAGTTGGCGCTTCCAGTTCTGGGCCTGGAAGGGATTCTGGGGGTACATAAGTGGCTATCAGCTTGCTTTGCTGCTGGCATCCTCCCTGTCCTTTCTTTCCCCTACTCACGTGATTCCTTCCCAGCTGGGAGTGGTGGTTAAGGCCTGAAGACACCGCTCACTCCAGCTCTAGTATTCCAAACACCATTCTCCTCTTCAGGCTCCCTAAAGCTTGCCCAGGCTGGAAATTTCCAGCGCTGGTCTAATAAAGTCACCCTTTTGCTTATGCTGGTTTAGAGGTAGATTTCCATAGCTTGAAGTTCAGTCTTAGCTAATGCACAGGGTAGGTGGGGCCATTTGATCAAGCAGATAATCTAATGTGGTGTTGATCTTTTTATACAGAATAAGTAATGCCAGATTGCCATAGAGGTCCCTAGAAGTGGGGATGGTGGTCTCTGGTTGACCTCCAGCTTGGAGGAATGGTCATCAGCTCCCCTGACAAGCCCAGATGTCTCCCTGGGGGTCAGCTCACAGTCTAAGGCCTTTCTCAGCACATTCTCTCGGCACTTAACTGACTCTGCCTTCCCTTCTCATCACAATCCAGTTTAACCAGTGAGCTGATGTGAGAACAGCTCATCTTTCTGACTGATCTTCTTTAACGTTGTCAAAGTATATTTTTGGTGCATGATAAAAAATTGAATGATGCTTTTTTTCTAATTCATGGTTTTCTAGTCCAGACCTGGGTGATGTACTCGACACTCTTGCTCTTCAAATAGCATTTTGCTAAGATCCATGTCATTTAAAAAATGTTTCCATTATATATATTATATATATTATAATCATATATTATATATATTTGTGAAGTTATATAAGGATATTTCATCCAATTACATTGTATGAAATTTCTTACATATACTTTGCAGGTTGAGAATGTTACTCTGTACCCTCCTGCCTTTCATTTTTTATTTTCCTGCTAGTCTTTTTTTTTCCTGTAACCAGTTTTGTCTCTACATTCATGCCTTATGTGTGTGTGTGTGTGTGTGTGTGTGTGTGTATGATTTTATGTATGCATATAAAATCTAGGAATCATAAATGAGAGAAAGCATATAATATTTGTTTTTATAAGATTGGTTTAATTCACTTAATATGATTATTTTTAGTTGCATCAATTTTACTGATAATTCACTCTTCTTTATGGCTGATATATAAACACACAAACACACACACAAACACAAACACACACATATCCTTATCTATTCATCTGTTCTTGTACAACGTTGGTCCCATAACTTAGCTATTGTGAAGAGTGTTTAAATAAACATTGATGTGAAATGATCTTTCTAAAATTAAAATACTATCATTTAAATTCATTTAAATCTTTGAGTTATTTAATCTCTGATCCTGCTAACATGTTTTAAGAGTGGCATTGCTATGACCATCTGATCTGTAAAAGAACAGAAGTTCAGACTATTCATGTCCATCCTTTGTGAGTGGCAGACCTGAGGTTTGAACCCAGGCTGCTTGAACTACAATGTCCACACTTTGCCCTCCAGGCCACCCTGCCTGCCACTGCTTGTCCTACAGCCTACCTGCTGCAGTTCAGCCTCTGGTCTTCTGCTTGCTTTCACCAGTGAGCAAAGGGAGGTACATAATTTATCCATATAGGACTCAGTAAGTTTCAAACCAGCACCTCCCTTTGCTCACTGACGAAAGCAATCAGAACACCAGAGGCTGAACTGCAGCAGGTAGGCTGTAGGACAAGCAGTGTCAGCATCTCTCTAAGCTGATCACAAACTCCACGATGAGACAAGGCTGCCACAGCCAAGCGCCTTACAGAGCGCGCAGCAGGAGCTGGTGGAGTCATTGTGAATGGTACAAGGAGCAGCTTATGGAATGGAGAAATTGGGATGGATCTTGGGTGCACTTCTGAGGAATGAGATCTATTAGAACAGTTCTTCTGGTGAGTTCGGGCATGGAAAACACATTGTTGGAGTTATTTAAAAACGAACTATCGAAGCTCTTTGGG
Source organism: Myodes glareolus (assembly GCF_982192425.1). NCBI lineage: Eukaryota > Metazoa > Chordata > Mammalia > Rodentia > Cricetidae > Myodes > Myodes glareolus. Next base: position 60,249,696 of record NC_142029.1, read on the forward strand.
GACCAATCCTATGCTGATGGGGAGGGGGATGGACAAGATACCTTAATAGGTCATTTTAGTCTGTGATATCAGTAAAGACCACTGCTTTCATGGTACATTGAAATTTTTCTGACAAGTCTCAGTTTCTAAGTGCAAGAAGTTTCTGGGCTGAACTGAAGTGAATGACGGACGGGCTTTGGATAACAGGAACTTCCCATTCGGATTTGTTTCTCTGCATTCTTCCCGGACGTTCTTGTGGGCAGCCTTGAGGAGCCCGTGTCCTTCCATTTGGCAGTGATGCAGAGGCAGAGCCCATCCCCACCTGTCTTTAAGCGTTGTCACTTGAGTACATTTCCGTGGTCCCCAGCCAAGGCCCCAAGGCAGCTGAGAACAGTGACATATGCTAAATTGTCTGGTTCCCAAGGAGCCTGAGCAGGCCCACTGAGAGGCCCATAAAATCCTGCCTGCAATTCCCTGCCTCCATATGCTCCGTGAGGTGTTTGCTCGGATTCGGGCTGGTGGGTACAGAGGGAGCCCGGCTAATGGCGTTGTTTGCTGAGTTAATTGTTCTGTTTGATCTGAGGCTCTTCCAGGATGCACAGGGAAATGAGGTGTTTGGTCAGGGTTTTCTTGGGAGCAAAGTTTACCTCATAACTTGGAGAGGAGAAGAAAATTAAAAGAAAGAAAGAAAGAAAGAAAACCACCCAGAAAGGTTGTGTGGAAGGCAGGAAGATAGCATAGGGCTGTAAGGACTGTGTGACCATGCCTGTGAAAAGTTAGCCTGAACGGTGGGAAGGGTCTTCAAGTCACTTAAAGTTTGTTTCTCTCTGGCTGGCAAATGAAGGCAAAAATAATACATCTCATAACTCCCCTTATTTATGCTGTTTACATTGTTTATTTCCAAAGAAGCATCCCATAGGATACAAAAAAAGGGGTGCCTATGAAGCAAGCCAATTGTAACAAAATGTCAGACATTACACGAGATGGGGGCGGGGCAACGATCACACACAAGCCCCAGCATAATTTGGCTGGGAAAACAAAGTACTAAATTAGCCGGGGATATTAGAAATACAACGAAAGCATAAACAGAAATACCCAGGAGCCCTGATTTTCACTGTGTAATGAAGGGATATATGCCTGATTAGGGTGAGAGAGAAATTATTTCCCGGTCTTAAATTCTGAGGAGATATATTGAGGGAATAATTTTTCCCTATCATAACCACCCCATGAGGTTGTTTTAAATAAGTAAAATTAGTAAGGAAAAAGTATTTTCTAAAATGTAACACAAAGGCTACACGCATGGCAATCCCATTACTGAGGGTGACAGTTCCTTCAATAGCAATTTTGTCTTGGGACCAGCTTCCTGGGGCAAGGAGGCGGGGCTTGGATTGTCTGGAGTTTCAGTAGAGACTGAATTCCTTCAGCAAATTTAGCTTTGTTTTCAGACTAAATGGTTGGGGGTCAGGGAGCAGAAGGCTTTTGCCTTCCTCCTAAGAGGAAGAAGGGAAGCCAGAGGCAGGCGGCCCTACGTTAGCTTATTTGTGCTGTGCCAACAATCTGTGGTTTCCCTACAACCTCCGGAACTCTCATTAGGTCTCTCCACTTTCTCTCATCTGTCTGAAGGCATACGTGCCAATGCGTCATTTGCAGTTTTACCAACCAGCATGTGTGCCTCAATGTGCCTGATAATTTTATCAAATCGTAGGCTAGGAGTCCTTGAGATGCCTCCTGACTAGACCCAGGAAGTCTAGTATGTAAGCTGATAAATCCCCCAGGCTGAGAGTCACTACCTTAGGCGCCATGGTGCGGTTTTAAAATCAAAGGACAGGGGGCTAAACAGGGACTTTAGGCAGGAATTCAATAGGGATGTCATTACAGCACCGTGGCCTATGCACAGCTGCACTCACAGTCTTTATCCGGGTTAGCAGAGAGACTCGACCCAGCGTAATTTACCCTGAGTACTGAAAACTATGAGATGCCGATGATTTTCAGAGCCGGTCGTGTCTCGGGAAGCATCAAGTGTGTTCAAAGAATGAGACGATTCCTGTCCTGGCTTCACTGTTTGTCGACCACATACTACCTCACCAGTGTTCATGCCGTGTTCCATCCACGTCATGGGAGCTGAGCCATCATGCTCTTGACTCCTAGCTGCTCCAGCATCCTGACTCTCCTTGGTCAGGGATTGGTCTAGGGATGTGCGTTGTGCTCCAGAGACAATACAGCACAATAATACACTCGCTGGGACTACTGGGCTAGAGATACGCTTCTTGCTGGTTAGTTCAGGCAAAAAGGATGAAGTCAACTTATAGCTGTAGGGGCTGCTCATCAGCCAGCAGGATGGAGGTTCTGAAGTCACTGTGGGAGGCAGAAATGAACAGTGGGCAAAAATGGGATTTTTACATCAAGGTTTAAGTCCCTGGATCAAGAGATTTCTGAAGTTAGACCATCGCTCTAGAATACACACACACACACACACACACACACACACACACACACACACACTATAAGACATTGGGGCTGAGAACAGTAAAATAGCAGTACTTGTCACTACTCTTTGTTATTGCAAAAGCCACATGAGAAAATTCACTGCAGAGCGTCTGATGTACACTACGGATTACACATGAGGTGTCCTTCATAGGCCCATGTGTCTCACACTCCGTCTCCACCTATGGGTCCTGAGGTGGATGACTATGGAAACTCTGGGACTTGGGTTCTATCTGGGTCACAGAGGAGACTGGGAAGACGGGGAGGGTGTTGCTGGTTATAGCTGAGCCTTACATTCCTTCCACTTCCCTGCTTCATCATCTGCCGAGGTGTGGGGAACTGCCTCATGCCACCACGGACCCCACGAGAAAACCTTGAGCAGGAATGACTCCTTCCGCTTTGAAGTTGTTTCTTTTGGGTCTCATCAATGAGAAAAGTGACTAATACAGTGTGTAACGAGAGTTCAACAGTGGTAATCCTCTCCATCTCTGCCCACTGTGCCAGCCTATGGGGCTTTAAATCCTTTACGAGTATAGACAGACCAAATGTCATCTGTATCAGTTTGACACAGCAGGTGCTCTCAGCTGTAAGAGGCTCCCTCTCCTTTACCACGCTCGCCTGGCACCATGCTCATGCCCTTGTTAGTTCCCCTATTGCACTGTCTCCTCTTTCTCCTTTTTCCCAGCCTGTTGCCTGCTTCCCTGTGAGACTGTGCGGACCCAGATGACAAGGATGGTGCCCAGAATTTCCCAAGCAGCTGCCTTGCAGCAGGGAGGGACAGGGCCAGGCCTACACATAGGCCCTTGCACTACAAGGATCCAAGAGATGTCTTTCTTTGAGCTGGGAAATGTTTGAGGTTCTGAGCTTTTTTTCAAAAAAAAAACTTTTTTTTCAGTTTTTTTTCAAACTGAGTTTGAGTTCCTGTGGGAAAGGTCAGAGTGTGTCAAATGCTACCAACCTGTTTTCCCCAGGTGAGATTTATCAGTTCACATAAGCACAAGTTAGGGGTAGAGTTAGTGTTAACATACGCAGATGCTTTTCTCCAGCGTCAGGAAAGCGTATCTCTATCTGTCCTCTGCTTTTCTCCTTGGATGGATGTTGCGTCAAGAGACACTTGCAACTCTGGGCTTTCTCCCTGGCCTGCAATCCAGCAGGAGAATGCTTTATTAGAATTCTGTATACATCTAAAGCTGATGTCCAGCAGCCTGGGATGGGTGACGTGCCCAGCTATACTTCAATCACTGAATAAGGCATGTGGAATTGGCTGTTCCTAGTCAAAGAGTTGGGAGAGAAGCCACACTCCAAGCTGCATGGGAGGACTGTGAGAGGATGCTGTTGTCACAGAGAGGAAGAAGGATGCCATGAATACAAGAGGAAGAGACCCTTCTCTGGCATTGGCTCTTCTTTCCTTCACCAGTCCAGAGACCCTCTGGTACTCATGCCAGTTGGGTGAACTGTTAACAGGCCCCTAAAGACGGTAGAGCCGTTCTCTCAGTGGTTATCTAGATCCCCCTGGTCATCTCTACTTCACAGAGCTCTTTGAGGCAGGGTTTACATAAGAAACCTTGCAGGACACACCCAACGCTGGCTAGAATTGGTTGTATAGAGATGCAGCGGCATCAGTCACCACCTTCCCTCTCCGGGATCACTTCTGTCTTTGTGCATTAAAAAGTCAGGGCAAGATGGTCGATGGGGGACAGGGATGGAGTGGGAGAGCAATGAAAGAGAGATCTGATAGGGAGAGCCACTATAGGATTAGGGGGAAATCTGGTGCTAGGGAAATTTCCAAGAATCCACAAGGATGACCCCAGCTAAGACTCCTAGCAATAGTGGAGAGGGTGCCAGAACTGGCCTTCCCCTGTAATCAGCTTCATCCAGCAACTGAGGGAGCCAGATACAGACCAAGCACTGGGCTGAGCTCCGGGGATCCAATCAAAGAGAGGGAGGAGGGAATATATGAGCAAGGGAGGTCGAGATCATAATGAAGAAAGAAATCTACAGTGACAGCTGAACCAAGCTCGTGAAAACTCATGAACTCTAGACCAATATTTGTGGAGCCTCCATAGAACTAAACTAGGCCCTCCATATGTGGGGACAGTGGTGAAGCTTGGACTATCTGAGGGGCCCCTGGCAGTAGGACCAGGAACTGGTGCACGAGCTGGGTTGTTGGAGCTGATTCCCTATGGTGGGATGCCATGCTCAGCCTTAATGCAGGGGAGAGGGGCTTGGTCCTGACCCAACTTAATGTGCTAGACTTTATTGACTTCCCATGGGAGCCCTTACCCATTGGAAGGAGTGGATGGGGGGTGGACTAGGGGAGAGGTGGAGGAAGGAGGAGGGGTGGGGGAGAACTGTGGTTGGAATGGAAAATGAAATTAAATAAATTAAAAAAGCAAAACCAAAATCAAATTAATTAATTTAAAAAAAAGAAGTCAAGGCAACAGGTAGAATTTCTGACTGCATATTCTTCTGCATATGGCCTACCCCAGCATCCCTCTTCATTCAGAGATCTATGTGGTATGTAGGAAGGAGCTTCATCTTCAACACTGGACCCCTCCTTAAAGTTCCACCTATCAGCCAGGCAGTGGAGGTGTATGCCTTTAATCTCAGCACCAGGAAAGCAGAGGCCGGCGGATCTCAATGAGTTTGAGGCCACTGTGGTCTACAGAGTGAGTTCCAGAATAGGCTCCAAAGCTACAAAGAGAAACCTTGTCTCAAAACAAACAAACAAGCAAACAAAAATTCCATCTATCGATATGATTCTGAGAAATGGCTTCTGAAGGCTCCATCCTATGCTATTGCTGAAGATGCCTGAAGGTGGAACCATGCTGTGCTCAGGCAGTGATGATAAAGTCAGCCTATCCCTGCAGGAGTTCCAAAGCCTGGACCTGAGCCTCTTCTGCAAAGAGGACTGGAGCATCTTTGCTCCTGTTCTCTTATCTTTGTTTATCTCTTTCCTAATAGTGAAGCTGCTTGCAGCATGCTATTACAGAGCCCTGCAAGGCGCCCATAAGGAGAACAGAGCATCGGATGAACAGCACCTCTCTCTGTGTGGCAGCAAGGTCTTGATCTCATCCAGAGAGCAGGCAGGCTTTTCTTGGGCTCCAGGGTGGCTGGCGTGTGGTATTCTGTGGCTGCCCTTGCAGTTTCATCTTGATGGCCCACAGTAGTTCATGGTTTTCTGATGTTGTTTGTGTGGTACCCGGATCATCATCAAAGCCTGCTTCCCTTGCCCTGTGCTCCCAGCCCATTGTCTAGCAGCTCGTGTATGAGAGATTGGGTATCAGGGTTTGAGAACACAGCCCTCCAGTGTTCTCTTGATGTGTGACCTCATCTCCAGTTACAATGCCACACATGAGAGATCTGGAGTCACAGGCAAGCACTCAGCCACACACGGCCTCCTCCTTGCTGTTGTCTTCTCATTCTGGGACTTTATAAAAACTGCGCACCCTTTAGTGCTGACCGTGAGAAGCGCAGCAGCCCGTGCCTGAGTCTGGTGAGAGAAAAGAGTCACGAATGTCAGGCCTGGCCCTGATGTCAAGACACTGCCAGACCCTGTGACCAGAGGACGGGTGGTGTGAGAGCAGCAGGGCTTGCACTGACATCACTGCTGGCCAGGGGATAACTGTTGGATCCGGGGCCCTTTGTCATATGCTCAAAGCAAGATAAAAGCTGACCCCTGATTTACCACAGGTGTAGAGCCAGGCTCCCTGCAGTCATGCTCATAATATTGTTTGCTTATTTATTTTGAGACAGAGTTTCCCTTTGTAGCCTGGGTTAGCCTTGAGCTCACAATCCTCCTGCCTCTGCCTCCTGAGCCCTGGGACTGTAGGTATGCATCACCACCCCTGGTTAATGTTTGGTTTTAACTTTTTCCATCTACCTTTGTGATGCCTTGAAGCATTCCATACCATTAGCTGCTTTGTTTGCCTTTCTCTTCCGCTGCCTCTAGGTTTTGGTTCTAGCCTTTTCCTCCTAGGGGTCAAGGCTGGGTGACTCCTGGGTCTGACCTTGGACCTCCTCCCCTCATCTCACCACTGTACCTGGCCTTTTCCCAGTAGAAATGTCTTGAGTCCCAGCCTGAACTCTTGTTCCCAACAGCACTGGGCCACCTCTAACTCAAATGTCAGCTTACACTGTTCACATCTCTTCTGGGATCCACAGTGGACTCAGGGCTCCTTTCTCTGACCTTGACATCAAGGCAACTGTTCTCTCTGCTTTTCCTTTACTTCATGGACATCATGTCTCCAGAATTCAGCTTTGGGCATTCTATTGGCACTCAGCTCCCCTTGACTACCACCTGCCCTTGCTCGGTCATCTCCTCTTTCTTACTCTTACTCACCTCTTATTTGGGTGGCCGTCCTGCTTCAGGCTGCCCTTCGCTGTGTCTGAGCTGTTGACTAGCAGCAGCCTTCATTTGATTCTCAGTCTTCTACTTCCTCCTTCTCAACTTCTCCATATCTCCTCATGCAGTCAGATCTCCTGACACACAGCTGTGAACAGGCTTTGTCCCAACATCTCAATACTGGCAGAAGCAAGTCTAAAACTCCAAGACTGGGTTGGCAGACTATGTGAGCCGTTAAGGCATGCCTGTGTTTTAGTACAGGGTCAACACGAAGTCCTGCACTGCAATGCTAGCACCACCTGGGGACTTGTTGAAAAAGAAATTCTTAGGTCTGATCAAAAGTCAGAAGGTCTGGGAGAGCTCCCCTGATGGCTGTGTTTTGGCAAGGGATTCTAGGTGGGTCCCACACAGTTGAAGTCTGAGACCCAAAGTTCTTGCTGGGCCTTTTTAGAACTAGCTATACTTAGGAAGCACTTGAAGAGATGATAAAAATTATTCTCTACCTGATTCTATGTAAGACCAATTGATTCAGGATCTAGAACAATGGGCTCTAGGATCTGCCTTTTCTCTTTTTTAATGCTCCTGGGCAATTCTGTTGTAGAATTAAGATACAGAACTTTGCTGGACCCCAGTCCGACAGCTGGAGCTACTAAAAGCCTTGTGCCGACCACTCCACCTACCCCTGTCTCCACGATTCACTTGCATCTTCCTCCACCTTCCTGCACCTGTCCTAACCTTACTTCTCTGCCCAATTCCCAGCCTGAGTATTCTCTCCTCCGTTAACTTTTCCAGGAAGAAAGTGAAGTAAGATCTGGTCTCTTAGAAAATGCCCATGCAGGACTGGATAGGGCAGTGCACACCAGTAGTCCCAGCACTTGGGAGGCAGATACAGTAACATCGTGAACTCAAGTCCACCCTGGGGTTTGTAGGGAGACCCTGTCCTCCTAAATTCAAACCAAACAAAATTTTAAAAATAAACATGTACACGCTCTGTAAACTGTCAAGTGTTTGGTACTGAGATTATATTATAATATGTTAATCTTTTGAATATGCTACTAGTCATGTCTGGCATTTTTATGGGCGCTGACTGTGACTGGCATCGTTTAAATGCTTTAAGTGGATTAAGCTGTTTAATCTTCTTGGAAAACTACAGAAGAGGAAACCGAATTGGGCACAGAGAGGCTTATTAACTCGTCCAAGGTCACATACCTAGTAAGGGGCAAAGCTCAGACTTGGTCCTGACCATCTTGGCTTTAGATGTCATGTCTTAACCCAAAGCTCTAACATCTCCACATATTCTTATGCATGTAATAAAAATAGTTATGTGAATATCATATGTGTACAATAGTACCCTCTGGTTCTCATAGTACTTTGTAGGTAGAACCTTTGAAACAACTTTGTGAGGCAGGAGCTGCTATTGCCAATCCCATGTTCATGTCACGAAGTGCAAGGCTAGAGAGTGTGTACCCTTCCACTAGGGCACACCCCAATATGGGGCTGAAACTGGAGCTTGAGGTTAGTGGTTGGTTTAAATCCAGGTGAAGGCAGGGCAGCCTCCAGGTCTGTGTGTATGTATGTGTATATGAATGTATGTGTGTGTGTATGTATGTGTATATATATATGTGTATGTGTGTATGTATGTCTGTGTGTGCATGTACGTGTGTGTGTGTGTGTGCGTGTGTGTGTGTGTTTCAGGGGAGTGGGGAAAGGACTTTGCTTCCTGGGCATGTTTCTCCCTTGTGTGTAGCCCGGTAGAGATCAGCCATATTGAGCAGAGAGGGAGAAAATGGGACAAAAAGGCCTTGGTATTGGCTGGACAAAGCTATGGACATCTGGTCCTGCAGGGAAGAAGCAGATGGGGGTGTCTCAGTTCACAGCCAGTTCTGGGGGATAACCTAGAGGGTGAGGAAGATGTCAGGAGGAGACTGTCTAGTGTTCTAGGCAGCAAAGGGATTCTTGAGAGAGCAAGGACACAGTACAGAGGAGTGGGAAACCGTGGGCCACCCTAAGGACCCTGACTGGGTCCACAACATGTGTGCACTGGTGTAGACCAAGTACTTAGAAAGCACCATGAACAGTTCATTTGGGGGAGGAATGTGTATCACAGTGTAGTAGAGTGTGCCTGTTGTTTCCTAACAGAGAGGAGATAAGGGCTACACAAATACTTACCTGTGACATGTGAACACAACTCCCACATTTCAGACACAGCAGTGTGATTATTTGTGTAAACTCTCGGACATTAGTTACTGCCATCATCCTGTAAGTGCGTAGCCTACACCTCTGTTGTGATGAATCCCCATGCTAGGCCACATGAGCCCCTCCAGTGTCAGTCTGTCCTCTATCCTCAGGCGTTTTCTGAATACTCCACACATAATAAGTACTCAGTAAATATTTATTGAAGGAATAAATCACTTTCTTTGAAGGGTGATGTTCCCAAGTGCAGGATGAGCCACATGGAAGACCCGTTCTATAAACAGCCTCTTAGAAGTGTTGAGTGGGACTTGGCCTTTTCCAGGACAGATGTGCTGCAGCCCCACGGAGAAGGATATGCTTATTTATTGCGCTTCGGGGGCTGTCCGAACATCACAGCTGTGCCTATGACAAAGCCACTAAGGCAGGGATAGTTCCACATTCTAAGGTGTAACTGAGAGCCAAGCTTGTCTCTGGTGATGACATCAGATCCTTAGTGTGAGGTCAGATGGATGTACCGACATCCAGGCTTCCCAGGCACCAGTTGCATCATCTAGCTAGGGTCCCATTGCTCCAGCAACAAATTGAGGGGTTTCTCTGCCTGGTGCCCAGAGCTGTGGCTCTTTTCTGTGCTAGCTTAGTTTTTGCCTGTCTAACATCTATGTATCATTGTTAGTCCCCCTTTCTCCCATGCTATCCCCTCCTCTTTTCCTGTTACCTATCTTCTCTCTCTCTCCCCCACCCCATCTGTCCATTTGTCCATCTGTCTGTCTATCTATCTATCTATCTATCTATCTATCTATCTATCTATCTATCTATCTATCTATCCATCCATCCATCCATCCATCCATCCATCCATCCATCCATCCATCCATCCATCTATCTATCTATCTATCTATCTATCTATCTATCTATCTATCTATCTATGTATTTGGTTAGAGTCTCCAGCTTGCCACACCTGCATGGTCCTGTAAGTCCCATTCCCCATTCCCCAAACCCCACCCACTCAGAGAGTGCCCAATTTCCTCCCCTTTTACCACCAGCTGCCCAAGTCCTTGCTTAAGCACTCAGCTTTTGACCATACTTGAGCACAAACCCAGTTTTTGGCAGACCACTCATTGCTTACAATATATAAAACTTTTCAGGCCTGGCCTAGGCACATGACTGCTCTGACCTCGATTTCTGGAACCAGAGAACCCTTCCATGAGTTACTTTGCTTAATATACCTGTTCTTATATATTTTTTATTCCGGCTTGATCTGGTTTACTGCATGGGCAGAGAAACTCATCATGGGGGGGGCAGAAAACATATTACTATTATTCTTTATATCTAATCTATCTATCTATCTATCTATCTATCTATCTATCTATCTATCTATCTATCATCTATCTATCTATCTTCTATCATCTGTTTCTCTCTCTCTCTCTCTCTCTCTGTGTGTGTGTGTGTGTGTGTGTGTGTGTGTGTGTGTGTATGCCTGCTGGTCTGAATGTGTACCATATGCATGCAGTGCCCTTCAGAGGCCAGAAGAGGGCATTGGATCCCATAAAGCTGGAGTTGCAGGTAGTTATGAGCTGCCTGATGTGGTTCTCTAAAAGGGATCCTAACTGCTACACCATCTCTCCAGCCCCTCTTCCTGTTAAGTTCCTGGAAGTGTGGCAGCTTACTGGCTAACCATAGGCACTGTTGGGTTTGTCACTACAGACCCAGGAATTTGTCAGAAAAGCTGGCGTTGAGTCTTGTTTTGCCCCTTAGTGACTATGTGCCTTCAGAAAAGCAACTTGACTTCTGTGTTTTAAAATTCCCATTTGCCAAGCAGAGTTAATGATAGCACCTATTTTATAGTGGCTGTGAAGCTTAAGGGAGTTCATACAAGGTTGTTCCTGAAACTGAGTTTCTCCTTTTTTAGAGCAGATGGAGACCATTGGTGAAGTCACAAGGATGATATGTTATGCTTCTCTTATGGGAAACAAAAGTTTACTAGGCAGAGACAAATAATGATGTAATATCTAAAGAATGAGTTAGTGGTGTTCCCTGGCCCTCCAACTGGCCACTTTCCCAGCCACTGAAGGCTAGTGTGAGTTTATTTCCTAATCTGAAGGTTTCATAGCACAAAAAAGAGAAACAAGATCCCCATTATGTAAGAATTCATAGGTGTGGTCCCTAGAGGTCTGGAAAGAACGCAGAACACAGTGGGTCTATTGTCAGCAAGCCAGACTTGCTGAGAATCTCATCATGGGCTGGGTGGGAGCTGGGGGCAAGAAAGAGGAGTGTGCAGGTGTGGACAGCCCTGTGTGGTTGTGAAGGTGTACTGGGCCTTTTCTAGAAAGAAACCTGCCACTCAGTTGAGGGGAGTGCAGTTGGTCCATAGCCTGTGGCAGTAGCTAGTGCCATGTCCGAGCTCCACTATTTCTGGGTAGCTCCCACCAACGCAGATGGAGCCCAGCTGGGGTCCCAGGACTCAGCCATTGCGCCCTTTGCAGGCCTCTTCCAGTGGGCAGTCTTTGCTCTGCGGTTTCAGAGTGGGCTGGAGGGGTGATCATTAGATCGTCATGGCAGTCCGCAGCTTTTGTCTCACTTTATCTCTGCAGGTCCCCACCCCTGACAAGCCTCCCACAGGCCTAAGTTCAATGTCTGCTTCTCAGGCCCCCACCTCCAAAGACTCAGCTCAGAGACAGAACCCTGACATCCCTATCCAGGAAGGTAGATTTGGAGAGTCCAAGGCAAAGAGAATTTTCTCCTCACAGCTGGACCGAGCTTTGTGGAGGCAGCCAGGTGCCCAAGAAGAAATGGCTTCTGGTTTCTCCTGACATTCAGCAGCCTGATTGGTGAGTATCTTTCAGGCTCCTACGGTCTAGTGTTGAGAGGGTCAGGACCCAAGCTGAGAGCACATTAGAACGAAAGGGGCCTGAGGCCAGGAATGAGGATTGACTGAAGCCATCTGCGTGGACCAGGCCAGATGGCCATGAGGACATTAGCCAATACCAGCAAGGAAGCAGGAAGACTTCTCCCACTGTCACTGTGCAAGGCCACCTCATAGTCCTGCTGGCGAGTGACAAAGATTGCTTCTATCTCAAAATACTAATGATGTTTTAGAGAAGTAAAAGTTAAGATTTTTCTTTTGTCCACCTGAGCTTGTGGCCTGGAATTTACCCTCAGTTCTAGCAATGTCTGAGAGGCCAGGAGCTCCTGGAGGTCAAGGGCACACACACATCTTCCCATGGCAGTGCACAGATCCTTTCCAAGCAGCTCTGGGTCCCATTTGCTGGCCCTGGAGAGGTCTCCCATGTGAGGCTGCAGGACTTTGGGGAGGCAGCAACTGCTGGGATGTTGCTATACATGGCAGATTGCAGAGAGGCAAGCCAAGAACCAAAGCTGCAGGAGACTCAAGGACACAGCACAGGACCTGAAGGGATGTGACTCCATTCATGAATGCAGGCAGTGGCAGCAGCCAGCAGGCAGCCAGGTCACAGAGCTGGTTGTCAGGGAAGCAACTTCAGCAGGTCCTGCAGGTTGGCCAGAGGAAAGCAGGGGTGAACCAAATCCTAGGCAGGAAGGATGTGAGGCCCTGGCCAGTTCTGTGACATCTCCTCCAGCTGCATCTGGATGCAAGATTGAGAGTATGTGCTCACCTTCTAATCCCTGGACCAGAGCAGCCACTTGGAGCCTTCAACTTCTCCATGAGAGCTTGGATGACAGGATAAAGCAGGAGCCATTGTCTTCCAATTTTCTCTTCTCTTTGTCACTTGAGTAATCCTCTACTTCCTCCTGTTTTAATTCTGCTACCTTTTTTCATATCGCCCCAGTATTTTCAATACTAAGAGGTTAACCTCTAGGTATCCTCAGCCTGGCATCCAGGGGGCTCCCCTCACCTCCTGCTGAAGTGATGCATTGCCCCGTATCCCATGAGCCCCGCCACTGCCTGACCCTGAGTACTTGCTGGAGACCTTCTCTACTGCTTTTGTCAGGGTCCCCTGCAGCTTCATCGCCTCTATGAAGCTCTTCCATCTGCCTTACTATCTTCCCCTAGGCCAGCTCTCCCAGCTCCTGCTTCCAAATACAAAAGTGTAACCTGCTTTTTCTTCACAGACTCTACCCTGATTGGTATTATTTATAAAGTAATAAAAAAGTAATTAAAAAAAACACCAAAGAACCTCCCCCACCTCTCATCTTTGCTATACCTCACTGTACTCTTTAATTTTTTAATCTAAAATAAAATTAATAACAAGCAAGCACAAATCTTTGTTTACCACTGGGGGGAAAACATTCCAAATTTGAATATGTATGATTTCAAAATCGGTTTTAAAAGAGAACTTCTCATTACAGGGATACAGTCACCTTCACGAGGAATTGGCATGCACCTGGTCATTTTTGCTAGTCCCATTCGCCAACACTCATCCCAAGCGGGGAGAGGGGATTTCCTTCGCATTTATGCTGCGCTGTGCTGGCCATTTGTAACATCTGCAAAGACATCTGGATAATTTCATCTTCATAAGCATGGAGATGTTTGTGGCTGTTTAGATACATTCAAGATGAGGGAGGAAGAAGCATTACCCCAAGTTCATGGTAAAATAATTTGTATGAGCAGCAAGGGAAGATTTCCAATGAGGTTCTTCTGAAATGACTGGCCAGGAGTCAGGGGAGGGGCTAGGGTCTGACTCTGGACTCTGGTACCAGAAGGAGTCACTCTGAATCCAATTTTTATCTATTGTGCTGGATTTTAAGACTCCTTAGGAGTTGGGGATGGCCCAGCTGATGAACTGTTTGCTGAGACAGCATGCGGACCTGAGTTTGAATCCCCAGCACTCATGCAAAATGCCAGAGACAGTGGCATCAACGCATAATACTAATCCAGGGAAGGTAGAGGCAGACGGGTCTCTAGAACATGCTGGCCTGCTCATCTAGCCACCTTGGTGAGTTCCAGGCTCAGTGAGGGAGCTTGTCTCAGAGGTGAGAAGCTATCAGGGACAATACCTGACGTAGCTTCCACATGCACACATACACACAAGTCTGTGCATTCTGGGTGTGGAACCGAGTGATACGGGGAGGGGTCTGCAAGATAATCCTGCTCTCGGCTAGGAGGTGGCAACCCACGGGGTTTCCCTTGCATAGGCGCCTGAGGCCTGGTAACTTTTAGGAGGATGCTGCTTGATGAAGCAGAAAGCGTCGGGAATTTGCAGCCGGACAAATCTGAGTTCAAGTGAGGTTCAACTGCTTCAGGGTGTAGTTAGGGAAAAGGCATTTCATCTTTTGGAATATGGCTCAGTATCTTTGCTTCTAAAATGAGACTTACAATGTCTCCCACATTAGTGGAAGCTCAATAAAGACCCAGCCTTTGGGAAGAGGACTCTATCTCCCACAAAGACTCCTTTGGGGGTTGCTCCCCCCAACACATGGCAGATAAGTGGCCTTCTGAGGGGAAAGGACGACGCTCTGAGAAGAGTTGGGGCACCATGAGCATCCTCCCAGGCAGGGAATGTTGGGCCTCTGGCTCTGACAAAACTTTCATATTTGGAAACCAGAACCTTCTGCTGATTGTGCCAGGAGCATGCTGGGTTCCTAGATCGAAGTGTCTAGTTCCTTGCCTATTAGTGTGTTGTTTGTCAGTGTGAGGCCAAGGTAGCAGAATCCAGAGACAGCGTCCACCGCTTGACTGCCAGGAAAGGCAGCTACTTCACCTGTGTGTGCTCTGCAGCCAGATCTGAGGCAGCCAGCTCCCACTTACCACCGGAGACACTGGAAGCAGTGCTGGAAATCGACAGGCTCAGGCATTTCTCAGCGCCGGTCAGGAAAAGCTGTTATAGCTTACTCAGATGAGAAGACACCATGCGGAACTCAGGGCCCAGCATCCCAAGTCTCCAAGGGGATGCTTTACATGGTATAACTTTGATTCGGGAAAGCTAAATTTGAAAAATCCATAGTTTAAATCTAGAATGTTGACTCCCTTTTTAATTATAAAACTAGAATAATCCCTGCGGGGAAAATGACCCCGAGGTATAATAAAAACACATTAAAAATGTAGTAAATCTGGAGAAGCTAATCTAATTAAAATTAAAAAATTTCACCCTTCAATAAAATATCAATGAAATTATTCAGTGTTACTGGAGTCAATATTGAAAAACTCAGACTCTCTCATGTGTGGCTGGGTAGCACAATCCTGGATGTCTGTCCTTTCCCTGAGCACAGCCTCACCAACTCCTTCCATCTTTTCCAAGGCTGGAAAGGAAGCTGGATCCACCCTGGTCCCCCTGCATCTCCTGGGACACGCCCTTTGTTCCCTAACTGCTGTAGCCTGAATTTAATCTGAGTTTGAAACTCTGCTCTCCATGAGTAACTTTTGTTCCAATTTTCTCAGGCTCTTTTTGGTCTTCCAGTCTTCGAGTCTGGTCCTTGTGTTTTGAGACTGCTCTCATCACAAAGGCAGCTTGTTCCCTTGTAGAGTAGCCAGAAAGGAGACTCTGGTACTGATGCTACCCTTTGGGCCACACTGATTCCTCCAATAGCAGAGAAACTCCCATTGTGGATACAGAGGAGGAGTTTGAAGAAAATGGTGAATTCCACTACTTCTGGGAAAAATGTCTTCCTATGCACTGTGGTCCCTTGAGCACACAGGAAGGGCCAGGAATGAAAGACAAACAGGGGAAAAAGAAATTAGCTTGAATTGTTACTCCCAAGCAGTGAAGCTGGCCCGTGGCCAAGATGTGTTGGTAGAGGAGTAAGCAGACAGGTGGAGAGGGAGGAGAAGAGGGAAGAACAGGCACATTTGCATTAAAATCCAGCATGGTTGGGAAGCCAAGCTTCAGGATGAACCGTAACACAGCATCAGTGAAAGCTTCTATCCTTGCTCATCTTTCATTTCCTCCCGGTCTCTGGACTGAAGGCTTCCACTTTCTGTGTGGACCTTTGCTACTGTCCCGACACAAGGCTATTCTTCCATTTACCTCTGAACGCAAGCCCAGCGGTCTCCTTTGTTCCTCCTTCTTGGTTTATGTGTTGCAGGGATGGCACCGAGCACTTGAGACAGCAACCTCTCTCTCTGTCTTGCTTTCTTTTCCTTTTCACAAGGCAGCACTTCCCCCCTCTCTTTTAAGCAACTAACTTCTCTCCCGCTGTTGAAAACTGGTGCTTCCAGAACTCCGCTCCAGCTCTCCCGTTTCTATCCTCCCTATTCACCTCATCTCTGCCCATGCCTTCTGCTACTATGGGCTGCATCTCGAAACTCAGCCCCTTTCTTTGCTGTGAGTCATTATAAATGTCCTTCCAATAAGCTCTGACACTGAAAAGCTAGTTTTCCTCTGAATGTAGCATCCTCTATGTTAGAGCATGGAAAGTCAATAATCTGTATCATGGAGGTAAGGGCGGAGGGCGAGACTGAGTAACGGAGTGAGCCGGAGAGAATAGACTCTGGTTGTTTCTAAAGCAATAGATACCTAGAATAGACAAGAAGCGGGTTGTACTCATATTTTAACCAGATTTTACAGGTCTTGTGACTCAATTAATATCCATTCTCAGTAATTCAGATATGTATGTATTTGAGACAGGTTCTTGCTCTGTAACCCACACTGGTTCGAGACTCAGTAGGTAGACCAGGCTATCCTCAAACTCATGACAGTTATCCTAGCTCAGCTTCCCAAGTGCTGGGATTTTAAGTTTGAGTCAGCAGAAGTGGCTAATAGAGCCTCTTGCTCTAGGAAGGGCAGGAAGAAAACAAGGGAGAAAATAAGGGAAGCTATTTTCTGTCACAGGGTCTTTGCACTTCGGGGGGGTTGGCGAGGGGGGGGAGGCAGATGACCATCTCTGTGGACAGAGTCGCACTAGTTGGATATCCACATGCAAAGAACAGGTGTAGAAACTGACCTCAGACCACAGCACACTGATTCCAGTTAGACCCAGAGGCAGAACAAAGGTTGTGCTCTGAGATGACACAGGCAGACACCTTGAGTTTTTTACATAGAACACGAGAAGCACCCGCCTCAAATACTAACGTTTAATTGCACTTAAATTAAGAATGCCTGTTGCCCCAAAGGCATCATTGCAAGAATGAAAAGAAAACCCACATCTTGGAGAGATACTCGAAACACAAAAGTATCTGGCCAAGGATCCACTGCGGATATGTAAATAATGATGGTAGATACCAGCAAATCACCTGCAACTCACACAGCGTCATGCAACAGAGAACTAGTCCACTGTGAAATGGTCAACAGATGAGAGCAGGTAAGTCACCAAAGAAGCCTTTCATGTCATTTTTTTCCGGTATTGGGATTTGAACCCAGGGTCGCATGCATGCTGGGCTATACCCCCAGCCTCAAATTTTTCCAAGTGCTCAGTAAACATGTAGCAAGTTACTCCCTTCGTCTGAGTAGACCGCTAAAAGTAAAAAACAACACCAAACTAGGCAGCTTATCCACAGAAGCCTCCCAGAGTTCGGAGGCCTGAAAGTCAGAGACCACCGGGCAGGTAGCTCAGATGCCTTGTGACATCCTTATCACAGGTGGGACTATCACTAAACCGTCCTTGACTGGAAGATCACTGTCTTTCCCAGACCCGACCTTCAAATGCCATCATTTGGGGTTCTGGTTTTGACATTTAGTTCACTGCAACTCCTCTACGTTAATCCACCCTGGGGAAATTCTAGCTAACTCTGTAATTAGAACCTTCCACAAACCCATTCTGAATGGATGAAATTAAGGAGACCAGCAGGTCCGGCGAGGACGGTGACGTGGAACAGTTGGAGGCGTTAACGTGCTGCTGGGAGTGAGAATTGGTTCTACCACTTTAAAAACCATCTAATACCTATTAATGCTAAACATGCATTTCTTTTATAACTCGGAATACACCTCTAGGAATAGAAACAAGGGAAATGACTCGTGAGACCACTGAAAGATAGGTATGAAAATGTTCACAGTGGCATTGCTTACAATGGCACAAACCTGGAGACAGCGCACATGTCCATCAAAAGCAGAATAAATAGGTGTAGAATGCCACACGGATGTCAAAAGAACAAATTATTACTGCTTGACATAATATGGATAAACCTGACCAACAAACTGTTGGGACAAAACCATGTCCAAGGATCATCACACTGTGGATGAGCCTATTTATGTTACATTCCCCCAAAGGCAAAGAATTTATCGTGATGGAGGTCTGATGGAAGACCGTGTGAGGGAACCTTCTCAGATGTGGGAAATAGTCTATATGACAATCTGGAAACTAAAGAGGTGTGTATGTAAGTGAAAATTTATTGAACTGACTCAAAAATCCTTGAACTCAGTCAAGGAAAACACTGAAGAATAAGTGTTTAGTTCTCTGGACGAGATGGTGTTGATAAAAAGGGATGCAAGGACTATTGAAAGTGTTGACACATGGCCTGGGGCTTGGATGTTAAACTGGAGCAGGATGGGAGTAAGAACTGAGGGCCGGAGAAAAGCTGCCTTGCTTATAAGTACATTAAGACAAAACCGCATTGACTGAATCAGACTTCTTGGCCAGTGTGACTGTTATCGGTGCCTGATGTCGGAGGGTGAAGGCAAGCAGATCTAAGGGCATTATGGGGGGCAGCAGCTGGCAAGGATAGCTTCAGAATGAGCAACCAGTAGCCTCATCGGGCAGACAGGAAGACAGAAGAATGCCAACAAGTCTGTGAGTCTGGAAGGACTACGATTGCCATCGAAGGGATCTATCACTTATTTTGCTTTTCTGGCACTTTTGGAAATTGAACCTAGGGCCTCAAGCATTCCAGGCAAACACTGTCACTGAAATACAACCTCAGTCCTCAATCCCAACTCTTTTCATGATTTGTGAATCTGGACTTGGTCCTCATGATTGTCCAACCGGCTCCCCAGCCTTTCATGCTCCTTAGTTTGGAATTCAAGGGGCCCATGCTGCAGGGGATATTTCTGGAAGGCTAACTTGGTCTCTGTATTAGAGAAAGCAGACATGGGGAAAAGCTGTTCTTGCGATGTCCAAGTCTTCCAAGGCCTGTTGACAAAGGTGGGCCGACAGGTTCTGAATTCTAACCAACTGTCTTGGATGAAGGATGAATAAAATAAGTAAGACCTTACAGACACCTTCAGGCCCATGATGCTACATAACACACCCATGCTGTGTAAGTCTTCAAAATCATGCACGAAATTAAGTTTTGATTTAAAAAACGTTATGAAATTACAGTGATTAATGCAAAGATGAGTGATTTGAAACAAATTACTAAAGAACTAAGATGAGAAAGAACGTAGGATTAAACTTCCAAAAGCTGTCTCATTATCTTAGGACCTCGCCCCTTTAGAATGTAAATATCTCACATCCTGTGGAGATTCTCTGAAGACGAATACTTCTCTAGATAAGCAAAGGCGCACAGCAGGGCTCACAGCAAGACTTTCCGGGACTAGCCTGGGCTTCACTCTTACACGCCTGCAAGATTTCTGGAAAATCGTTTTATTTCTATAAAAGCAAAATTATTGTCAGCAATCCCCTTTCTAACCCATAAAAGTCGCCCTCTGCCATTCCTATTTAGGTTCTAAACCACAGCAGGGAAATAGGTTTATTCATTTTCTGCTCCAAGGCCTCCATCAAGGTGTCATAAAAGTTCCTCATACGATTCCCCACACCAACGTCTCCACATTCTCACATGGTGCCAGTCCCAGGAGTCAGAATGAACTTTTCTGCCATTTGGGAAGGCAAACAGAGGGACGGAGTTCCCACTGCTTCTGGTATTATTAGGGCAAAAGGGGGGAAGCTCCTAGCTCCCAAGATATCTATTTCCATTAATAGCTGGGCAAAGGCTCCAATCTGTTTAGGAATTAACAGCATCTCTGTAATAAATTCTAGGATTTAAAGCACAGAAAGTGGGCATACGGTAAAAGCGAACTGACGCACATTCGCTGTTTTGCGGCTACGTCTTGTAAGGGGCTGGGCTGATCATGAGGCGCGGATCTGATTGGGAAAGAGGCAGAGGAGAAGACGATTGTGAGGGATGCACGCTCAGTGTTCTTTATTTTCTTCTGCCAGCAGAAATGGAGTAAATGGATCATGCAAGAGAAAGAAGTAAACGTAAAACCCTTCCTAATGCGGGGCCGCTCTCGTCTGTGACTCAGCTGAGCCCAGTGTTATTTTCGGTTCTGCTGAGGCTGCTGCCTGGTACTGAACAGACCACAGACTCTGCTTTCAAGCAAGACTTCTGAGTCTGAAAAGGTTGCAAATACCCCCAGGATAGCTCAAAGACACCCGGGGAGCTACCCATGCCTCTAAGGCTGCCAATTCCTGCTATCACGTTTGTTTGGCACTCAGGAGGGGTTGATTCCATGTGTCACCTGACTGGGTTACGGGGTGTCCTGATTGAGCAATTTCTGGGTGTGTCCACGTGACCTTTTCAGGATGAGATTAGCACACCACCTTTGTGGACTGAGCTGTCAGCCTCCTGCCTCTGGTCCAGTGTGGAGGGCCGGACCACATTCTCCATTGCTTCTAGGAACAAAGGTAGAGATTGACCTCTGTGACCCCAAGGTGTGGCGGTACACGCCTTTAGTCCTGATGCCTGGGCAGCAGAGGCAGATTGACCTCTGTGACCTCAAGGCGTGGTAGTATACGCCTTTGGTCCCAATGCCTGGGAAGCAGAGACAGGCAGATCTCTGTGAGTTCAAGGTGATGTAGCACACGCCTTTAATCCCAGCGCACGTGCTTGGTAACTCTCTACCACTGCTGCGTCCCTGCCTACTCCCGAGGCATCATCTGGGATAATGGGCAGCGGACCAATCCAAGAGTGACACGTCAGAAGCGAGGACTGTTTCCTTTATAAGGGCTGGGTTCCCCTCATTCTGGGTCTCCGCCATGTAAGCTTATGCTCTCCCTCTCAAGACGCATAAAGCTTTACTGCAAAAGAATCCTAAGTGTCCCGCGTCATTCTTGCGGGCGAGACGGTAGCGCGGGGCAGTCCAGGGCTTACACCGTCTGTTTCTCCTACCACTCCCCATCTCCATCCACCTCCTGTTCTCAGGCTTTCAGACTTGAACTGAAAGTGACATTGCTTTGTTAACGTTACTGGTTTGACATCATGCATAGCACATCATAGGACTTTGCCTCCATAGCCATGTGAACCAGTTCTTTATAACATCTCTTCCTCCACTCCTCCCTACTCTGTGGGCTCTATCTCTCTGCAGAGTTTGGTTAATGTATTGCTCTATCTGCAATCTGTCCTTGGCAGGTGGATTGAATACTGGGATTCAGTGGTTTTACTTTCTTCCCCTCAAAAGAACCATCCCTTGCCCATAGAAGCCCCATGAGTTCGCAAAGAAGAAGCATGGTTTTCTAGGGAGATGGCTCAGTGGGTAAATGAGGACCTGAGTTCAGATCCCCAGCACCCATGTGAAATCCGGGTATAGTGGCACCGCATTACCCCAGTGCTGGAGGCCACAGAGACAGGTGAATCCCAGGGCCTTTATGGCCAGTCAGGAAATTCTTTCAGTGAGAGATCCTTCCACAGAATAAAATAAAATGGAGAAACAATTGAGGAAGGTATAACATCAGCCTTTAGGTTCTACGTGTGCCTACGAGAAAGAGAACCCAGGTACACTCTACTGGCACACCAAACACACTCACACGCCCACCCACATACTCATACTCACACTCAGAGTTGGGGAGAGAATATAAATTTTAAGAATATTTTTTAAGATTGTTCACTTCTGCAGACTGAGATGTCAGCCACACCAAACACACTCTCCATACTCACATCTAGAGTTGGGGGTGAGAATATGAATTTTCAGAATATTTTTCAAGCTTTCTACTCCAACCATCTTGCTCACTTCGGTGGACTGAGATGTCAGCCTTCTGACTCTGCACCGGGACTTACACTGTCTGTTTCTCCCAATGCTCCCCTCCTCCACCTCCTGATAGGAAAGCCATTTTGTGGAGCAGGAGACCCCCATCTCCAGCTGCCATTTTTAACTAAAGAGTCTGGTGATTACATTTCTGCTTATTCCAGAACCCATAATTTACAGAACATTCTATCACTCTTAACTTTACAACTCAACAATCACGAAGTCTCCCTAGCTTTCTGTCATAGGCATATTGATAGATATGTCTACCCTTCCATAGGAACCATTTGGTAAGGAGGTGATACCCAGTACAGCTCCAACCCCTGAGGCAGGTCCATGGAGACCTTCCTCAATGGCAGTGTCTCTCAACCTTCCTAATGATGCGACCCTTTAATACACTTCCTCATGTTGTGGTGCCCGAAAACATAAAATTATTTCGTTGACACTTCATAACTGTAATTTTGCTAGTTATGAATCATAATATAAAGATCTGACGTGCAGGATATTCAATATGTGACCCCCAAAGTGGTCCCGGCCCACAGGTTGAGAACTACTCCTCCCTGGAGACTGAATTCCTCCTGAGTGACTCACACAGGTGCTGTTGCTCAGCTTTCATTTCCCCATATTTCCCAGGGTCTTTTTCTGGGTTCTTGAAGAGCTCCAAGTGCATTCGGTTTGCTTTGTTTATCTGTCAAGAAAATACAATGCTCTGTCAAGATAGACATGTCTGTTGAGCTTCCCTTAATTCTGGTGTTCCCGGCAAGTCATGATGATCTCTGCCTTGATTTTACTGGGGATAGCCATCAGGCTCACCATACTTTTCCCTTGCCCAGAGGATGAATGGTGCCGGAGGAATTGTCTGTAATCTGTCAATCATGTTTTAAATAAATGCTGATTGGCCAGGCAGGAAGTATAGGCAGGAAAACTAGACAGGAAGTAGAGATAATGCAATGAAAACAGGAGAATTCTGGGAAGCAGGAAGCTCCCTCCACCATTCCTGCCCAGACCACAGAGAAACAAGATGTAACCTGCACCGCTGAAAAAGGTACCAAGCCATATGGCTAACATAGATAAGAATAATGGGTTAATATAAGCTATAAGAGTTAACAAGAAGCCTGAGCTAATGGGCCAATCAGTTTTAAAATCTTATGGCATCCTGTGTGTGATTTTATTTGGGACTTGCCAGCTATGGGGTACCGGGCAGGACAGATACCCCAACAAGCTGGCTCTCATGCTACATATGGCGCCCACGTGGATAACTGCATCCACAGAAAGCCTGAGAAAGTTTGGAAAAGAATAGAGTAAAGCATGTTTTCTTGGTAGCAGCAATTTCTCAGGTCTGCTCTGCTTGCTAGAGGCAAGCAAATGCTCTCATCTAAGAGAGGCTTCCTGACTCAGCTTTAGCTGCAAAACCCTGCAGCTCCTTTAAGAGGTCCTGCTGCGAAACATTTAAATGATGTTGATGAAAAGCTGAACGCATGCTTTTCGGTTTTCAGCCATAGCACAAAAAAAGTTGCACTGTTTTAAAATGCTGGCCATCCTGCCAGGGCAATCTCTGACTCTTTCAGGCAGGCAGTCCGACTGAGTGTGATCTGTGAGCAGAATGATGTAGCTTGCTTTCTGGCAGGGACCTTGAAATGCCACAGAGTTGTGGCAATAAAAATGGCTCCAGCAGTACCTCTGCCATGAGGCTGGAAAGCTAAGGAATGGGCTGAATCTAGCCATCCATCAAAGCCACAGCTCTCCATATTGCTTAGTAAATTAAAGGCTCATGTGGTCAGAAAAAGAGAGATATACAGTAAAGAGAGATTCAAAGAGGAAGAAAACTTCTAAATGGTTTGCAGTGTGTTAAAAATATATGCAGGCTAAAGGTTAAAGTCATTAAAAATAAAAAAGAAAGAAAGAGAGAAGTAGGGTGTGGTGGTACACACCTTTAATCCCAACACTTGGGAGGCAGAGGTAAATTGACCTCTGAGACTTCAAGGGGCAGAGGTAGATTGACCTCTGTGACTTTAAGGTGTGGTAGTACACACCTTTAATCCCAATGCCTGGGAGGCAGAGACAGACAGATCTCTGTGAGTTCAAGGTGTTCTAGCATATCCCTTTAATCGCAGCACTGGGGAGGCAGAGACAGTGGGATCTCTGTGAGTTCAAGGACAGCCTGGTCTACAGAGTTATTCCAGGTCAAAGATATGCAGAGAACCTGTCTCAAAAAGTAAAAGTAAAAATAAAAGAAATAGAGGTTAAAGTAAAGTCACATAAAGATGGAAAATAAACAGAGAATCTTGATACTGTATGCCATTATGCTCTCTTTGAATTGTTTGAATGCTGAGGAAGGAGCAACAGCTGCTAAAAGATATTTGCTTATAAATGCTGCTGAATTAATCCAAGATATATATTTTGAAAATACCTTGGCTTCAAAATTGAAGTAAAAAAGTATGCTACTTTGGAGAAGAGATTTTGCTTTTGTTTCCACTGAAAATGAGAGGCTGTGGCTTCTTTCTGAGCTAAGAAAAATCAGATTTGATCAAGGAAGACCACCTGAGAAATCCCCGGTAGAAACAGATGGCCTGGGTGTCTGAATTCTACATCCAGAACTGATTCAAGACTGCTGCCTGAGATGATCGAGACTCACAGGATACTTCAGTCAGGACTTGATTATAACTCTAAATTTTCTTTAGGTCTCCATAAGATTATCAGTGCCCCCAATCAGCAGGAAGTAGCCTGAAATACTATGCCCACAATCCCAAAAAATGAACTATGGATAGTTTCTCTTGGTTTTTTTTTTTTTAAGAGGGTGAAGTGGTGTGGGAGAATTGTCTGTAATCTGTCAATCATGTTTTAAATTAATGCTGATTGGCCAGGCAGGAAGTATAGGCAGGAAAACCAGACAGGAAGTAGAGGTAATGCAATGAGAACAGGAGAATTCTGGGAAGCAGGAAGCTCCCTCCACCATTCCTGCCCAGACCACAGAGAAGCAAGATGTAACCTGCACCACTGAAAAAGGTACCAAGTCATATGGCTAACATAGATAAGAATAATGGGTTAATATAAGCTATAAGAGTTAACAAGAAGCCTGAGCTAATGGGCCAATCAGTTTTATAATCTTATGGCATCCTGTGTGTGATTTTATTTGGAGCTTGCCAGCTGTGGGGTACCGGCGGGACAGATACCCCAACAAGCTGGCCCCTCATGTTACAGATGAACTAACCAGTTTGTTGGCCTTCTTTCTTATTTCTGCTCCCCCTCACAGAGTCTCCCTTACACTCTAGTCACTTCCTACATCTAATGTTTTATCGTCCTGCCAACTCCAGAAGAAAACTGTGAAACCACCCTCCACTTCTGCCCCATTTTTACACTGAATTTTCCTTCTTAGGAAACTGAGATTCAGCGTGACTTTTTTCCTGGCACCACCCAGTCAACCAGTTGACCGTATCACAGTTTGAAGCAGGCCACTAGGTTACCACAGTGTCGTCTGTTTTCTGTTTCCTTGGTTTTAAGGCTAGTTTCTGGATCTGCTCCTCATGACCTTCCAGGGCCTCTGGGTGTGGTCCATCAGCTCTTGGAAACCTGAGATATCAGCAAAGAGGCAGCTGCTGGCCTACCTTTTCATTCTCTGTTTGTGACGTGGGGTCCTCTATACGGGTAAGCATGTGGTCTGCAGTCTGACCAGGGGTCTGCACGCTGCTTTTGGGAGGATGTGTCCTCAGGGCTGGTGTCTGTGGAGCCTGGCAGTGCAAAAGAGGCACACCTTCCCCAGGAGCCTGTCTAACCTGCCTGTCTGGTGCCATAGATCCTAGGAAGACTTACTAGCCTGGTTTCTGCCTCTCTCTGGTGGCCTTGCCCATCTGTGGAAAGGCTCCTGTCAAGAGCTACAATTGCCTACAGTAGCCTTACAAGGGCTTCTTCTCTAGCCAAGTCAGTGATTGAAATGATTCCCAGCCTTTCTCTAAGGAGACGAAACCCACTTTCAGATTTCTTAGCTGTTTCCAGAGCCACAGCATATTTTACTGCTGGGAGGACAGATGCCTGCTCAAGTGTCTGATGAAGATACTTAAGCTTTATTGTTATTTGACATTCATTAGGGAACCGTCTTCCGTAGGCAAAACACAAGACATTTCTTCAAACAGGAGCCATAAAAGGACTAATGATGGGTCATAGGCCAGATGGTATGGAAACAAGATGAACCAAGCCCTCGGGCTGTACCAGCTCATGCTTACCCACACTGCCTTTGACAGCAGTGAGAATTGGGTGGGGGGGAGAAAGAAACAGATATGATTTCAGGGTGCCAGCAACATAGCCCAAGGATGGCATTGCAGAAATACAGAGCTACACATGATGCAAGGTCAG
Organism: Myodes glareolus; assembly: GCF_982192425.1. NCBI lineage: Eukaryota > Metazoa > Chordata > Mammalia > Rodentia > Cricetidae > Myodes > Myodes glareolus. Next base: position 60,275,850 of record NC_142029.1, read on the forward strand.
TGGCAGTATTATCCAATGGCCCTTGGCAGACAAGGGTCTGGGGAACTCTTCGTTGAATTAATGATCAAGTTCCCTCTACCTTGAATAATGTTTACTTGGTTCTGATTATATGCTGGCAAACTCCCTGTGGTATTACAGCAGCTCAAAGTTGGCTATTGCTTGCTCTGTCCCTTAAGTCATAATGATAAGGATGAAGAAAGAAATTTTACCAAGGACACACGCCTCATCAGTAATGCTGAGGGGATTGAGTCTCCTATCTACAACCATTTCCTTATGTCTCAAGAATCCTAAATACAGGTACTTTTTACCTCTAACATAGAGTGTGTAAAGAATTCAGTGAGGAAAAATATACCTACTATAGGTATTTTTATATCTATGCCTATTTTATAATTATACACAATTACAGGGTGAGAAAATACAACCCAAGTTCTCCCTGCTTTTGCTGGATGAAACTGGAGATTCCTTTCCCATTTTCTGACTGGCTTCTCGGGCACTAAATGAAAATGGGAAAAGCCAGAGAGAGAGGGAACAGGGGCCTGTGAGCATCATCACATACCAGGTAGGCAGGCCTCACTTAGATGCGGGGAAGAGAGATAAGGCTAACTTGCCACAGGGGTTTGAAACTTAGCTATCAGGAGGGAGGATGGCAGTGAGGATCCCCTCCAGATTGAACGTCTCTGATGCTGTAAGCTACATCTCCCCGGAAAGCATCTCTCTTTGACAAATGAGGTCATGGATTTTGCAACAGTAGCAGGAAAATACTATTTATCGGGTTCATGTACAATGGGGCAGTTTATCTCGAGAGCAAGGCTTTCACGATGTCTCCAGATATCTTCATGAGGCGATGCTGATGTTTTCTGCACCAGCGCCTGTGTTTTCTGACCACCTATGCTTTGGACTCTGTTTTCCTCTCCCCTCTTACCAGCCCTGCACCCCCATCACTTCATTCCAAGCTTACTATATGTGCCTATAAATAAAGGGGGTGGCGGATCTCCTTCATGTTGAGAATATCATTTCCAGTTGCTAACGCTACTTCCTTTATTGGGAAGAAGCACAGGAAAGCACGCTGGCCAGTACCCATTCAGAGGGAAGAGGCTGAAGTCTTCCTGCGACTCATTTCATTCCATCTGGAGGCTATGTCTTGATGAGTTCTTCCTACTGGAGTTCTACCTTGATGTTAGTGAGGGATTCCTGTGTTTTAGGGGGGTACAAACTTCACATCATAAAATATGGGAATCACCTGCTGCTCCCAACCACGAAGCCATGCTGTCATATTAAAGAAATAAGCCAAGCAGATGTGAGTGAACCCACAACCCCAGCGTGGCTTCATTTTAATGCTAACTGTCCTATTTGGAGCAAGAGTAATTAGAAGAAAATCAGCAGCGAGTTAGGGGAAAAGAATTGCTGAGGTTTATAATTACTTGGGGTAGAAAGAGAATCCAGGATCCATTTACTGAGAGTCTCATTAAAGTCTCCATTAGGAGATGCAAGCTGCAGCCATCAGAGGCAGAGAAAAAGTGGGGGGAGGAGGCATCTGTGAGGGAAGCTAGGGTGAGTTCTGTGGTCACTGCGTCAGAAGAAGCCTGAGGTTCTGTTCTGACCACACTGTCCATGTCTGACAGTCAAGGTCAGAGAAGATTTGCAATAAATATTCTTGTCCATTTATTCACCTGTCCATCCCTCCCACTTCCTTTTTTGGTTTCCTCTGGTAAGTCCTCAATAATGAACACTATCTCATTTGTCTCTTAACCCTCCTTCCTGGATGTGGCTGAGATTGGTCTTATTTATTTATCTGTCTGTCTATTTATTTATTTATTTATTATTCTTTCTAGATTCGAACATGTGTATCTCTCAGCGACTCTTCCATGTCACAGTTTCCCTTCTGTGAACATCTTGTGTCCTTTAAACAATAGTATGTTAAACTCTAAGACCCACCCTGCCAGCACAGGACTTTAGAATATGGCCTTATTTAGAAATGATGTTGCTGCATATGGACTGTTTGGATCTTATTAGATTAGTGTGGTCCTAATCCAGTCTGTCTCATGTCCTTTTAAGAGGCAACACAGAGACACAGGCTCAAGAGGATGGAGATAGAGACAGATAGGCTGTGGTTACCAGTCAAGGGCACGAAATCAGAACATACAGGATTGTTCAGTGTAGGTTTCAATGGAAGTGTGGCCCCACTAAGACCTTGAAGTGGTTTCGTTAGCCAGTGGCTAGTGACAGTACATTTCTGTCGTCTGTGGTAACTTGTCATACCAATGCAAAGACACAAGTGGACACCCTCATGACAAATGTCCACTAGAGGACTGGGACGGGAGGTCAGTAGCAGGTTCTACAGGAATAAAAGATGAAGAAGGTCAGATTCCTGCTCTTTGAGTGACATATAGTTTTGTTTCATTTTTGGTAGGAGAACAGCCAGCCACAATTCACACTTACCTGCAGCAGTTATAAGTGAATGTGCCAACTGGAGGGCGGAAAGGCAAAGTGAAAATACGTGTCCAGGGAGGCTTTGGGGTGAAGTTAGAGCTTCAGCTGAACTTTGAGGATGCCTGGATTTGACGAGGAAATGTGGACAGAAAGGCACCATTAGGAAATGGGAACAGTTCATAGAGAGGTGTGGTCAGGGAGGAGCAGGGTATGCATTGACATGCTAAGTGGCTACTGTAGTAGATGATGGCCTAAGTAGGGCATAGACTTCAGTAGGAAAAACTGATGAGGCAAGGGTTTGAGCTTGGAATACAGTGGATGTCTACTTATGTCTTGATAATCTGAAGAGCCATTGGTAGCAGAAGTGCCTCCTGAATTAACCTTCCCACACGAAGACCAGAGCATCCTGGGTACTTTGTGGGTCTTTTGTTGAAGAAGTCAAGTAAAATGTACCATGTGTGAGTTCTAAGTAACTCCACTGCCTCATCACATGGCTGATTCCCAGAAAGGAAGGCTTTCTTTATTGTTGGACCAGGTTCTCTCTCAAATGATGATTTCACCCTGGGACTAGCTTTGGGTAGAAGTGGCAATGTCCCACCATGTGCTATGTATCTGAGCAATGCCCAGTCCCTACAGATAGAGGCTTGCCTTTCCCTTTCCAATGGTTCTTTCCCACTTGCTTTGTGGCCCTCTCCTGGGAAGTCTTTCATCTGTAATCTTGACTAGCCCATACTGTGTTGGATAGTTTTATGCTGACTTGACACAAGTGAAAATCATTTAAGAAGAGGGAACCCTAGTTAAGAAATTACTGTGTAATTTCTTAATTGGGCTGTAGGCAAGCCTGTTAGGGCATTTTTTAAATTAGTAATTGATGAGTGAGGAGGACCCAGCCCACTGTGGGTGGTGTCATCACTGGACTTGTGGTCGTGGATTCTATTAGAAAGCAGGCTAAGCAAGCCGCGAGGAGAAAGTTAGTAAGCAGCACCCATCCGTGGCCCCTGCATCAGCTCCTGCCGCCAGGTTCCCGTCCTGTTTGAGTTTCTGCCTTGACTTCCCTCCTTGATGGACTGTCACCTGGAAGGATAAGCTGAAACAAACCCTTTCCTCCCCAAGTTCCCTTGGCCATTGTGTTTCACCACAGCAATAGAAACCCTCAGACATGTACCTTCCTGTCACTCTACTTGGAAATTTTGTGTAGTCAATGGTCTTGTTAGCCTATGACTATAGTCTAAGTTACTTGGAAAGCTGGGGTGGGAGCCTTGTTTATGCCAAGAGTTCACTACTAGCTTGAATAATAGTGAGATTCTGTATCATAAAAACAACAAAAAAAATGAGTAAAAATTTTGTTTCTCATTCGCTGAGTAAAGAACCAACTCCCTCATTGTTAACCCTGACTCCAAAGCTCCTCTTCAAGGTTCTTTCCTTTTATAATGTGCTCATTCAATTTTGAATGCTTACTATGACATAGTTACTGGGATAAGAATTGGACATCAGGACATACAGTAGCTGCCCAGGACCCTGATCTCTCACAACCCAGTATAAAGTCAAAAGTGGCAACTACTATTTATATAATTGATATTCAATTATGATAAATGCAAGAAAAGGAAAGAGCAGATAATTGTGAAAAGGAATGAGGAGGAGGGTTTTCTTACTCTGGAGAGGAAAATTAAGAGAGGAAAAGATGCCTATTTTGTGAAGGGCTAGGGTATGGATATTTTAGAAAGGGGGAAGTGAGCATGTGCAGAGAAGTACTTTGTTAAGTTCAAAGAATTGAAAAGGAGACCAGGATGGATGGATGGTAAGGGAAGCCAAAGAGTAACTTGATGTATGTCATTCAGAACATCAGGCCCTAAAAGATCAGGGATATATTCTAAAGACAGTACAAAATCATTTAAATGCGAAATATGTGAAATAATTTTGTTTAACTTTAACTGTGTGAATTTCCCAGTAGGAAGAGTGAAGTCAGGAACCAATATTGGAGACACAGACAGGTATGGTTATAGGGATGGAGACAAGTTCATGGAGTGGAGCCAGGTTTGGAGGTGGTATGAGAAGTCCTTCTGTATATGTGTTGCTTTTTTTTTTTTTGGTTAATGAATGAAGAAGCTGCTTTGTCCTATGACAGAACAGAATAGAGCTAGGCAGGAAAACTAAACTGAATGCTGGGAGAAAGAAGGTGGAGTCAGAAAGAAGCCATGTAGTTGCTGCATAAGACAGACGCCCCCTCTGGAGCCTGCCGGAACTTTGTCAGTAGGCCATGACCTTGTGGTGATACACAAATTAATAAAGATGGGTTAGTTTAGAATATAAGACCTAGCTAGAAATATGCTTAAGCTATTGGCCAAGCAGCTCTGCAAATAATACAGTTTCTGTATGATTACTTCAGGTCTGGGTATCTGGGAATGAAGGAAGAGCTTCTGACTCTTAAACAGGACTGGTTTGCACTTTGCAGAGAGAAAGAGTGCTGAGGGCAAAGGATACACAAATGATTGTAGTCCCAGTAATAACTTAGGTAAAGACTTCTAAAGAGGGAAGGGGTGTGGGAGGGTAATATTACAGTTTAGTTTTAAGCACAAAGATTTTGAGATTCTTGCAAGATTTCTGTATGTAGATTAAAGCATGATACTGAACATATGGATTTGGCTCTCTGAGGAATGCCTAGGTTGACTTTACATTGTGTGTGGAGACAGATGAATGGATGAGACCCCTGATGACCACACAAGGAGAAGGGAAAGACTAGCTAATCTCTGAGAGGCACTAACATTTAGGGGTTGGGTAAAAGAAAATTCAGCACAGGAGATAGAGATGCAACAACCAAAGGATGGCCAGGAGATGGGCTTCCGTAGGGTCAAAGGGAGGAGCTGTTTCAAGAATGGAGCATTAGGGCTGGAGAGAAGACTTGGTGGTAAAGTAATTGTTATGTAAGCATGATAGCCTGAGTTCAGATCTCCAGCATCCATGTAAGAGCTGGGTGTAATGGCACGTGTCTGTAACCTTTGTGCTGGCGGGCAGAGGCAAGCAGATCTTTAGAGCTGGCTAGCCAGAAAACATAGCCAGTTGTTGAGCTCCATGTTCAGTAAGAAACCCTGTCTCAATACACACACTCACACCCACACTCACACACATGCATGCATGTACACACGCTAGATATTACTGAGAAGCTGAGTGAGATAGGGCTTCAAACATCTGTGGACTCTGGTAACACAGCAACGAGTCCTAGCCTTCACCACGGCAGCTCCTTCTGCTCCTGCTTTGCCACACTTTCCATGTCTGTTGCTGCTGATTGTTGGATCATTCTTTGGGCAGTGCAGGTAGACAGGCAGTTTATTTGGTCCTTGCAGGAATTCCATCATGTGGATGTTGTTATCACTACTGTTCTGACTATACAGAGATGGGTGCAGGCTTGCAGAACTCAAAAGCACCTTGCCCCAGTCTTCCGTCTTTATTTTGCATGCCTTCACCATCATTTGTTACAAAATCAGCAAAGTTCAGAGTTGAAAGAGACCTTTGAAATGTCTGGTATTCATTCACGTTTTTAATTGGAGAAACTGATCTTAAAAGTGGGAGTAATTCATGCTCATTTGCTACCCCCTAAAGCTCACTGCCAGAGTTCTATAAATATCTCTCCTGTAACCATACAAGAACAAGATGAGAGTTTTGCAACAGAGACACTCAAACCTCAGCAGTGTGACCTCCATCTAAGATGCACTGCTTACAAGCAAAGAAGTGAGGACCTGAATCCGGGACTCGCTGGACCCAAAGTTTCTTTTGGCTTCCTGTGCTCTAGCAATATTCTAAGGATGTGAGAAACCAGGAGCTAGAAGCAGACTCCCTGTTTCTGGCCCCTCATACAGACCGTCAAAAAACCCCACCCATCTGTTATACAGGGCGTTTAGGGCCCACCTTTCCTCATTGGTCCAGATTGTACAAATTGAGAATGACATACATATGAACAGATACTTAAATTTCGTCCACCAACCCTGAACTTCCTGCTCCATCTTAGCTGTCAAAGCTCTCAGCTACTCCATCTCACTGGGCTGGTCCTCATCTGTAAGCTGTCGTCTTTCCCCTCAGCCCGCCTGCTTCCTGCCTCCCTCATTTCCGAGCTGAGTCGCTTCCTCATTACAGCTCCTATTTGCGTAAGATCAACTTTAAGTTCCTTTTATCTCTACTCCGAGCTTCCTTAAAAAAAATCTTCCCGGATCTTTGATTGGTTGTTGTTTGATGCCTTTTTTCAAAGGCAGCCTGACAAAGTCTTTTCAGGGCTTTTGCGGCCCTGTTCAATTAGAGCTAAGGCTTCAGCCAGCCGTCTCCTTTCTGATTTGGGGTCATTCAGTGTGTACAGTTAGACTCTTAGCTCATACGTTTCTTTGCTCTTGGCTTATTAAGTCCACTTCCTTCAGAAATGGAGCTCTGTTTTTTTTCCTATAAAAATTCATCTTTAATTATCATTATAAGTATGCATTCTTGGTGGCTTACAATGACAGTTATACGGTTGATACACAAAACATGAGAAAAACAGCATAATGGGAGAAACCATTGTTTAACCTCAAGGTTTCAGTCTGTCACGGCAGGGAGGGTGTGGCAGAGCAACGGATGAAGTGGAAGATAGGAGGCAGAGAGAGGAAGAAGGACCAGTAAGAATCCCCAAAAGCAGCACTTCACTTCCTCCAGCTGGCCCCCTGCTCCTAAAGCTTCTAGCACCCAACGGTGACACCAACTGGAAACCTGCTACCATGTGAGCTGGTGCAGGACATTTAATAGTCAAGCCACAACATCAGACTAGGTGACCATGATATCTTTACTGGTTGTGACATCACTCAGGCCTCTGGGGGAGGGGCAGATGGAGTGAGGTACCACTTGTGGGCAGCCTTGGGGACTCGACTCTTTCCCTTTGCCATTCTTGTTTCCCATCCTTCATTCTCTTTTCTCTCTTTAAAAAAGATTGTGTGTGTGTGTATGTGTGTGTGTGTGTGTGTGTGTGTGTGTGTGTGTGTGTGCCTGCAGACATGTCTGTGCACCACGGGCATGCAGGGCCCATAGAGGCCGGAGGAGAGTGGTGGATCCCTGGGAACTGAAACACAGATCGTTATGAGCTGATGGATGGGCGCTGTGAAACTGAACCTGGCTCTTCTGCTCTAACCACGGAGCCGTCTCTCTAGTTCCCGACTATTTATTTCCATTCTCCTTTTTCATCCTTCCCCAATGTTCAACCTCCTTCCTCCCGTTCCTCCCCATTCTCGCTGACTTTCTGCCATACCATAGGAGGATAGGCGAACTACTCTTAGGAAAATGGTTGCCATGGTGAGAGAATGAGGAAAAGGGCTGGGATTCTGGTTGAGGCTAATTTCTTCCTCTGTCTGGCATCGCCTCTATTTTATCTAAGGTAAAATAAACGCTACTCATCTGAAGAGTCATTTTTTTTTCTTAAACTTCTGCCTGGCCTTCTTGAGTCTATCGAAGAAATTCATATTCTGTATATTAACCTAAATTTTGTTACACTTCTTGCCACCTAATACCATGGCCTTATTATGCTAACCCTTTGCCCGCCTGGATTATGTCACAAAGAATTCTGCATTAACTTGACAAGAAAGAGCTTAGGGCCCAAATTTACTTCTCTCTAATTCCTAGATGGAGGAGTGGGGAGTGCATAATAAAGTCCCATTTCATCATAACATATAATTCAAATAAAGTTGGTGTAAATAAGATGAAACCATTCCAAATAACATGCTCTGAATGACAGGCCAGCGCAAGATAATGAGGACTTAGAAAAGAAATCCAGTCCCTATGTTCAGGAAGCATAGATTTTACTGAAAAACAAAACAAAGAAAAACAAAAGCTGTTAGAGCTCCCAGCAGGATCTGCACAGAGGCTCAGAAGTGTCAGGATAAGGAATTGGGGAACAGTCTTCAATCAAGCCCTCTTCTCTAATTTGCATATGACCCAGAAGTACAGAACTTGAATCTTACTCAGAGTTGGGCTCAGATATAGGCACACATGCTTTTGGACCCCAGTGGATCCTGGGTTAGGACAATGACAGTGTAGGTGTTGGGTGCCACAGTGAGTCCTGGGTGAGGACAATGACAAGGACGGTGTAGGTGATGGGTGCAGTGTGGGTCCTGGGTGAGGACAATGACGGTGTAGGTACCAGGTGCAGTGTGGGTCCTGGGTGAGGACAATGACGGTGTAGGTGCTGGGTGCAGTGTGGGTCTTGGGTGAGGACAATGACGGTGTAGGTACCGGGTGCAGTGTGGGTCCTGGGTGAGGACAATGACGGTGTAGGTGCTGGGTGCAGTGTGGGTCCTGGGTGAGGACAGTGACGGTGTAGGTTCAGTGGAGCCTGAGTGTGGAAAGTGCCATGTTGTTCATGTGTGGGCAAGGCTGTCCTTGAACCCATCTCAACCTACCCTCCATTCTGGATTGCTCTCTCTCTCTCTCTCTCTCTCTCTCTCTCTCTCTCTCTCTCTCTCTCTCTCTGTGTGTGTGTGTGTGTGTGTGTGTGTGTAAGATAATGTAGCAAAATTTAAAAAACCCACAGTTTTGGAGAAGTACAGGTATAGTGATACTGGGCTTAGTGACCAGTGCTTTGAACAGAGCAAAGAAGGTCGCTATGACTTCTGCACTTCATCTCAACCGAAGCGTGGAAAAGTTGTAGCTGTGAAGCAGATTAGTGACAAAGAGGAGGTGGTTCGAAGCCTGGTAGGAGTGGTGGATACATGTTGTTCACAAAGAACCCTTTGGAAGTTTCCAGCTTGTCTGTGGAGCTGATGCTAAGAAAGACAAGGCCACTGAGATGTGATAACATCCCTGCGCATTCACACATTGAGCTGGTTAAACATATGCACATTTGCACCTCTTAAATTCAGCACCACAGCTGACCAAAGTGAGTCCATGGAAAAAAGAAAATTGGCATCAGAAATTGTATTTAGCTTTCATACAGCATAGCAGAGAAGAGAGAAATATTTGCCCATCAGAAAAGGAGAATGGAAGGGATATTTATATTTGAAAATGTACAAATGATTTCATAATTTTTAGGTTGCTTGCTTAGCTACCGAGAAAAGATATTAAAATAATAAGAAAAGTCTGAACGGAGAGGAGAAACAAAAGAATGAAAAAACTGGCATTTAAAGAGTCAACTAGATATTCCTCTGGCTATGGTACCTTTCTTTTTCCCCTACTGGAAAATTATGGGACCAAGACATCACAAGGCCAGTGTGGGGTTTTATAAGTGACAGCATCATTTGCAGCTGAGCTGTGTGTGCCTTGGGATCAAGGGAAGAGATGCCAAGGACAGTATCAAACAGCACATTGTGACTTGCTGGGCTAGAGCATCGATGGCCGAGAAGGATGGACTACAGAGTAAGATGTAGCAGCCTGGACTGAACCTGAGACAATAAACTACCCAATCCAAAAGCCATGAAAACCAGAAGGGATGAGGAGGCCTGTCACTTCTTTAGTGGGACTGTTGGCAAGAAGTGCCACAGACTGTATTAACAGGACATAAGATGGCATCTGCACATAATGGGTCCATGGGATGCTCAGCTTTGTAAGTATGAGAGTAAAACAAATGGCACCCTGCCATGAAGTATATCGCAACTGAGTTCTAAGTCTGCTGATGCGTAAATACTCAATTGAGAGGATCCTGAAATAAATAAGAGAAGGGGCTAGCCTGGTCTGGTGAGGTTTACTGGGAAGGATAGACAAGGTAGAGATTGAGGTTTGAGACACTCTGGTAAAAGGGTAGGGTGGGAGAAAGACAGTGTCTAATGAAAAGAAAGGGGGATTCTAGTTTCAATTCTGTCAATATATCCATCCATATGGTGTAAGAAAGATCTAGATATACTGAAATCAGTGTCTTTCTTGGATTTACAGAGAACTGTGGCCCGAGGGTGTCTGGGTTTCTTGTGCTGTCGCTGCAGTACAGCACTCAGAAAAGTAAACTAAAGGGGAGAGGGCTAACATTTGCTGACGGTTCCAGGTACAGTCCATCACGGCAAGAAGTCAAGCAGCAAGAGCTGAAGGCCGCTGGCCATACTATGTCCATATCAGAAAAGAGTAATGGATGCTTGCATCCTGTTGCTCAGCTTCTTCACATACACTGCCTGTGGTTCTCTGCCTAGGGAATAGAGCCACCCAGCGTAGGCGATTCTCTGCCTAGGAAATAGAATCACCCAGCGTAGGCTCTTCCCATGTCAGCTAACATAATTGGGATATTTTCTCACATATAGGCCGTAGGCCCCCCTAATCTAAGCGGTGTTTCATTGAGACTCCCTTTTCGGGAAATTCCAGATGCTACCAGCTGTCAATTTATACCAACTCTCAGGCAGGGAAACTCAGTTTCCAAATTTAGACACAGAAATTCTACAGACGGAGAAGCTATGAGCGCTCAACATTATAGGGATATCAAATGGGTGAAGGGCTGGGATCCATGCATCTACTGGGGTAATCCTGAGATCCCTGGAGTCTACAGTCTTAGGGTTCTCCCATGTTTGTGTTTCTTCTTTCTAGGAACCCTGCCATATATTTACACTAAAATACTAAAAGATTTTGCTGTGGCTCTGGCCAGGGAAGAATAGTCATCGTGCAACATGCTAGAACCTTCTCTGAAGCAGAGGCCACACTCCAGAGAGAGGGAGAAAGAGAGAGAGGGAGGGAAGGAGGGAGAGAGAGAGAGAGAGAGAGAGAGAGAGAGAGAGAGAGAGGAAAGAGAGACCTGTGTTCAAGCAAGACACCTGAAACTTTATGCCAACTGTGGAAGAGAAACTTTTCTCCAGCCTTCTTTTTTATTTTATTTTACATTCCAACCTCAGTTCTCCCCCCCATCGACCCCTCCTCCCACCGCCTGCTTCTCCCTTGCCTACGCCCTAAGGTGGATGAGTCCACAAGGTACCACCGAGTCTGAGGGACCAGATGTGCCAAACTTCAGCCTGAAGCTGCAGGGGAGAAAGGATGATGAGCTATGTTCCTGAGGGAGAATCAGGAACACATGTCAAGTCCAAGACAAGTATGGTCTCATACTAAAAGACAAAAACTTCACGGAAAGGGTGTAGTTTGATCCTCCACCCCAACCCCTGATCACCACACCAGTAGTCCTGAGTGTAGTAAGAGAGAAAGAGCAGCAAGACACAGACTCTTGCTGAGAAGCAATGCATAGGGTGGTTCCTAAGACAAGAGATGGGGACAAAAACAAGGACACAGGACACATGTGGAATTTCAGGCCCTGGCATTTATAGCTAACACAGACATTAAATAGTGAGACTTCCGGCCACATTAAAATAAATCTTGACATGAAAGGACCATTTGCCTTGGTTTCTATTATATAATACATCTTATTCAATTAACAAAGAACATTACAAAATATGCCAAGTGTGAAGTTTGAAGATACAAAAATAATCATCAGTACATATATGGGACAGATGCTAAAAATATCTGAGAATTTAAGATAACTATTATTAATTTTAAGGGCATCGACTGGAAAATTAGACAAGATACAAAGACAGGTAATGAAGCAAAGAGATGAAAACACTAAAGAGGAATCAAGAGGAAATTATAGAAATCAGAAGCAGGGAAAAGTGGAGAGTTGCTTCAAGAGGTAATCTAGACTCAACATGGCTGAAGAAAGAATCAGTGAAACTGAAGACAGAGACTTCTCAAACTGAGACATTAAGGGAAAACATAATGAATACAGAATCAAGTATCAAAAACTGTGAGATAATACCAAAAGTATAATGTAAGTAAAATTGGAAAACATGGAAGAAAAGAAATATTCCAGGTAACAATGTCTGTGAACTTTCCAGAATTAATTACACTGACCAAACCAAACCATGGATCTAATGGGCTGTGAAAAAAGAAAAAGAAAAAGAGAAAATCTTGAAGTAAGCAGAAAACAGCAACAACACAAAATCATGAAACCACTGCGAAGTTTAAAAGATAAAACTTATAATGGACTGCCTTCAGAAATTCTGAAAATGAGAAGAGAGTGGAATATTAGTGTTTAGAGAAAAATTCTGCCAATGTAGATGTCTCTGTCCAGTGAATTTACTCTTTGCAAGCAAAGTTAGAGTGTTCCCAATCCTGACATCATAGACATATGGAAGCAAATTAATGACCACTGTATACTGTTAGAAGGAGCCACTAGTTTGTTCCCAGCTGCTTAGCCCCGAAACTAATCACACAGAAACTGTATTAATTAAACCACTTCTTGACCCATTAGCTCTAGCTTCTTATTGGCTAACTCTTACATATTAATTTAACCCATTTCTATTAATCTGTGTATAGCCGCCTGGCTGTGGCTTACTGGCTAAAGTTCCCAGGGTCTGTCCCCGCAGGCTCCATCGCTTCTCTCTGACTCCACTCTTCTTTCTCCCAAAATTCTGTTTAGTTTTCTCTGCCTACTTCTGCCCTGCTATTGGCTCAAAGCAGTTTCTTTATTCATTAATGGTAATCACAGTGTATAGGGGGAAATCCTATATCACCTTCACTTTTCTATTTAAATAAAAAGGAAGGTTTTAACTTTAACATAGTAAAATTACATATAACAAAACAGGTATCAAGCAATAATTATAGTTACAACATTTATATCTACTTTATCTTTTATCATAACTAAAGTTAACTATAACTATAAATTCTTCAACTCCATCAAAGACTCCAGAAGTATATATTACCTAAGAAAACAGGAACTACATTGTAAGCAACTTCCAAAACTCTAGAATTGACAGAGACATCTCACTGCCTGGACAGTCACCCAAAGTTCTTCGGTACCATTGGAGCATCCATCTTCAGCCTACAGACCCATAGTATCCAGCAGCCTTTCCCATGAAGTAGGAAATTTCAAAGACAGTTCCACCTATATTGGCAGTTTGTCAGTCATTTTCTTCTGTGTCCTGCAGAATGTCTGGTAGACTCTTACATGAAACAGGAACCTTGAAGAACCATCTCACATTTAGGCAAATTCAGCAGTCATTTCTCTGTGGGTCCTGCATGTCCAGTTCATCAAGCAGTTCAGGCAAGAGCAGTTTCTTGACCAGATGGCTAACCAACACCACAAGGAACCTCTTCAATGCCCATCTTCCTCTTGAAGTAACTGGTACTGCCAGGAGCAGATGTGTCTCATGGTCATGAAAAGTCCTAATTTCTTAAAACATTTAAGTGCCATATTCTGAGGGTCTCTGAAAGATTTGAAGAATACCTAACTGAAATATGTCTCTATATATCTAGAAAACCTAATTAGCATGACTACAAGCTTGACTATTATAGATGACTATCTATTAACCTATATTTCTTAATTATACATTATATTTTTAAATGAACTGTACAAACACAATACCTTAATCAAAGCAGAAATATATATATATATTATAACAAAATTGACCTTAAATTTGTATCAATAAACCAAGATCCATACCCATGCAAATCTTTATAGTATATCCCCTTTTAAATATAAAGAAACATTTATAGACAATATTTGGGAATGTGGCCATAGTTCTGCCCAAACTTCTTCTTGCTGTTTATTGGGCAAAGTAATTTTTTGAGGAGTGTTCAAGACAATCTTTATTCCCAGTGTTAGTGCCTGGCAGATTCCATCACTTCTCTCTGACTCTACCCTTCTTTCTCCCAACATTCAGTTTAGTTTTTCCTGCCTACCTCTGCCTTGCTATTGGCTCAAAGTAGTTTCTTTATTCATTAATGGTCATCACAGCATACAGAGGGAAATCTCACATCAGTATATGACTTTATGCCCACAAAATGCAATAATTTAGATAAAATGGGTCAGTTACTTCTTTTAGTCTGTTTAGGGCCAATAAAACATAACGTCTGTTACCCAGTAATCTATGAGGAATAGAAATTTGATTTCTCACAGTTATGGAGGTTATAAAGCATCTGCTGAGGACAATATTTTCATGTCCTTACATGGTAGAAAGAGGAAGGGCCTAAAAGGGGTGAACTCTGTGAGCTTACAAAAGAGCAATAAAGATGTGACTGGCCTCTGATGGTGTTATGAGGATTCCACATTTAAAATCACCCCCTGCTAGTGCTTACCTCCCAACTCTGTGCACTGTGATTAGGTTGCAACACATTAATTTTGAGACACACATTCAGACTGTATCATGTATCATGCTTTAAAGACAAAGTTGTTCAAATACACATGGAGAAGTAATATTAATAGGCTTACATATGTTAAGAAAATTGACTTAATGTATAATAACCTTCCAAAAGAGAAAACAAATACAGATGCTGTTATTGGTGAATATTATCTAATATTTTAGGAAGGAATGATACAAATTCTCCACTATTGCTTCTAGAAAAGTAATTGGGGGGTAACATTTCTTACCTCACTTAATCAGCCAACATAATCTTAGTATTAATACCAGATAGGAGAATATAAAATAGATCACTTCTCAGGAGTACAAACGTGAAAGTTTTTAACAAAATATCATCAAATCAGTCAACAATGCATTCAAGAAGTTACAAATCATGACCAAATGGGTTTTTTTTCTCTCACTTAAAAGAGAATTCAAGGCTGAGTTACTATGAGTGGAACTATTCCTTCAGCTATAGGAACTATACCATCAGGTGATGGTACATAAGAGTTAGAGAAAGCTGCAAAGTAAGAGCAAGAAGGCATCATGGGTATATTTGCCCCTCTACTCTAGACTATGAAGGTGGTATGACAAGCTGTCTCAAGCTCTTGTCTCTATGACTCTCCAGAAGTGACAGCCTAAAACCTGGACTTGTAATCCAAATAAGCCTCTTTCATATGTTGTGCTTGGTCCAGATATCAGATTTTGCAGCAGCAGAAGTGAAACTAAAACACTTTGCCTGGTTACAGGATTTACTAAAACGTTTCCATTATAGCATTGCAGTGTGTGTGTGTGGGCAATTGAATAGACACATAGCCTGAGGGGGCAGAACAGAGTCTGAAAACAGGATCCCAGACAAACTGATATTTGGCAAGGGACTGATGACAACTCAATAAAGAAAGGCGTCTAGACATTGAGAGATACAGATCTTTTATCCTTACAAAACTGTACTCAAAGTGGAGCACAGAACTACATCTAAACACAAACTAGAAACTTTCAAAAGAAGAGACAGGAGAAATATTCAGGTGACCTTAAGCTTGGCAATGTATTTTCAGATATAACACCAAAAATGCAATTCATCAAAGAGAAAATTGACAGATTTGGATTTATTGAAATAAAAATTTCCAGGCTTGCAAAATGGTTCTGTTCATGAAAGCCATGGTGGAAGATGAGAATTAAGCCCTGTGGATTGTGCTCTGACCATCACACGTACACTATTACACAAATGTGCACACATGTGCACACACACTAAACAATCCAATAAATAAATGTAATAAAATAGTAATTTCAAAACCATGCAACAATGAGAACCTGTCTTCACTCCCTGCATTAGTCTGAATAAGAATAGTGCCCATAAGCTCAGATATTTGACCACTTAGTCCCCAGCTGATGGTGTCATATTCAGGTTTTGTACTTGGTGAAGGGAATATGTCACTGTAGGTGGGCTTTGGAAGTGTAAACACTCACCTGTTTTGAGCTTACTCTCTCTGCTGCTTGCTTGTGCTTAAGATGTGAACCCTCAGCTTGCTGTTCCAGACCCCTTAATGCCTGTCTGCTGCCACGTTTTCCCATGGTGATGGTGGTGACTTTTACTCCTCTAGAACCTTGAGCTTCTTTTTGTAAGTTGTCATAGTCATGGTGTTTCATCACAACAGTGAAACATTGACCGACATATTTCCCTACATCCACATGAGAAACCAGGTATCATGAGCTTATAATTCCAGCACTGAAAGATTCTTTGGGTGATGATGGCTAGCCCAGGCCTAACCGAGAACCTCAGGTTCTGTATCCAAAACAAAACAAAGCAAAATGAAAACAAAAATCAATCAAATGAACAAAAAACAACAAGGAAACAAGAGGGGCAGCTCCTGAGGTTTGGCACCTGAGGCTGACATCTGGCCTTTACATGCTGTACACATGTGCAGTCCTTAACACCTGCACATATGTATACATACAAATACATAAAGTAAAAATTTTATTTCTGTAAAAGACACTGCTGAAGGCCACCAACTGAAAGAAAATATCAGAAATGTGTCTGATAGAAGACTTTCATGTAAACTCTTAGAAAGCAGCTCTTAAAAATAAGGCAGTTGAAGAGAGGCAGACATTCTGGACAGATACTCACTAAAGAAGAGACACAGATGGCAAATAAAAAACTGAAAAATGCTTACATCATTTGTTGCTAGGACACTTCAAATAAAAACAAAAACAAGATGTTTTCTGCATACCTCTTAGGCTGGATAATACCCAAAATACCATAGGTCATGTTTGATGGGGATGTGAACCTAGAGTATCATTCACTGATGATGGGATGGAAGGTGGGGCAGTCACATTCAAGACAACTCAGTAGTTCTGAGCAAGACCAAACATCTTTGTCATATTGTTCAGTAACTGTACTCAGGCTTTTATTCTACTGATTTGAAGCAGAAAACCCTTCACACAAAAAGTCACTGTATTTTTATGCTTAATTGTCCCAAACTGGAAGCAACCAAGCTGATTTTTCATAGGTGAAAGAATCAACAACCTACAGTACTTCCACACAAAGGGAAAGTATTCAGCGATGAAAAAGAAATGATCTATAAAGCCACAGAAAGACAGGGGGAACCTTAAATGTGTATTGTCAAGTGGAAGAAGCCTGTTGGAAAGCATTTGGTCAATTCCAGTTCTGTCACTCTCTGGAAGAGGCAAAGCTGTGGAGTCAGTGAACAGGTCTATGCTGTGAGGGGAGGGGAAGGAAGGGACCTGAGCAGGTACAGCTCATGGATTATTTTGAGGTCACGAAGCTATTTTGTATGAGGATGTAATGGTGTAGGCATGCATCACACATTTGTCAAGATCCATAGAACTTCAAAGCACAGTGAGTGAGCCTTAACACACACTCATGTAAATTACCATTTAGGATGGTTCTACAACTGAATATACACTGGGTAAACGGCTCTAACTATATTACAAATGTATGAAAAGCCTTTAAAATAATTTTCAATAGGCTCTCTATGTAGATCTGGTCATCCTAGAACCCTCTATGTGTACCAGGCTGGCCTTGAACTCACAGAGATCCACTTGCCTCTGCCCCCTGAGACTGTATTAAAGGCATGTACCATCATGCCCAAATGAACAAAACTTTGCTGAGGGCATAATGGAAAAGATGCTCATCTTGGGGACTTTAGAAATGAGAGAGGACTCTAGACCAAAGACAAAGGAACTGTACACAAATACTATTGTGGCTTAGAATGTGTGCTTCCCATGGTGGTACAGATTAACAATTCAGAAACTTTTGTACATGTATACTACAACTGAGGAACTAAATGAATGGACATTGGGAAGTGGATTTCCATGGATCATGTAAGAGGATATAGACAAACAAGGAATGGAAGTTAGAAAAATCCAAACACTGCAAGCAGAGTAGGAGACATTGATCTATGAACTCATATTTCACTTAATATAGATACAGATGGATACATGTGAAATCTTTGTAGATATGTGTATATCAATGGGTTAGCAGCACATATATTTTTCTCCCCTGTCAGCTGAGAAGGTTTAGATCCATTAGTATTCTAGTCACAATGCACATATCCTGAGCCAGATCCTTGTCTCAGATACAGTCTCTCATAGAAAGGTTCAGTGATCCTGAAGAAATGATTTATTGTGGGGGAAGGGAGAACCCAGGATGATCCTGGAGCATCAGATAATGCCAAAAAGTTAGAGAAGTATTCAGAAAATTCACAATGACAGGGTTTGTTGAAGGGCCACAGGAGCCAGCTGTAAGAGCTCCCAATGGCTCAAGCAGGAACAACTTACGTAAGGAGTCAGAGTGGCACTGGATTGCATCAGCAAGCATAGAATAAACACCAGTCAGTGCTGAAATAAGTAAGTGACTACGTAAGTGGAGGGAAGAAATGTGCCTCCCATGTGTAAGAACGCCAAACCTCAAACTCTCTTACCTTTAAGGAGGTAAAGCACAACTCCTTGAATGTGGATATAGTTATTTTTTCCCAAATAACACAGAAATGGAAAGGCCTAAAAGGATGACCTTGTTATCAAGAATCCTACAAACAGAACTCCAGCTATATGACCCATGTTTGCACTGGTATTAAAAGCTGGTTGAAAGATTATAGTCTTGATATAGTGTGGCAAATATGGTACTCTACCTCTATCGATGTCAACCCCAGGACAAACAAAACAAAAGAGGCAAATACCATAAGCCTAGTCTGATCGCAACTAAAACGTCAGATAATCTAAAACTAAAATGTAGTCTAGAAAAATGCTTGACCAGGATGCCGCAAATTTTAAAGCTAAGACTATCAAAAACAAGGGAAGTCCAAGAAACTCACCCCTAGAGGAATCTCAAGAGACTCAATGTCTACACGAAACACAGCATCCTGGGTAATATTCAGGATCAATGAAAAAAAAAAGTCTGTAAACTTGCTATGTCTGAGCAATGTCTGGGCTTCAATCCACCATCAGGTGTCAGCTTGGTTCACTAGTGATAGCTGTACCTGAGGAATGTCGGGCTCTGATATTGGGAGCTAGAAAATTCTCTGCAGAGTTTCTGTAACTTTTCTGTAACTCTAAAACATTAATATATATATATATATATATACATATGTGTGTGTGTGTGTTATATGATATATATGATAGAAAGTTTAGAAAAGGGAGAGAGCAGGGAAGACAAAGTCAGCCCTAGAGAAGGAGTTTTAGAGGAGGAGGAGGAGCTGGTAAGGAGGAGCTTGTGAGGAGGAGGAGCTTGTGAGGAGGAGGAGCTTGTGAGGAGGAAAGGCTGTAAGGATGCACAGGCCAAGGTTTTTCTCCAAAGGGACGCAGAGACCAGTGTTTAAAGATGGGTCCTGATCCAAAGATACATCCCTGGGAACCAGATAAGCAAAACTTCAGTGTGTCTGTTATGCTTCCTTCCATAAATGTCTTATGCCAGGCATTTGCTCACTGAATCCTCCAACGGCTCTGAAGCAGTCCCTTCGCATGGATGAGAAATTGAAATCCAAAGAGGACATGTGTCCTGCTGGTTATAGTAAAGCCTATGCACTGTGCATGGACTTTGAGCCCAGCTCTGTTTTTATCTGTGTCTCTTGTTCTGTTTAATGACTTGCTGAGCACAGATACTATTAAGCAGCATCCCTGCTGGATGCTCTACGGAATTCATCATGGGAAATTCCTGATGTGGGCAACAGGTTCCAGCATCTGAACTTTCCAGATGAGGAAAGAACCTTGGAAGGTTTAACTGTCTGTTTTTAAAAGTCCCACAGGTAGTGCTTATATTCAAATCAACATTTTTGTTTCTAAAACTCAAGGTTAAGCCACTAGCACACACACTTTCTGTGGTCGTTACTGGAAGTGATTTTCCCTGCAGGCTGTGAGATCTTAAAGGCATTTCTTCGAACTACCTCATCTAAGTCTGGGGTCAAGTGAAATCACCAAATGACCAGAGAGGCCTACTTTTTTTGCTGTATCTCTCACTGTCCAGAGATCTACATTTCATACAAGACATCTAACCGGATGAGAACATTACTGCTGCAGACACAGAGGTACTGACCTGCTTCAGCTCAGCAAGGGGAAACAGCTCCCTTCCTGCCAGTAGCAGTAGAACTTATGATAAGTTCATCTAGTAACATCTCACACAACTACGGTGCATGAGTCACGGTGACTTCAGATGCTCAATGTGGCCTCAAATATGACTGCACAAGGCAAATGGCAATAGTGATGGTCCCTGGTAAACAGATGGGCTCCCAGCTGTAAAAGCTGCTGCCTGTTTAGATCTCTTGGCTGTGTTTGGGTGTTGCATATCTACAACCTGCCTTGTAAGGAGCAGATTGAGTGGTAGGAGGGGCATACAAAGAAATTCAAGGCCTCAAAGCCCATGAGAATGATGTCCATCTCATCACCCACCCCATGTTAAGATATCTCTAGGAGTATCACCATCCTTATCCTGGTCAGAGTATCAGGGAGCAGTTAGTACAGCAATGGACTACCTGCATGCTCTCTTTTGACTTTGTTCAGAGTCAGTAGGTCATTTCCAAGCTTGGGATGAGCCAGGGCTTAGCCTATGCTGAGGTCTGCAGGGTAGTGTTAACAATCCAATTCTCAACTGCAGCAGGTGCATTGTTTCCTGAAGACATTATTACTCTTCCTTGGGAAATGTTATTGCCTCAGGGTGTTGGGGATTAACTTGTAAGCTATAGCAATAACATATTTATGATGGGATTTGCTTGTATTTTTATAGTATTTTGGGATAGAATTGGTGAAATGCTGCATTTACAGATTTTCTTGATCCTCTGGACTTCTGAAAGTTTTATTTGTTTGTTTATATGCCTGTGTGAGTGTGTGCATATGTATATATACTTTCTAGTAGATGTGCCTGGCTTGCACCCAGCATCCAGAAGGAGGTGTCAGGTGTCCTCTTCCATTAGTTTTCTCCTGTCCCTCTGAGGCAGCCTCTCTTTCAGAACCCAGATCTCTTCTCTACTAGACTGGAAGCCAGCAAGTCCCAGAAATCCCACCTGCCTTTACCACCTTCCGAGGGCTTATCATAAACCAGAGGAACGTCTGGCTTATTATACAGGTGTTGAAATCTGAACTCTGGTTCTCAAGATTGTGGAACAAATTGTGCTGGCTAGTTTTATGTCATTTTGACATACAAATTAGAGTCATTTGGAAAGAAGGACCCTTCATTGAGACAATGCCCCCACTGACTGAGCTGTGAGCAAGCCTAGAATGTGTTTTCTTGATAAACAATGTAGGAGTGCTAGCCTTGCTGTGGGCAGTACCACTCCTTGGATGGTGGTCTTGAGTGCTATAAGAAAGCAGGCTAAGCAAGCCACAGAGGACAAGCTGTAAGCAGAACCCCTACATGGCTTCTCCTTCAGTCCCTGCCTGGAATTTCTGCCCTGACTTCTTGGATGCTGGACTACAAGCTACAGGATGAAATAAACCCTTCCCTCCCAAAGCGGTCTGTAGTTGTGGTGCTTTATCAGAGCAATAGAAAACCTAACTAAGACACAAGTGCTCTTGATTGCCGAGCCATTTCTCTTCAATTCTCTGAACCTTTGAGGAAATGAAACATACAAGATACTGAGTGAAAAAAAGTTGAAGGTGTTTGCTTATCTCCAGGTAAGGGCGGAGCTGTTTACAGCTCTTAAAGAAGAAATCCGGGGACTGTTGTGCCTGTAGTAGAGCGGAAAGGAAAGCACGTGGTGGAAGAGATATTTCCGCATACATTTTGGAATTGTCCCTATGACAACAGGAGGTAGGAAATTAAGTTTATTAGTATTTTGATTTTTCTGCATCAACAAGGGATGGACTTGGAAGAAAAAGAAGGACTAGAATGTTAAATTTTATGGGCCAGTTTTGGGTTCTCTGTTCTGTGAACATTGTGTTCTTTGGACTATGCAGTGTTCACCTGCTGCATACTGTTAAACATGGCCTGGCAAGCTTGGCTGATGTGGGGCGTTATTTAAGATGGGAAACAGGATAGCAATGGCTTCTTGGCCTCCTGCCTGATGGTGTAGTTGAACCTCCAGCTATATCTTTGCACGACTGGCAAGTTGGAGGAGCTCTTCTGCCAGATAGCTGTGTTTAATGGAGATCGACGAGCATCCTGTGTGAACACACCCAAGAGGGAGAAAGAGCCAAGCACTGTCCATGTGTCCAGAACAAAAGTCCTGTTTGTTGGCAGACGGGCATCGTGTTTTCTCCTAGCCCAGTACTCATTGGATTCAGCCATTCATCTAAATCCACTTTTACTGAGGCATTAATATGTAGTAGTCACAGTGTGGTGTGTAGATGCAGCAGTGAGCAGGGCAGAGACAATGCATGTTCTTACTCCATGAACATTGGGAGGCCAAAAGAAAGCCTGAAAGAGCCAGTGCTCTAAACAGTTTGGCAGATCCGGGAACATAAACAGTTCACTTCCTCTAAAGCAGGTGTTGGACAGAGAATGGTCCCATCATTCACAGCTGGCATTTTGGCACCATCTAGACTCAGATATATATCAGTGGTACTTTCTGGTAGAGCAGGAAAGGGGGTTCTATCTGAGACAGCTGACATCTTCAAGTCCAGAGGAGAAGCAGAGACCAGGGCAGTGACAGAGACCACGCTGCTGGTGGAAATACAGCCCTAGCAGAGAGGAGACAAGGAAGCAGCAGATTCTGCTATGCCCTGAGAAACTGAGGCAAAAGAGACAACTGTGCTTAGAGACTACCGCTGTCTGCAAATTTCTGAAAGTTTTCTTTTGAAAATTTCATGTGCATGTACAACATATCTTAGTCGTATCCATTCTCCATTCCTTCCCTCTAGCTTCCACCATCCCTGCCAACATATCTCCTGTCTTCCCAACAATTCCACACTTAACAAAAAAAATAACCCACTCAGTCCAATTAGTGCATGTGTGTGGGGGGGGGTCAGCCCCACATATTTGTGGACATGGGTGACCACCCCAAAGAAAAGTGACCTTACTTCAGGCAGCCGTCAATTAACATCAGCTCCACATTCAGGAAGGGCATCAGCCCCTCTCTGCTTCATGCTGGATATTTTACCTGACTTGGTCCTGTGTAGGTAGCAACAGTTTCTGTGACTTCACATATGTAATCATGTTCAGAGACTATCCTTTCACATATGTTACAGCCATGCCATGTCCAGAGACTATTCTTTCACATATGTAACAGCCATGCCATGACCAGACTAAACTATCCATTCACATATGTAATAGCCATGCCGTGTCCAGACTATCCATTTACATATGTAACAGGCATGCCATGTCCAGACTATCATTTCACATATGAAACAGCCGTGCCATGTCCAGACTATTCTTTCACATAGGGAATAGGCATGTCGTGTCCAGACTATCATTTCACATATGGAATAGGCGTGTCGTGTCCAGACTATCATTTCACATGTGAAACAGCCATGCCATGTCCAGAGACTATCCTTTCATATATGTAACAGGCATGCCATGTCCAGACTATCCTTCCACATATGGAACAGCCATGCCGTGTCCAGAGACTATCCTTTCACAGCACGCCTCCTCATCTTCTGGCTCTCAAGCTGTTTTAGCCCAGTCTTCCATCCATTACAGTACACTCCCTGAGTCTTGGGGGAGGGCATTGTTATATATACATATCCCATGTATGGATTAGCACCGACAGTTGCTTGTTTGCAGCACCCTGAGCATTTACAAGCCTCTGCATTAACCAATGTGCTCTACAGTAAGAAACTTCCTTAGATCAAGGTTGAGAGCAGCACAAATATAGATACATAAATATTTGAAAGAAGTTTGAAAACATGACCATTTAGAACAAAAAACCTTAACCAAATCAAACCAAACAAACACGTAAGTAAAAAGCCTTACAGCAACAGCAGCAGCAACAACAACAACAAAACCCATGAATATGCTTTCTTCTGTGGGCTACAGCTTCCCTAGTCTTGGGTTTTGAGCATGTTTGTAGTACCAGGCATGCATTCCTGCATATAGAGTAGGCTTCAAATCCAATCAAGGGAGCGGATGGTTATCTCTATAATTTTGAGATGCCATGGAACCAAGCAGAGGCACTGGAGTACATTTTCAGGAAATAAACCTGTTCATCTATTTATTTTCTTCCTGAAATGGGCTCATATAGCTCTCAGATGCAGAATGAGGTAACTATACACAATTATCATATGAGAATATCACTAATAGCACTGCCCTCTACCCCTATTGCCACTACTACCATAACTAACACCTCTCTGAAAGCCTTACCTGCACCCTGAAACTGGAATATGAGCTTTGAATATATATTATTGCAAGCAATTTAGAAGAATCTGAAGGGGCCAAGATAAAGTAATGTGGACCAGATTTATCTGCATGAGACAACAAAACATAAACAAAATACATGTGATGATTGTTATAAATATGTAAACATCAGATAACAGAGGACAGTGATGCTAAATGATGGGGAATTTTTTAAAAGTGTGCCTATGATTACTCCAGGTCCTCATAAAAACTTTGTTGGCAGAAGTTTCCTGTCTTAGAGCTACTTGGTCTCAAATACCTGGCAGCCACTTCCCAAATTACCACACAGAGTCTTAATATTACTTCTAAATCCTTTATCAATAGCTCAGGCTTATTATTAAGTAGCTCTTACATTTTAAGTTAATCCATATTTCTTATTTATGCTCTGCCACATGGTGGTACCTTTTCTCAGTAGGCATGTCCATCTTGCTCTCTTCACATCTGATGGACAACTCCTGACTCTGCCCTTCTCCTTCCCATCATCCTTAGTTTTGATGACCTGCCTATACTTCCTACCTGGCTACTGGCCAATTAGCATTTTATTAAATCAATTAGAGTGATAAAACTTTACAGTGTACAAGAGGATTTTTC
This sequence comes from Myodes glareolus, assembly GCF_982192425.1. Taxonomy (NCBI): domain Eukaryota; kingdom Metazoa; phylum Chordata; class Mammalia; order Rodentia; family Cricetidae; genus Myodes; species Myodes glareolus. The sequence continues at coordinate 60,300,729 of NC_142029.1, forward strand.
CACAGCAAACTTTACCCTCAAAGTTATGTGGTTTGCATAAAAACCCACACTTTCTAAGAGCAGACTCAAGATTCTTAATGCTGTATGCTTTGCAGTGGCATCAGGTGGCTAACAGTCCTTGAGCACAATTCATGAAAAGATTGTATCTTAAAATCTCCCTTCACTTTTCTTTCTCCTGGGCCAATATAATAGTTAGTATAATAGTTCCATCTGACATATTATGAACCTATTAATTTGTTTTAAAAATTCCAATTTCCCCTTTCATTTTTGGCTAATAGAAAGTAAGTAGGAATTTTGTTCTTCATGCTCTTTATATGAATTTTCTCTTATCTATCACCTCTGTGCCTTTTTGTCTTTTTCCCTAGCTGAGCGAGCACTCAGGAACTCTAGTGCGTTTTACAGAACTATAATCTCAGGCTGGGTACAGTAGAATACACCCAGATGATATCTGGGCAGAAAGTATTTGTATGACATTGCAATATAGGAACAATGATAATTCTAGGAAATATTGGGTGGATAGGCTTTAAAAACCTCTATTAGAATCTTGAAAAATGACCATTTCAAATTTGCCAAATTCTGTGTAAACCAAAAATGTCTTCTGGAGCCGCAGAACAATCAGCTGAAGTCTTGGGAAGCATACAGTTGTGATGGTGTTCTTTAGAGCTGCAAAGGAGAGGGATAAATGGCTGGCCAATTCTCCCATGCCATGGCCATGTCTTGAACAGGAAACCTATGGAACCCTGAAGTGTGGGATAGAGAAATTTTACTAAAGGAGCCAGGAAATCTTGAGTTCACAGTCTCCTGTGGGCTTTGTGGAATGGCAAAGGACTCTTTCTCTTTTTGGAGCAGAAGATAGCAGGTTGTTGACTGAAGTTTCTGTCCTGCCTCGTTTCTTTCCTCCCACCAGGTCCTGCAGCCATTTAGCCCCAAAGAAAATCACACAGAGGTCTACATTAACTATAAACTGATCGGTACATTAGCTCAGGCTTCTTATTAATTTTCATAACTTATATTAACCCATTATTCTAGTATATGTTAGCCACATGGCTCAGTACCTTTTTTCAGTGGGGCAGGTCACATCTTCCTCCTTCTGTGTCTGGGCAGGACTGGGCTTCCTTCTTCCGAGAATTCTCCTTTTCTCATTGACCCACCTCTACTTCCTGTCTAGTTGTTCCGCCTATACTTCCTGCCTGGATACTGGCCAATCAGTGTTTATTTAAAACATAATTGACAAAATATAGACAATTGTCCCATACCAGCAGGCTTTTCTTGCTTGGAGACCACACAGTGACCTCACTTGAGATAGCCATCCCATAAGGTTTCATAAGATATTCCTTTACCTCCCCCTCATTAATTTAGGCCAGTCAACATTGCATAAGGAGAGAAAAACAGTCCTATTATAGGAAAAGTAGCATAGAACCTGACCTGAAGGGTTTACAGAGACCAGAACATATATGTGAATGGTTGTCAAACTTTTACAATGGCACCATCAGCTCCCCAATAATGACACAGAGACTTATTATTGATAATGAAAGCTTGGCTGATAGTTTAGATTGGCTCCTAGCTTTTGTAATTTCTATTAACTCACTTCTATTAACCTATGTGCTGCCATGTGACTCATGTCTGTTACCTCTTAGTGATTTGAAAATCACGAGAACTCATTTTTGTCAGCCCAGGTTTTTTCATGCTTGAGGACTCAGTTCATTGCATGAGTGAGGACTGATTGACAGAAAGCTAAAGAAATAAGGTCATACTCATGAAAATTACCCAGATTGCACTTACCAGTACCAGCAGAAGAAGTATTGGATTAGATCTATAGACCTGAGGAGCTCCCAATTATATAAATACATAGAGAACCCAAGCCTTCCCAGTATGGCTTTTCCTTCTTGTCTTTGTTCAACTTCTATGTCATTATGACATGAAGGAGATTGCTTCATGTCCTCACATCTTTATTTGTATAGTCTTCCTGGAGGGGTAATTCTGGCTAATGTTCTCTGACATGTGTCCAGATAACAATGGATCCCTGTGATCTACATAGGCCCTTCCTATGGTAGATCTCTCATCTCAGTTGATGTTAAATTATCATGTGCTCTTTCTCACTGCCCTTATGCTTTACACTCTATGGTGTCTTATTTTGTTTGTTTTTGTCTGTTTATTACTAAAACATTTTAATACATACATGCTTTTGCACATGCACACACACATACAATTTAATTTCAATTTATTCTTAATTGATCTGAGTATTGTGAAGGGAAAGTACAAACATAGACAGTTTATGATATGCATTTCCAAGTTTGAATAATAATAGAGTTTTCTGAGTTCTCTATAAAAAGGAAAATAAAGATTTACAGGACACAAAAGGACAGTATATATTCTTCACTATGCAGAATTCTTCAACTAATTTTTCTAGTTAAATGAAGAAGTACAATCACTTATAGGACATCTTTTGGATATCAGGAGAAACAATTAAAAGGTGGGATTCTAGCATGTTAGGATATTTTAGGATAATCATTGTAGCTATATCTTAGTGGTGGAGCACTTACCTTGTAGTTATGTGATGTGGGATTCCACTCTGTATGCTGTGAATATCATTGGTTAATAAAGGAACTACTTTGGGCCTATGGCAGAGCTATAGGGAGATAGAAGTAGGTGGAGAAAACTAAACTGAATGCTGAGAGAAAGGAGACAAAGTCAGGAGAAGCCATGTAGCCCTTCCATAGACAGATGCTGGAATACTGGAAAATTAGCCAGTAAGCTACAGCCACGTGGTGATACACAGATTAATAGAAATGGGTTAAATTAAGATGTAAGAGTTAACAAATAAGACTCTAGAGCTAATGGGCCAAACAGTGATTTCTGTGTGATTACTTAGGGGGGTTGAGCAGCTGGAAACCAACAAGTGGCCTTCCTGCATGATGTCCTACAGTCAATCTCCAGTATTTCCAAAAATTAAATTAAATTAAAAGATCCTGTAGCCTAGTTAGGGAGGGACTGAAGGACATGAAAACAGGAAAGCACCTAAACTGTATATAAAGCATCTAATGCACTAATGCAAATGAAGATCTAACTATATATATCAGCAGGGCAGCGGTGCCTGAGCAAGGCTCTCAGGATGCATCAAGTGGACAAATTGGAAGAATGGGATATGACAGTTCTGGGAAAGAGCATTGTGTCTACCAAGAAATGCAAGTACATCACTCTGCTGGAGTTCAAACATCAGTGGATAGGGTGAAAGGAAAGAAGCTGGATAAACAGCTAGAGTCAGTCCATGATTGCTATGAATTATTTGAATGACAGGCTAGTGGTTCCCAAAGTGTCTGTGGACCGGAGACATTGTAACATCAAAGAGCTTTTGTTAGAATTACAAATGCTCAGCCCAGACTCCAGCAAATGAACAATGCACCCTAGAGTTGTCGTTAGAAATCTTAGTTTCAGCAATCTCCCCAGGAAAGTTGGATGCATTCACAAGTTAGGATAACATCTTCAGGGGGTCAGGAGATATGCCAGGTTCTGGGTACTGGGAATCTGTGACTTTGGAAAGAACTCACTGCTGTGTGCTTACTGGATTGGAAGGGACAAGCCGCATGACAAGTCGTCGATTGGAAGACAACTTCAATAGTCCAAATGAGAAAGTACGAAGACCTGAGAAGGCCAGAAATGGTGGGATTAGAGGTAAAAAGAGAGAGAGAGAGGTTGGAGATGGGAAGGGCAGACTTTGAGGTCATCTGAACATAGAAGACAAGGGAATGTATCTGGGCCAGGGTTTTTTTGCTACTATCACTGAGGTAGTACTAAAGTGGCTGGAAATGAGAACCCACAAAGTCTGACCAATAATTAATTAAGGGGTGCAGAAGACAAACAAACTCACAAATACAGAATAAGGTAGATATTCCTGCTGATTCAGCTGATGCTATCCTGTTGTTCTGCCCAAGTGGAATGAGGACCAACTACAAGACTTGCTCCTGCTTCAACCATTCAAGAGAGCGAGCAAACACTTGGCCCTTCTCCTCCATTTTGTCTGGTCACATTTGTAGAGAAAACTACACCCATAGGGATACTCACCCCAAATGTCATTGGCTAAATGGATCAAGCTCCTATAATACTTCTCTTTTTTGTCTAATTGAGAAAGCTTTAATCCTAACATAAAACTAAATACAATAAGAACTGTATTGTCCAGAAGAAAGAAAAGGTAATAATAATATAAACAAAAATGAAACTACAACTGACAAGTACAATAACAAGCAAGAAACATATTCTAAATATCCAGACCAGAGGTATTTGGCAAATTGCAGATATTATTCCAATAGCTCTCCTATTCTAAAGAGTCTAAGTCTTGGCCTGATATACCTTCAGATTAGCTAAGGTATTAGAAGGTTGTAAGTATAACTATCTAGTCTTTAACCCTACCAAAGACCTGAGAAGGAAAGTATTACCAGAGTAAGCAAAAAATGCAAGCAAGTGACTTTCAGAAAAATATAAGAAATGTTGGAAACTGCTGGCTGCCTGGATAATCACCCAAGGTTTCTCTGCAACATTGGAGTATCTATCTTTGGCTAGGCCTAGAATATCTAAAAGACTATTTTCAGAAGCAGGAAAATTTGAAAGATTGTCCCACACTGTTTTGGTAAGGTTTGGCAGTTTCTTTTCTTTGTGTCCTGCTTGTCCAGATTGGACAGAATGCTTATTGTCAGCAGTCAAGATAGGGGCAGTTTGTTGTCCAATAGGCCAGTTTTGCTAAGACTAAAACAAGCTCCATAGGTAATGTCCATAGTGCCCATCATTTTCTTAGGAGTAGGTTGGTGCTGCTATGAGCAGTCATGTCTCATGTCAACAGAAATTCTAAGTTATTAAAACACTTTAAATGCCACATTTTGTAGGTCTTTGAAGTGTTTGAAGATTACCTATCCATCTGAAATATAGCTCTATATATCTAGAAGACTTAACTAACAACTATAAATATGACAAACATCAGTGACTATTAACCTATGATTCTTAATAACCTATATAGCTTAGACTAAAGCTTTACATTATAAAAATAAATAATCTGTAAACAGATGTACAGTATAAGGACAATGACAATTGTGATGATATATAAAAATATCTTTACCAGAGGTAGAAATGTATCATGCAATATGACAAAAATAGCCTTAATTTGCATCAATATACAAAATATCCTAAACAGAAATAGAAACAATAATACAGTATGACAAAAATAATTTTATATTTGTATTAATATTCAAAAATATTCTAAACAGAATAGGAAAATATATGCAATATGATACATATAATGTAGAATTTGTATCAATATACAAATTATCTTAAACAAAAATGAAAAAATAATTTTACATTTATATCAACATAATGCATATCCTGATTTTTATTCTGTGGTCAACACATCTTTAAAGTACACAGGTTGACTTAGTTTAGTAGTTTTTTTCCATTGTCCAGTGTCTCTCCAGAGTTGTCATTCTTTTCTCATTAACATTTAGAAAATTTATAAGTTTATAAGGCATTATCCAATCTATCTCTGTGGGTATTTGTTACCCCTTTCTGTTTATCAAGCATTTCTTTTAAAGTGCAATTAGATCTTTCTACAACCACTTGCCCTGCAGGTTTTTCTGTAACCTGGGAGCCTATCCTGGAACTCACTCTGTAGATCAGCCTGGCCTCGAACTCACAGAGATCCACCTGCCTCTGCCTCCCAAGTGCTGGAATCAAAGGCCCGTGCTACCACTGCCTGTCTAGCTCAGTTTGTAGAGAATCATACTCTTAATCTCATGGTCATGGGTCTGAGCCCCATGTTGGGCACCAGATGAAGTTAGAACCTGCAAAGTCTGGTCAATATTTTATTAAGGGGTGCAACGAAAAAACAAACTCATGAATACAGAGCAAGGTAGTTGCCACTGCTGATCCAGCTGTTGCTGTCTTGCCATTCTGCCCAATGAGGATGAGAACCAAACACAAGGTTTACATCTGATCTGATAGAGAGAGAGGGAGAACAACCCTTTGCCTCTATTTTATCACATATCCAGAGAAAACCATGCCTATAGGGCTAGTCACCCCAAATGTGATTGACTAAATGAATCGAGCTCCTACAACAGTAACCTCTTATGACCATGCTATCCAAGTGGTAGAGATGCTGTCTCCAGGTACATCTCTCCCATAGGAACGCTCACAAACTACTCTCATGGTAAAGAAGATATCTCTTTCTGAGCCATCAGAACTACTGACATAGGGATTACTGTACTGTACATTGTATATACACAAAAAGCATCTCAAGACCAGCCCTGCTGCTGGAAAGAATGGAAGAGGCCATTGCAATGCTATGGTGTGTTGTAACTTCTGATTGTTTTGCATTCCCCTGGTACTTGCTTTTGTATGAGGGAGGAGATGTGAACTGAAGTGAGGTACCCAGCTGTCAGGACTTCATTAATACCTATGTTTATAGTGTCTCAGCTTCTGTGTATTTAGGTGCCAGCACAAAATACAGATAGGAGAGTCAGATCTCTTTCTGTTCAGAAGGTTGTTCACTTCTGGACTTAAATATCTTTTAAATACCTGGCTGCAAACCAGAAAGTGTGACCATGTCACCCTGAAGTTCTGGAGTACATACACAAGGGTCACATTAACATATCACCACATTTCAGCAAAACACTCCCCGGTGTGTTGAACTGTGCTCTGCTAAGCAGTAGTTCTCAACCTGTGGGTTGCAACCCCTTTAGGGGTTACACATCAGATATTCTGCTTATCAGATATTTACATTACAATTCATAACAGTAGCAAAATTTTAGTTATGAAGTAGAAATGTAATGATTTTATTTTTGTGGATCATCACAACACAAGGTACTGTATTAAATGATCACAGCATTGGGAAGGCTGAGAACCCCTGTGCTCAAGGATGTATTTAATCTCAAACCCCAGTACACATGATCATGACCTGATATGAAAATAGTCTTTACGTATGTGATCAAGTCCAGAGAAAGTCACACTTGATGAGAGTCAGCCTTGAACTAATGACTAGTCTTTATTTTAAAAAAGAATTCTGATACAGACACCAGGAGGAAGTGGCTAGGCCGTGGTGGCAGAGTTTGGAGTGATACACACCACAAAGCAAGGAGCACCAGGATGAATCTCCACTAGGAAGAGTTAAGCAAGGGTTCTCTCTGGGGCCTTTGGTAACACTTTGGTTTGGGGTTTCTGATCTTCAAGACCAGGAGACAATAAAGTTCTGCTCTTTAAAACACCCAGTTTATAGTAATTTGTGCCTGAAACTAAAGAAATCAGTATACCCTTCAAAATTGTATATTTTAGTAGTTCTAAATCTACAATGCTTAATAGTTCTAATAACTACAATTCTAGTTTCCCCAAATACCAAGGCAAAACCAACAACAGGCACGAGATGTTTCGAAACTTATGAGATGGGCTTTGATATCAGGGGAGCCAGAGAGATGGGCAAAAAGCCTCCTGTGGATAAAGCATAAAGGAAACAGATCGTGTTCTTTTTATCAGACTGCCTTAAAGTGCAATAGACTGCTATCTAAAAAGTGAGGGGAAATTCCCCATAATTTCTATGGAAAATAAGGACAGTAAGATAACCCTCCTATCCCCTGAGAGCCTATCACCAGATGAGAGATGGAGAATAATAGAAAAGAAAGAGAGGATATAAACCGGCCCCAGACATGGAGTACTGCTGGATTAACTCCAGCAGCATTTGTGTATGTTGTCATGTCAATAAAATTACTGAAATTGAAACCTGAAATTGAACAGAGTATGAAAGAAAGAAGATATTACTCAAGGGATCCAGACAGTAAATATTCACATTGGGGGGGGGGGGTAATATCATGGAAAGTTTCTGTATCTTGTGATGCCATTGAAGTCCAAACAAAGAGGGTATAATTTTGTTATTTCCCTCTCTGCCATTCTCTGCAGCACAGAGTACTTGCTTATAATGAAATTGGGCTCCTGAGAAGTGAAATCAGAGTTCAAAGACGCATCAGTAGGTTGGAGCGCATATTCATTTGTTCACAAGCCTTGCGGGGCTGCTTTCTCTCAATTAGGAGCTGTGCACTTTTCTTACCAGCAGGAACTGATGTGAAGAACGGGCAACGAACAGGCAATGTCCCATCTTAGATAAGGGAGAAGCTGAATCTGAGAGTGACCGAGGTTAGCTCAGTGGTGTAGCTAGAATTCCTCCTTTCCCTTCACCTCTGCTTTTTCAGTTGTGGAATGTTTCCTTGTGGTCCCCTCTCCATCCTGGAGACCCCCACTTCATTCCAAACACACGCTGTGTATCCATGGAGCCCTTGCTGTGGGTCTCCCACATCTTCCATTTCTTCTGGTATCTTAGGGAAAATCTACCCTGTGCTGTTCCTTCTGTGGAGTCTGAGAATCATGAAGGGTGATTTGTCCCCTTTCTAGTCCAAAATTCCTTGGTAGTGGTTTTTATCCATAGCAGGCTGTGTCCCCAACAAGAAGACTGACACCCCAACACCTGGTGGGGAAGGTTATATGGAACTCTGGGGCTGGTTTGTTCATAGACTGTGTTTCTGCTTCAAAATATACAGACAGGACTTCCCCACACACCCAAAACTGCCAAAGTTTCTCCTTAGGGATTATTCTTTATTGAATGAATTGGAGCCTGTCTTAAGTCCTCACATTCTTATAAAAAACAAATCAAAAGAAAACAAAACACAGCATCTAATTCATCACTGGGTGCCCCTAGGAAAGGCCCAGTGTTGTCAAACTGGTAAGGAGCCCTGCTTCGTCTTTCGTGGGGAAGTTATTAATATGCTGAGCGCCAGATAATTTAGCTGAATTTTTACAACAGATTGGAGGCAGTTCCTATTATGATCCTTGTTTATAAATGGAAACCAACCTTGGAAATGCTAGCAATTGTTATGTGGTTTGCCAGGTTTGCAGGGTTAGGATTGGAACATGAGGGTACGTCTCTCCCAACCAAGCCTCGCCACATTGCCCCTCACGAACTGCAATTTCCAGGGAATCATTGAATGCTGAGTCTGGTGACTGTCCAGGGCTCTGTGGGCTACTAAAACAGATGTCATGGGCTGGGTAACTTATAAACAGTCTTTCTCGTGGTTTTCGTGGTTGGGACTTTTAAGGGCAAGGTGGTGCTGGCAGAGAACTGGTCTCCTGCTCCGTAGATGGCACTTCTTGCTGTGGTCTTAGAGTGGCAGATCTCTAGGGCCTTGTATTTTTCTATTTTTTAAATTAATTTACTTTTATTTTTTAAAAGAAAACAAACTATCTTTTTTTTTCATTTTACATATCAATCCCAGTTTCTACTCCCTTCCCTCCTCCCATTTCTTCCACCTACCCCCTACACCACCCCATCCGCTCCTCAGAAAAGGTAAGGTACCTTGCTTTGAGGGAAGGTCCAAGGCCATTCCTACTATATCTAGACTGATCAAGGTATCCATCCAAAGAGAATATGTTCCTAGAAAGCCAGTTTATGCAGTAGGATAAACCCCGGTGCCACTGCTAGTGTCTCCACAGTCTGCTCAATTCCATACCCAAGGGCTCTGACTGCATGTTCTAACTCTCTCCTAATAGGTCTCACATCTTCATACTCTCTTTTTCGTGGCGAAGATTCCAAAACATAGCCAAGTGGTAGCAGCAAATACCTTTAATTTCAGCACTCTGGAGGCAGAGGCTGGCAGATCTCTGTGAATTTGAAGCCAGCCTGGTCTACAAGAGCTAGTTCCAGGCCAGGCCCCAAAGCTACAGAAAAACCCTACCTTGAAAAAACAAAAGAAAAAAAAAGCAAGCAAAAAGATTTCAAAATGTGGATTTCAGAAGACAAAACATCCAGGCTGTAACAGTGATTAGCAAAGTAACTTTAGACAGTGCAGAAACCTGCCACATAGCAGTGCTGACTTGGGTTGTGTGGCACCCACCTGCTTACACGTAGTGCCAGAAAACTCACCACTATTTGGGGCCAGATCCAAACATTAGAGTCCATGTTTGGTTGTGATTTGAGGCTTATTCATTAGTAACCTCAACTATTCAATCATTCTAGCTTTTTCCTCTGGTACCACATAAAATAATCTTGTGCTTTGGTAACTAGTGGAGCATTTGGGGATAGGATTTGCCTCTTTCTAAATTTTTGCTTGTTGTTTAGTCTTTGAACATATTTCATCCATGATAATCTATAAAAGTTTTTAAATCCTTAGAACATATGAAAGTTTGTTAAACTCTCTTTGTATTTTTGGAGAGCAGAATTTGGACACAATATTGTAGGTATGGTTTGGCCAGGAAATAATAAAGTGATACTTTTATATCCTGATTTTGATCACATTTGTATACTCGTACTCCATATGGTATTGACTAAGTTTCACACAAGATTAATTTGGACTCTGCTCTGGGTAACGATTCGTGAGGACACAGGCATACCCTTACACCACCAACAAAGACAAATTTTATGAACATAAGCCATATTAAAAATAGTAGAACTCTGTGTATCCCATTGGCCAATGTTTGTAAAGTCACAGACATACTCCTTGACTCAAACTGAACTCATTAAAACCCAGTGATCGAACTGCAGCTGTCCAGATTCTTCCCCCATGGTGATCTGCCAAAAACTTCCGTGTGAAAATCTGTAAGTGCAACACCCTTCTCAGCTCCAAAACATTGACTAAACAAGCACTATAGATACAGAAGGTGCTTCTGGATGCAGGCTATAGTTTTCTATGATTCATCCAGCTTATGAGCAAGAACCATCGAGACCCCTAGAAACTGGCAGGAAGCAGGCTCCCTCCAGTTCTACCTCCCTTCACCTCCTTCCAGGTGGCAGCTGGCCTTGTCCTCTGCACCAGCATAGCAGTGCACTCAGAATCAGCTGCTGGGCTGGCTCCAGCTGGTGACATCTATTCAGTTTTCCCTAAAGTATCTGTGAATTTTGGGCAAGTGTGCTAGTTCTCTTTTGGCCAAGATATGGTCTCAGTTTGCCTGAAAATAACAAGTAGCAACAATGAATAATTATTTGGCAGGCTCTATCTCTTTCTGTGTCTTTCTTTATCCCAACATCCCAATAAAGTAGATGATGTAATTCCCACTCTCAAGTGTAATTGCCATACCTGTAGTCCCAGCACTTGGGAGGTAGAGGCAAGAGGATCAGGAGTTCGCGGCCAACTATAGAGTGTGTTTGAGGTCAATCTGAACAAAATAAGACCCTGTTTCAAAAACTAAAATCCAAGCTCTCTCCATTAAACAACTCTCCAGTCCTCCTTCTCCAAACCCCTTGTAATACAATCTTTATTTTCTGTCATTGAGATCTTAACTACTCTACAACTTTGTATAAGTGGAATTATGTGATATCTTTTTGTCAGTAGCTTATTTTACTTAGCAAGTGTCCTTTAGATTTATGGATGCTACAGATTAATTCAAAATACACTTTTAAAATACTATATAACATTCCATTGTGTGGATATACCACAGTCTATGTACCCATCATTCGTTAGCAGACTTGGACTGCTTCCACATTTTAGATATTATAATATTTGTACAAGTACCTCTGAGAGACCCTGTTCATTATTATTTTTGGTAGATTGCTAGAATATATGATAATTATTTGTTTAAACTTTGAAGATGGGTATAGGTTTATACAGACCTACAATCTAACCAAGGGCAGAGAAAATGCACTTGACTGGGAAAAGAACTCAAGAAAATGTTGACAGAGGTTTATGTCCCACCTGGTCCCACAGCCATTCAGTCCCAGAGAAACACATAGAGGCCTACATTCATTATAAACTGGTTGGTTAACTCAGGCTTCTTATTAATTAACTCTTACTTTTTACATTAACCCATAATTCTTGTCCATGTTAGCCACATGACTTGGTACGTTTTATCAGCAGGGCATTCTCATCTTGCTTTCTCTGCATCTGGGTAACAACTGCAGACTGAGCCTTTCCTTTTCCCAGAACTCTGCTATTCTGGTCGCCCTGCCTATACTTCCTGCCTGGCTACTGGCCAATCAGGATTTTATTAAAGCAATACAACTGAAAAATCTTTACAGGGGAGCGACATTCCTGGCCAGCAAGGGGCAATGATCTTCTAGCAGACATCCATCTGAGGAGGGGTGAGTTTGCTCCTGGCCTGCGGCAGAAGCCCCGGCAAGGAGGAATTCAGACTTTCCCCGACTCCCTTGACTCCCTGGTCACCCTGCAGTAGTGGCTCCACCCTGAGGAGCTCTCCCGCCTCCCATCCCAGCTTTCATCCAGGTACACCTTTATCTCTTCCTCCCTTCTCCCTGGTGCCATAAGATCTCCCCAGCTCGGCTGCCTTGCTTGCTGGGCCTGGGCTGTGGGTGCAAACCGGCAGGAGGCAGTTCCTGTGTTTTGATAGCCTGTCTGAGGACAGGTGGGCCCTGTGTCAGCTCAGCGACATTCCTGACCAGCAAGGGGCACTGATATTCTAGCAGGCATTCATTGGAGGAGGGGATTTCCCCAGCTCAGCTGCCTTGCGCACTGGGCCTGGGCTGTGAGCGCAACCCTGCAGGAGGGAGTGCCTGTGTTTCACTAGCCTGCCTGAGGAAAGGTAGGCCTTCTGCCAGTGAAGTCCCTGCCCAACAAGAGAACCTGATCTGGTATCAGAAGATCCAATAGAGAGCATTTGAAGGAAGAGATGGGCAGATGCCGAGGCAAGAACTTCTCCAACAATCTGAAAAACAACATGAAGACACCAGATCCCAAGGACCCTACAATAGAAGGACTTGAACACCTTAATACAGAAGAAGTGGAAAAAATGCCATTTTGAATGCAATAGAGTCCCTTAAACAGGACAAGAATAACTCCCTTAAAGAATTGGATGAAAATGCAACAAAAAGTTTGAAGAAATGAGTAAAGAAATGGATGAGAAGTATAACAAAAAGTTTGAAGAGATGAGTAAATCCATGAATGATACATTGGGAAACCAAGAAAAAACAATCAAACAGGTAATGGAAATAGTTCAAGAATTGAAAACTGAAATGGTGGCAATGAAGAAAACACAAACTGAGGGCCGGCTGGATATGGAAAATCTAGGTAAACAAACAGAGACTACAGAATCAAGCATAACCAATAGAATACAAGAGATGGAAGAATGAATCTCAGATGTTGAAGATACCATAGAGAAAATAAATGCTCTGATCAAAGAAAACAGCAAATCCAACAAATTCTCATCACAAAACATTCAAGAAATCTGGGACACAATAAAAAACCAAATCTAAGAATAATAGGGATTGAAGAAGGAGAAGAACTGCAGGTCAAAGGCCCAGAAAATATATTCAACAAAATTATAGAAGAAAACTTTCCCAACCTAAAGAACGATATTCCTATGAAGGTTCAAGAAGCATACAGAACACCGAATAGCTTGACCAAAAAAAAAATCCCCTCGCCATATAATAATCAAAACACAAAACATACAGATTAAAGAAAGCTGCAAAGGAAAAAGGTTAAGTAACTTATAAAGGTAAACCTATCAGACTTACACTGGACTTCTCTACGGAAACCAGGAAAGCCAGAAGATCCTGGATAGAGGTACTGCAGAAACTAAGAGACCATGGATGCAAACCCAGACTACTATACCCAGCCAAGCTATCGTTCACTATCAATGGAGTAAACAAAATATTCCAGGATAAAAACAAATTTAAACAATTCGTAGCCACAAATTCAGCCTTACAGAAAGTAATAGAAGGAAAATCGCAACCCAAGGAATCCAACATTGCCAACACTGCCTACAATAACTCAGACATCTAGTGACCCTTCACAAGCACAACTCAAAGAAGGGAAACACACAAACTCTACTAAACAAAAAATAAAAATAAAAAAATAATAACCGGAGTCAACAACCACTGGTCATTAATATCACTTAATATTAATGGACTCAACTCACCTATAAAAAGGCACAGACTAAGAGATTGGATACGAAAACAGGATCCAACATTCTGCTGTTTACAAGAAACACACCTCAACCACAAAGACAGACTCCTACTCAGAGTGAAGGGTTGGGAAAAGGTTTTTCAAGCAAATGGACCTAAGAAACAAGTGGGTGTGGCCATTCTAATTTCCAACAAAATTGACTTCAAACTAAAATCAATCAGAAGAGATGGAGACGGACATTTTATACTCATAACAGGAACAATTCATCAGGAGGAAGTCTCAATCCTGAATATCTATGCCCCTAATATAAAAGCACCCACTATGTAAAAGAACAACTTTTAGAACTCAAGGTAGTCATCAAACCACACACACTAATAGTAGGAGACTTCAACACACCTCTCTCACCAATGGAAAGGTCAATCAGACAGAAACCAAACAGAGAAAAAAGAGAATTAATAGAGGTAATGAATCAAATGGACTTAACAGATATCTATAGAACATTCCACCCAAATAGGAAAGAATATACCTTCTTCTCTGCAGCTCAAGGAACCTTCTCGAAAATTGACCACATACTCGGTAACAAAGCAAAGTTCCACAGATACAAAAAAATATTAGTAACCACCTGTGTCTTGTCAGATCACCATGGAATAAAGTTAGAATTCGTAACAATTCTAACACCAGAAAGCCTACAAACTCATGGAAGCTGAACAATCAACTACTGAATCACCCCTGGGTCAAGGAAGAAATAAAGAAAGAAATTAAAGTCTTCCTTGAATTTAACAAAAATAAAGACACAACATACTCAAATCTATGGGACACAATGAAAGCAGTGCTAAGAGGAAAGTTCATAGCACTAAGTGCCCAATTAAAGAAAACGGAGAAAGCACACATTGGAGACTTCACAGCACACCTGAAAGCTCTAGAAAAAAAAAGAAGCTGATTCACCCAGGAGGAGTAGAAGACTGGGAATAATCAAACTGAGGGCTGAAATCAACAAAATAGAAACACAGAGAACAATCCAAAGAATCAATGAAACAAAAAGTTGGTTCCTGGAGAAAATCAACAAGGTTGACAAACCCCTATCCAAACTAATCAAATGGCAGAGAGAGAACTTGCAAATTAATAAGATCAGAAATGAAAAGGGGGACATAACCACAGACACAGAGGAAATTCAGAGAATCATTAGATCTTACTACGAAAGCTTATATGCCACAAAGTTGGAAAATGTACAAGAAATGGACTGGTTTTTGATAAGTACCATTTACCAAAGTTAAATTAAGACCAGGTGAACAATCTAAATAGACCTGTTAGTCGCGAAGAATTAGAAGCTGTTATCAAAAACCTCCCGACCAAAAAAAGCCCAGGACCAGATGGTTTCATTGCAGAATTCTACCAGAACTTCCAAGAAGTGTTAATACCTATACTCCTTAATGTATTTCACAATATAGAAACAGAAGAGTCATTGCCAAATTCTTTTTATGAAGCTACAGTTACGCTGATACCAAAACCACATAAAGACACAACCAAGAAAGAGAGTTACAGGCCAATCTCACTCATGAACATTGACGCAAAAATTCTCAACAAAATCCTGGCAAACCAAATCCAAGAACACATTAGAAAAATTATCCATTATGATCAAGTAAGCTTCATCCCGGAGATGCAGGGCAGGTTCAACATACGCAAATCTATCAATGTAATCCATCATATAAATAAACTGAAAGAAAAAACCATATGATCATTTCATTAGATGCTGAAAAAGCATTTGACAAAATTCAACATCCCTTTATGATAAAGGTGTTGAAGAGATTGGGGATACAAGGATCATACCTAAATATAATAAAAGCTATTTACAGCAAGCTGACAGCTAACATCAAACTGAATGGAGAGAAACTCAAAGTCATTCCATTGAAATCAGGAACATGACAAGGCTGTCCACTCTCTCCATACCTCTTCAATATAGTGCTTGAAGTTCTAGCAATAGCAATACGACAACATAAGGGGATCAAGGGGATTCGAATTGGAAAGGAAGAAGTTAAACTCTTGTTATTTGCAGATGATATGATAGTGTACATAAGCGACCCCAAAAACTCTACCAAAGAACTCCTACAGCTGATAAACACCTTTAGTAATGTGGCAGGGTGTAGGTACACAGGTCTTTCCCCCTTTTGTTCATGGCGATTTGCAGGGCCATTTTACCTCTGGCTCCCTGGCTCTTCTGCTCTTGTACTAGCCTGAGGGTTTAGCTTAGAAAGAACTTGGCCCTCTTTTGTTATGGTAATTACACCTGTAAATAAGGTTCCAGCCATGGGCCTCAGGTGCCTGCCACCATAGCTGCTCCTGGCCTTGGGCGCAGGCAACTGTCATCATCTTCCACTGCTCCTGATGGGTGGGGGCTTTGCCCTTTTGCCCCCTAGCCCCCTAGTATATATACCCGACCTGTGTTTAATAAAGTTGCCATTTACTCTTCGGTGAATGAGCAAGGTTTCTTTGTGTCTGTGAGATTCAACCCTTAGGATATTCATCCATTCTCGTGGGCTTGGTTCGGGAAAGCATGTGCCTGTTCCAAGGTCTGAGTATTCACAGAAAAGTGCAGGCAACAGCAGGGTACAAGATCAACTCCAAAAAATCAGTTGCCCTCCTATACACAAAGGATAAAGAAGCAGGGAAGAAAATCAGAGAATCTTCACCTTTCATGATAGCCACAAATAGCATAAAATATCTTGGGGTAACTCTAACAAAGGAAGTGAAAGACCTATTTGACAAGAACTTTAAGTCTTTGAAGAAAGAAATTGAAGAGGATACCAGAAAATGGAAAGATCTCCCCTGCTCTTGGATTGGGAGGATCAACATAGTTAAAATGGCAATTCTACCAAAAGCAATCTATAGATTCAATGCAATCCCCATCAAAATCCCATCAAACTTCTTCACAGACCTTGAGAGAACAATAATCAACTTTATATGGAAAAACAAAGAACCTAGGATAGCCAAAAAATCTTATATAATAAAGGAACTTCTGGAAGTATAACCACCCCTGACTTCAAACTCTATTACAGAACTACAGTATAGAAAACAGCTTGGTATTGGCATAAGAACAGAGAAGTCAACCTATGGAGTTGAATAGAAGACCCACAAACCTATGAACACTTGATTTTTGACAAGGGAGCTAAAGGTATGCAATGGAAGAAGGAAAGCATCATTAACAAATGGTGCTAGCATAACTGGATGTCAACCTGTAAAAAAATGAAAGTAGATCCATATCTATCACCATGCACAAAAATCAAGTCTAAATGGATTAAAGACATCAACATTAACCTGACCACTTTGAACCTGATAGAAGAGAAAGTGGGAAGTAGTCTACAAGACATAAGCACAGGAGACCACTTCCTAGGTAGAACCCCAGTAGCACAGACAATAAGAGAATCAATGAATAAATGGGACCTATTGAAACTGAGAAGCTTCTGAAAAGCAAAGGACACTGTCAGTAAGACAAAAAGGCTACCCTCTGACTGGGAGAAGATCTTCACCAACCCCTCATCAGACAAAGGTCTGATCTCCAAAATATACAAAGAACACAAGAAACTAGACACTAAAACTCTAATTAACCCAATTAAAAAATGGGGTACTGATATGAACAGAGAATTCACAACAGAAGAACTTCGAATGGCCAAAAGACTCTTAAGGTCATGCTCAACATCCTTAGCGATCAGGGAAATGCAAATCAAAACAACTACGAGATACCATTTTATACCAGTCAGATTAGCTAAACTCAAAAGCACCAATGATAGCCTGTGCTGGAGAGGATGTGGAGTGAGGGGAACACTCATCCATTGTTGGTGGGAATGCAAACTTGTGCAGCCTCTGTGGAAATCAGTGTGGCGGTTTCTCAGGAAACTGGGAGTCAACCTTCCTCAGGACTCATCAATTCCACTCTTGGGAATATACCCAAGAGATACCCTATCATACCACAGAAGCATTTGTTCAACTATGTTCACAGCAGCACTATTTGTAATAGCCAGAACCTGGAAACAACCTAGGTGCCCCTCAATAGAAGAATGGTTAAAGAAGGTGTGGAACATATATACATTAGAGTTTTACTCAGCGGTAAAAAAACAATGACATCTTGAATTCTGCATGCAAATGGATGGAAATAGAAAACGCTTTACTAAGTGAGGTAACCCAGACCCAAAAAGAGGAATATGGTATGTACTCACTCGTAAGTGGATTCTAGCCATAATTAAAGGTCTTTGTGCCTATTATTCGTGATCCTAGAGAAGCTAAATAAGAAGATGAACCTGAAGAAAATCATGTAGTTTTCTTCCTGGATATTGGAAGTAGACAAGAGTGCCAGGCAATATTGGGTGCACGGGGGCAGGAGTGGATGGAAGGGGAGAGGGTTAGAGAGAAGGGAGTAGGGGAGGATTGAGGAAAGCTTGGGGGATTGGGATGGGGGTAGGGAGGAAGGATGGATATGGGAGGAGGGAAGTATATATCTCAACTAAGGGAGCCATTTTAGGGTTTACAAGAGACTTGATTCTAGAGGGGTTCCCAAGTCCAAGGAGAGATCCCCAGATTGTTCCCTTGACAGCAGAGGAGAGGGTGCCTGAACTGGCCTTGGCCCATAACCATACTGATGAATATTTTGCATATCACCATAGAACCTTCATCTGGCGATGGATGGAGATAGAGACAGAGACCCACATTGGAACACTGAACTTAACTCCCTAGGTCCAAAGGAGAAGCAGAAGGAGGGAGAACGTGATTAAGAAAGGCGGGACTGAGAGGAGTGCGTTCACCCACTGATACAAGGGGACTGATCTAATGAGAGCTCACCAAGGCCAGCTGGACTGGGTCTGAAGGAGCACGTGATCAAACCGGATTCTCTGAATGTGGACGGCACGGGGACTGTCTGAGAAGCCATTGATAATGGCACTGGGACTTGTTTCCTCTGCATGTTCTGGATTTTTGGGATCCTAGTCAGTTTGGATGTTCACCTTCCTAGACCTTGAGGGCGGGGGGGAGGAACTTGAACTTCCCACAGGGCCCGAAACACTGACTGCTCTTAGGGCTGGAGAGGGAGGAGGAGAGGGAGTGTGGGGAATGGGAGGGTATTGGGAGGAGGGGCGGAAGTAGAAACTTTTATAAATTAATAAAAAAAAATCTTTACAGGGTACAAGACCATTGTCCTACAGCATGTAAAACTTGGACCCTAGAATTGTAATCAGGGCCCCCTGGCCTGTGAAAAACACACTGTTTTTACTACTCAGTGGCCAAGTGTTTACATGGTATCAAGTTAACCTGTGTTAGTATTAAATTAAGATTCTCCTGTGAGGTCTGGAGGGCCAAAAGGACCTCTGTCTGAATAGAGCCATATAAAAGATGAAATAAAAATACACAAGAAAGGAGAAAAGATACAGTCACAGTATAACCCATATGGGAAGATAGTAAGAGCAGAATTGTTAAGACTTCTTAGAAGTCTCAAATCTTGCATCTTTGTGGGGGAATCGGGCTTGATGACAATGGTTGAAGCATTTCTTTCATACCTAATGGAAATACAGCATCGTCTTCATTTCTTTGTCCCTTATTAAAAATTATTATGGGACAATACCAAGCATCCATAAAGAGATAAAAATGACAGCTTCAAGATGTCCAAGACCCACATCAATAAGCATGAGCTCACAGCTGATCTTCTTCCTGCTGCATATCCAGTCTTGCCCCTCTGTTGCTCTGAAGCACATTCTAGCCAACGCATCAACTCATCTGTAAGCATTTCCCACTATATCTTTGAAAGTTAGAGGTTCTTTCCTTTTTTACTTAAAAATATAATCAAAGGAGCATTCATTATTCATTATCAGAACAGCTAGCCCTCCCTAATATCAAATTCATCAGTATTTACATTTTGGCTCATCTTATTCTTTCATCATTTTACAGTGTGATTTTATCCGCCCTCACATTGCAGTTGTGGGTATCTATTCCAAGTCTCTTAACCTAAAGGTCCTCTCCCATCTCTCTCACTGTTTTTTCTTTATAATGTAGTCATTGAGGAAACAGAGTTGTTTTTCCTAAATACAGTCTGGACTTTGCTAATTGGATCCCATGGTGTCATTTAATGAGTTCCTCTGTTCCTTTAAATTGGTAGTTAGAGCTAGGGGCTTGATTAAATCAGAATTTTTTTTATGTTTTTAGCAACCGCTGCATGGTGGAGTCCTGCACCCTCACCAGGAGAGTTAATGATTTCCAGGGTTTCTCTGTGTTGTCACACTGCCTAGATCCAAGGGTTCGTCTGTGGTTCCTTTCTTATTGCATCATTTTGTCTTCACTTAGCATTTTACATAATAATATGAAGAAACAATACCCTTGCCATCAATTTGTTTACTGTAAAATGCAGCTCTTTTAGAACAGAAAGGTAAATACTTGATACTTTCTCCGTCTTGATCAGTTTTTAGTAATGAACTATTTTCCTAATTCCCCATTAGTTACTACTGATTTTATTTTTGATGGTGGAATTTTGTTTAGTTTAGGTTTGTATTTGTGCACTGAAACACATTACACTGGTATCAGTCCATTAAAATATATCCTTATTGATGACCAATTGTCTCACCTTTGGGTAATGGAGCCCTTTCAACTTGGATTCCTAGTCTGTTTGAAAGAAAGGAAAAAATAACCTTGTCCTTAATTACCACTTTGATTTTTACTATGGTGTTTCAGGCTCATATTTTGGGTCTCCTCTTTCAGAACTGAACTATGTCATTGTTTTTCAAGGACAGTCCTTTGGGGGAAACATATTTATAGACAACAATCTGGACATCAGTGTTGTGCGGTGCGACATGTCAGTCATTGTTCTAAGCTTCTCAACACATGGAGCCAGGATAAAACTCAAAGTATTTACAAGATCAAATTCATGAGTTCATACTGAACCTGGAAATTACAACTCAGGGTTTCTACTGGATCTCATTGATCTTATACATGTAATGTTTCTCTAATATCAAAGTCACAGTGCTCACAAATGGATGGCAACTCTATTTTTTGTGTGTTTTGTTTTGTTTAGGCATTTTTTGTCTTAATTTGCTTATTTTGATTTTTGGTGTCTCCTTTTTAGAGATGGGGGAGAGAGAGAAACACACTCTCTCTCTCTCTCTCACACACACACACACACACAGAGAGAGAGAGAGAGAGAGAGAGAGAGAGAGAGAGAGATTTTTTGTCTTAATTTGCTTATTTTGAGTTTTGGTGTCTCCTTTTTAGAGATGGGGGAGAGAGAGAAACACACTCACACACACACACACACACACACACACACAGAGAGAGAGAGAGAGAGAGAGAGAGAGAGAGAGAGAGAGAACAAATGAAATTGAATGGGTATGGAGGTGGGGATAATCCAGGAGAAGATGGGGAAGGAACATGATCAAAATATATTGTATAAAATTTAAAAAATAATAGCGAAAACCACACACACACACACACACACACACACACACACACACACACACACACACACTACTTGGTACCATGGTAAAACCAAGCAATGTAATTCACACTACAATTGGATAAATACCACTTATAATGTATTTATAGCTCTTTAAGCTTTGTTTTACTTAGGACTTACATGTTTTAAAGCTCTTAGGAAAACTTCTCTGTATTGTTTTGCCACTAAGTGAAGTGAATTTTTTCACTTTGCTTTAGATCTTTAGAATTTAGAGAAATTAGAATTTACAGAATTATTTTGTAAAATTTAACTTTGGTTTATACTAGTGTTTTAGTTAATTTGGGCAGCTATAGTCAAATCTCAAGGGCCACAGCTTCCCAAGTTTTCCCACTCTCAGTCCCTTCTTTAATGACACAGGAAAGGTAGGTATATAAAATAGGTTTGCAAACCAAATGTTTAGACTATAGATAAACTTATTTTAAAAATTCTTTAGTATCTATATAATTTTATTGTTGTGAGGTAACTTTGCCAGAGAACACATTGGCATGCCTATAGCCAAATAGCCTTTACTCTCAGCAGCTGGCCCCTGCATGGGGAACCTACCCAAATCACGCCACCCTGAGCCATTCCATTCTCAGCTTTTTACGTGTAAAAATCACATTCTGATTTATCACAATTCAATTAACAAGAAAAATTAGCAACACGTGGCGATACAGAAGCCAAACCACAAACTAAAAGAATAAAACAGGATTAGTACATTTAGGGGCCTTCCTGAACTATGGACTATGACGGATTAAGTCTTTGTTTTCATTTTGGCAGGTCTTGGGGTCTACATGCTAGGTTCTTAGGTCAGAACAGTGCCTTGGTCTTTTAATGTGGTGTCAGTTATGCTGAGGTTTGGGGGTCTATACACCATTTATTGATGGCAAAAGCATATTTGCACAACAGTGAGAGGGGTGTACTTGTTTATTTTCCCATAAGTAATTAAATGTTGACTGAATATTTAATACTGTAGGGTGCACAGATTTTCAACATCTTTCAGAATTAATCAATATTTTGATTTTTATCATCATCAATGCTGAGAGCACAGCTTCTTATAAATACTAAATAACAGTACTATGTTTAGGCTGCTTCAGAAATAGTTGAAAATTCTGTTCTAATCTCAAGCCAAATTTCCTTTAACAGTTCCTTTTTTTAAACACAAGTCATCAATTCAAACAACAATTTTAACAATTAAACATTTTAATACAATATAGCCCAAAGATACAGTGATTTTAAAGTTTCACGTTGAGGAGTGTAGCTAGGTAGGATAATATTGAGTGCCTTTTATTTCGATAATTAAACTACTAGTTTTTTTATAAATGCAGAAAATTTTGTATGTACAGTAAAAAACTAAAATTAGTAACATATAATAGTCCAAAATCTTAGCTGAAGTGTTTCAGGAAGTAGTTTTTGAAAACAGTATTATTTATTTATTCTTTATAAATTCCATATATGTATATAAGTTCTTTTGATCTTATTACCCCTAAATACCTCCCTCTAACTCATTCCAGGACTTATCAACCCATCTCTCTCCATACTTCTTTTTCTTCTTCTTCTTCTTCTTCTTTTTCTTCTTCTTCTTCTTCTTCTTCTTATTATTATTATTATTATTATTTTAAGAGTTGATTATGTTGGCCATTCACTGTGACGTGAGCAACCTATCAGCAGCCACATCCTCAAAGAAAAGTGACTGATTGTTCCTCAGTAGCCATTAGCTGCTCTCACTCTACAGTTTGGGGGGGGGTCTCAGGATCTCCTATTCCATCCATATTAGAATGTTGATTGGCTTGATCTTGTACAGACCTTGTGTGGGGAAACAGAGTTGCTGTGAGTTGATGTGCATGCCAGCCTTGTCATGTCCAGATGATGGACATGACATTCCATAACTTTCCTCCCCACCTTCCTGCTCTTACTTTTTTGTGACTCCTCTTCCACAGTGTTCAGTTTTGAATGGAGGGAGGTTGTTATAAATGACACCTATGGCTGAGCATTCAGAGTCAATTATTTTCAGCATTTTGACCAGCTAGTAAGTCTCCACATTAACTACCATCCACTGCAATAAGAAGCTTCTCTGACCAAGACTGAGAACAGTACAAATCTATGTTTATAAACATCATATAGGTAGTTTGACAGCATGACCATTTAGTGAAACAGCATCAGTAGGTTTCTCCAAATAGTCTGTGGTGCCTCCAGTCCTAGTCTTTTGATCTGGTTACAGTAGCAGACGTAAAATCTCTTTTGTAGATCAGCTCTCAAATTCAAGGAAGCAGTTGATCCTATAGCTCTCGTGGTACTATTTCCCCAGTGGGCACAACTTATCTGGTAGGTTGATATAATAGGATGGAGGCTCCAGTATTATGTAAGACTATCAATCTCATTCTTCTCTCCTCAGTCTCCATATCACCTTCTAGTGTTAGCAAACTCAACCAGAGGGAGAGCGTTAGTTTTCTGATCATTTTGAGACTGATTTCTCCATGTCCTATAACCAAAGTGGGTGGTGTCCTCAGCAATAAGATCTTACCATGACATTATGTGAGCAACCAAGAGCAGCAGTGATAATTCATGTTCTTTTGGGAGCCACGGGGTCTCCCTGACTAACTCATTGGGAAGTATTCATGCCTGGCACTGGGGTTTAATGTCCGTTTCTTCTGGGAAGAGTATTGTTCACCATTTAGGGTATACAGTTAAACTTCTTTTTTAACACTATAGTCTTAAGTAAGCTTATAAGTTAGAGAGGTTTTGTCATACATCCTTTGCTTTGGGTAACCCACTTCTAATTCCCTGCGTCTCTGTTTTCCTGCTCCTTCTATCCCTGACCCATCCTCACTTAAACCGTTAACTCTGAGTACTCATCTCCAATTCTTTTCCTGGCACCATGCTCTGTTTTCTCTTCTAATAATGTGTTTTTATTTGGTTTGCAAGATCATAGATTTCATGTATTGATGTGGGATTCCCCTATGTATGCTGTGAATACCATTGGTTGATAAAGAAACTGTTTTGGCCTGATAGGGTAGATTGGCAAGGAAAACTAAACTGAATGCTGGGAGAAAGGAGGTAGAGTCGAGGAGAAGCCATGTAGCCTGGCTGGAGATAGACTCCAGAACTTTAGCTGGTATGGCGCAGTCATGTGGTGATACACAGATTAATAGAGATGGGTTAAATTAAGATTTAAGTGTTAGCCAATAAGAAGCTAGAGCTAATGGTTCAAGCAGTGATTTAAATAATATAGTTTCTGTGTGATTATTTTGAGGTTGAACAGCCGGGAACCAACAAGCAGCCTCCCAACAACAATATATCCTTAAGTTTGGTTAAACTTCCACCATCCTCATTTCCCTACCCTCACCCTTTATTTTTTAATCTTTTCACCCCAGTGCTCCCCTCTCTGTTTTCACATTACCTT
The DNA here is from genome assembly GCF_982192425.1 of Myodes glareolus. Taxonomy (NCBI): domain Eukaryota; kingdom Metazoa; phylum Chordata; class Mammalia; order Rodentia; family Cricetidae; genus Myodes; species Myodes glareolus. The sequence continues at coordinate 60,325,468 of NC_142029.1, forward strand.
TGTTTTCTAATTCCCTCCCTAAGAGCATTCCCCACACAACAGTCTATTTCTAGTTTCTTGGCTTCCACTTGTACTTTAGGTTACAAACACAGCACAAAAGATTTGAATCTAGGACCCATATATAATAGCAAACGTGTGACATATTTTTTTTGTGGCCTGGGAAATCTCAGTCAGTATAATTTTTTTCTAGTTCCATTAAGTCCCAAAGTAAATAACTTTAAATTTCAAGGTTATGTTTTTCTTTATGGCTTGTTATTATTCCATTGTGTATATGTTCCATATTTTCCTTATTCATTATCAGTAGGTGGGCATCCAGGTTGATTTTGTTCCCTAGTTATGATGAATATAGTCATAATGAACAAGGATGAACAAGTATCTTTGTAATAAGATACAAAGTCCGTAGGGTATATACTCAGGTGTGGTATATCTGGACCATAACATAATTCTGTTTCTGTTCTTTTAAGAGACCTCCAGACTGACTTCCAAGGTGGATTCATACCTTCCACTGCCACCAACACAGCATAAAGTGTAGCATAAAGTGTCCCTTTCCCCACATCCATGCCAGCATTTATGGCCATTTTTGTTCCCAATGATCATTGTTCTGATTGGTATGAGATGGAACCTTAAAGTGGTTCCAACTACATTTCCTTGCTAGCCATAGATGTACAGTTTTTAAGGTGTTATTAGCCATCTGTATTTCTTGTTTTGTGAATTTTCTGTTCAATTTCACAGCCCATTTTTAAAACATTTTTCTTTATGTTTCGATTTTTGAGTTCTTTATATTTTAGACACCAATCCTTTGCCAAGGATTTTTCTCCCATTCCATTGGCTGCTCTTGACCCAACTGACAGTTTCACCTACTGTAAAGAATGTTAGGAAGTGACTTTTGATGCTGTATGGAATGATACGATGTACATTTTGTGTGCTCATAACCACAATTACAGTGAAAACAAACACCCCAACACGGGTGAAAATTGTCAGAAATATCTCAGGTTCATTCTGTGTTTGAGTTTGAATTAACTTCTGCAGCTGCGTACTCAAAAACCATTTACTTCGAGTTAGGAGATTGCTGCTGAGGAAACTTGGTTCTCCTTCCCTGAGCAGCCATTGACTGTAACTGCTCATCTAGGGGTGAGGACTCTTGAAAGTTTCCTCCATTCATGTGACATGAGAATTGGTGTGCTTTTTGCAGGTTGTATCTGGGTTACCATATTTCTGAGCCCCCAATAGGACTCAGCAACACACCTGAGTACACACACACACACACACACACACACACACACACACACACACATATCACAGGCAACACTAATTGGACTCAGTAGGCTATCTACCCATAATAATTATAGAAGAAGGATCATGAATTTGAGAGGGAGGTGGGGGACACAGGAAGAGTTGGAGGGATGAGAGGAACATACATGATACAGACAGAGTGTACTCATATAAAGTTCTCCAAAAAAAAAAGATAGAGAATGATAGAGGAAGGTATCCAAAACTGACCTCTGGCCTCTATTTGTGCACATAGAGGTGAGTAAACCTGTTTACACACATACACACACATGCAAGCATATCTGAACACACACACTATAATTTTAAAGGTCCCTTACTGTTGCTGAAATTTGTGATGCCCCCAACATTCTGGTGTGTGCGCCCAGCATTCCTGCGTTGACTCTGAAGCTTATAAACTGAAGATCCCTTTCCTGTGGCTCTGGAGGCTGGGATTGAGCATCACATCGCCAGCATGGTTAGCTCCGGTGAGGGCCTTTTCCCAAAAAGACTGCTGTCTTCTGGCTGCATCACCTCTATGACAAAAGGCAGAAGGCTTTCTGTGGTCTTATGTAAGTTATGTCTGTCCCATCCATAGAGGCATCAACCTCGTGCTCTAAGGTCTTCCCCAACCCCCACCTCCAAAAACCTGTCTCTGTGCAGGTTAGGATTCCACGGCACCCATCTGTTACAGTTCTTCTCTTTTCACACTAAAGTTTGCCAGGAAGCTAATGTTCCTTTTACCCAACTCTTGATTTAATACTTTCTGAATTCTACATGCTTACTCTGTGCCGAGCATGAGTCCATCACCCTTAGATCTGCCTGAACACAGGAGCTTGGCACCAAGGAACTGTCTGTGGGTAATGGCTAGGCTTCAACCCCTCCCCCATAGGCACTGGTTTGTCGCTGTCTTCTTCCTCCTGAGTCTTCTGTTTTATTTTCCGGCTCTGATAACACAAGCCACAAACTCCCAGTTCTTCGTTTCAGTTTTCTCCAGAATAAGTAGATTTATTGGAACTGGCAACTGGAGAAAGAAAGCAGTGCCTGACGCATCAGGCTGAGGGACGTGGCGAAGAAGCTGATATGCAGATAGCATCATTATGGTATCTCTTCCCCAGCAGACTCCTCTCAAGTTTCCCAGCAGAACAGGCTCTGCTGGGAAAGCACTTTAACTGTTCCCAAAACATCCCACCAAGCCACCTTTATTGTTGAAGTCATGGAACTATTTTCTTCACCTGCCTCATTCATTTCAACCACTCCTGTTATAAAGAGAGGAAAATACCACACTATGTTATGCTCCAATGTCAGCTCTAAACATTGACTATTTTCTAGTTAGCACTGTTCTGAACCTAGTAGCTACAATGTGAGGGAACAGGAAAGACCTGTGTCGATTTCTGATTCTTCCTCATCAACTGGGGCCGTTTGACAGGGAGCCTTGGGCTTGGGCAGTTGAATTTCTCCTCACCCATCTACACACAATAACACAGTAAGGCACCGAGGGTGTGATGGAAAACTAGGCTGGCTGGTAAGACTTGAGGGCAGAAAACACAGGCCTGCTCTGGTGTAGGAAGGAGAGGGCTCTTGGCTGGCTTGGTTACCTTGGCCCTCTGAGTGTTCTCTCCCACTTCATCTTTTCTCACAGTCTTGGCTTGTCTGTAGTGAGTGTGAACAGCAAAAGGAGTAGTGGTGTCCAGAGTAGCGGCTTCATAGCCTGGCTATTGTGACTGAAGTCCAAAGCAAAGGGCATATCTGAGGAAGAGCCAGATTTCCACAAGGGGCCCCTGGGACTGTATGCTGTGTGTGTGTGTGTGTGTGTGTGTGTGTGTGTGTGTGTGTGTGTGTGTGTGAAGGAACAGGGTTCACAGACTTGTTGTATTCCAGGAAAACAGAGTTGGGAGGCTCTGGATTCCTTAAGGCGCAGCCCCAAGCTAGAGCTTCTGGGGTTCTGCAGACTCAGAATTCCTCGCCTGGACTCAATTCTTCATTCTCTTCTCGCCAGTCTCTTAACCAGAGATGCTCATCTCCTCTTCCCAACCTGAGCCAAGCATCGGTCTGGGTTCCCATAGCTAAACATGCTTAGAAATATCTTATTAGCAGAAAAATATGTACCCAGGATCCCCAAATGTTCAAAAACAAGAACAGAGCTTAGGATTCCTTTATTTCTTGGTAACTGGTCACCATTCAATTTAGCTTATCTCCCCTTTCTCCTCCTTCCACCGCCAGACCTTAGGGGTGTGGGGGATATTTTTTAGCATTTATTGATTTATTTTATGTGTGTAGAGGTCAGAGAACCACTTGTAGGAGTCAGTTCTCTCTTTCCTCATTTAGGTTCTGGGGAAATGGAGCTCAGGTGGTCACAGTTGGCAGCAAGTACCACTACCTTCTCGAGCCATCAAGTCTGGTCCTGATTCTTTTTCTTTCTTTCTTTCTTTCTTTCTTTCTTTCTTTCTTTCTTTCTTTCTTTCTTTCTTTCTTTCCTTCCTTCCTTCCTTCCTTCTTTCTTTCTTTCTTTCATTCATTCCTTCCTTTCATCCTTCCTTCCTTCTTCCTTCCTTTCTTCCTTCTTTCTTTCTTTTATTCCTTCCTTTCATCCTTCCTTCCTTCCTTCCTTCCTTCCTTCCTTCCTTCCCTAGCTATGGAAATTTCAGAAAGGAAAGAACGTGTGTGTAGTCCAGACAGCATAACACAGGTGACAGAAATTGAGCTCACCAAGTTTTTCTCCTTTTGTGCGTCCTTCCTTCCTGTGTCCACCTGAAATAATGTCCCAGAGCTGTCTCAGCTCCACTGTGGTCTTCTATATGATCCTTAAAGGTGTCTGCAAACAAGAACAAAAAGACCCCAGAACTCTGAAAAATCTAATAGTTTATCTCATTTGGTAATTAGAAGCTGTAACCAGACACCAACAGCACCCCAAAATGAAATACAGTGTCAATCATGGTTTGAGTAAAGTATACTTCAAATAGACAATTGACAAACATTTTCTCCTCTCTATACAAAGCATCGGTGTTCCTCTGAATGCCATGTGGAGGGAAGAGACTCTGGCCCTGATCCGTGCTTTTTAGCCTTAGCCCATCTGGCTACTCTTCACATTGTCTCTCTGCAGCCTGCTCGCCTAAACCAGCAGATGCTCTGCAGAACTTTGGAACTGCTATTCCCCACACTACGAGAGGTCACAGATCAGATCAGCAGACATCAGCCATGGGCTTTGTGACCTGAACACTCTAGATAGATTTGCCGTGTGCATCATTTGAGTCTTGCTTGATGGAATCGCCCGATGCAAGGTGGAACATTTTGTACAGTTCCCAGTAGAGAACAGAAGTATTTGGGAATTCAGAACCCATCTTATTAGGGCCTTCTCTCCTTCTCTTTACCTCTGCTTCCAGAAGGACAACCAGTTCTGTTGGGACAGAAGTAGCATGGCTGGGAGTGGTATGTGAGTCCATTAGAAGTTGTCACTCGAAATCTATTTATACAGCGGTCGTGAGAAGCTGACCTAGGATGTTCTAACTCCTTACGGAATGGTGCTTCCCATAATTCTGTTCCCCTCTTGGTAGCCTTCATAGCCAACACGTCAACTCATTATTTTGAAGATTTCCAAGGAACGCCACTCAGAGGGACTGGACTTGAGGAGTTGTCATGTCTGGCCTTAATCTGTTGCCAGTCTTTAGGCAAACTGTGGGCATCAAACGTCATCTTGAATTTCTCTCTGACATCCTCTTTTGCTGGCGAGTCAGCATGCCAAAGGTTCTGCCTAATCTGCGCTTACCACTGCCGGGGTTGGCGCACAGTCAGTTTGTCTCTGGGCTCCTGGAGTGCTCTTTGCAGACCCATCTGTTTCTTTGACCCGTATGTGTTTTGTGTCATTCTAATGATTATTTTTTGAGACCCCAATCAGTGTAACTATCTGACATGCTTAAGTTCATGGTTCTCTGCGATAGAGTATTTCTAACAAGCCCTGGCAAAGAGTCTCGGTGACAGATGAGCCGTCCTACCTGGTCACTGGCGTGTAACAATCATGAATTCAGCAACAGGGCTCCCTGGCATTGTGGCTAGTTCCTCTTGTTTCTGCAAATCTAAAGTAGGTTTTCACTTCTGGACTTTGTATAGTTAACAATGGGCCAAATGTCACCATCTGTGACCTTGTTTCTCCCATAAACAAAAAGCATTTGAGTAGAAAAGTCTTAATGTCTCTTCTAACTTGAATGAATCTGTGATACTAGGCTCTTTCTGCCAAACCACATAGTAAGAAATACTAAGAATAAGGAAACAGGATCCTGTGGACCACTATATCTTACCAAAACATAGAATGTCTTTTAAAATTCTCAGACTGGACAAAAACCCCATTAGAACAAACCATGCCCCTGAATTGATCACTTCATTTGCATTAAAGATTAGCATAACATTACATCTATGAAGGCAATGTCTACAGGATTATCATGGATGCTGACAATTACTGAAAAAATAGAGTTGGATCTCTATATCTACAACCTAAAGAATCAGGGCATATACATGGGTGAGATAAATTCTCTAAGGCAAGGCACTAGAGTTAAGCTCCTACTGTAACACAGATCAGTGGGGATTATCACAAAATTGCCAATGAGCTGGTTTGCAGATGAAAGCCCAGAAACCCATTATGGCGGACAACAGATCTTTCTGGTAAACAAGTCAGGGGATGACAGGGTCCTGTAGACATTAGTTGCTCAAAGCTTTTGTAGGGCTTTTCCTCGCCGGAGATGCTCTTGCATAATTGGAGTCTCTAATATCACACCATAAGCAGAGACGTTGCTGCCATACCACCTGCCCTTCTGCCTGCTATGGTTTGGGGAGTGGTGTACTGGAACATGCACAAGTAATCCACGTTCTTCCAGCATCAAGACATCAAGACCTGGCCTTGATCAAATGGAATAGCTGGCACGCCTTCCTGGGCTGATCCTGCAAGCAAGGACAAACAGAGTCCACGTTCCTTCTTCCAGCCCACCTTTATTACACACCTACTTAGCACCGACTCTGCTCATGTTGATGGGCTGCAGGCACATCAATGGGGATTTATAACCGTGTGAGCGGAGCTGTGAAAATTTAAACACCAGATGCCATGGTAACACAAAATGGGAGCCTTGACCTTGCCCGCCCAACAGAGGAAATCTGAGTATCCCGGCATCCAGGAGGGCAACTCCTGCTCAGCCTCTAAAGACCACGTCTGCTTTTAGAAATGGAGTCGGGAGAAAGGTACAAGAGAGGTCATTCACAATTCTGTCATTCATAAATTTTCCTGAGCCTTTTTGGAAGGCATTTGTGTTTCCTGCCAGCACCACCTCTTGGGGGTGATGAATTCCAACAAGTTCCAATCCATTTATTATTACTCACTGTGAGAGAAATTGCTTCCTTTTATGTCTGGAGCTAAACCTGGATCACAGTTTGCAGTAGATCCCTAGTCACAGACGTGAGGATTTAGAAAGTCTAGGGCCGTGGACCTGCAAAGTTCTGTGATCCCTTCAGACTTAAGCCCCTCACTTCTCGGCCTGTCAGGCACACCCATTCTATCTGGCCATCTCGGAGAAATCCTTAAATGCTGTTCCTCTTTACAGCGTAGTGTCCAGGACATCTCTCAATCAAGACTACTTTCTCTAAGGAAGAAAGACTTCTGCTTTCAGGGTCTGACCATGCAGTGTAAGAACATGGGGTGTGTGGCTGAGACACTCTAGGCGGAGACAGCCTGCACCAGAAGCCCCTTATGTTGCCAGGACCTTGCCTAGAGATGACCAGAGGATTAGCACAGGGGACTGAGGAGGGGAACACGAGTGGGTGGGTATCCTGAGTGCTAGTGGGGTCTCTGCTCTGATCATTGCTGTGGATCCAGATCCCTTTATGTGATACATAGGGCTCTGACTATTTTTTTTTTAAATTTGCTTCTAACTTTCCTAATCTCTCATTAGATTCTAGGTACCCCTTCAGCGACACTGCTTTCCATGGCCTGTGATGGTCATTTGTGACTGCCATCTGGAAACAAGACAGACTTCTGGACATGCCAGTGAAGGAGTTTGCAGGTAGAGTTTATTGAGGTGGGAGGACCCACCCTGAATGTGGGTGGTACCATTTCATGGGCTAGGGTTCCAGACTGGATAAACAGGAGAAAGCTGGCCGAATATCAGGAGCCATATTTCTGCTTCCCTACTGTGGATGTCATGTGACCACTCACCTCCTGTCCCAGCTGCTGTGCCTTCCCTTGGTGGACTGTACCTTTGAACTGTGAACCAGTTGAGTTTCTTCTGCCAAGTCGTTCATCACAAAAATGAGAAAAGTAATTAGCACACTGCCTCATGTTTATTTAGATAACTTTGATTGTTTTTGGAGACAATCCATTGCTACATTGCTCAGGCTAGACCTGAAATCTCATAGCCTCGTCTTCCCAGCTGGGATTATGAATATCCACCTCTATCCCCAGCACAATGAAATTATTTATAATGCTTTTTTCACTAAATTGTTGCATTTTTATAATTATACATGAGAAAATTTTCATTGAGAAGTATTTGGAAAATAAAGGACAAAGGAAAAATGTCAAATCCTCAACCATTTTGTCACACCTCCATTTCTTCCCAGTTTTTTTCCAAGATGCATTAATAATTCTGCTTTGTACCAGGATATCGTAAATTGCCCTTTTCATGTACTACACATCATGAACACTTTTCCATGCCGGAGTGTTTTCTGAAAACATCATTCGAAATGGTTGCTTGACAGTCTGCCAAATGGATATAAATTTGACCAGCAATTCTCTACTGGATGGGCTAATTCTTTTCAATGTTGGTTAGCACACATATTTCTACTTTTAGCAGTGATGTTTTAACCTCCCGGGACAGGTCTAAGTGTTCTCTGCTCATTGCATATGATTGGAATGCTATATCTAACTCAGTGGTCTCCAAACTGAGGTGTGCTTGCTCCTGATTCATGAGGTAATATCAAGTGTGGAAACAAAAGTGATAACCTTCATTTTTGTTTGTTCTCAAATCTTACACTTTCACAGTTTCTACTTTTAGTGCTCATTTTACAATCAATGCAATATACCAACATAACTGTGTGTGCAGGTGTCATGGTTTGGACCTGGAATATAAGGTTTACTATGTCTTGTTTTCCATGCTTGTTCTCCAGCATACGGCATAATTTAGAGACTGTGGGGCCTCTGGGAGGTGGGGTCTGATGGCAGAAGAGGTTGCTAGATTTGGGCATTTGAAGATTGTACCAACCTCTGCCCAGCCTGAGTTGTCTGTCTGGGGGCCCAGGCTTAGTGGTATAGGAGCAACCACAAGCTCCTGTTGCCCCAGACCCAGCCATCCCCAGTGACAGGCCTTATACACCAGGTGGCCCGAGGACCTCTGAAACCCTGAGCCAGAATTAATCCCCCCGCCCCCAGCTCAGCTGCTTCTGACAGACATTTTGTCCTGAAAAATCAGGAAAGTGACTAATTCAGCACACAGCCTGCTAGCAAGTGACCCTAATCAGAGGACACTGGCATCCCCTTTAACTGTGGGTGGTCACAATCACAGTCATTTGCAGACCGCTGACCTCAGTCACTGAGAGAAGTGGCAAAGACTTTTTTCTCTTGGAGTTTTTCTGAAGCCTTGAGATTTTTTAGAAAAGAAAAGCCTCCAGGGACTCTGACTTCCTGTTTGCTCTTCTTGCTCGCTGTCAACAATGTGTGTGTGTGTGTGTGTGTGTGTGTGTGTGGTGGGTGGGGCGTGGACAGGGTGGCTTTCTTTCTCTGAACAGCCAGAGGTAATGCTGCTGTAGCTTCTCTGAGATCTTTCTTGCCTCCAGGTGAGATGCTTCTTTCTGCAAACTCTGCTTCCGTCCCAAGTTTTGAGCTACCCACTTTTCCTGTACTTTCTGAAAGCGTTCACACTTCCTTCACTCTTTGGTTTGTTTGTTTGTTTACTTATCTTTCCTTATCTTTTGTTTGCTTGTTTGTTTTTTGAGACAGGGTTTTTCTGTAGCTTTGGAACCTGTCCTAGAACTAGCTCTTGTAGACCAGGCTGGCTTCCGACTCACATAGATCCGCCTGCCTCTGCCGCCCGAGTGCTGGGATTAAAGGCATGTGGCACCATCGCCCAGCACTGTGCTATCTTTTTAAAAACTTCCCACACCAACATAAGCAAGAGAAAAAGTACTCACTCGAAATGATTCCACCAGACCGATAGCTCTGAAGTTTGTATTTGTTTTCGTAGTCATACTTCTGACATGTACAGTTCGGTCACTTTTGATGTGCGAGAACTTTCGCGAGTCCATCGCAACAACGTGAGTGCGTTTCCGGAATGCGCCCTGCAAAGGGGTGTGGCCCGTTTCACCTACTTTTACCGTGCACGGGTTAACTGAAGTGCTTTATAGCATTACAGAGTAGTTGGCCTTTTCTGAAGTCTATATGAATAGGTCTATTATATGTCATTTATCTTTTGGCTGGCTTCATGGACTCAGCATTATTATTTTGAAATCCAGCAGTGTTATTTTATGAATGGTTTGTTCCTTATTGATGTTAACTACTACTTGGAAGTATCATAATCTGTTCATTCCCTTACCTGTGAATAGATGTTTGAGTTGTTTTCAAGTTTGGGGCTTTTATAAATAAAATTGCTGTGAGCCTTTGCTCACACGTCTTCATATGGGCATATGCATTCATTTCTCTTTGGTAAATATCTAGGCTGTGTCATAATGTGAATTTTAAATAGATTTCTTCCTTTCTTAATTATGTGTTTTTTGTGTGTGTGTGTGTGTTGTGTACATACACATGGGTGCTGGTGTGTAAGGAGGTCAGAGCTGGAGTCACAGGCGGCTGTGAGCCTCCAGATAAAGGTTCTGGGAACCAAACCAGGTCCATTGGTATATGTGCTTATCCACTGATCCAGCCCAAGAATTTTAATCCTTTTGGATCCAGAAGAGTTTTCCAAAGTAGTAATATCTTATTACACCCCACCTGTGTGTGAGAGAGAATTCTGTTGGTTCCTTGTCTTCTTCACTACTTGGTGTGGGTCAGTGATTCTAATTTTAGCCATTCCCATAGGCCTGTAAAAATAGAAGTACAGCATATATAATCTGAAAACCCCAAATTAGAAATGCTTCAAAGTCTGAAGCCCTTTGAGAACCTATATGATACCATAGGTAGAAAATTCCACACCTAGGTGCATGTAATGAGTTTCAGTTAAAACACAGGCACACCAGAAAACAGTAAGGGGCATGTGGATCACACACACTCAAATATAGCAAACTCCAAAGAGATAAGAAGTCTGAAACACTATGTACTAGTCAGGATTCTTGAGAGTAACAAAACTGGTAGAATGAATATACTTATGAATTATGCACATACAAATAATGAACACATAAATATATTTATATATATAGATGCATGCACATATAAAAGTGTATATATACACACATATATGTATATATCATTCACAAATGTTTGTATAGATGTATACCATCATTTCTCTTTGATAAATATCTAGCAAAATGGCTGGGTCATAGTAGGTGGAATTTTAGTTTTTAAATAGATTCATATGTTTCTCAATTATGCATGCACGCACACACACACACACACACACACACACACACACACACACACACACCCCAGAGTGGTTTACAGGCTGTGGTTCAGATAGTCCAACAATGACTATCTATCAACAAAAGTCCAAGAATCCGGTAGCTGTTCAGTTCTTGAGGTGGATGTTTCAGCTGGTCTTCAGTATGCACGAGAAGTCTGAAGAAGTGGGCTCTAATGCCAGGGAAGGAATGGATTTGCCATCCACTGTGAGTACAAGTCCTTTATATAGGCTGACAGTAGAAGGTGCAGCCTGGATTAAAGGTGGATCCTCCCTCCTCATTTCTTTCAGGCAGGATCTCTCATTGAACTTGGAGCTCACTGATTGCCTAGGCTGGCTGCTCAGTGAGCTTAAGGGACCCACTTGTTTCTGTCTCCCCAGTGCTGAGATTGCAGGCTCACGTCACCTGTCTGGCTTTTTATGTGGGTGCCTGGGATCTGATCTCAGGCCTTCACACTTGCACAGCCAACTGTGAACCTGAGCGTTTCCCTAATCCCATGTTGAGCTTCAAGGAAATTCACCTAACCATATGTATAATTTTGCTAATGTGCTTTCAAATGTTCTATGTGTGTACAATTATTGATTTTGTTTCTCTTCTTGTTTTTTTTTAATTTTCTGAGAGTTCTTTATATATAGATTGTCCCTGACCTGTGATGATTTGGATGAGCATCATGACTTTAAATCTTGATCTTCTTCTGGATTAATAACACTGGACAGAGGCAGCAATGCTCTCTCTAATGCTGGAGAGTGATGATGCGCTGTTCACAGCTCCCAGTCAGTCACAAGGTCCCCAGGATAAGCTATAGATGTCCTGCAGTGTATGGTGTGTCTAAATCCTGATATTTCATAGATTGGATGGATTTTGTGTCTGTGCAGTCTTTTCAACTTATGATAGGCTTATTGGGATATGTACCTTTTTTAGTTTAGATATTATCAAGTTATCATAAACTGGAGGCATGGAAACTATTCAAGTAATAAAAGATTGCAGAGCTTTCGTGTGATGAGCAGCCTCTTGTGATACCATTTTATTAACACAGTTGTAGGTCATTGATATTCTGGACACAAGTTTCCTATCTGATATACACTTTGCAAAGATTTTCTCACAGCTGCATCTTGTCCTTTGATTGTTTTTGTATATTTTGAAGACTAAATTTAATTTTGGCAAAATACAATTTATCATTTGCTTTAGTTTTTGTATTGGGCCTTCTGGGTCATGACTAAGACTGTCCCATAGCCACACTGATGAATATCTTTCATATCACCATAGAACCTTCATCTGGCAATGGATGGAGATAGAGACAGAGACCCACATTGGAGCACTGAACTTAGCTCCCTAGGTCCAAATGAGGAGCAGAAGGAGGGAGAATGTGAGCAAGGAAGTCAGGATCATGAGGGGTGCGTCCAACCACTGAGACGGTAGAACTGATCTAATGGGAGCTCACCAAGGCCAGCTGGACTGGGAGTGATGGAGCATGTGGCTGGAAATGAAGACTGACTGAGAAGTCAAGGACAATGGCACTGGGTTTTGATTCTACTGCATGGACTGACTTTGTGGGAACATGGTTTGTATGGATGTTCACCTTTATAGACCTGGATGGAGTGGGGAGGACCTTGGACTTCCCACGGGGCAGGGAACCCTGACTGCTCTTAGGACTAGAGAGGGAAGGGAGGGTTGGGGAGGGGGAGGGAAAAGGGAGACGAGGAGGAGGTGGAAATTTTTAATAAATAAATAAATTAATTAAAAGGACATAAAAAATAAAAAAAGATGGTATTATCTAACTCAACATCACAAAGATCTTGGGCTGTTTTATTGCAGAATTCCTTAGCTATGCAGTTAGACTATGGTTTCTTTTTCTGAGCTACTTTTTGGGTATGGTGCACCTTTCTGCACATGGGTGTCCACTTGTCTTAAGGCTGTTTGGGGAAGGTATTCTCTACACTGGGCTGGCCTCCACCCTTCTAGACAATCAGTTGTCCCTATGTTCTAGTTATCTCTTGTGGTTTATAAATGCATTTGTTTATCTTTGGGCCTATTTACATACTGTCTTGACTGCTTCAGCTTTATTATAATTCTTGAAATTGGGTATTATTAGTTTTTCATTTCACTCCTTTTCAACATTGTTTTAATTATTGTCGGTGATTAGAATTTCCATATGAATTTTTGTAATAAATTTGCTAATTTCTCCAGAAGAGCCTGCTGAGATTTTATAGGAATTATGTTGAATCAATAAATCAATTTGGGAGATTTAACATCCTAGCAACCATGAGTCTTCTGAGCCACGGGCACAGAACACCTTTCGACTTATTTAGGTCGTCTTTAATGGCTCCCAGCACTTCAAGTTTTTTCATTGTATAAGTCAAATGTAAAGAAAAATATTCTAGTGAGCTTTATCCCTAGGTAGATAACATTTTGAATGCTATTCTAAGTGACACTCCTTTTTAATTTCAATTTATGATTGTTCATTGCTAGTATATAGAGATAAAATTGATTTTTGTGTATTGATTTTACGTGATGGAACTTTTCTGCACCTACACACCAGTTCTAATAGCTTTTTATTTGGAATCCATTGACTTTTCTGTGTAAATGATTGTGTTACCTGTGAACAAATATGGTTTTAATTCTTTCTTGTGCCTTTATTTTTCCTTTCTGCTTTATTGAATTGACTAAAACCTTTAAGAATGTCAAATGAGTATACTGAGATTGAATATCTTTTCCTTGTTGTCAATCTGAAGTAAGACATTCAATCTTTCACAATCATGATGGTCACTATAGAGGATTTAAGTCTACCCTTATTTCTTTAAGAGGTTCATTTCTGTTACTAGTCTGCTGAGAGAGTTTTTTTTTGATCAGGTATGGAGATTTAGTTTTTTCAAATGCTTTTTCTGCATCAGTTGGAGTGAACTTTTTCTTTTTAACTGGTTGACATAAATTACATTGAGATTTTAAAAAATATTTTCTTCTTTAAATTATAATATAATTATATCATTTCCCTTTTTCCTTTTTTCCTACATATTCCTTCTTTCTTTCTTTCAAATTCATGCTCTCTTTTTTTAAATTAGTTGTTTTTAAACACACACTCACTCATACATATATGTTATACATATATTCCTAGTATTGATTCACATACATATATATTCCCAAATATATAGAGACAACATACTCAGCTATATCATGTTACTTTGTATTATGTTTTCAGGACTGACCATTTGACACTGGATAATCAATTGGTGTTCTCGTCCCTGGGGAAGACTATTGAATTTTAAATATTAAGTCAACAAAAACCTTCCTGGGATAGAAACTGCTCAGTTGTAATGGATTGTCCTGTTTGAATAATTATGGATTTGACTGTCTGAAGGTCTCGTTGAAACATTTACTTCTACGTATAGATTTATTAACCTAGAGTTTTTTCTTGTAATAATTTTGTCTATATTTAGTGTTAAGGTAATGTAAGGATCATGCAAAGAGTTTGGTAGTTTTTGTTCCTTATTAGTTTCCCTTTAAATGGCAGAATTCACTAGAGAAGCTATTTGACCTTTAAATTTCTGCAAAATCACCTATCTAATACCAAGAGATCTGCTCAGGCTACTTCTTCCTAAGCAAACTTTGATAGTGTGTATCATATAAGAATTTTGAGTACTCTAAACTGTCAAATTTACTATTATGAGGAGATTCCTAACACACTCTGTAATCTTTTCAATATCTCTCATAATTTTACAACTCTTATTCCCAATAATACCAATTTAACTTCCACTTTTTTTTACTGGTTAGTCTGGCTATGGTTTTATAGATGTGCTTAGTATTTATAAATACTAGATTTTAGTTTTTATTTATTTTTTCTGTTTTTCACTTTTATTCTTGTTGATATATGTTCTTATTTTCTGTCTTCTGATTGCATCTGGTTTTATTTCTTTGTCTTTTCTAGACTCTTGTGTTGGAGACCATGGTCATTGAGTTGAGACACTCATTGCTATTACACTCCCTCAGACTACAGCACTGGCAGCATCCTGCACATGGGAACTGGTCTATTTTTACTTCTTTATACTTTCTAGTTATTGTTTTGATTTCTTCTTCAATTGGTGGATTATTTGGAAATATATTATTTACTTTTTAAGGATTTATTTCTTTTTCTATTTTTTTTCTGTAGCTGATTTATAATTTAATTACACTCCAGCCAGAAGATGTACTTTGTTCAATTCCAGTTCTTTTAAATCGACTGTGTATGGTTTTCTTCCACAGAGAATGGTTTGTTTTGGTGAATGCTTAATTTCAGTAACACTTGAGAAATCTGTCTTTGGGTGTGTTGGATGAAGGGTGTTCTATCACTGTCAGTGAGGTCAAGTCGGTTGACGTTATTTAGTTTTACATTCTTTAATGATTTCCTGTCTCCTTGTTCTGTCAATCATTGAGAGAAAACAATTAAAATCTTTAACAAAATTGTAGGCTTTGTCTTCGCTAATAGTTCTCTTGGTTTTTATTTTATGGTGTTTACTTTTTGTTTGGACTAAAAGGTATTTAGAACTGTTTGTGCCCTGCTGATGAATTGAACTCTGCATCACTTTGTTATTCCTAATTGGGTGCTAAGTAGTTGTGTATTAGTGTAAATATTATTGAGTTTTGTTCTGGGCTACATGTAAGTTACTTAGAAGCATTTTCTTCACTGGATCTTGCTAAATTTCACTTTGTACGCCAGACTGTGTTTAGTCTGGGCATAATTACTCCTCACCATGAAGGCAAAGCTTTTTGGGTGTACTACCTCCTATCCTGTGACTCATGATGCTTTTTTTCTATCTCGTGGGTGGAACAGGCTCTTTCCCTAGCTCTATGTGAACATCAACAATGTTTGCTTAATTCTCTGCCATTTCTTCTTTGGGGCTTGCTCCCTCACTGGCACTCAAAGTGCAATCCTTACAGATCTCCCATTCCCCCAGGCTTTCAGCTCCCTAGTCTGAACCTGAGAACTTCCCTGGGTTCTTCTTGTTATCTCCCTTCTGGTTTCACTGTGGGGAAACATTGTCAAACCTGGAACAATGGCAAAGTTCTCCTCATTGCTCCCCTTGTCTCTGCATCATTACCCAGATACTCATTGTATCTAGAAAGTAACTTGAAACTATGTCTTGTTTATTTTGCTTGAGACTTGTTTTTAAGACAGCCTCTCTTTATACAGCCCAGGCTAGCTCTCCTGCTTTCCAAGTTCTAGAATTATAGTTATGTTCCATAATGTTTGACTTGGATGAGCTTTTAATTAGAAGAAGTAAGATGAACACAACACGTTTTCCTTGGATCCAGGAAAAGGAGTTTGCTGTCTTTCCTCCCTTTGTGGTTTGACTATGGATCCCATTCTCCTCCATTTGTTCCTTCACCAAGTTAATTAAACAGTATGTGTTTCTGAAGCTCTCTTTGTGGGCTCTTCTTATAAGAAGTCTTAGCAAAACTCACACCTCAGGAACAGTGAACCTTTTTTGCAAATAGGCAGGGTTTAGAA
The DNA here is from genome assembly GCF_982192425.1 of Myodes glareolus. Taxonomy (NCBI): domain Eukaryota; kingdom Metazoa; phylum Chordata; class Mammalia; order Rodentia; family Cricetidae; genus Myodes; species Myodes glareolus. Next base: position 60,341,798 of record NC_142029.1, read on the forward strand.
GGCTGAGACATGGTTTGAGGAATTCAGCATTCTCCCTTGACAGTCATAGCAAAGCTCCCTTAGATATCTGGAGATGTTTCTGAGATTCTTGGTGTTATTTGTTACACAGCATAGTGTCACAATAACTAACTGATACACAGCACTTGATAAATATCACCATACTACTTTCTAAAAAGTTTGTGAATATATTAATATTTTCACCATATCTAGCTAAACAAACTTAGTGTTATCTTTATGTTTTAACTTTTGAAGGCGCAATACACTCAGTCATGCTTTTGTTACTGTTTTGTTTCTCAGAACCATCGTGATTTTTGCCAAGCACCTGTGAGCCATGTTTGCATGAAACATTGATGTGTCCAATTTCCCTTGCAGTGAGTGAAAGAGATAAAAACCCTCTGTGGCAGCTGCTTGTAGAAGAAGCCAAACACCGAAGTTGACAGAGGCAGCGAACCACATAGCCCTAGGGGTTATGTCTCAAACAGCCATCTATTTCCCTTTTGACTCTTCTTACGTTTGCAACCTGTGTCTCTGGTGGGCAGTTTTCTGGTGCATGGCATAAGCCATCTCAATGCCACCATGGTCCTCTTCCTGCTATGGTCTAGTCTCTGTCCTCTTGGTTGACTGTCAGCTCAGAATTCACATCCTTGCTCGGTTGCTGTGTTGCTCTCTGCATTTCTCTCAGCCTGGTAAGGTGCTGGAGGCTCCTACCCAAAGACTGCATCGGCTAGCACACGGGAGCACTGCAGCAATAGCAAATCGTGCTGTGAGATGGAAGGAGGTGCACCTGACCTTTCTCGTCCCTGGGCTCAGGCCCTGTACCGCATTACTTATTTTCATCGGCAAGGCTGGATATTTCGACACTTTTTGTATTTGCTACTCAATACTCCCTTTATACGAATATTTCTATTCTTGTCCACTGCCTTCTTATCTCTTGAGGTCCTGATTTTTAAAAAATCAATTTATATGAATTCTTTATGTAGCAGAGATATCAAACTATTTCTGCAACATTTGCTGTGAAATTCTTTGTCTAATATTCGTTTGTTACTTTGGCTTTTGCTCTACAGAAGATGTGTGCTTTGAGTGTAAGGCTTGTGCCCGTAAGTGACAAGGGCCACATTTAAATGTGTGTACTTTCATCTTTACATGGTCTGTAATATGTTTTCTCAGGCATACTAAGTCTCACTGTAGAATGCTCAGATTAGCAGCCAAGAATGTGTTCAGGGGGAAGAAGAAATTGGATCACTCTGTGACAGGAATGGCTAATGACATTTTTCTCCCTGATGAGACTCTGTAGCCCACTCTTCATTTATGGATTCTAAAATATTTATTGCACATCTACTCCATGCCAGGCTCTACTGCCTGAGACATTCTGAACCCTTGTTTAATGGTCACTGAGATTTAATTGAGGTTTGATGAGATGGATGAATGGTAAACAATATCAATAAAGTTGAGTATTCCCCTAACTGCACTCTTGGAGTTATTAACTTTAGGATCTATAGAGACAATCTTGAGAGAGTAGAGCAGACATAGTCCCTACACTTCAGATGTCCACAGAAGATTGGAGAAGGCAGACAAGTAAAAGACATTTGCAATGGAGTATGACAGGAACTGTGAGGGAGGGCATGGGATTTGGGGTCTTGCAAATATGCAGCAGCCATCTATCTAGGCTTAAGGGGTAGTAATGCCCAAATGGAGACCTGGAAAGGGAAGGGTTGTGGTCACTGTGTTCTTGGAAAGACAGCTCATCTTTGAAGTGAAAGAAAAACTTTGTCTTTGAGAATGCAAGGTGTATCCCAGAGGTGGCATTTGAGAAGGGCCAGATGTTGTCATGGTCAATCCTTACATTGTCCGACTCACTTTTTCCTTCCTTCCTTCCTTCTTTTGTTTATTTGCTTAGTGCATATACTTGTCAATGGAAGTCAGAGGACAACTGTAGTTTCTCTTCTCCACCTGGTTTTTCTGGATTCCTCTCAGGCTGTCAGGCTTAGTGGCAAGCATCCTTACCTGCTAAACCACTTCACTGTTCCTTCTTCTTCTAACTCTTTTAAACCTTTGTAAAAATACACAACCATTACCACTTCCCAATAAAAAGGAGGTTGACTTGAGAATCAAGACAGTCAGTTTTCAATTGTTCTGCTGTTTCACAACAATGTGGTATTGATGAGTTGAACCTCCTCAGCCTGTATCCTGCTCTGCGAAAGTGGGGACCAGGCAGTTTCAGGACCCACTGTGAGTCCCAGAAGCTGCACAGACTATCTTTCAGCACAAGTGTTGAGTGGCATTATGTTCTTTTCTTCCGTCCATTTATTATGTCTCTATTCCAAGCTCACAGGAGGCGCCTACATCTGAGAGCATTCACAAAAAGCCAGAGTCCAAGAGGATATTTTCCCCAAAGTCAGCAAAGCAAATCCCCCAGCTAGATTCTGCCTCGTCCCTGCTCCTAACCCCATCAAACATAACCCTGTAGACTATTGATTTCCACAGAAGCAGTCAAGCCAGTGAGTGAGAGCTCCTGGAGGGTCCTTGGGAACTGTGGGGGAATTTTCTAGGCAGTGCCTAGTACATTATGGGCCCTCAGTTAATACTCATTGAAGTTTCATTGACGTTTGATGAGATGGATGAACCATACAATATGTCAATAAAGTTAAGTATTGCCCTAACCACATTCTTAAAGTTATTAAAAATGTCAGGAGCAGGGTGATTTATTTCTTCATTCAATGGAAACGTTGCAAAGACAGTATGTCTAAAACACGTGCAGGGCTTAAATGATAATGATTTATCTTCCTGGTTCTCCTTAGTGTCTTGTGTCAGAGACCATTTCTGATGCCATTGTCTCTTTAAGGTCTTTGGCCATTTGACACCATTTTTTTTTTACCCCCAAGAGCTTTGGGAGATTGCTGTTTGAGCTGGAGGCTCAGCAACTGATGTAAATCCATTCCCTGGCCTCCTCCTGTCTGCGGCTGATCTCTGGCAGCTGCCTAAGTGTGACCCTTTCCATTTGACTCCATTGCCCTTGAGTAATGGCACTTTATGGGGGAGGGAGGTTGCTGACCGAAGCTCAGACCCTGAGTTAAGAGATGAAAACCATAGTTCCCCCGTGACACAGTGTGTCTCCTGGGAGGCTCTCAGCACCAGTGACCACTGTAAGTGGAATTATCTGCTCTGGGAATCATCACTTGGCACAGTGGTATGCAGTGGGGCTCCTGGTGGGGCCAGTCTTGGATTCCCCTGGTGATTTGGTCCACAGGAGTCTAAGGGCCTGAGAAAGCTGAACCTCGGTGTGTGTCTTTCAGCATTTAAGATGCACATGCCCTGGGGACAGAGCCTGTGCAGATACTATCCAGCAGTGCGTTCAGAGAAACACTTGGAAAACCGGCTTTTGCTTCCTGAACTAACAACGTGATTAAAACCCACGTGCAGACTGACAACAGCTGAAACAAAAACTTCCCAGCCTTGCAACCTCAGCGAAGCCTACACACACCCCCGTGCCCCCCCCCCCCGCCGGCTGCTCACTGGCGCCCCTCTTTCAAGGAGTCTTCTGCTTAAAGAGCTTAAGCTAAAGGCTTTGTGTGAGCTCTCTTCCTGCCTCCTGCCTCCTCCAGAACCATCTTTACGTTCTGTTCCATTCTTGGCCTCGAGGGGGCACCAGAGCTTGCACATAGCGAGGTGTGGGCTCCTTGAGACAAAAGAGTTGGATTTTGGATGCCAATTTGTCTTAACATTGTGTAAGGTCTGCTTCAAGCAGAGAGGCCGTATACAGACTCGAATCGGGATGCGCGTTTTCTGGCTGTTCTGTTATTAGCCAGGGGATGCCAGTGGTCCACAAGGCGAGGTGATGGGGAGAGCTAGATTCGGCTGCTTTTTGCGTGGCAGACTCCACATTCATTATGCGGGTGAGCGGCTGGAAGAAGGGGTCCCTGAATAAGATCTTTTGAGGCAAGTGGTTTCTCCTCACCTCGCCCCTTGCTGTGTAGGAGCCGCCTTCAGCAATGAAACAAAAGGTCCAGAGACTCAGGCAAAGAACACAGCGAGATGTAAGGATCAAGAAGAAAGAAAAGAAAAGGATGCGAGCTAAGGGCAAAATCAAGGAGACAGAGAGAAGCTAATGTATGGTGATTGTTCTAAGCAGTGTTATGGATTTTTGGAGCAAAACACAATTTGTAGGAAGCAAACTTGCCCAAATGTGAGTACTTAATACAGAAGAAAACAGAAGGATTGATAATGGAAATTAGGCTAATGAATAAACAAGCCGCTTAAAAAATGGGCTTCTCTCGCAGTCCGTTATTTTTAACTTAGTGGCAATTTGCATACTAGTTAATTTGCATATATTAAATACTGCTCCCCTTCTCCTTCCCACCTCCTCCACTTCAGAATAACATTTCATTACGGTGCTGCTGGGCCTGAGGACTCGTAGGCTCCAGAGAGTTTATTAATTTATCCAACACATGCTGTGTACATTTTTATCACTCGCTGCACAGTGGACCCGGTATCTTTGAAGTCATTAACAAGACAGGGGTGTTCTGCTCGAGGTACTCAGAAGACAGCCGAGAAAAGCCAGCCTGCAAGAGGATGTAGCAGCAGAACAGGGGAAGCTCGTGTTTGGCATCTGCCCTTTCTAGGAAGACAACGCTGAGCCACAGATGACTCCTTCATCTGTATCGGGGAGCCTCGGGATTGCTTCTCTTGCTTATTTATTTTAATTTATACAAAAGAAATAGAACTGATTGCCAGGGGGTCACAGATGCCCCCAAAGGACTAGCCACACATGACATTTCTCTTGATGCTGTCCACACCAGAGACACAACCCTTAGGGACCTTCCAATACTCCTGCTGACAAGACGGGCTGGGGAATGAGGGCTAGGCACCTTCTCTTCTGTGCCTGTTGCCACTGCCTGAGGCTACCTGGCTCCTCCTTGGCTGCACCTTCTCCTTGTTGCCCTCTCCTTGGGCCCTTTCACAGTTCTGCCTTCCCTTGTAGCTTCTGTTGTAAGAGGAACTTCTGCTTTGAGCTCAGTTGCTTGGAGAAATGCTTGCGGCCAGCCATGCCACCTCCCAGGGGAATAGAAAGACAAGGACCATTCGAGGGGTTCTTTCAAAAAGCTACCAGCACTGGTCCACACGAACCAATCCCAGTGTTATTTACCACTGTCTTTGTCTCAGTTTGGATACTTCTCCTGGTTTCTACCACCTCAGGTGCTTCAGTTGAAGAGAGACCTGTGTATGTGTCTAGAGCCGGGAAGGCTTTCTCCAGATGCCGATGAAAGCTGAAATCAAGTTAAATTAATGTGTCTAATCATTCTTTCATTAAATATTTATTGAATGCCTACTGTGTGCCAGCCGACCAGGCGGTAGAGACACGGAACTTACATCCCGCGGGCAGAGCAGACAACACACACATACATGATAAATAATTGATATTGTTTGGGACAGATAAGTGGTAAGCTAGGGGGTAAGTGAGCTGATGGAATGGTGAGTGGCAGGAGGGAGGGAGCTTTACTTTAGCCAAGGCCATTAGAGCCAGCCTCTCAGAGGACCTGCTTTGAGAGGTGTAAGAAAGGAGCGCTAGAGGGAGGTGGGACAGGTTCAGGAACTGTGTCCATCTGGGTGTGCATCTTGGCTCTTGTGGGGCTTTTCATTAATGATTTTGCATTTGGCCAAGATAATCTACCAATCCCAATGTGCTTGTCACAGCTTGGTCCCGAGTTCTGAGTCAGAAGATAGTTCTGAGTCAGCAGAACTATCTAAGGTTCTTAGGACTCTCACTAAGAACAGTTCTTAGGACTCTCACTCTATTAAGGTGACAGGATGTGTAGGGCAGACAAGATTCCTTCAAACTGTCTTAGGGGACAGACTCCTGTGGAAGAGACAGCAGGGCACAGTGGTTAGCTAGACACTCAGAATGAGTCTCGTGACCTCCCTGTCCTTCAGTTTTCCAATTTGTAGAGTAAGTATATAAAAAAAAAGTAAATGGGTTGGCATCTACAAAAGGCTCAATAAATATGTCCAAGTGTGGGAATGATGCTGAAGAATTTTTATGTGTTATAATGAACATCTATAGAGTAGAAAATATTCCATGAATGGTCTCTAAGTCCCCAATGGCGTCTGTCAGAGAACCAGGCAGCCTTGGGTTTCAAAGTTGTTCCACTAGCTTCATAACACTATTGTCCTTGAGCAAGCGTCTAATCTGATTATGACTCGGTTTGCTCATTTGTAAGATGAAGATAATAACAGTGTCTCCCGTATGTGCTATTACGGGGATTAATGTGGCAATACTTGTAAAACATTGAACCCACACATGTGAGGGGCTCCGGCTAACACTATTTCACTGACCTGGCCTCTGGCAATAAGTAGCTGGATTCCCTTGATTAGCAAGAGCTGCTTGCATTCTTCATGCAGCGCCCTGCCATCCTTTATGTTTTGCAAACTTATTCCCCGACTGTCTGCCATGCTCTCATTTCAGCACCATTTTCCCCACTGCAGATGCTTTTGCCCAAGTCCAAGTCATCGTTTCCTCTTCCCAATGTGACAGCAGTGGCTCCAGTTTGTCTCCCAACTCCTGCCCCTCCCAAGTCCCTCATCAATTACATGGCAAACAGGTGATATCTATACAATGTCCAGGGGCTACCCAATGATATCTGTTCAAGTCTATAATAAAAATCACCCTCTTTGCCCCACCTTTAAAGTTTCAACTGCCCTGTCCCTTGCTATGTTCCTAACCTTAGTGGTTCTCACTTTCCTCTGTGCCTGCCACCCTCCCACGACTCTTGCTATTCTATTCATAGACACACCAAGCTATGACAGCCTTCAGATCTTCAGATGGTAGATTTCCTCTGCCTCAAATGTCCTTCCCTGTGGGCTTTGCCTGGCTTGGAAATAAATGAGGGATTTTATTTGACTATGAATAATAGAAGATTCTAACAATAGTGACTTCCGTATATGCTAGTATATAGTTTTTGTTATTTGATTAGAAATCTATAAAGGGAAGCATTCATCTTTGGCTCAAAATAAGAGGATATAGTCCCTAAGATTTTTTTTTTTTGGTTTTGTTTCATGGTTGCAAGAAATCTGATATAACCCAAGCCATTGTATTTATACTTTAGGCAGGAAAATAGAGCTCAAAGAAGGCTTTGGAAGACAGTTCTGGGACTGAGGAGATAACTGAGTGGATTAAGAACTTAATGCACAAAGCATGAATACCTCAGCTCTGATAACCTGTGTCTCCCCCCCGCCCCCCACAAGACAGGTATGATATCATGTGTCTGTGATGTCAGTGCTGGGTGAGGAAAAGGAAACAGGAAGTGTCTAGTTTAATTGTCCACTTGATACAGCCGAGAGGCATCTGTGAGGAAACCCTTGATTGAGAAATTGCCCAGATCAGACTAGCTCATGAGCACGTCTGTGAGGGATTGCCTTGACTATCAATTGATGTGTCAGATTCTTACTCTGGGCAGTACCATTCCTTTGGCAGGAGGTCTTGGGCTGTCTAACCTTGCTAAGCATGAACTGGTGAGCGAATCAGCAAGTAACATTCCTCCATGGTTCTTGCCTTTAGACTCTTGTTTACTTCCTGACATCTCTCAGTGATGGACTGTGGCCCAGAAGTGTAAGCCAAATAAACCCTTTACTCTGAAAGTTGCCTTTGGTCAGATTGTTTCATTACAGCGACAGAAAAGCAGAGCAGGCAATTTGGGGGCAGCCTATCGAGCGGAAACAGTAAGCTCCAGGCCCATGAGAGACTCTGTCTCATAAAATAAGATGATGGAAGGAGGTGACAGAAGAAGACAATCAAAGTCAGCTTCTGATTCACACACACACACACACACACACACACACACACACACACACACACGGGCGAGGCAGCCCTTATCTTAGGGAATCAAGGATTCCCACTGAATAACAATTTGTATCTCACTGGCCAGAGCATTGTCACACTGACTATCCTTTGAGTCCAAGAAAGCTGGATTGTGTGTGCTTTAGGAAGACACACTAGGCTGTGACCCCAAACAATACTGTAGCTACATCCACTGTGTTCTTCAATAAAACAAAGAAGGGGAAATGCAGCAGGCAGCGATGGGTACCATATCTGCCTTCTAATTGTGTAGGTTTTGGTTTACTAGCCCCTCTGTTAACATAAACCTCTCTGTTTCCTTTATCTCAGTTTTCTCTAATGGGATCACTTCATTTTTTGCTTACTTATGTATAAGAGCAGAAACCATGCCTCCTTTAGTTCTCACTCAAGCCTTAGAACTTAGTTCAGAACTCAGCTCAGTACTGGCTTCTCAAGAAATTATTCACTGACTGAGTCAGTCACTGTATGGATATAGGATCCCTCCAGGATGGTGAGAAATTCTGTTTCTTTCCTAGATAATCCCAATCAAGAGGAGCCCTCACAAAATGGAATTGTTAAATTAAAAATAAACACAATAAACCAATGTTAACATTTGTCCAATTATCATATGGCTAAATGTATGAAAATGAATTGCTAGGTTACCTTTGTGTATAATGTTCAGATATCTAGAGACAATGGTCACCAAGCACCTCCTGTGCCATCATCAGTATTATAACCAATACACTCTCAGTTCCTTCTCCATTTTCTGCCTCTGCCTTTCCAAACAGCCAATTACTTCCTGTAGTACCACATGTACAAAATGAAAGAAATTAATTTCCTCTGGAAAGTAATGGAAGTAAAGTTTTTGGTCTTTGCTCCTCACTATTTAGTGAAGCTGAGCTGACATCTTGCCATAGCCCGAGGTCTTCCTACTGGATTGCTGTCAAGGCATGTCTCCTCCTTCTGTGTTGTGCATTTGACCCTTACACTAGACCACATTCTCTGGTCAGGATGAGCCAATACACAAAACTGCTTTGTGGAGGTCTGAAAATATGAACCTATTTCCACATTGACCAAAGGTCAAAGAGTTGGAACTTACCTCTAGTTCCTTCAAGGTGACTGTGCTTCTATCTCAAACAAAGGTCCCACCTAGGCGTTGAGCAGAGAGTTCTGCTCTCTCAAGGCTATTGTCTACAGGTGTGGCTAATAGCCAGACTTTGTTCTCCAGGAATAGAGAAGTAGATTTGCTCCCACCTCAAACAAGAGTCCAAGGCTCCAACTAAGTTCCAGTTTCCTTTATGGAGATAACTTGGGATTCCACCCAGGGAGTGGTTGACCTGCAGAATGTTTGGTCTAGGGTGTAAGTGTGACTTGTTTTGGTCTAATAACAGAATATTTAACTGTGAATATAGCCCACAGCTTCCAATGGGTCTGTTTATTTCTTTTTCTCATGTTAACACAGTGTTTTGTCTTACTCCTTTCTGCCTTTTAGGGTCAAGGGTATTTTAAGCAATTGGAAATTAAACACGGGTGAATTTTCAGTACTCACTGAGTTCCCTCCTGATACTATCCTATATGTTTCTCCATTTTATTATTTTCCTTACCATCTTCATATTCTTTACTATATTTCTAAAACCCCATGCCTTTACTCTAGAGAGTGGCTGGTCCCCAACACTGCTTGTGGCAAATTATTCTTCCATTTGACTCTTTAGTTTCTCCTCTTACTTTTGTGGGCGAGGCAAGCTGGTGCATGCAGACAAAAGTGTAACACTTGTGTGAGGGGAGGCTAGAGAGACAATTTAGTTAATAAAGTGTTTGCTGCAATTCACTGGTGACCTGAGTTTAGATTCCTAGCACCTACTTAACAATCTGGCAATGGCAGCATGCAACTACAGTCCCAGTGCTGGGGAAGCAGAGAAAGGAAGACCCATGCAGCACTAGCTGTCCAGCTGGTCTAGCCAAGTTGGAGCACTCCAGTTTTGGTGAGAGACTCTGCCTCAAAAAATAAGGAGGAGAGTGAATGAGGAAGACACTTGATATTGACCTGTGAACTCTACATGCTTGAGTGTGCATACATGTGCATCCATATCCACATGCATATACATATGAACATGAGCACACACACACATTCTCTCGCACATGGACAGGATAAGGCTGAGGTCAAAGTTCTTCATTGTATAGGGCGTGCTGTAGATTATATCACCAATAGTCATCATCTCCAAATGTAGACAGAAGTTTCTGTCTTGCCCATTTCCACAGCCATTTAGTCCCAAATCAACACACAGAGGCTTCTATTAATTATAACCTGTTTGACCTATTTCTCAGGCTTATTGCTAACTGCTCTTATGACTTACATTCACCCATAATTCTTGTCTATGTTTAGAAATGTGGCTTGGTACCTTTTCTCAGTAAGGCATTCTCATCTTGACTCCATTGTATCTGTGTATAGACTAACACTCTGCCTTTCCTCTTCCCAGAATTCACCTAGTCTGGTTGCCCTGCCTGTATATACTTCCTGCCTAACTACTGGCCAATCAGCATTTTATTAAATAAATACAAGTGACAAACCTTTACAGTGTACAAGAACATTATCCCACAGCATCCAAATTTACCCAACCAGTTATAAGTCCACTGAATGATATTATACTGTATATTTTATTATATTATCTTATATCATATTATGTTATCATGTCTATATCTCTGTAATCTATTCACAGCATTATAAGAAACTCCATCAAAGTCATTACTTGAATGAACAGGCATTGTATCTGTTGTGTCTGTTAATTCTCTATCATGGTTGTACTACCAATAATTATGTCTAATGTGACTTGTTCTTAGTGTGTCTGTGTTGATACTAAGGAATATGCTTCTTAATTTAGGAACTCACATTCCCTTTATTATGCAATCTGCCCAAGGAGTTTTTATGGTACAACATTGCTCTTTCAAACATCAGACCTAGGCCTCTTTCCAAATCATAGCAAATATGTGGGAATGGGATAAAAGAGACTAAGATGAAAATCTCTAGAAATAACTTAGATCAGGCATTAATAATAATGTCCCAACCAGAAATTGTGCTAAGGTTCTAAAACTGGCTATGATGTCACTTGTGCAAATTATTAATAACTTGGTTATATATCTGATAATTCTTCTTTGTAGACTAAGAGGCTGAAGAATAAATGAGGTCACATAACAGCCAGAGGATTGTGGATGAGGAGTTAAAACTTGACTTTCTCCTGAAACCTGTTACTTACCAGACTTCCTGACATGTTACTCCGGAGCAGTCCTTTCTCTCAAAGGTCTCAAAAACCAACCAGAATCCTTTTCAATTCTGCCTCAAGGAGTCACTGTGATAACTCAGATAAAAACACAGCATTGCACAACAGTGGGGCACTGTGATTGCTGCTTCTGGAGGAGTTTGTGTCTCCAAGTGGGAACCATGACTGTCAGGTCTGTGATTGCAGCTATAAATTTTGTGGGATGTTGGAAATGCACACTGTTTGGGGTTGATCATATTCTCTAATTGGGTGTCACCTTTCATGAGCCAAGCAGCTGCCAAACCTGATTGCCTCTGATTTAGTTTCTTGGAACCGATCAGCACATTGTTTTATTAACAACTATCTGAGGATCAAGAAGTCTTCTGAGTGCTAGCATTTGCAATCCAGCAGCTGTCTGGGGTGGGATCTGTCTCTGTAAGCTCAAATGGGACTCACACCCTATTCTTTCTGGATGCACCAATGTGGTGACAAAATTAAAAGGGGGTTCAGTGACTCCCTATGGCTTCAAGTACTCAGTAAGTATTTTTTATATTTCAACTAAGAAAATACAACCTCAGTTCTTCCTAGACCAATCTGTCCCTGATTATAAATTAATTAGGATGCACAAAGCCAAAAACAAGGTTGAAGACAACAGTTGCATCACCTTAATAGTTGGAATCTATCCAGTACCTTCTGTTCTTTCATCTATACTTCCAAACACATATGAACACATCCACTCACCCTTTAATCTTTCCATCTATCCATTCTCTGTCTGTCTATCTATCCACCCATCTATCTACTAATCATCTATCCACCTATCCATCCACCTGCATATCATCTATCTGTCCATCCATTACTTTATACACAGCTAACTATTCAGTGCTTATTTGTGATTCAGAAGAAAGTAGGACCTAAACTTTGCTCTCAAAGAGTTTATGACACAGTGTGAGGTAAATTATATACAGTTGCTGGCTAAAAACATTTTAATTTGTATAGTCGAAGTTTCTGTCCCTCCTGGTCCTGCAGCAGTTCAGTCCCAAAGAAACATACAGAGACTTACATTAATTATAAATTTGTTGGTCTTTTAGCTTAGGTTTCTTATTAACTCCTATATCTTACATTAACCCATAATTCTTGTCTGTGTTAGCCATAATATGGCTTGGTACCTTTTGTCAGCGAGGCATTCTCATCTTGCTTCCTCTGTGTCTGGGTGATGACTGTAGACTGAGCCTTTCCTCTTTCCAGAATTCTCCTATTCTGGTCACCTTGCTATACTTCCTTCCTGGTTGCCCTGCCTATACTTCCTGCCTGGTTACTGGCCAATCAGCATTTTATTAAATCACTACAAGTGATAAATCTTTACAGGGTACAAAACCATTGTCCCACAGTATTTCCCCCTTTTTTCTTTTCAAAACAAGAACTTTGAATAAAATCTTCTTTGTTTAACTTATTTCCAGACCACTATCCATAGCAACTTGTAACCAACACTCTAAACAAAGATAAATATCCATAATTCATTTTTTGGGAATGTAGGTGTAGTTTTCTAGGCTACTTAGTGCCAATTGGGGGTGCTGATAATCTTATGGGGACCTAAAGAAATTTAAGATTATGGTCAAATCCTGATTGGACTATTCTGTGAGACTTGATCATCTCAGCCAGCAATCTTGAGGCTGTTCTGGATGTAGAACTCAGAGGAAACATCAACAGAGGTCCTTTGAAATGTTGGATCATCTGTGCCATCCACTCCTATTGGAGATTTCTTAGGGGTTCTTTCTTGATCAAACCTGATTTTTCTTAACACAGAATGAATCCACAGCCTCTCATTTCCTGTAGAAACAAAAGCAAAACCTCTCCTCCAAAGTAGCATATCTTTTGACTTAAATTTTTAAGTCAAGACATTTTCAAAATATATATGTTGAATTAATCCAGCAGCATTTATAATCAAATGTCTTTTAGGAGCTGTTGCTCCTTACTCAGCCATCAAACAATCAAAGACAACACTATAACATACACTATCCAGATTCTTTGTGTATTTTCTATATTTACATGGCTTTATTTTAAACTTTATTTCTTTTATTTTTATTTTTACTTTTTGGTTTCCTGAGACAGAATTTCTCTGTGTATTTTTGACTGTCCTGGAACTTACTCTGTAGACAAGGCTGTTCTTAAACTCACAGAGATCCTCCTGCCTTTGCCTCCCAATTACTGGGATTAAAGGTGTGTACCACCACACCCCACTACTCTCTTTTTAAGGACTTCATTTTTTTTCTTTTCTCTCCCAAGATTACACATATTTTTAAACACAGTGTAAACCATTTAGAGGATTTTTTGCCCCTCTGAATCTATTTTTGCTGTATACTTCTCTTTTTCTATCTACATGAGTCTTTAATTTGCTAAGCAATATGGCTAGGATCAAAGTTGTGGCTTTGACAGCTGGATCTACCCTATTCTTTAGCTTTGTCAAAATCTAGCATCATGACAGAGGTACTAGTGGGAACCATATTTATGGCCACAACTCTATGGAGTTTCAAAGTCCCTGCCTCCACCAAGAAAGATGTTTTCAACTATTTATAAACACCATTTAAGTGTTTTGTGGTGGGGCCTCTTAAAAGAGCTGCAAGGTTTTGCAGCTAAACTGAGTCAGGAAGCCTCTCTTAAATGAGACACACTTTTCTCTAGCAAACATAACCCACCTGAGCAAATGCTGCTACCAAGAAGCATGCTTAACTCTGTTCCTTTGTGTCTAGAATTACTTCCTAAGCTCTCTCAAGTTTTATGTGTATATAGTTGTCCACAATTCATTCTGTGTTAAGAAAAATCAGGTTTGATCAAGAAAGAACCCCTAAGAAATCTCCAATAGGAGTGGATGGCACAGATGATCCAACATTTCAAAGGACCTCTGTTGATGTTTCCTCTGAGTTCTACATCCAGAACAGCCTCAAGATTGCTGGCTGAGATGATCAAGTCTCACAGAATAGTCCAATCAGGATTTGACCATAATCTTAAATTTCTTTAGGTCCCCATAAGATTATCAGCACCCCCAATTGGCACTAAGTAGCCTAGAAAACTACACCTACATTCCCAAAAAATGAATTATGGATATTTATCTTTGTTTAGAGTGTTGGTTACAAGTTGCTATGGATAGTGGTCTGGAAATAAGTTAAACAAAGAAGATTTTATTCAAAGTTCTTGTTTTGAAAAGAAAAAAGGGGGAAATACTGTGGGACAATGGTTTTGTACCCTGTAAAGATTTATCACTTGTAGTGATTTAATAAAATGCTGATTGGCCAGTAACCAGGCAGGAAGTATAGGCAGGGTGACCAGAATAGGAGAATCCTTGAAAGAGGAAAGGCTCAGTCTACAGTCATCACCCAGACACAGAGGAAGCAAGATGAGAATGCCTTGCTGACAAAAAGTACCGAGCCATATGGCTAACACAGACAAGAATTATGGGTTAATGTAAGATATAGGAGTTAATAAGAAAGCCTGAGCTAATAGGTCAACCAGTTCATAATTAATGTAAGTCTCTGTATGTTTCTTTGGGACTGACTGAATGACTACAGGACCAGGTGGGACAGACACCTCTGCCAACACATTTGAAGCCTTTACATCCCTTAGTGCTGCTCCAAACAAACCTTCTATTCAATGACTTCATCCTGGAGTCTATTTCTGCCATCATGTGTGAGATCTATGGGTCTTCTCTTTCCTAGCTTTCTCCACTGTACACCATTCTGGGTATGGTTGTGCCATTTCCCTTGATGTGGGTGGCTGAAGGAAGTTTTAAGAAATTCCTCCAGAAGTTCGGGTCTTCTCCCAAATTTTGAGACTCTCTAGACCTTCTCAAGCTCTATTCCCCCAAACAAGGGGTATTTATGGAAATTCACCTTGAAAGAAAGCGGTGGTCAAACACATACACAGTATCTGAGAGAGTAGAGCTGTCTAACGCCTGGATGTAGCTGATGTAAGAGCTTTATCCAAGATGCACGTCAGACTATTAGTAGATTGTGATGACATTTCGCACAGAGTTATGTATTTGTGCATTCGGTCCCTTAGAAAGCAGTGTTTTCTGGAAGGAACTGGACTGTGTGAGGTGGGCCTTGCAGCTTTGTAGCCTGCTCCAACTTCCTGTCAGCTCTTTTCTTGACTGTAGATGCCATGTGACCTCATACTCTTGATGCTGCGACGTCTCCATCACCCTTGACTGCACCTTTGCACTACGACCCAAAGTAAACCATTCCTCCTCAAGCAGTTTCTGCCAGCAACAAGAAAATTAACTAATGCAGACCAGTTGCTCTATGCCTTGGAGGGTTTGCTGGGAACTGAAATAGCCCCTGGTATAGGGGCTGGGCCATTGTCTACTTGGGATGGTACTTTTAGCACCAAGTTTGAAAATGTATGTGGCTCAATGCCCAGTCAACATAAACAATGAAACAAGCAGGGAAAGACCATGGGGGTCTGGAAATAAAGCCACAGGGAGCTGCTGCTTCAATAAGCCAGACAGACTGTTGCCGCCGCAGGAGTGCTGGCCCCATGGCCAGACCTCAGATTTCACAAGATATCTGTGTTTTTAATTCAATTTTAGAAAATACTATACCCAGGAAGCAAAATATATCTGTGAACTGTATGTGGCCCATAGGCTGTGCTTGTCTGTTTCTGTTCTGAGCCACTGTGCAAGGCTGAGACAGTGCCTAAGGCAAAAACAGTGAGCAGGTCATTTGCTCATTTCTATGGGGGCTCTGCCCTTGATGGGCCACTGGGAGGGAGGGTAAACTGGAGGTGGGGATGGGGAGGGTGGTGTCTATGTAGTCTGAAGAAGAGTCTGAGAACAGAAAGTGTAAAATATGCTTCTAAATAAATGTGTGTTGGCCACTTGCCTGTCTGTGGACTGGGAGAAATCTGCAGGTTTTAAGAGCAAAATCTTATTTGCAAATGTACTTATTCCTTAAATTCCTTCTTAAAACATTACTGTATGTTATTTAATCTTTGTGAAATCCTTCAAGGATTCCCAACTGTACACAGGATAACAGTTGGCAGCTAAACCCCTTCATATTAAGACTGTACATCCAATTCATTCATTCAGGTAGGAATTCATACATTTGGTATATACACAAATAGTTATACAAATACTTATAAATGGTCTTTTTTTGGCAGGGTACCACATCAGATACTTCTGAGAATACAAAACTGAATAAGATATTGTTTGATCCTTCCATGCCTCAGGAGACAGTAGAATAGCATGGAGTGTAGGTTATAATGTCGCATTCAGTGACTGCTCACTAAGTGTCTGGGATGGTCTGTGTGATTGTTAATGTGATTGGATCTAGAATCACCCAGGAGAGAAGGCTCAAAGCATGCCTGTGAGGGATGATTCATCTTCGGTCAGCCTCCAGGCATGCTGATGAGGGATCTCGATTAGGTTCATTGTGAAGGGAAAGTCCACCCTGAAGGGTGGTGGTACCTCTCCCAGAGCTTGGGTCCTGGATTACTGGATTGCACTAAAAGGAAGCATTTAACTGAGAATAAACATGTATCATCTTCTCTGCTTGCTAACTATGGCTCCAATGTGGCCAGCTGACCTCCTGTTTCTGCTGCTGTGCTTCTCAGCCATGGCGAATTACATCCCCCTGACACTGTGAGCCAAATTGGACCCTTTCTCCCTTAAGTTACTCTGTCAGGTATTTAACACAGCAGTAGGAAAAGTGACCGTAATAGTCCTTGGTTCTATTCTTGGCACTTTTAATTGAACTTTTCACTTAGTCCTCACAAGGACTATCTATCTATCATCTATCTATCTATCTATCTATCTATCTATCTATCTATCTATCTATCTATCTATCTATCTATCTAAGATCTTAGATAGACTGTCCATCTAAGAAGGGGTTATTATTTCTGACCTAGCTTGGAAAGAATATGGAGGTGCATGAGGCCCATGTTGTTTCAGCCCCTTTAAATAAGCTTGGGTGTTACAGAAACTGAACAGAAGCCTGGTGTACACTTTTCCTGACTCTTACATGGTACCACTTGAAGTGGATCTGGGTCTCTGTGTTCTGGTGGAGAGAAGGGCAAAGGCAATAGATAGCAGACCCAATGGAGATAGCTGAGTCTAATAAGTGGAGAGACGTGTGGATAGAGAGAGACAAGGGCTCAGACAAAAGTTACAAGAAAAGGTTCCACATTGGGTCATAGGGGACAAGGGAAAGCAGGGCTGGACAGCTACACAGTGCCAAGGCTGTGGGGCCAGTTCTAACAGAGATGATCTTAGTGGACAATGATGAGACCTCACAGGACCATGCAGGGGAAGAAACAGAAGGGCATCAAAAGCCCCCACCTCCATTCAGACACTACAAATCTGTCTTTTCCGACAAATACAAATCACAATAAAATGACATTCTCCCACAGCAGATTAGCACAAATCCAACCGCTTTGTGCTACTTAGTGTTGGCCTGGGCTTTCTTTTGTACAATGTCGATAGAGTCAGTTGGGAAAGACAGTTTTGAGCGTAGTGTGGTAATTTGTGTGAATGCATTTAGGATGCAGGCACTTTCAGCTTACTCTTCTACATGCCGTTAGCACAGAAGCAAACTTATCAGCCCTCACATAGGAAAGGCAGAAAGCAGGACGTTTTAGAAGGGCAGGAAGTTTTAGAAGTGGGAAACTCAGAGTGGTCTTCATTGGTAGACAGATGGTCATAAAATAAACGATCATAATTCAGGCTTGGAACACTGTGACTTCTTATTATTCTTGAAATAAACCCCACGGCAGGCCATGCCCTGGCCCCTGCCTCTGTCTCAGCTTTGTTTTTCTACCATTCTTCCCTCTATGTGCTAGTCACAGGGGCTCTTCCCTGCTCCTCACCGAGACCAAGGCAGCTCCACCTCCATGCCCGTGGATCTTGCTGGTTTTTTTTTCTTGTGGGGTTCTTCATCCAGATATCTATATGACTCATCCTTCTCCTCATTTGTCTCTCTGCTGTAGTACCAACATGATGAGCAGCTTCAAAAATGGTTCTCATTGGTCCCCTCCCTTGGTTTGCACAAAATGTGGTCTCCAGCCCTTTGTGTGGCTGGACTAGTGCTGAAGTAAGTAGAGTCTAAGAAAATGAGAAGATAAGTTTGAGACTCGACTATAAAATGCCATGACTTACTTGCCTCTGTTTCTCTCCCTCTGGCTCTTACAGCTTGTTCTCTGGTGAATCAGGATGCCATATCATAACCAACCTGTGGAGAGGTGTCGTGGGAGGGCCACTTGTTTGTCCCGGTTGCCCAGAACCAAAATAATCACACGGAAATTGTATTAATTAAATCACTGCTTGGCTCATTAGCAATAGCATCCTATTGGCTAACTCTTACATCTTTTTCTAACCCATCTCTATTAATCTGTGCATCGCCACAAGGTCGTGGCCTACCAGCAAAAGTTTCAGCGCATCTGTTTCTGGTGGTGGCTCCATGGCTTCTCTCTGACTTTGCCTCCTTTCTCCCAGCATTCAGTTTAGTTTTCACCGCCTACCTAAGATCTGCCCTATTAACAGGCCAAGACAGTTTGTTTATTCACCAATGATAATCATGCATACAGAGGGACATCCCACACCAGAGAGGCCCATGTAGTAACAAGCTGAGAGAAGCCTGTGACCAAGATGCATTGAGCCAGGCTGCTCTCCAAGAGCAGCCCCCTACTAACTGACTCTTGAATGAGTACCCCTGTCACCGGGCCTTCAGATGGTTGTGGACCTGGCTGACCATTTGGCTGTGCCCCTGAGACCTTGTCCAAGAGGACACAGTTAAGCCACTTCTGGATCCCTGTCCTCCAGAAACTGTATGGTATCAAATACTGCTTTTCAAAACTAGTTAAAGGAATATGTTACCCAGCAATAGATCGCTGATTCAGGATCCCTGGGAGAAACCGTCTGTCACCACACAACCGAAACCAGCATCGGTTCACTGTTTCTTTTTAAACCTGGTGTATTTTCTTCCCAGCATGTATCTTTTGGACCTCATTTGATACATATCTGTTAGTTTGTATGTTTCTTACTCTCTCCTGGAGTCTGAAGTCTCAGGAGGGAAACGGCTTTGTTTTCCTTAACATTGTGTTCTCCTGGTGTTTAAAACAGTGCCTGACAGTGTGTTCAAAAAGGATTTGTGAATGAATGACTAGTGCAACTGAGTTTTTAAGGGGGGGAGGCG
Organism: Myodes glareolus; assembly: GCF_982192425.1. Classification (NCBI taxonomy): domain Eukaryota; kingdom Metazoa; phylum Chordata; class Mammalia; order Rodentia; family Cricetidae; genus Myodes; species Myodes glareolus. The sequence goes on from NC_142029.1 coordinate 60,361,060, forward strand.
GTATCAGTCAGACATATCCAAGCATAGAGAAGGCTTCTAGATGCAACTTTGCATGTGTGGGTTCAGTTACAAGCATTCTATTTATAGCACAGGATAGCACATTTCCTCTTCACACCTAACGTTTTGTGCATGTTTTGGAAAACATCAGAATGGCTGCACATCAAAGTGTTGATAGTGACATTCTCTGAAAGAGATTACTCGGCCACATTGTCATCTTAAACATTTTCATCATCAGTAAATCTTCTCCTCAAATCGTTTAGATTCATAAAAACTTATTGAAGACGTGATAGCATTGGCGAGGTTGGCCAGCCCCTTGCTCTGCAGTTATCTTACTACTGGTCTCTGGGTAGCTCTCCCCAGGAGGCTGCCTGCCCGTCTCTGCACCCAGCAGCCTTGTTCCTCATTCCAGTGGCCAGAACCCACCTCTCTGAGCCTCACCCAGCCCGATTCAGTCTGAGAGGCACACAGAAAGCACTTATCGCTCTCGCACATGGCGGACTGTCAGAAACCTAGCATGTTTGCTGTGAACATTTCCTGGCAATAATCACGGAAGAGGAGATAGGAGGCTGATAAAGACAGCATGGCAGAAATAGCTGTTTCTGCAGTTCAGCCTTGGGGGATCAAGCCCGCCATGGAACCAGCAGATGGAACCTAGGGTGCTCCTTCTCTTATTGGATGGGGGTGACGCTAAAGCTAGGATTGGGGAAGGCCTGGTGAGACTCATGGACATGTATGTAGTACTGTCCTTGTCTGTTCTGAATGTGACATGGTAAGAACGAGTCAGTGATGTTGTAGCCGAAGCTTCTAGGTTTTGTGTAGTCTCGGGTCCAATGCAGAAAGACAGAAGGCAGATGTATCAGCTACTGTTTTCGTTGCTGGGTCAGACTATCTAGCAAAATGCATTGAAGGGACAAAGGGCATATTTTGGTTCACAGTTTGATTGAATTTGAAGATTTCATACATCGTGAAGAGGAAGGAATGGTGGCGGGAAGCCCCACAGTGGCAGGAGGCTACAGCTGGGGCTCCTTGCCTCCTTTGTGAAGCAAGAAGCAAGAGTAGACAGGAAATTATGTTCCTGCTATGGAACTTCCCTCCAGCAAGGCACCACTTTCTGAAGGTTCTGCAACCTTCCAAACTACCATTAGCTGGGGACCAAGTCTTCAAACACAAGCCTCTGGAGGGACATTTCATATTCAGGTCTCAGTATCCACACAGTGTAGCTTGGGTTTTTTCCAACCTCTCTGCCTATAAACTCCCTCCCCATCTATCCGTGTCCCACATGCTTACAAGTTATTGTGTGCATTGACCCAAATCGAAGGTGAGCCTCTAAGAGCGTGGTCCTCCGTCTCCTCTTCCTCTGTAGTGTGGCAACGCAGGTGCAGTGGTGTGATTGACCAAACCACTGCAGCCTTTCAAAAGTGCGCCCAGACAGAATCCGATCACTGCAGTAGAAGGGGACCGTGGCCATCTTTCCCTTAGTCTGAATTTCCATAAGACCTTTCACTCTTAGCACCTTTGCTCGCCGTTTGAAGGTGTTCATACTATTATTTCTTTAAATGTCGTTTTAACTGTGAACTATTTTAAACACATCGCTGTGGTTTGATGTTAGGAACTTAATTCCCAATGCAATGGTACTGAGAACAGAGAACCTTTGAGTAGTGACTGGGTCATGAGGACCTGTGCCTTCAGAAAGAGGTTACTGTCACAACGGAGACGGAAGCTTTTTAAAAGGAGGAATGTTATAAAAAGTGAGTTCAGTTCTCTGTCAGCCATCCTCTTGCCTTAGCCTTGGATTGATGCAGCCAGGAGACCCTTGCCAGAAGTTGGCACCCTGATATTTATTAGACACCCCAACCTCCAGAGCCATGAGGAATACACTCCTCTTCATTATAATTAAACAGCCTTGAATTCTATTCGTATAGCACCATGTGGACTGGGGCACACAGTAGGTTTAGTATTTGAGTATTAAAAGGCCTGTGAGCCCACTTATTGAATTTAATGACACACTATTTATGCTATACTCATCTCACTTTTTTGTTTGTTTTCTTGGCAGAATTTCTATGTGTAGCCCTGGCTGTCCTGGAACTAGCTCTTGTAGACCTGGCTGGACTTCAACCACAAAGATCTGCCTGCCTCTACCTCCTGAGTGCTAAGATTAAAGGCATGCACCACCACCACCTGGCTCCTTGCACTTTTGTTTCTGAGAAATAAAATGTTTACAAAACTGTAATCCCTCTTTACTTTTAATTTTTTGCTCTTCATAACTCCTGCAAGAGATAAATATTTTTCTTTAGTTAGTGTTTCTGTTTCCCTTTGTGCTCCATAATTTTGTTGTGTCCATATATAATCCTGTAAAATGAAGCGCCCTACAGTGTCCTGAGCCTGACTTCCCTGTAACTCAGAGTTCTGCTTTCCGTATTGATTCAGCATGGCAACCTAATTGAATTCTGATTACTGAAGTCCCTGCGTTTGTCCACAGCAGATTTCCCAATTCTTCCCTTTCCTTTGCTTCCTTCAATTTATCAGACTCTGAAATTATTAACATACTGCGCATTGCTATCTCATTTTAATTTTCATCTTCTTCATCACTACAAAGGCTGGACATCTTTTCGTGGCTTCTCTTTCTTTTCCTTTTTCCTACTTAGATTTTTCTTTTTCATGAATTACATGTTCTTACATTGTGGTAGTTTATTTGCAGGAATAAACCACCATTAGAATAATGGTGGGTCTATTACATTGGTCTTTGACGTGTGTGACTGGTGTTGGTCAACAGGGCAAGAAAAGGTGAAGCTCCAGGAGTCTCGTGAGATGTGTGTAGGGATGTGCTGGTCCTTACTTCTCTGCAACCAGCAGTATTTTGCCCAGGCTAGCCTGAAGATTGACAAGAGACAACAGCCTACTGGCATCCATCAGTCCTGCACATCTTCAAATCCCAATGTGAGTGAGGCAGATTCACTGAGTGCAGACAGGAGAATGAGCCCAGAGAGGCTTTGAGTAACAAGAGAGCCATTTCCTCTCATCCCAGTCCAAGTCGCTCCTCCACCAAACCACAGACAGTTAGCTTTTTAAGTTATTAAGTAAAATCATCATCACCAAGAGACAAGTCATTCCCACATGCATTTCCCCCAGTGCCTTTTAACTGACATCTTTTTCCATATTGCCTTGCCTTGCTTTATCTCCCATCTTCTCCTCCCTCCTCTTCCTTCCTCTGCCCTTCCTTCCCCTCCTCTTCTCTTCCCCTCCCTATTTCTTCCTTTAGCTTTCATTCTCTTCTTTCCTGCCCTCTTTGGCTTCTTGAGACAAGTTCTCACTGTTCTACTATGTAGCCCAGGTTGTCCTTGTGCTTGTGAGCCCCTTGTCCCTGCCTCCTCAGTGCTGCCATGACAGGCATGCACCATTTCGCCTGAGACTCACTGGTTCCTGATACAGCACCTCATGTGAGTCTGAATGAACTTATAAGTATGCGTCATTAGCTGAGGTCATTGCCGTTTTGGAGATAAAGATGTGGGAATTAAAGAGACCTGAAGACCTAGTAAGGATCATGTAGCCGGCAAGCAGGCAGGGGAGCTCGAGCTGCCTGACTGCGGCACTCACGTTCTTTTTAAGCCAGCTCTCTCCCCAGCTCCCTCCCAGGTTGAATTAAGCCACTCTTTAGGGCCAGGCATTATGCCCATCTTCTCCCACAATCTTTTATTTTAGCCTCTGATTTAGGACTTTCTGTTTCCTCTGGGGAATTTGAAAGATCATACCAGCTGGTGACATCCAGGGTTAGAATCTCAATTCTTAGTTTGGGACATCCCAGAGTAACTTTCCACTGGCTTTGGTAGGAGTCTGCATGCCACAGAAACTAGTAAATGCTACTGAGGTTTTTCTTCTAGAAGGCTGAGCCACCGGCATAATAAGTTCTGGGCTGAGTTGATTCCCATTCCTCCTATCTGGTTATATTTATCCCTTTTGATCGCTTGTTAACATAGGGTTTGAGCATGATATGGTCACTAACCATTAATGGTGGCATTCCTCTCTTCTTCCCATTCACACTTAAGTATATTCTCTGTATTGAGTGTGTGGCAAATGCTAGCAGTAAACACTCATTCCCTGTTTCATTCACTTGCTCCATTAGCCAACACCTTTAATCCTCTACAAACAGCCAACATTAGCTGAGAATTTGCTAGGTGCCAGGGAGTACACTAAGTCCTTTATATGAATTGGAACATTGCTACCTCCCCTCCCCTGCCATAGACCCTGAGGTATAGACTAAAGGAAGAAGACAGCTGACTCTTTAGGAGTTTATGCAAGTAGCTGGCTGCTGACCTGGGATCCAGACCCAGTTTGCTCTCTTGCCTTTATGCACTCACTGGGCTCTGACCTACACGGGTACCGCAGAGGAATCTGGGAGCTCTGAACAATGGGATCCAACAGGCAGCAGGGAGGCCGTGAAAGTTTTCAAGTAGAACCGTGTTTGGAATGCTTTGTTAGACTAGTGTAAGACAGATTGGCCCAAGTACAGAAAGACCAAGGGCCAGGAAAAAAACCCTTGTGGCTTTATAGACATCATTTAGTGCTTGATTGTGTCCATAGAAATGAAAGTACCCCTCTCTATAACGTTTTCGCTCCAGCTAGATCAGCCTCTCGCTGACCTGGCCAAGTCGCCATGACTCTGCTCACGTTATTTCCTAGGACAGGGATATATTTTACTATCTGCTTTATTTGTAATAAAACACTAAAAAATAATTACAGGTAGATTTTTATTACAGAGCTGTCCCACAGCATCCATTCCCTTAAATACTCATCATCTGGTTTATATTCTTCTGGCTGAATTGTTTTCCACATATTTATTATTTCTCACCTGTGAGTCTGTGGGTTCCTCAAGGGCGTGGACGGAATCTTATACCTGGGCATGTTCCGCAGGGCTGAGAATATTAGAGCCCACAATGCTCCTGGGGTATAAGAATACATAAATAACTCTCCCTTCTCTCCCCCGCAGGCAAGTTCATTGACAGTAGGGGCCTAGAGTAATATAATTAGGAAGCTCCAAAATAAAATTGTGTTAAGGAACTACTTAAATGGTGTAAGGAAAAGTAGAGAAGACAGCCAATTAGTATCCCTGAGTGCCCATGATTTCTACATAATAGAAGAAGTCATTTATTGCATCTGTTTGACTTAGGTTCCTGGTTGCAGCCTCTCCCCCAGAGTCTTTAATTGTTTCATCCTAAAGAAAGCAGAGAGAAGCCCCATTCACAGCCAAGAGATGAGTCTTCCAGACTGCGCTAGCACAGCTCCATTGATGGACTTGAGAATGTATCTAGGGAATCTAGAATGAGGGCCCAGAACCAAACTATTGAGCCTGACATTATCTACTGTGTGCAAACACTCTGCTAACCACAGCTGACTGAAGTCTTCATGACAAAATGCTCTGCTTGCTTTGTTACCCCTAATGCAGAAAGCTGAGGTCTGAAAGGGTACTCAGAAGTTGTATAATAATTTGCCCAAGAGTGCACAGGTTGTAAGAGAATGAAGAATTCAAATCTACGTCTTTCTTACTCTAAAAATTACATTACTGTTTGCCCAGAGGGCTAGCCTGGTAATAGAGATGTATGAACTGGACCAAGTGTCTACTTGTGTGACTCTGGCAAGTCCTGCTTAAAAATGCCCATGGTCAAACTATAAAACTGCTGACAAACAAACAAAACGAAACAAATATAAAATAAAACCAAACCAAACCAAAATTAAATAAAAAAAAAACCCAAGAACACAAAAACAAAGGCCTTTACCTGCCAGACTTTCTGCCAGACTTTGCTGTTTGATCATTAACTGTGGCTCTTATTTTAATAAGGGCTCCACCAGGTCAGGGGCTAGAAAAATGGGTGCCTCTAGTACTGGTTCACTAATAGGGTCCTGTTAGCTGATAAGGCCAGCCTGGATCTCCAGCTCACCTCGAGGAGAGAAAAACATACTGTGTAGGAGCTATGAGAGTCGAGAGAGGTCACCTAGGGACCTAATTAGGTGGTACTCCTAAAGAAACAGGAGCCAGAGTACCAACTAACAGGCTTTTGCAGAGAGAGGAGCTCAGGAGTAGGCAGAGTGTGTGTGTCCAGAAATCTGAATCCACAGGCAACACGCTGGTGACATGGTTCTAGAGCTTGGGAAATGTGGCTTCAGAGGGAGGGATGGGCTGGAGAGAAAGAAGGTGGGGCTACGCTAGAATGCTCAAGGGTTGGGAACAGACAAAAGAGTTAGTGTTATTCAGGGCTGGCCTTCTGCCTGGGAGGTCAAAAGACTAGAAGCTGTCTCCATTATGAGACATGGTGAGGATTTAAACTTAGTAGAAAGACACCAACAGAATCCTGGGTGTTGTAGTCCAGAATTTGATCTAAGGCAGGAGGCAAGAGATTACCCTGTTCTAGTCTTTATAATTCAGATGATCGTGAGTAACACACACACACACACACACACACACACACACACATACACACACACGCACACACACACACACACATATGCACACACACACGCACACACACACACAACTATATCTAAGAATATATAGTACCTCTGTCATTTCACATTTTTATATCCAGCAGTTATAGCTGGTATGCCATGCCTGCCACCCTGAATTCACTGTCATAACTGACAAAGTTATGTCCCATCAGAGCAAAACAAGGGAGTCTTGAGTAGTGCAGGCTTGGTTGAGAAAAGACAGATGTCAAAGCCATCCATTCATCTGAATGCAATGAATGCGGCAGAGCAGGCATTTTCTTTTCCTCTCTTTTCAATGTGTTTTCATTTGTAATTTTGGATATAAGCAATAGTTGCTCATGGTTAGTGAAGTATGTTTTTGTTTTTTTTTTTTGGTTTTTCTTTGTTTCTTTGGGTTTTTTGTTTGTTTGTTTGTTTGTTTTTCAAGACAGGGTTTCTCTGTGAAGCCCTAGCTGTTCTGAAACTAGTTCTTGGAGACCAGGTTGGCCTCGAACTAACAGAGATCCACCTGCCTTTGCCTCCCAAGTGCTGGGACTAAAGGAGTGTGCTACCATTGCCCAGCAGAAGCATGTTTTATAATGTTAAAAATTCAAGTCAGTTGGTGGCCCATGCCTTTGGGATGCTGAGGCAGAAGGATTTGCTATGGGTTCCAGGTCAGCCTGGGCAACCTGGAGTGAGATGGTTTTAATCAAGCAAAGGAAACTCAGATTAATTGGATTTGTACAATGTAGCTACAGATGCAATATCTGTGAAAGAGAACATTGATTCCTGGCACAGTCAATATATAGGCATTACAAGCTCAACCTATAAATGACCTTTCTTGTATAAAATACTTATACTAGCTTTAATTAGAGCTTAGAAAAATTGAATTAAAATTAAGGTACCTACATATTTGCTTTTTCTATCTAAGGTCTCACTATGTCATCTACGATGAATTAGAATGGCTTGTACAGCCCACATTGCCCTCAAACTCCCAACCCTCATGTCTCAGCCTCCTGAGTGCTAATATGGCAGAAATGAACCCAGGGAATTTAAAAAATTGTTTTAATTTATTTTTTTCCCTTATTTATTTATTTAAAGAATTTCTACTTCCTCCCCTCCTCCCAATACCCTCCCGCTCCCCCCACTCCCTCTCTTCCTCCCTCACCATTCCCAAGAGCAGTCAGGGTTTCCTGTCCTGTGGGAAATCCAAGTTTCACCCCCTCCCTCCATGTCCAGGAAGGTGAGCATCCAAACAGACCAGGATCCCAAAAAGCCAGTTCATGCAGATGAAACAAGACCCAGTGCCATTGTCAATGGCTTCTCAGTCAGCCCCCATGTCAGCCACATTCAGAGAATCCGGTTTGATCACATGTTCGTTCAGTCCCAGTCCAGCTGGCCTTGGTGAGCTCTCATTCGATCAATCCCCTTGAATCAGTGGGTGAATGCACCCTTCGCGGTCCTGACTTCCTTCTTCATGTTCTCCTTCCTTCTGCTCTTCATTTGGACCTTGGGGGCTCAGTCCAGTGCTCCAATGTGGGTCTCCGTCTCTATCTCCATCCATCGTCGGATGAAGGTTCTCTCTGGTTCTGCCTTCCTTGCTCACGTTCTCCCTCCCTCTGCTTCTCATCTGGACCTAGGGAGTTAAGTCCAGTGTTCCAATATGTGTCTCTGTCTCTATCTCCATCCTTCGCCATATGAAGGTTCTGTGGTGACATGCAAAATACTCATCAGCATGGTTATGGGCCAAGGCTAGTTCAGGCACCCTCTCCTCTGCTGCCCAGGGAACAATCTGGGGACCTCTCCTTGGGACTGGGAACCCCTCCAGAATCAAATCTCTTGGAAACCCTAAAATGGCTCCCTTAGTTGAGATATAAACTTCCCTGCTCCCATAACCATCCTTCCTCCCTCCCCCCATCCAATTCCCCCAAGCCATCCCCAATCCTCCCCTTCTCCCCTCTCCCTAACCATCTCCCCTTACTTCCACACTTCACTCCCGTGCACCCAAGTTTGCCTGGCAATCTTGTCTACTTCTAATATCCAGGAGGATAACTATATGATTTTCTTCAGGTTCACCTTCTTATTTATCTTCTCTAGGATCACAAATTATAGGCTCAAAGACCTTTAATTATGGCTAGAATCCACTTATAGTACTTATAGTACATACCATATTCCTCTTTTGGGGTCTGGGTTACCTCACTCAGTAAAGTGTTTTCTATTTCCATCCATTTGCATGCAAAATTCAAGATGTCATTGTTTTTTACCGCTGAGTAGAACTCTAATGTGTATATGTTTCATATCTTTTTTAACCATTCTTCTATTGAGGGGCACCTAGGTTGTTTCCATGTTCTGGCTATTACAAATAATGCAGCTATGAACAGGGTTGAACAACTACTTTTGTAGTATGATAGGGCATCTCTTGGGTATATTCCCAAGAGTGGAATTGCTGGGTCCTGAGGGAGGTTGACACCCAGTTTCCTGAGAAACCGCCACACTGATTTCCACAGAGGCTGCAAAGTTTGCATTCCTACCAACAATGGATGAGTGTTCCCCTCACCCCACATCCTCTCCAGCATAGGCTATCATTGGTGTTTTTGAGTTTAGCTATTCTGACAGATGTAAGATGGTACCTCAAAGTGGTTTTGATTTGCATTTCCCTGATCGCTAAGGATGTTGAGCATGACCTTAAGTGTCTTTTGGCCATTCGAAGTTCTTCTGTTGTAAATTCTCTGTTCAGATCAGTACCCCATTTTTTAATTGGGTTAATTAGAGTTTTAGTGTCTAGTTTCTTGAGTTCTTTGTATATTTTGGAGATCAGACCTTTGTCTGATGAGGGGTTGGTGAAGATCTTCTCCCAGTCAGAAGGCAGCCTTTTTGTCCTACTGACAGTGTCCTTTGCTTTACAGAAGCTTTTCAGTTTCAGTAGGTCCCATTTATTCATTGATTCTCTTATTGTCTGTGCTACTGGGATTTTACTTAGGAAGTGGTCTCCTGTGCCTATATCTTGAAGACTACTTCCCACTTTCTCTTCTATCAGGTTCAAAGTGGACAGATTAATGTTGATGTCTTTAATCCATTTGGACTTGATTTTTGTGCATGGTGATAGATATGGATCTACTTTCATTTTTTTACAGGTTGACATCCAGTTATGCTAGCACCATTTGTTAAAGATGCTTTCCTTCTTCCATTGCATACCTTTAGCTCCCTTGTCAAAAATCAAGTGTTCATAGATTTGTGGGTTAATATCTGGGTCTTCTATTCAACTCCATAGGTCGACTTCTCTGTTCTTATGCCAATACCAAGCTGTTTTCAATACTGTAGCTCTGTAACAGAGTTTGAAGTCAGGGATGGTTATACCTCCAGAAGTTCCTTTATTGTATAAGATTGTTTTGGCTATCCTAGGTTTTTTGTTTTTCCATATAAAGTTGATTATTGTTCTCTCAAGGTCTGTGAAGAATTTTGATGGGATTTTGATGGGGATTGCATTGAATCTATAGATTGCTTTTGGTAGAATTGCCATTTTAACTATGTTGATCCTCCCAATCCAAGAGCAGGGGAGATCTTTCCATTTTCTGGTATCCTCTTCAATTTCTTTCTTCAAATATTTAAAGTTCTTGTCAAATAGGTCTTTCACTTCCTTGGTTAGAGTTACCCCAAGATATTTTGTGCTATTTGTGGCTATCATGAAAGGTGAAGATTCTCTGATTTCCCTCTCTGCTTCTTTATCCTTTGTGTATAGGAGGGCAACTGATTTTTTGGAGTTGGTCTTGTACCCTGCCACATTACTAAAGGTGTTTATCAGCTGTAGGAGTTCTTTGGTAGAGTTTTTGGGGTCACTTATGTACACTATCATATCATCTGCAAATAACGAGAGTTTAACTTCTTCCTTTCCAATTCGAATCCCCTTGATCCCCTTATGTTGTCTTATTGCTATTGCTAGAACTTCAAGCACTATATTGAAGAGGTATGGAGAGAGTGGACAGCCTTGTCGTGTTCCTGATTTTAGTGGAAAGGCTTTGAGTTTCTCTCCATTCAATTTGATGTTAGCTGTCAGCTTGCTGTATATTGCTTTTATTATATTTAGGTATGATCCTTGTATCCCCAGTCTCTCCAACACCTTTATCATAAATGGGTGCTAAATATTGTCAAATGCTTTTTCAGCATCCAATGAAATGATCATATGGTTTTTTCTTTCAGTTTATTTATATGATGGATTACATTGATAGATTTGCGTATGTTAAACCAGCCCTGCATCTCTGGGATGAAGCCTACTTGATCATAACAGATAATTTTTCTAATGTGTTCTTGCATTCGATTTGCCAATATTTTATTGAGAATTTTCGCGTCGATGTTCATGAGTGAGATTGGCTTGTAATTCTCTTTCTTGGTTGTGTCTTTGTGTAGTTTTGGTATCAGAGTAATTGTAGCTTCATAAAAAGAGTTTGGCAATGACTCTTCTGTTTCTATATTGTGGAATACAATAAGGAGTATAGGTATTAGCTCTTCCTGGAAGTTCTGGTAGAATTCTGCATTGAAACCATCTGGTCCTGGGCTTTTTTTTGGTCGGGAGGTTTTTGATAACAGCTTCTAATTCTTCATGACTAACAGGTCTATTTAGATTGTTCACCTGGTCTTGATTTAACTTTGGTAAATGGTACTTATCTAAAAACCAGTCCATTTCTTGTACATTTTCCAACTTTGTGGCATATAAGCTTTCGTAGTAAGATCTAATGATTCTCTGAATTTCCTCAGTGTCTGTGGTTATGTCCCCCTTTTCATTTCTGATCTTATTAATTTGCAAGTTCTCTCTCTGCCATTTGATTAGTTTGGATAGGGGTTTGTCGATCTTGTTGATTTTCTCCAAGAACCAGCTTTTTATTTCATTGATTCTTTGGATTGTTTTCTCTATTTCTATTTTGTTGATTTCAGCCCTCAGTTTGATTATTTCCAGTCTTCTACTCCTCCTGGGTGAATCAGCTTCTTTTTTTTTCTAGAGCTTTCAAATGTGCTGTGAAGTCTCCAATGTGTGCTTTCTCCGTTTTCTTTAATTGGGCACTTAGTGCTATGAACTTTCCTCTTAGCACTGCTTTCATAGTGTCCTATAGGTTTGAGTATGTTGTGTCTTTATTTTCATTAAATTCAAGGAAGACTTTAATTTCTTTCTTTATTTCTTCCTTGACCCAGGGGTGATTTAGTAGTTGACTGTTCAACTTCCATGGGTTTGTTGGCTTCCTGGGGGTAGCATTGTTGTTGAATTCTAACTTTAATCCATGATGATAGGACAAGACACAGGTGGTTACTAATGTTTTTTTGTATCTGTGGAACTTTGCTTTGTTACTGAGTATGTGGTCAATTTTTGAGAAGGTTCCATGAGCTGCAGAGAAGAAGGTATATTCTTTCCTATTTGGGTGGAGTGTTCTATAGATGTCTGTTAAGTTCATTTGATTCAATACCTCCAATAATTCTCTTATTTCTCTGTTAGGTTTCTGTCTGATTGACCTTTCCATTGGTGAGAGAGGTGTGTTGAAGTCTCCTACTATTAGTGTGTGTGGTTTGATGACTGCCTTGAGTTCTAGAAGAGTTTCTTTTACGTAAGTGGGTGCCTTTATATTAGGGGCATAGATATTCAGGATTGAGACTTCTTCCTGATGAATTGTTCCTGTTATGAGTATTAAATGTCCATCTCCATCTCTTCTGATTGATTTTAGTTTGAAGTCAATTTTGTTAGATATTAGAATGGTCACAGCCGCTTGTTTCTTAGGTCCATTTGCTTGGAAAACATTTTCCCCACCCTTTACTCTGAGTAGGTGTCTGTCTTTGTGCTTGAGGTGTGTTTCTTGTAAACAGTAGAATGTTGGATCCTGTTTTTTTTTTAATCCAATCTCTAAGTCTGTGCCTTTTTATAGGTGAGTTGAGTCCATTGATATTAAGTGATATTAATGACACTTAAGTGGTTGTTGATTCCGGTCATTTTTTGGGGGGGTAGTAGAGTGTATGTGTTTTCCTTCTTTGAGTTGTGCTTGTGAAGGGTCACTAGATGTCTGAGTTATTGTAGGCAGTGTAGGGAATGTTGGATTCCTTGGGTTGTGATTTTCTTTCTAATATTCTCTTTAAGGCTGGATTTGTAGCTACATATTGTTTAAATTTGTTTTTATCCTGGAATATTTTGTTTTCTCTGTTGATAGTGAACAATAGTTTGGCTGGATATAGTAGTCTGGGCTTGCATCCATGGTCTCTTAGTTTCTACAGTACCTCTATCCAGGACCTTCTGGCTTTCATGGTTTCTATAGAGAAGTCTGGTGTAAGTCTGATAGGTTTACCTTTATAAGTTACTTGACCTTTTTCCTTTGCAGCTCTTAATATCCTATCTTTAATCTGAATGCTTTGTGTTTTGATTATTATATGGCGAGGGGATGTTTTTTTCTGATCCAGTCTATTTGGTGTTCTGTATTCTTCTTCTTTTTTTTTTTGAAAGTAAATTTTATTAAATTATAAAAGTTTCCATTTCCACCCCTCTTCCCAACACCCTCCCACTCCCCCCACTCCCTCTCCTCCTCCCTCTTCGTCCCTTAGGGCAGTCAGGGTTTCCTGCCCTGTGGGAAGTTCAAGTTCCTCCCCCCTCCCTCCAGGTCCAGGAAGGTGAGTATCCAAACAGACTGGATCCCCAAAATCCAGTATATGCAGAGGAAACAGGTCCCAGTATCATAGTCAATGGCTTTTCAGAAAGACTTCGGGCCAGCCACATTCAGAGAATCCGGCCAAATTCCGAGAATCTGGTTAGATCACGTCCTTGTTCAGTCCCAGTCCAACTGGCCTTGGTAAACTCTCATTAGATCCGTTCCCTTGTATCAGTGGGTGATAGCATCCCTCGCAGTACTGATTTCGTTTTTCATGTTCTTCCTCCTTCTGCTCCTCATTTGGACCTCGGGGGGCTCAGTCCGGTGCTCCAATGTGGGTCTCCGTCTGTATCGCCGTCCTTTGCCAGATGAAGGATCTATGGTGATAAGCAAAATATACATCAGTATGGTTATGGGCCACGGCCGATTCAGGCACCCTCTCCTCTGTCCAGAGAACAATCTGGGGGATCTCTCGTTGGACCTGAGATCCCATATATAATCAAGTCTCCTATAAACCCTAAAATGACTCCCTTAGTTGAAATATATTCTTCCCTGATCCCATATTCATCCTTCCTCCCCCCCCATCCCAGGCCACCAAGCTTTCCCCATTCCTCCCCTACTCCCTTCTCTCTAACCCTCTCCCCTTCCATCAACCCTCCCACCCCCCCATGCACCCGAGGTTACCTGGGACTCTTGTCTATTTCCTACCTCCTGGCGGATAGCTAAATAATCTTCATCAAGTTCATCTTCTTATTTAGCTTCTCTAGGATCACGAATAATAGGCTCAAAGACCTTTAATTATGGTTAGAATCCACTTATGAGTGAATACATACCGTGTTCCTCTTTTTGGGTCTGGCTTACCTCACTCAGTAAAGCGTTTTCTATTTCCATCCATTTGCATGCAAAAGTCAAGATGTCATTGTTTTTTACTGCTGAGTAAAACTCTAGTGTGTATATGTTCCACACCTTTTTTAACCATTCTTCTATTGAGGGGCACCTAGGCTGTTTCCAGGTTCTGGCTATTACAAATAGTGCTGCTATGAACATAGTAGAACAAATGCTTTTGTAGTATGTTAGGGAATCTCTAGGGTATATTCCCAAGAGTGGAATTGCTGGGTCCTGAGGGATGTTGACTCCAAGTTTCCTGAGAAACCGCCATACTGATTTCCACAGAGGCTGCACGAGTTTGCATTCCCACCAACAATGGATGAGTGTTCCCCTCACCCCACATCCTCTCCAGCATAGGCTATTGTTGGTGTTTTTGACTTTAGCTATTCTGACAGGTGTAAGATGGTATCTCAAAGTGGTTTTAATTTGCATTTCCCTGATCGCTAAGGAGGTTGAGCATGACCTTAAGTGTCTTCTGGCCATTCGAAGTTCATCTGTTGTGAATTCTCTGTTAAGTTCAGTACCCCATTTTTTAATTGGGTTAATTAGAGTTTTGGTGTCTAGTTTCTTGAGTTCTTTGTATATTTTGGAGATCAGACCTTTGTCTGATGAGGGGTTGGTGAAGATCTTCTCCCAGTCAGAAGGCAGCCTTTTTGTCCTACTGACAGTGTCCTTTGCTTTACAGAAGCTTTTCAGTTTCAGTAGATCCCATTTTTTCATTGTTTCTCTTATTGTCTGTGCTACTGGGGTCCTACTTAGGAAGAGGCCTCCTGTGCCTATATCTTGTAGACTACTTCCCACTTTCTCTTCTATCAGGTTCAAAGTGGACGGATTAATGTTGATGTCTTTAATCCATTTGGACTTGATTTTTGTGCATGGTGATAGATATGGATCTACTTTCATTATTTTACAGATTGACATCCAGTTATGCCAGCACCATTTGTTAAAGATGCTTTCCTTCTTCCATTGTATACCTTTAGCTCCCTTGTCGAAAATTAGGTGTTCATAAGTTTGTGGGTTAATATCTGGGTCTTCTATTCGATTCCATAGGTCGACTTCTCTGTTCTTATGCCAATACCAAGCTGTTTTCAATACTGTAGCTCTATAATAGAGTTTGAAGTCAGGGATGGTTATACCTCCAGAAGTTCTTTTATTGTATAAGATTGTTTTGGCTATCCTGGGTTTTTTGTTTTGCCATATAAACTTGATTATTGTTCTCTCAAGGTCTGTGAAGAAGTTTGATGGGATTTTGATGGGGATTGCATTGAGTTTATAGATTGCTTTTGGTAGAATTGCCATTTTTACTATGTTGATTCTCCCAATCCAAGAGCAGGGGAGGTCTTTCCATTTTCTGGTATCCTCCTCAATTTCTTTCTTCAAAGACTTAAAGTTTTTGTCAAATAGGTCTTTCACTTCCTTGGTTAGAGTAACCCCAAGATATTTTATGCTATTTGTGGCTATCATGAAAGGTGATGTTTCTCTGATTTCCCTCTCTGTTTCTTTATCCTTTGTGTATAGGAGGGCAACTGATTTTTTGGAGTTGATCTTGTATCTTGCCACGTTACTAAAGGTGTTTATCAGCTGTAGGAGTTCTTTGGTAGAGTTTTTGGGGTCACTTATGTAAACTATCATATCGTCAGCAAATAACGAAAGTTTAACTTCATCCTTTCCAATATGAATCCCCTTGATCTCCTTATGTTGTCTTATTGCTATTGCTAGAACTTCAAGCACTATATTGAAGAGGTATGGAGAGAGTGGACAGCCTTGTCGCGTTCCTGATTTTAGTGGAAAGGCTGTATTCTTCTTGAACCTTCATAGGAATATCGTTCTTTAGGTTGGGAAAGTTTTCTTCTATAATTTTGTTGAATATATTTTCTGGACCTTTGGTCTGCAATTCTTTTCTTTCTTCTACCCCTATTATTCTTAGATTTTATTTTTTTTATTACGTCCCAGATTTCTTGAATGTTTTGTGATGAGAATTTGTTGTATTTGCTGTTTTCTTTGGTTGAAGCGTTTATTTTCTCTATGGTGTCTTCATAATCTGAGATTCATTCTTCTATCTCTTGTATTCTATTGGTTATGCTTGTTCCTGAAGTCTCTGTTTGTTTACCTAGATTTTTCCATATCCAGCCAGTCCTCGGTTTGTGGTTTCTTCATTGCCTCCATTTCAGTTTTCAATTCTTGAACTGATTCCATTACCTGTTCGATTGTTTTTTCTTGGTTTCCCGGGGTATCGTTTATGAATTTACTCATTTCTTCAAACTTTTTGTTATATTTCTCTTCCATTTCTTTACTCATTTCTTCAATCTTTTTGCTATATTTCTCTTCTCTTTCTTTAAGTGAGTTATTCATACCCTGTTTAAAAGCCTCTATTGCTTTTATAATGACACTGTTTTCCACTTCTTCCGGAATAGGGTGTTCAAGTCCTTCTGTCATAAGATTGCTGGGATCTGGTGTTTTCATGTTGTTTTTCACATTGTTGGAGGAATTCTTGCCTTGGTGTCTGCCCATCTCTTCCTTCAGATACTCTCCAATGGCTCTTCCCTCCACTGGGTCTTCTGCTAAAGGATCAGTGCCCCTTGCTGGCCAGGAGTCATTTTGCCTGCAGTCCTATCTTGCTGCAGGCAGGCTATTAAAACAAAGGAACTCCCTCCCGTTTGCACTCACCACCCCATCCCGGCGGCGCCCACAGAGGCTGAGTTGGAGAATTTTATGCCCTGGAAAAGGGAGAGAGGAAGGGAAGGGGTTCCTGGCTGAAAGCAGGAATTGGGTAGGAGGAGAGAGAGTTTAGCTGGGGGAAGCCGCCCCTTCGGAATACCCAGGAAGATAAGGATGGCTGGAAAATTGTGTGTTCCCTTACCAGGCTTGTGTGGCGAGTCAGGAGCACACTTACCCCTCCATTGTATCTTCTGCTACAGGATCAGTGACCCTTGCTGGTCAGAAATCTCCCTGCCTGCAGTCTTACCTTGCTGCAGGCAGGCTATTAAAAAAAGAATCTCCCTCCTGCCCATTTGCACTCACCACCCTGTCCCAGTGGCACCCCCACAGGCTGAGTTAGAGGATTTTATGCCCCGGAAAAGGGAGAGAGGAAGGGAAGGGGTTCCTGGTTAAAAGCGGGGATGGGGTAGGAGGAGAGAGGGTTTAGCTGTGGGAAGCCACCCCTTTGGAATACCCAGGGAGATAAGAATGGCGGGAAAATTGTGTGTTCCCTTACCGGGCTTGTGTGGCGAGTCAGGAGCACACTTACCCCTCCATTGAATCTTCTGCTACAGGATCAGTGCCCCTTGCTCAAATAATTGTTTTTAAATGTGATATTAATTGCAGCACACATTTTATATTTTAAGTAAAATAGATGATTTTTAAATATTTGGGGGAAAATGAGAACCCAAAAGAGAAAAGGACTGATCTAAATGCATTTATGAAACTAATATTATCTTATTAAAGCTATTCAAGAGTACTACAAGAACAGAAAACCACAGACCAGTATCCCTGATGAAAACAATTATTACGGCCCTCAGCAATATTCTCACAAAGTAAATTCAATAACACATTAAAAGGGTCATTCACCGTGACAAGTAGGTCCCTAGCATGCAGGGATGATTCATACTCTAGTACCACACTAACAGAGTAAAGGGTGAAATCATATGAGCATCTGGAAAGATAATGAAAAAGCATTTGACTTTCTGATTAAAAAAAAAACTTTTATAATAATTAGACGCTAAAGGAACGTATCTCTACATTATAAACTGCATATATTACAATTACATGTTCATATCATTCTGGAAAATGATAAGGTAAATGCTCTTCCTATAAGTAATTGTCAATATGAAGATGTCCAATACTGACACCTCCATTCAACACGGGACTAAATGTATGAATGAGTATAAATTAGACAAGAAAAAAGGAATAAAAATATTAAGGTTAGAGAGTAAAAAATAAAAATCTGTTTTCAGGTTTTATGATCATTTATGTATAAAACTCTGAACATTCAGCTCCAAATTACTTGAACTAAAAAAAAATTCAGTAAAGTTTTAAGACAAAAAAATCAACCTACACCAATCAGCAGCATTTGTATTCATGAGCAATGAACTATCTGAAGAAAGAAATTAAGGTCACAATCCCATTTAAAATAGTGTCAAAGACAATAAAAAATTTAGTAGTAAAGTTAAGGAGGTAAAATGCTTATATAGTGAAAGCTAAGAAACATTGGTGAGAGAAATAGAAGAGGAAAAATAAGTGGTAAGAGACCCCATTTTTAAGGATAAATAATTTTAAGTAAACATCTCTATTGCTCAAAGTGAACTGCACATCCCATACCACATCCTTTAAAACCCCTAGGATACTTTTTCCCAGGAATGAAAGAGCCTTAGGATTTGTAGAGAGCCACAAAGGCATTCACGAGAAAGAATAATCCTTGGTGCATCATGTTTTAAATTGTGATGTTATAGACCATTATCAAAACAGTGTGGCCCTGGCTTAAAAATAGACAGTCACCAACCAAAGGAAAAGAATAAAGAGCCAAGAAAATAGTGCACACGTGCATAGTTTCTCTTAACCAAAGGCTCACAGAATACCCAATTGTAAGTAGAATCGTCAATATTATTGACATCAGGAAATCTATGTCTACATGCAAAAGAATGAAATTAGATCACTATTTCACACAGCACACAAAAATCAACCCAGGAAGGAACCAAGACTTAAGCCTGATATCCCAAACTATAAACATTCTAGAAGAACACACAGGAAAATCTCCTTGACACTGGTCTTGAAAATTTCTTGAATTGGATTCTAAAAGCACAGAAAACAGATTCAAAATTAAACGGTGAGATTGGATCAAATTAGGAAGTTTGTACCCAGCAACCGACACAAATCATGAGAATGAAAAGGCAACGGACAGAAGACTAGAAAATATTTGTAACCCAATTATCCAAAGGCGTTATTATCCAAAATGTATCAAATACTGATGCAGTTCAATAAGACAAAAGCCCACAACAAAACAATTTAAAATGACCTTAACTATACTTAAAGAAGATATAAAAATGCCCAACACGTTCAAAAATAAAAGTCCTTGACGTCACTAACCACTGGCAAAATAAGAATAATAATCACAATGAGGTAAAATAAAAGTAATAAATAACAAGCCCTGCAAGGGTCTAGAGGAGAGGGAGCATATGCGTACTGCTAGTGGGAATGTCAAAATCCGTACAGATGTTATGGACAACATTTTGGAGCTCCTCCCCCAAACAAACAAAACTCAGATTACTTTATGATCTGCTAATCCCACATCTGGGCTGTGGATCCACAGGAAATGACATCACCATCTTAAAGAGGTATCTGCACATTCCCATGTCCGTGGCAGGACTCTTCACAATAGCTACGATGGGGAAACAAATTACATGCCTGTGAGCAGATGAACATGTGAAGACATTCCAAGACATGTAGTAAATATGTCTGAATAAATACACACATTATGAAACATGTACAAGGAAATACTGCTCAGCTTTGAAAGGAAGGCGATCTTGATGTAGGTGCAAACATGTATAAGCTTGGAATAAATGAGAAGTGAAATAAGCCAGACACAGGAAGACAGTTATGCGTGATGCATATGAGAATCTAAAGTCAGGCTTATGGGGACAGGAAGCAGAATGGGGCTTGCCAGGAACTCTAGGTTGTGGGACGAAGTAATAAAAATGGGAAGATGTTGCTCAAAGTATGCAGACTTTCACTTACAAGCTAAGCAAGTTTTTAATATATAACCTACAGTGTGGTGGTTTTAATTAATCACAACATGTATACTTCAAGTTGGCTAAGACCATAGATCCTTAAAGTTCTCCAACAACAAGCAAATTGGTGTGTGATGCAATGTATGTGCTAATGAGCTTGATTGTGGTGATCACTCCGCAGTGTGTACCTGTATCAAATCACCACTCTGTACACTCTCGCTAGAAGTGACTTTCTAACTATCGCTCAGTAAAAGCTGGAAGCAAAACCCAGTGACTGAACATTGAACTAGGAAAGCATGATGTAACGCCACATACATCGAAGGTCTTTAATAATCCCTTAGAAAGAGTGATAATTGCAATGTCTGATTCTAAGTGTCTAACTGGCTCATGTAAAGCAGCCATCATATAAGAAAAATGGACTAGATGGTAGCCACCACATGTTCTTTCTCACTGGCATGTTCTGTATAATATGCATCTCACAGTCTTCCCACTGTTTGGGACACACCCCACCCCCTCTTCAGCCCGCTCCTGCTCACGATCTGGCTTTCAATCCTGCTTTTTCTGAACCCTGAGTCCAACCCATTGCATCCTCTGCTGCTTGTGTGTGTTGGAAGCTCTGTTGGGTGGAGACTGCTGATCAGAGCCCTGTCTCAATGTTTCACCAGCAACGGTGTATAGTAAGCAAAGGTAGTTATGGAATGAACGGTTCTCCTCTGCTTAAGATCTAATGGGAAGAGGCATCTCAGAGGAGGAGGAACATGTCCTGGCAAGAAGATGAATTTGACTAACAGGCTTTTTGGACCTCTTAACGACATTCCAGTTGAAAGCCAGATTCAGGCTTTCTCTGTTCTCAGAGCTGCATGGTAACACGATTTTGGTTTTAGGGAAATGCAAGAAATGAGGCCCACAATATCCAAGCAATAAGCAGGCTCTATATCAGGTACAAGGGATCTGACCTTGGTCTTCATCTCAGCCTAGCTCCTGGGGCATTTGGGTCAGTGCCTAGCTGAGCCTCTGTTGGAGAGCTCGTCCCCATCTGGAATGGAATTAAAATCCCCAATATTTGACTGGCAGGATATCTCATACCTTGCCAAAAAGCCAAAACAAATGAAAGACAGCATCAAAAGTTGGCCATGATCCTAGTTCTAAGTTGGGGCACTTAGGGCCTTGCCAAGGGACAAGGATTGGGTGAGTGTGAGATGGCTCTGATTAGATGATTGGATAGTGTTGTACCACAGACCCACCATCCACAGAGCTCTGGACTGTGACATTATGAAAACCAGTGCCAGGGACAAGGGCCCCCTCCCATGCTACCTAATCAGCAATTATGATCTGCCCTGCCTTCTCCGAGGGGCTCTGGACATCAGCCCACCTGCTTCAGGACACAGTTTCAGAGCTGGGCTGAGAGCCATTGGCCTTCTTGCCATGGGTCTTAAGCTGCAAAGGCGAGCTGAGCTGCCGTGAGTGCCTCGCCAGACAGTCACGGAGGAGTGGGGAGTGATTTGTTTAGGAATTTAAGCTGAAATGGAACCTTTTATGTCAGGATTTGAAACAATAATCTTGAATGTGCTTGACTTTTTTTTTTTTTTTTTTAGACAGAATAGAATCACCCAACTTTGTGACTAAGATTAAATCTGTCTCACACCTCCCCTACTATGGGAGCTCAGAATGACCCTTCTTTGACTCTTACGTTTTCTAGGGAGATATACCACATAGTCTTTTTAGTTCATCTCATTTTCACATTTTATTAGTGTATTGTACTCACCTTGTGACCCAGAGCCTAGCAGAGTACCTGGTACATAGTGACTCTCAACAATGGCATGCATCAAGTGCTTTTTGACTATCAGATGCTGTGCTAAGCATTTCACCAGAATTGGTCCCTCAGTGAATCCCCACAGATCCACCGAGAATGGGAAATAGGGGCTCAATTCTTTAATTTACCCGAGAACATCTGGGAAGCTAGAATGTGTGTGCATGTAATGTGTGTGTGTGTGAGTGTGTGAATACATGTGTATGTGTTTGTGTGTGTGTGAATATGTGTGTGGTGTGTGTGTGTGTGTGTGTGTGTGTGTGTGAGAGAGAGAGAGAGAGAGAGAGAGAGAGAGAGAGAGAGAGAGCATGCACGTGCATGTAGATGCTGGAGAGCAACCCCCAGTGTCATTCTTAGGAACATCATCTACCTTTGAAACAAGCTCTCTCATTGGTTTTGAGCTTACTTGTGAGGCTAGGCTGGCTGCCCAGCAAGCCCCAGGGGCCCTCTTTGTCTCTGTCTCCCCATCACTAGAGCTGTAAGTTCTCACTACAATACCCAGCTTTCAGGAAGGAAGTGTGGGAATTGAACTCTGGGCCCCATGCTTACAACGAAAATGCTTTACTGATTGCGCCGTCTCCACCTAGCTCTGAAATTAGTTCGTTCTTGCTCTGAAGTTCGTGTTTCTCATCATTATAACGCCCCATGTCTCAATAAGTAGCAAACAGATGCATGAGTGTTAGAGCGTCGTTTATTCAGTTAGTCCAGATTTGGGGTGAGCAATAGTTTAACATGGAAAATTACCTTGATTGATCTATTTGGATTATTGCTGATCAGACCACTACAAGGGCCATCAAGAAGCAGCAAGCAGGGCACAGAAACTCAGCACACTGCCTGAAAAATCCTATGGAGCTTCCCAGAAGCAGTAGTGACTCAAGACTTCCCTCCTGGCCCTTTGGGGTAAATAATACCTTTAAGGCACTCTCTTGTCATCCCAGAAGTGGACAGGGTCCTGTTCTTTAAATGTAGGAGGCTGACTCATGTGACTGGCGGGGGCGGGTGTGGTGGTGAGTATGGCTAGACTGTTCCAGGATGGGCTGAAGATCTGGGCTGACACTTCCGCTTCTTCACTGAGTCCGATGAATCCTGTCCTCCACTCCTTCAGAATCAGGAGATGAGCAGGAGAGAGGGAAGAACAGGTGTGAATGTGAAGCCACAGGCAGCTCACCTCCTGCACAGGCCTCTGTAAGTGGGAGAAGTGGTGGGTTTAGCCCTCAGATGGATGGGGAGCAACAGTGGCCAGAGGCTGGGTGAGCCTGTGAACAAGTAAGATTCAGCCAGCTGAGCTGGGATGGAGGCAAAAGCGACCACCGGGAGCGTGCTTGTCCCTGAGTTGCCATCTGGAGTCTGAAGGTCTCTCATGGCAACAGACTGAGGTGTACAGACCTGAGTGTGGTGGACATTGCTGTATTTTCCTCTCAGTAACACTCTTCCTGTGGCAATAGCACCTTGAAATAATTGAAAGTGGAGCTTCTAAGGTTCTAGGCCAAAGCAACCAGGTGGAGGTATCTCATCTCTACCAGCCCACTGTGACCACGTCAGGGACACTCAGCCCAAGTCATGGTAGATGGAATCAAAACCTCCAACTCGGGCTCTTAGCTTATCAACTGTATTAGCTGCCTGTCTTGTTACTGTAACGTAATGCCAGACAAATGAAACTTCGGGAGAGAAAAGAGTTTTGTTTGTTGTTTGTTTGTTTTCTTTTATTTTTTGATTGGCTCACAGTTTGAGGGTAGAGTCCATCATGATTCAGAATGTATGGTAGAGACAATCCCACTGGCTCTCACGGCAGGGGCAGGAGAAACTCCTGAGTTCTCCGGAGTGATGAACCAGGAGGTGATGGAGACTTGCACCCTCTGCCTGTCTCCTCTTCATTCAGGCCAGACCCTAGTCATTGGAATGGTGCTGCCCTCGTTCAGAGTGGGTCTTCCCACCTCAGTTAAGTCTCTGAAAACACACCACAGACACCCGCAGAGTTTGTCTCCTAAGAGAGCCTAAATCCAGTCAAGGTGGCAATGAATAGGCATCGAACCATTGCAGAGAAGTGGGACCTTGCAGACAGGCAAATTGGCGTGTTATATAACCATCCCCATTGACTCATGATTCTACATTCTGTGGGTTCAGTTGTCTGTGATTAACTGTGGTGAGAGACTATTAAATTAAAAATTGCAGAAGTAGATCATTCATAAGTCTTAAACACATTTTATTATAATATATTGTTAATGTTTTATTATCATTTTCATGGTTGGTTTTCTATTGTGCCCAGTTTATAGGCTAAACTTTGAACATAGGTGTGCATATTTAGACAAAAGAAGATAGTATTTATGTATAGTAGGTGTGAATGTGGATATGCTTGGAAAACTAGGAAGGAAACCAAGAGAGGGTAGAATTAGTAGTGAGTAAGGAGAGGGTAGTCAAAGGGGCGTGTGAGACATGAAAGAGGGATGTAGGCAGAGGCTGCTCTTGCTCATTCATTTTCCAGCTACCCAGATGTTAATAATCACACAGAAACTACAACACTATTCGACCAATGACTCAGGCATATTTCTAACTAGCTCTTACATCTTGAATTAACTCATTTTTATTTTCCTGCATATTGCTGCATAAAGCCACGAGGCTGTGGCTTTCTGGGTAAGGTTCTGGCTGGTGTCTTTCTCCTTCAGCAGCTACATAGTGTCTCTCTGACTCCACCTTCTTTTCTCCTCTTTCTCTGATTGGAATTTCTGCCTTGCTCTATTCTGTGCTGCCATGGGTCCAAAGCAACTTCTTTATTAACCAATGGTAATAAAACATATCCATAGCCTACAGAAGGAAATCCCACATCAGAGGGAATGAGATTTTGGGGACACTGAGGATATTAGAGGAAGTGGGGGGAGGGGAGAGGAAAGAGGACCACTGAGACACACAGCTCAAAATGGCATATTCTTTCTAACACTTTACATACTAATTTAAAAATGGAGAGGAAAATTAAAATGACTGACAAACATTTAAGAAACATAGCATATATACAGGAGGTTTGACCTTATCTGTGGTGTTAGGTGTCCCTTAAGGATCCTGGAAATATTCTTCACAGGTAAGTGCGGACCCGGAGCCAAGCCAGAGCAACAGAGCTCTGGAATGACCTAGGGATGTGGTTTAAGCCCTGAGTTGTGCAACATCCAGGAGAGGGCTTCAGCTAGGTGAGCAAATGCATCCCATTTGCCTGAGTCTATGGAGATGAAGCTTTGGGTCACTTTAAAGGAAAACTCACTGGTTCCCTGACTTTTACCTGCTATTTTATGTCCATTTGTTGGCGGCCAGATCCCTCTAGTGTGTGAGTTGGGACAACACAAACGTGAACTTGGACTCACCATTGGAGTGAACTATACATGACAGCACTCCCTCGAGAAGAAAGACTTTGCTCACAAGCTTTGCCTAGCTCGCTCTCACTTTTGTCCACGTGTTATCATCTTATCAAGATAAGCTCTCCTTGTGTCCCTCCACAGATCTGTACCTATGGAAGGTGTCATTTAGTGACACCCTGAAGGGCATTTTACAGCAGGATATTTAATAGATTTTTCCCCCATTAATCTGAGATGGAGGTAGGTAGTTTGTATTAAGATTATCCTTTGCTAGGTTCCACACATGCAGTTGGTCCTCTCCAAGCGCCTGTGGAAAGAGGGGGAGAGGTCAGGAGCCATGGCTTTCTCTGAGCAATACCTGTTTTGGGCATGTCTCAAATATAATGGCTGTTGTAAATCCATGCTTTTGAATTCCCGTCGTCACGGGATGAACACGCCCATTCAGTTTTCAATGGCAGACGTGCATGGTTGCTTTGATAATGAAGGGGCTGTTAGTGGTGGAGAGCTTGGTTGTGGGAACTGTGAAGCAGATTTCAATGCGGACAGTGTTAGGAACTCAAACTCTGCTTGAATCTGTGCTCAGTTTAGCCTCACTGTGCAGATGACTGCACAGTCAGCAAATCTACAGTTGCGGAAACCGTCCTGGGTCTGTGGAATCCTAACATTACCCAGGAGCTCAGGGGATTTGCTCTCTGGGTGCTTGAGTGGGGTAATCTACACCAGACTACTCAAAGTGAGGTCTGAAGACCTCAACCCCGGCATCATCTGGGAACTGATAGGAGACTTGGGACCTCGGACCTCACACCAGCTCGTCTATGTCAGAATCACCAGGTGATTTATATGCACAATAAAGCGGGAGAAACGCTGGCCCATACCTACTGATTCGGGTCCTGCCTTCAGTTCAGTGTTTAATGAGCACCCACTGTGTTCCGGCATTGTGCTGAGTATCACAGAAATAGAGATGAATAATGCATAGACTTTTCTAAAGGGCCGCTCACAGCTTATTTACTTCTTACTCTCTGCAGTCTCCCTCCGATCCTCGGCTTTCTGGCTTTTGCCCTATCTCTCCACTGAAATGCTTCCTTTGAAGACCACTAATGACCTGCTTGTTGTCAAATTCAATTTTCTCCTCTCTGTAGCATTTAGTGCTTCTGATCAACACCTACCACTTAAATGCCATCATCTCTGGGTTTTGCTGACACTGGGCCATTCTGGCTCCTCGGTTCCTTCCCTTTCCCCCTCCTCATCTTCTCTATTGGCCTCTTTATGTCTTAGAGGGCTCTTTCCCATCTCAGTCCTTCCCCTCTCATTAGGTTGTTCTCACCCAGATCTGTGACATGAACCATTTTTATTAAAGAGCTCTTGACCCCTAGGAGCCCCAGAAATGTTGTTATTGAAGTGGGGCCCTGGACCTCTCTTTCCCATAGGCTCTATGTAGAAAAGTTGCTGAAGGGGTCTCTGCACGGGGAAGGCTGTCACAGGTATTGCTGCTGTGACTGGTTATGTTTTGCTGCCGTATCATTTGACAAGCTCAGGGGCTTAACACAAAGGCATTACCTTATGGTTCTGTGGGTGTCATCCGTGGGTTTAGATTACCCTGTTCTTTTCTGGAAGTTCTGGGTGAGTGCCTATTCCCTCGTCTCTTCTAGCTTCTAGAGACTGTCACCTGCTTTGATCCCGAGCACGTCCATCTTCAAGGCCAGCAGAGTAAGCCCCCGTTTTCACACCAAAACAGGAAATAGTTTTGTCTCCTCTACAGCTTGGGAAGGTCCTCTGTTCTTATGACATCATGTGATTAGTTTGGATTTACCAGGATAATCTAGGATAGTTTCCTGTCTGAAGGTTCACAACATTGCAGGTCCTTTATGTACAGTAACACGTTTTTAGGGGCCAGCAATTGGGATGTGGGCATCTGTGGAACTCATTACTTTAGCACCACCATATGATGGACAGAGTGGATGAGGAAAGGAGCTGAGGTAGTGCGGCCCACTTCCTGCCTGACCAACATGGTTCTAAGACAAAACGGGCTAGCACTGCATCTCAGGACAAGATGGAGGGGTGGAGCTGCAAGGACAAGATGGAGGGCTGGAGCTCAGGACAAGATGGAGGGACATGTATGAAGGAGGTGGCAGCTCAGTCCCTATCACTCTTCATTCACTGATGTCTTCTAAATCTAGCCCCTGCCAAATGGCCGGGCACTGCCTCATGATCAACAGGTTCAAAGCTAAGCAGTTTGCCCAGTTCATCTCTTTGTTTTCCCTGTCTCCAGTGAGATCACTGTTAGCTTGTTACTCAAGGAAATGCCTTATTCTTGCCATTTTCCTTAACCCACATTCCAGCACCACAGGCCGCTGACTTGTCAAGTCCTCCTGGCCTTTCTCTCAGCTACAATCAACAGTCTAAGTGTAGGCTCTCTCATGTTCCCTGACTGAGTCTAGGCCTGGAACCGTCTTCTATGACTTCGTTTCTGATAGTTTTTTTCCCTCACTTCTGAAGTTGAATGACCTTTTCCCCCAAAACTTGGAAGACTGAAAACTTCAAAGACTGCCCACTGCTTCAAGATCAATTTAGACTTAGCATGGTTTTCAAAGCCAATTTAACCTTAATTTCCCTATCTTGCCTAATTTATGCTAAAATTCATTTTGTACTCTATGATGAGCCTTGTTGACTCATCCCATCCTTTAACCAAGCCCTTCCACACTTTATTCCCTTCATTCTTTCCACTGGACTTGGTGATACCTCTGTCTTATGACTTCTCCAGCCCTTGTATGTGTTGGGACTGCAGCATCTAACATATTGTCATCATTCACCCTCTCTAGACTCGGGGGCAGTGCTGGGAGAGTGGTATTTTATTGCTATGGAATTTTCTATATATTTTATTACTAACAAAGTTGTATTGGGTCATATGACTGTGCTGATCTCCCATGAATCGACATCATTCTTCACACTGGCGGCCTCTTATTCACCCATGCACCGCCATTACTTTGTGTTCTACTTGGCTTCCTCTGGGTGCTCATTCTAAGTAGATGAGTATCACTTTGTGTTCAAAGCCTGAGAGATCAGAGATGAGCTGCCATCTACCAATTCAGGGGAGAGACTTGGTCCATGCCCTTCACTCTGAAAGTCTGTCTCGCTTAATTATAGAAGGAGGTGTGGACTTTAGTCTTAAGAATGGCCAGACGACTAGCTGAGAAGCAGCGATCTTGGGCTTTCCTTCTAATGTGGAGATTCGGTAGAGTTATGCTTGCTGGGAAAGCTGATGCTGCTTGTCGAATACTGTTTTCGGGATACCATCTGAGATGCATCCATGACGCCCCTGTGGCTTTCTATTTGGCTGCATTTAACTTTCATCACTTTTTATTCCCATTTATTTGATCAGTATTGTCTCCTAGGTGCCAAGCTCTGGAGGCCAAACGCAGAAGAGAGGGGATCAGAGTGGCTTCTATCCTCGTGGAATCAAAGTCAGGAGAATGAGCCAGCCTGTGCATGGTTAGCAGCTCTAGTGATAAGCTGCCAAGGTTAGCACACTACAAAGGAAGAACCAGCCCCACAGTGGGGAGTGGGGAGAAGCTCACAAGCTTGGGCTGCATTCTGAGTGGAAAAAAAAAACACTCAAATGGTAATATGATTGAGAGAACCTTTGGCGTGAAGTGGCATTTTACTTGGCCCCAGGAAAGGGTGAGCAGAATTTAATGACTGATGAGGAAAAGAGAAAGAGCAAGTGGAAGAAAGACCCACATGTCAGGAAGCAGGAGAGTGAGTCTCAAGAAAAGGGATTTCTTATGAGATTTGTTTACTTCCTGGACAACTTGTCTGGACCCTGCCCAGATGAGCCTATGAAGAGGCTGCACGGCCCTTCAGGTTGTACAGTCTGCACCAGGAAGGCTCATCCAAGGTTATTCCACCAAGGCAAGACCCTTATCCAGTCAGACATGAGAATTTATAGTCCTAAAGCTTTTGCTTGGTCCTCTGCTTGGTCACCATGGCAACAATTGCTCCTGCTGCTCTGGGCCTGGCTTCCCTGGAGGTAGCCTTGTAATGATAATGTATCATCCTCATGCTGCTAAGAACAAAGCCCGCTGAAATTCCTGCCTCAGTTAAAATGAGAGACCCATGGCTGGGAGCTAGCAACTGTTCTGATGGAGGGAGTGAGGGTTAGCCAGAAGATTTGTTGTGAAGATATTGTGGAGTGGCTACAGGTCTTCAGATGACAACTGTTCTCGTAACAGTGAAGCTGGTTCCTGGGTCAGTTCGTCTCAGAAGTTCTAAAATGTCTTTATTATTCAGAGAGAGAGAGAGAGCCATCTCTTGCTCTGGCTCAGCAATGCGGCACAGGCTTGAGGGCATATCTCAAACAGGGCTCAGACTTATCAGTCATCCCTCTGTGGAAGAAAGGTGATGAGCTCCATGGAAGTGTTAAGGCCTGGCTGGTGAGGGAGCTGTGAGGAAAGGCAGGAAGAAGCAGCATTTTCAGCCTAGTGGGCCAGACAATGCCACCAGCTACTATCAGTTTGCATGATTCTTTCCTGTGATAACTCCCATGGGTCTGTCCACCGTTCCCAGAGGATCACGGATTGAGTTTTGAGAGAGAATCAGTGTCTGGGTTAGTCAAGATCTGAGGAAGTTTTCGTCCTGACTCGCGTTCTATTCTTGAACTTCATTCAGCCTTGTGTTTTAGTCAGCGACATTGATTTCTCCACAAGACACCACAACCACACTTTGTTTTGACCAGGTGACAAGATAAGTTTTTTTTCCACATTCTAATTTGTGCCCTCTCTCTAGCTTGTAGACATTTACATCTCGCAGGTTAGTCGTTTTGGTCTTGCTCACTGTTTGCAGTGGGTGGAAGACTCATTCTTGCTGTGTCAAATTTTGTGATGTAAAACTCACAAGACTACAGTGGGAAAAGTTTCCAAACACAGCTGACTAAGCGTGTATGAGAAAGATCTGCAGTCCTGGAGCTGTAAATGTTTCTCTGGTGTTTAGGGAACGAACATTCTCAGCTTTGGTGGACACTGACAAGCACTTTCAGAGGGATCATGTCAATTTACCTGCCTGTCAGTCGTTTCTGAGAGTTCCAGTTGCTCTAGAATTTTGCCAACATGACCTTCTCAGTCCTGGCTATTTTAGCCATTCCAGGGAGCAGATTGTTGTATCTTGTGAATTTGAATTTCCTAGCCACTGCTAACATTAAATAATTTTCTATGTTTGTTGGTCACTTTGATACTGGGCATCTTCTTCAAATGTCTTGTTTATATTTTGCTGCATTATATATTTAAGAATTGTAAGAATTTGATTAAGTGAATATATTTATATTTAACCAGTTTGGGTTGTATGGATACACTTAAGTCTCTAGATTCTTATGTCTTTGTCTGACATCTGCCTTGGCTATTTTCTCTTCAAATATCATCATTTTTACTTCATTCTCTCTGCCATTTTTCTTTAGGAATTTTAATCCCACATATTTTAAGCTTTTAAAAGTCTTGTTATGTATATTCAATCCTTTGTGTGTGTGTGATGTATGTGTGCATGCACACATATGTGCAAGCACGTTAGCCTGTATGCCTGTGTGTGTGGTATAGACCATGCACTTGGGTGTGCAGATATTTGCAAAAGCACATACAGAGGCCAGAAGCACATGTTCCCCTGGCACTCTCCCACTGATTTATTTAAGGTAAGGCTCTCTCTGAACTGAAGATTTGGCGTTTCCATTAGGTTGGTTGGT
Organism: Myodes glareolus; assembly: GCF_982192425.1. Lineage (NCBI taxonomy): Eukaryota > Metazoa > Chordata > Mammalia > Rodentia > Cricetidae > Myodes > Myodes glareolus. Next base: position 60,391,620 of record NC_142029.1, read on the forward strand.
AGTAAGCTCTTTGGATCAACCTCTCTGATCCCCACTGTTAAAGATACAGACACACACAGTCATGCTCTAATTTTTATGTGGGTGCTGGAGATTTGAACTCGTGTCCTTATGCATGCAGAACAAGTGTTCTTACCCACTGAGTCATTTCATCAGTCCCCCTACCTTCTTCTTTTCTATATTTATCGTTTTGTTCCATATGTTTTAATTTGTATGTTTTAGTTTTTCCTGCCTTTTCCCATCCATCAACCTTTTCTTCTGCTACCTCTAACCCATTAAAACCATACACTTCAGAACTGAGCTCAGGCACCATCCTTAGCCGACTCCAATCTAACCCATTAAAGCCATTCATTTAATAACCGAGCACAGGTGGAATACTTATCAGACTTAAATCTTTCAGCTGATTCTTTTAATGATAAAGTCTGGTAAAATTCTCCATTTGACATCAATTTTCTTGAGCATATTAATGGCAATTATTTAAAAATCTGAATATAATGCTTTCCTATGTTCAGATTTATGATCTGAACCTACGAGTCTCAAAATGAGAGCATAGACCGGCTCTTATTGTTTCCTTTTGGGTTTTGATAATTCCATCCTGACTCCTGTCATGCCTGGTTTATATTTTTATGGGATATTGTACAAACACATGTGAGAAATTGCAGAGGTTCTGCTCGATGCTGCTTTCCTCCACAGAGGATTACATTTTCTTCTGGCCAGAAGATAAGGGAAGTTTATCTTTAATAATGGATGAAAATATTTCAAGGCTTGGTTTCATGTGTGGAGGGCTCATATATTCTTGATTGCCTTTAAACCTAAGGCAGAGCAGTTTAGATGTCTCAGCTGAAAACACGCATTGCTTATCAGGGATCAGGGCTCCTTCTCGTTGGCAGCCCTTCATAAACCAGCATCAGAACACAACATAGCATTTGATCACCACACATCAGCTCTCACACTGGTTCCTCTGAGGATGGTTAAGCAACCTTCATCTTCAGGAAACACGGCTTCTGGGGATCCTGCTCTCCTATAGAGTGCACCTCCACTTCCTTCAGTGGAACCATCTCTTCCTCCCAGATGCGGCATGCGGCTCTATTTCATCTCCATTATATGATCATCCCTATCCAATACCATCTATTATAGCTGAGGAATCCCACCTAATTGCTCTATCCCTGTGAACTCTATTAGATTAAGGAATCACACAGAGTTCTGCCTTCCAGACACAAGACGACTTGACTAGCCCTTGAAACTGCTATCGCATGTGTCTGACTCCTCTGAGAATGAATTCCCCCCCCTCCTGTGCATTTTGGTACCTTCTCTGTGCAGTTGCAGTGTCTGATAACCTCACCTCTTTTTGGATATCCCTGGAGATTAGAGATCCACACTTAGACCACATGGAGTGGAGGTAAATATTCTTGGTGTATCTTTACTAAGCTACTGGCCCACAGAATCTGTGAGACTATACAGACAGGTACAGAGACTAGCTTTTAAGCAGTTATAGATGACTGGTTAGGGAGCACTAGGCAAACAAAAAACAACAAGCCCACCAAGTCCCTGGAATATAGCGGCCTTATGCCAAAAGTGCCCACACTTATGCATCAAGTCCTAAATTCTCTCCTGAGTTTCAGATTCAAGTATTCAGCTGTTTTCTTTTCTTGAAAAAAAAATCTTTCTTTCTTTATCAGCATATATTAATTCCACAAAATAACAGGCTTCACTGTAATATTGTCACGTATGCATGTGACATTCTTTGATCATTTCACTCCTCGTTGCTTTCTCTTGTCCCCTCTTGCTGTTCCTTTCTCTTCCCGGGCTCTCTTCAACATCCATATCTGTTTTCCTTAAGTCTTGGTTCTGTATATAAGAAAATATGAAATATTTGTGTTCATGAGTCTCACTTCGCATGACAAGCTTCTGCTTTCCCGACAGCCACATTTACTCTCTAGCGGGTGATATATATTTATATTTAGTGCTGTTGGATTTCTGACCCCTTCACCCTGGCCTATCCCGGTCCCAGGCTTCTCGCTTTAATGCACGACACAAGCACACACTTATATCTTTTTCCCCCTACTCAGTCCATTTGAGAGTTACAGAATCTCTGTCATCATATTCTGAATGCCAACACTACCATTTCTGCCGGCATCTCTGTTGGGTCACCATGCCAGAGATCACCCTTCCTCATCTCTCCTGCTCAGGGATTGATTGCTCTAATGTAAATCAGGTAGGCTGCCCCCTTGGTTCAAACTGCTTTAGACTGTCTCTCAGTTCTTAACAGTATAAACACTAAGTCTTTGCAGTCCCTCATAGAGGACTCCATAGGCTGGGCCCTGCTTGGCCCAAGCTCAGTCTCCCTTTCTATCCTCAGAATCGCTGTGTTTCCTGAACACACCACCCAGTCACACCCCTGTGCCACTTTTTCATGCTGTCCTCTGACCCGGGCACTTCCTTCTATTCTCTTGCAGGGCGTTTGGGAAGAGCTCCTTCCTTCTAGACCCTGCTCAGGCAGGGGTTTCTATTGCCATGCCTCCTCCAGCCTTTACTGCTGCAGACAGCTGGAAGCTGCTCGCTTCTTTCTGAGTGAGTCACATACGCGTATAACACACTTAGAAATTAAAAGGGAAAAAACGAATGAGCTGTGCCACCACCTCTCGACTCCATGGCTTTCCATATGTTCTCTTACTTCGTGGGGTCTCCACGTGTTTAGTTAATATTTTGTGTGTGTACACACTCGTCTCATTTGTAATTATAAACCACATGAAAAGTTAGTGAACCAACAAGGAAAGGCATTGTGAAGAGGGAGGAAAAAAAATCTTCAAAGAGCCCAAAAGTTCAACATTAGGAAATAACTAACTGCAATGCATTATCTCTGTCAGAAAGCCACTAGGCCCAAATTAATAATCATATTCATGAACCCAAAGGAACAACGTTATTGATATACTCCTCCAAATAGGACTATGGAGTCAAGGGAATAAAATAAAAAACCCTCAATCAAAACTGCAGAAGTCCTTTTTGCCGAACTGATGAGTTGATTCAAAAATTTATACAGAAAGGCTGAGAACCTTGATCAACCAAAACATTTGAAAGATAGCCCACTATCACATTACTCGATTTCAGTCCGTGCTATAAAGCTCTAGCAGAGAAAGATGACGTAAATAAAGATCAGTGTGGCTGAAGGGAGCATGAAGACATGGTTTAAAACAAAGGTGAAGACAGTTCAGTGGGAAAGAACAAATCTTTTTAAAATAGAAGATCTTGGGATAACTTGATTCCCATACACAAGCAATGAATCTCAAACCTCAATTCATATAATAGATAAACATTAATTCAAGGTGCACTGGAGACCTAACTATAAAAGAGAAAACGATAAAATTTTTAGAATATAATGAAAGAAATTACCTAGGGTTACATTATGGTATAAAAACATGAACCATAAAATTAAATTGGATTTCATTAATATAAAAATATTTCTTTGAAGCATGATGTTAAACAAACCATGAACTTGGAGAAATATTTGTGCAATTGGATAGTGATTAAAGTATTTTTATCTAAACTATATAAAGAACTCTTACTACTGATTCCTGAAAAGACAATCTGATTTCGAAATGTATAAAAGAGGTCAACTGTGTTGACACCCATAACTGTAACACTTAAGCTGAGGCAGGAAGATTTCAAGTCTGGGACTAGCTTAAATGATATAATATGATACACCTAAAAATATTTAATAGATTTCACATGGAAGTATGCTTAACATCATTAGCCACTGCAAATTAAAATCAAAATAAGGTATCTCAGGTAAACTCAGGATGTCAAAAATTGATGGGTTAGAAAAACTGATCCCTTGAAATTTTGGTAAAGATTTGAAACAACTGGAATTCTTTCCATTACTAAGAAATTTGGGAAACTGTGTAGCTTCTTTGGGAAGCAATTTGCTGTATATATGTATATATATGTAATTATATATATTTATATAATTATTTTATTATATATAATATATAATTAAATAAATAAAAATCAAATATCTAGCAATCTTGGTTCATAGTACTTACTCAAAAAAATTGAAATACATAGACTTTTATGAGGATGCTTGCCGTGCCTTTCTTCATAGTAACCCCAAGTTAGAAACAACCCATAATGTCCTTTACTCATGAGTGAATAAACCATAGTGTCCCTAAGACGCTAGACAGGAAAAGGAAACCGTTGTTTATACAGAATGGCATCTATGAACGTCCTAGAATTGAGGTGAGTGAAAGAACCAGGATTCACGAAGTGAGCCATTCAACTTGCACAAAATAGTGGAAAGCAAACTAGGGGTTGCCAGGAGCTGGACAGTGGCTATGAAACTGTAGAAAGGGTGTTTGGGGGGAATGCAAATGTGATGGTACCTAGGTGACCTGAACCTTTGCTCAAATTGATTCTATTTGGCAAAATGAAGTAGTGCACACTTTCAATCCCAGCCATTGGGAGGCAGAGGCAGGCAGGTCTCTGTGAGTTCAAGGAGGGCCAGCCTGGTCTGCATAGAGAACTCCAAGCTGCTAGGGATACATAGCAAGACTTTGTCTCAAATATATATACCTTATTTTTTTACTTTATTCATATATATATATATTCTTATACATACATATATTTATACATATATGTATAAGAATAAAGTAAAAATAAGATTCCACAATGCACTTAAAATTGTTGCATTTTGTAGATCATAAGGTATAGCTTAACACGGCTGAGAAACCCTCTCACAAAGGATAAAAGCCACGCTTACAATGTGCACTGACTGTTCTGTACCAGCACAGCCTCCTCCCTGGGTCTGTGCACTTCATCTTTGCCTTATGGGAAACTGTTACACTGTGTGTCGTATTGGTTACTTACCTCACTGTTGTTGCATGATTACCCAACAAAAGGGATAATGAGAAAGGGCTTATTTGGGCTCACAGTTTGGTGGAGAACACACTGTGGCTAGGGTCCTCCTTGGAGGCAGCTGCTCACCTCGTGTCCCCAGCCAGGAGACAGAGATAAATGCTAGGATCCTCTTGTCTTTTTCTTTTTTTTTTAAATTCGGTTAAGAATCCAAGTCCATGGGATGGGGCTTAAAGGGATCTACAGCCAGGGTCTGGCAAACTCGATGCTGGCAGGCCTTGTCCTTCCCCTTTCTCTCTCCCCTGTAAACTATTATTATATCCCTAAAACTAGCCACCAAGGTCTATACCCTTATTTGGACATTTTCTTATGCCAGATTCATTCTTAAAACTGAGCACCAATGTCCAGTCACCAAAGTATTGAAGTCCAACAATCAAAAGCCCCTTTCGGCTACCCTAAGTAACATGCCCAATCAAAACATACCACTGTGTCCTAAGCCATTCTAACACAGGTCTCCAATTTCACTTCTCTTAAAAATCACACCTGCAGGGTCATTTGCTGCTGTTTTCTGCCTGAGTCAGGAGGCAGCCACTTTACTTTTCTTCCCTGCTTAATAAAGGATTTCTCTGTGAAAATAGGTGTTTGGGTATGGTTTGGGGCTAATCCAGGGTCTGAGAGGGGCACCCCACTGTGTACAGCTCCCTTCAGTGCTGCTCATAGACACACCTAGAGGAGTGTCTCCTAGGTGACTCCAAATCCAGTTGAGTTGACAATGGAACTGAGTCATCAAGTGTGCCTACTTCTTCCAGACTTTTCTTATTCATCCTTGCATTCCCCAAGACCCAGTCAGGATCTAATGTTGAGCATGTGCTCTGTAGACATTCTGTCTATCCATTCAATCAAAGCTGTTTATTGAAACAAATGTTTAATGATTGTCAGCTCAATAGCCACTCCAGTATCTGACATACATCATAACTCATTTCTTCCACTTTAACAAGAGTCCATTCTTTACAGAGACTCCCTTCCCCCTCTGTGGGAACCTATAAAATAAAAATAAGAATATTTGCTTACATCATTCCCATTCTAAAAGCTTTATAAATATTAATACAATCCTTATAACCATAGCAGGGGATAATATCATTATTTCCGTTCTTTAGAAGACAGAGATGTTAGGAACGGGTGCTTAGAAAAGTGGTGGCGTCAGAATTTGAACCCAGGAAGTCCACTGGCTTAGAGGCACAAATAGGATGAGCCCTGTTAGGGAAGTTTGTTCTGGGTAAGTGGGCTGTGACCACTTTCACACCTCATCGTGTTGCCTTCTGCTTGCATAGTGTTTTTAGCCCTTGTTCTCATAGTGTTATGGCCTCTTCTCCTTCTTTTACTCTCCATCCTCCTCCTCCTCTTCCTTTTCCTGTGTCCCAGTTCCCTGAGTCATTGCTCGTTTCATGGGAGAATTGGGGTATGAGACTAGGTACATTTTTTGATTTGACTGCAGTATCTGGGGATCTGCCTCAATAGGTCACCTTAGTTGGCGTGACTAATCTTCCACAGCCTGACAGTCACCCTACCCTGGGTCTAGTCCAAGAACCTCTTGTCCGGTGGTTACTGCTGTCTATGTAACGAAGTCTGCAACCTCATTGCCTACTGCTGAGCAGAACAGCTCTGTGGAGGGTATCCACCATGGCCTTAAGCTGTCCTGATGCTGAGGTTGTCTTTACAGTGATTGGACCAGCTTTATCCTCTCCCTGCCTACTCTGAAATGGGAGAATATAAACTACAGACCCACCAGACCCCTATCAGAGGAAGGGTGAGAATGAAGAGAGACTGGAGCTGCTACCATCTGCACCTTGCACTTGTCACTTTGGGGAGGCAGTTTAAGAGGATGCTGGGAAGATCCTGTGGGAGACGATAACATTTATGCTCGTCCCTTAGGCAAAGTTTCCACATGCCTTGGAGCAAATCCCAGTCCTCTTTGCCTCATTGCAAGCATTTGCCTCTTGCTTCCGCCCAACTCAGAGTGTTTGTATTTGGGAGTGAGTGGGTGTGGGTAGGAGGCTGGAGTGTGGCATCGGCAATCTTGGAGTCTAATAATGGAGCTGGAAGACTCAATGACGCCCAACTCAAATTAGTCACGAGCAGTCATCGGCACGCCAGCACTGGGGAATTCCTCCAGTTCAGTGAAGGAAAGTGTCACAAACAACAGCTAAGGGTGGATGATGTGTTTCAAGTTGTGGGAGTGCTAATTTTAAAATTTTTGTTCAAGAAAGGGATTATAGAAATGTAAAACAAAAATATTTCGACTTGAAAAATACTTCGTAATTATATGTCATAAAATAATTAGGTCATGGCAAATTAGCACAAATGTTTACAGCAAAATTGCCATGTAAAACATTATCGGTAATATTATGCTAATTGCTTCAGAAGCAAAAGCTGATTATGTTTCGGCAGGATTAAAATTTGCCACGTTTGCATTTCTCTCCAGCTTCACCCATTTTCCATGTGTGCACCAAACCTGTGGTTACTATAGAAATCAAACTGCCCATTTGAAGAGGAACCTTCCACACACTAAGATAAGATATGTCCATAAAAGAAAGGGAGAGAATTCCTGAAGGGGACACTCACTCATCTTTCCCTGTGGGGTGCAGCATGGTAGCAGGTGAATGGCGTGCTCAGAGAAGCAGACCGGGAACACTGGATTAGGCTGGAGAGGAATCTCAGAGAATCTCCCACGCCTTAATATGTTAAAATCGAATCTGTTAAAACACAGCTGCTATCAGCACATCTGGAGTAAGCCCAAGGATTCTGCATTATCCCAACAAGATTTTAGGAATGCTAGCATTTCTGGTCCATGGACCACATTTGGAGTGATCTTCTCTGGGCTTGCAAATTCAAATGTATTTGGAGCAAGATAGACAATGAAAAATTAATGATGGGGTGGGAGTGAGAGAGTCAGAAATAGCAGACACTGTTGAACAAAGGAATGCGCTGGCAAACTAAAGGAATCCTAGGGCAATTGACAGAAGAGGAAAGAGAGGAAGGAAGCGCCATCCTGCTGTCTGGGTGTGTATGTCTAAGATTCCAGTTTTAGGGACTTAATGCTAAGTAAGTTTGAACAGAAATAGCTTGTTTCAGTTCTGTATGTGACTGGACACCCAGGACCTGGCTTCGTCTGCCCCTCAAAAAGTCACTGGGCAGGGAAACAAACCCATCATTATTAGAGGCACACACTCGTCTGAACTTTGCTGAACTTGGCTCCTCCAAGGAGAACAGGTCTTCCTATTTCATGTGCACCAGCACACTGGGAATTATTCGCTAAGCTCTGGATGCTTCCTATCGCAACAGGTGTGCTGTGTGTCCAGGCAACAGCAGACTTCTCCCTTATCTTGCTGCCTTGATCTCCTGGAGGGGATCTAAGCCAATTGCTTTCCCTCAGAGCCTCTGTTCCTCCAACACAAAATTGAACTACCTAAAAAGCCAGTGGTAGCAATGCTGCGAGAAATGTCTTTCTAATCACCAAAGGGCTGAACCTGGTTTTGATCTAAGTATCAGTGAAGCCCTGACCACTAACTGGGTAGGGCTCACAGGGGGTCACTTTTGGGAGTCACCCATTCCTGCAGAGAAGTCTTATAGCCTTATAGCATAGAGATGGGTTGGGCTTCTACAATTTAGCCATAGTCACACAGCCTTTATGGTCTGATGTACTGTCCTATCCCTCCATGATATCTGCCTGGGATTTCTGAGTCTTACCCCTAGGCCACAGAGAGCTTTTCACCCCCAGTTCTCGAGGTCTGTTACTACTTACAGGCATAATCACATGACAAGTGCCCCTCTGGGTCATGTACTGGGTGTGGATGTTCTTGAGGAATGATCTCACGCCATCCTTCTTATCTCAAGAGTTCTCTTATTTGCACATCATACACAGTGAACTGAGGTCCACCTGAGTAAGCAACAGACAGGACCTTGGCTCTAGGTCACACTGTTGTCACCATCTGAGTCTGCTGCCCTTTAGTCTTCGCCTGTGGGTCTGTAAGTGCCTGCTGCTCTGTGTCTGTCCTTCCTTGTAGTCTCTCTGTGTGGTGCGATGCCTGGCACAAAATATGTGCTTGGAATGCACAAATCTTCTTTTATGCGGGGCCCCTTCTTTCTCCTAGAATGACTCCTGACATCTTGTGAAAGTCAGGTCTTAGTGCAACAATACGTTTATTTCCCAAGATCCATTTCTTCAGCGTACACTGCTGTGCAGAGTTTCCTGAAGGGCTGAAGGTTCATGGAGCTGAGAGCCTTCCTACCACCTCCTCTCAATTTTTGCATTTTGGGCATAAGAGTCACAAAATAGCCCAACTGCTTCATATTATGTCCTTCGGTGCAAAACCATAACCCCAGAGAATATGTTATTCTTTATTATTTATTGTATGCCCGCAAGACACTGGTTCGATTGCAAATGGCAAAGAGTGCTTTGTAAGGAGATCAGTGTCAGGAGCTTTATTAAAATATGTACTTAGGGAGTGGCTTGGAATAGCGAAAGGAAGTATCTTGGGAGAGGAATTGTTTTCAGAAGTCAGAAAGAAATTCTGGGATATGGGGGAGAGAAAGGAAGGAGAGGTAAGACAGACAGAGGAAAAATGTTTTAAAAATAAAATTGATAGCCAAATTGGATGCAAATGGAGAAACAAACGTGCAGTCATGGATAGGAAAACACACGGATTTAGAAATGAAATATGATCAATTTATCTTCATTTGTAACAGAGTGAAATCTGGGCCCCTCTGGAGCAAGCTTCCTAGCGTATGTGAGTCCTCAGCTGGGGTGTTTGGCTGTTTTCTCTGCAGAACTGTTGTTATTCCAAATCCTTGCTTTGGTAGCACAGTCTGCTCTGCAGCCTGGCCAGGCTACTCCAAGAGGATAGCCCGTGCTGTATGACCTTTGGCTCAACACCTCTGCTTTCCCTCCATCTCCTAGAGCTGTGTGGCATTACTCTGTCCCCCTTTGTAAGGGCCCTCTCAAGCTGACAGGACGGCTGCTCTCCTTCTGCCAAGGCACCCACGGATGATGGGATCTTCAGGCCTCTAATGGCTTCCTCTGAACATCTTTATTGTGCTGGCATGATTTATGGGGGTCAGATGAGGCCTGGCCCTGGTTCCCTCTGCAGGAGCTTCCTCCTGGGGTGTGCTTAGCAGAAGGAGTTAGGAAGAGTCACTTATGCTCAGAGAGCAAGACAGCGTCTTTCAAAGGGCCCTGAGTGGCTCAGGTCTCATCAGTAAATCCATATTCAGAAGGCCCCATGTCGGGCTGCGGGGATGACTGCTGACCACCGCCCAGCCTCTGGGATGTAGTTAAATAGCAGTCAAGCCCGAGACAACAGCAGGCAATTTGTTTTCCTCAGGCCTCTAGTCTAAAATGAAGAAGGCAGATTTCCCGAATTCTTGGGTTTTCACAGGGAAATGAATTCAGCAATGAAGAGTCTTGGGAATTTGAGATGCGCTTTCTTTCATATTATGTCCCTTTCCATAGGGTGCCATTGAGTGCTAGCTTCTTCTTCTTCTTTTTTTTAAACAGACTTAATTCACTTTTATTTTTCTTGTATAAAAACCCTATGTGGTGGCCACAGCTGGAGCCTGCGTTCTCTGAACAGACTCTGGTGTGGGTTTTCACAAGATGGTCAGTGAATTCCTGATAAGAAGACTTGGTGAACACAGTCTCTTTCCAGAGGTCGGGGATCAGGTAGCTGTAGGTTTTAGAGATGGCATCAAAGGTGGCCTTGGAAAAGTTGCCCAGGGTGGCAGTGCAGCCCCTGTATGATGTGTAGCAGTCATCAATGCTAGCCATCATCAGTAGCTTCTTGGGCACAGGAGCGGAGACTGTGCCAGTGCCTCTGGGGGCAGGAATGAGACGCACCAGCACAGAACCACAGCGGCCTGTCACTTTGCAAGCAAAAGTGTGGGGCTTGCCAATCTTGTTCCCCCAGTAGCCTCTCCACACAGGGACAATGGAAAGCTTGGCTAAGATGATGGCCCCTCTAATGGTAGTGGCTACCTCCTTGGAGCACTTAACACTGAGATCTACGTGACCATTGTAGTCCCCAATAGCGACGAAAGCCTTGAGCCTGGTCCGCTGGCCTGCCCTAGTCTGCTTCTGTACGGGCATGATCTTCAGAGCCCCATCCTTTAGGGATGCTCCAAGGAAAAAGTCAATGATCTCGAACTCCTGAATGGGCAGGAAGAACAGGTAGATCTCCTCTAGAGACTTGATTTTCATGTCCTTAACCAGGCGGCCCAGCTTGGCGACGGGAATCCACTCGTCTTCAGCTTTACCTCCGCGAGGCCCATGGCCTCGGCCTAGGCCACGACCTCAACCACGACCGCGCCCCCCCCCAGACAGCGGCCGAATCTTCCACGGAAGCCGCCATGGCCTCCTGATCCTGGGCACCTGGGTCCTCCGGGCCCTCCTGCTGCACCGGCGCAGTACCAGCGGGCTTCATGGTGGTAGGAATGTGTATCTGGGACTCTCATCACCTCACATCTTGGTGGAACAGGAAGCAGAGAGTTGACAGAAAGAGGGGACAAGCACCCACTTTCTCCAGCAGGACTCCACCTTCTGAGGCTTTCACAGCCTTGCAAAACAGTGCCACTCAGTGGGATCAAATGTTCACAAACGAGCTCAAATACATTTCATATTGTAACCGTAATAATCCCCATCCCCATGTTTGTCACCAGGGTCCATACACCTCTTGTCTTACATGACATAAAGATTTTGCAGATGTGACTGAAGATCTTTGTAGCAGATTACTGCGAATCATCTGGGTGTGGCCACTGTTATGACGTGGAGACAGGAAGGTCAGAATGAGAGGAGACGGGTTAATGAAAGCGGAAAAAAACAGAAGTCAGATGTTGCTTGTGGGACTACAGGTCATAAAGTGAAGGTAACCCAGAGAAGCTGGAAGACGTGGAGGAAATGCAGCCTGTGCATACCGTGGTTTTATTCCAGGGAGACCGATGGTGGGCTTCTGACCTCCAAATCTATGGCATAATAAATCCACCTTGTTCTTAGCCACTAAGTTTGTAGGAATTTGTTATAGAACTAACAACAACAACAACAAAACCAAAACTCGGACACTGATTTCATGAGACACAGCTTGCTGTGCAGCCAGTTGGACAGCTATGGGGACATCTCACTTTGTGTTATATAAACAGCCATGGAAAAGTGGTATCTACGTCTGCCTGTAGCTCACAGTGTCTGGGCAGCAAGGAAAGGAGGGGATGCAGGGAGAGCTCTAAGACAGGACGGGATGCTGAGCATCCGTGGTAGAACTGAGCTGAAAGTAGTGAACATTCCAGAGCTAAGCAATGATGGTTATCGCCAAGCACAGGGACTGAGCAGGTCAGTGCTACATCACAACGATGGGTTAGGGTAGGAGTCACACCTGGTCACTTTGTTAGTGCAGCAAACACAGCCAGCACTGTAAAATGGGAGAATGAAACTAACTGGTCCTGATCTGTACTTAGTTCATAGGACATATTGGTAACCAGTGAAATTTGGAGTACCTGGCAAAAAAAAAGCAGTTTGGGGGAGCTGTTCAGGGGTGCCTAAAGAGCTCACTTGGAGTATTATCTGCAATAGTTGCTGTTGTACTAGGCAGGGTGGCTTCTGTCTTTCCAGACCCAGATGTGAACTAGTCTCTATGGCTGAGTCCCTGTCTCCTCCAGTGATCACCCACTTGTCTGTGTTCATTAGCTGGTCACTGCCCTCATGATAGGGCACCCACTTAGTTTTCCATTCCAGGCCCTTCCAGTCCTAGTGTCCCAAAGGGCTGATGTGATGAGGAGGTAGCATGATGCCCAGGAAGGTCAGAGCTTGACAGTGCCTGTGTCTGGATCACAAAAACTCAGAACCTTGGGCCCTCAGCCCAGTCCTCTCTAGTTTTCCCGATCTTTTCTCACCATTTCAAACTGGACTCTGAGCTTGAGGTAGCTGATTCTACCTCAGTGGGAAGGGGCTTTTGCAGTATTTTCACCATTCTCAATTTCTTGCTAGTAGGCAGTCTTGTATTTATATTTTCATTTAAAAAATGAAATTTTCATTTAAAAAATATCTATCTATCTATCACATATCTCTCTATCTCTCTCTGTGTATATATATGTATATATATACATATATATTACCTATAAATCATTTATATATATATCATCTATCAATCATATATTGATCATCTACCTATCCATTTATCAGCTATCAATCTTCTCGACTATCTATCTATCTCTATCTTCTTTTATTGATCCATTAATCATATCTCTATCATCTATTATCACCTATATATCTATCATCTTTTGTCTATCATTTATCTATCATACATCTATCTATTTTAGATCTCACTCCTTTTAACTGCGTGAGACAATGCATAGGAACTAAGAGTCCTGGCTTATCATGGTATCCTATGTCTATAATACCAGTACTCAGAGGTTGAAGCAGGAGAAGCAGAAATTTGAGGTCAGCCTGGGATTCATAGTGAAACTCTATCCAAAACAAATAATTACAAGGAGTTACTGGTTTGAGAGTTCTTGTTGGCATCGAGTAACTTTCTTAAAATCCCTATACCCCAGTCTCCCCACATGTAGAATGGGATAATAATAGTAGTTAGCACATATGTTTGTGCCAAGATGAAATGAACTAATTGGTGTAAAATTTTTAGAACGGCACCTGGCAAGTTTTATGTGTCTGATAAATGTTGGGTGTTACTATTATTGGTGCTTGCCTTAAAGAAATATTTATTTTAGGAAAAGAAAAATTTAAAAATCACCCAAGTTTGACTGAGGCTATCCTGTAAAATTCTCATCCTGCTAGCCTGACTCTTGGGAGGCCTTCCAACAAGGAGTGGAAGGATGGTTTGAATCTGTTTACCTCTTAAAAACCATAGGAAAAAGTTCAAAAAGCAGAGAAGGTGAAGCAGGGTGGAGATGCGGGAGCCAAGCTGCCCAAGCTGACACACCTGAGAGGCAGCAAAGGGAAGAGTGGCCCCTGCGTTTCTAATCCACACTCCCTCTGTTTGCTGATTTTGTCCTCTGTCCCTCTTTTCAGGAGCTAGATGTCTGAGCAGGCAGAATTGAGGGCCCTGCAGACAGGTGGCCCCGGACCTTCATGCCAGAGTTTTCAATTACCATGCCAGTCAATGGAAGGGAGTGGAGGGCGAAAATGAAAATGGAATATTTGGTTAGCGCTCTGACAAGCCATGAATCAAAACCAAGCGAAATTGCTCTGGGGTCTCTCGGCCTGTCAGCCTCCACCATCCATTCTGCTTGCCCCTTAGCTGTGTAATTCCCGTGCAGTCGTCACTGTTGGCTGTTCTCCTGGGAAGGCAGCCCTGTGCCCTTTGTTGCTAGTTCCTTCCCTAGACTGCCATGCCAGCTGCACCCCTCAGGCCCCGATAGACAATCTGTTCCTCTGGATCCATAAGAGCCCTACTGCACGTCTGGCTGTCCCACAGGACTGGTGCTTCTGATCTCAGCCCTCTGGGGAAAGCAGTAGAATCAACATTTTCTCACTCTCTGATTTGGGGAGCCCTGTATGACCTATGACTGCTGAAGGTCAAGGCTAAAAGGTGCCTTTGACCAGCAGGGAAAGGAAAAGGGACTGAGATTGTCTTCTGCATCAAGAGCAGACCGTTTCTGCCTCCCTCCTCCCCCACAGCCCTGACTGATTTAATACCCATCAGGCCAGAAGCAGAGAGTGCTGGACCGAGAGCCCATAAATAATGGGGTTTGATTGAACACATGAGTGAAGGGATGCTCGCAGGGAGGCAGGGCTCAATTTGATAAAGCCCAGCCTCACTCAGTGAAGGCTCCAGCATCCAGGGTGCACGGAGACAGCTTCTTCTCCTTAACTTCCCGTAACTTGTCTTTTCATCATTGAATGTGTGCTGAGCACAGTCTAGAAAGGGCCCCTCCCCTCATCTGCCATGGCTCAGACAGTGAACATATCAGGAAGATTAGTCACAGGTTCTAAGAGGTCCTGTGGAGGATGCTTGAATCAAGGCGGCCATGGACGGTCAGTTTCCCAAAAGGGAGGTTAACCACAGTTAACTTGATTTGATGCTAGTCAAGGCCATGCTTAGGTTGTACAGGTTGGTCACTGCCAGGGACACAAGTAGAAGGAGAGGGTCCCTTTCATATTCATGTCCTGGCTTGGGTATATGGGGAGTCAAATATTGGGGTAAGACCTGAAAGATTGGAGAACCAGGAACAGCCACCAGCTACTTCCTACCTCTTCCACTCCTCCATTCAAAAAGGCCAAGATCCTCTCTCAGCTCTACCTTACCACTTCCTATCTTCCAACTTTATGGTCAGCTAGTGGCCATCTCTGCTATCTGGCGTCAGAACACAATCAAAATATCACACAACACATCAGCAGGCCAGAGACAGTCCTGTAGTCAATCGGCCAACAGGTCAGAGGGTCACCCTTCAAGCTGTGAAGCAGAGGAAGACAGGAAGCCCAGTTACTGCTACAACTGTAGACCAGATCCAGCATTGCCTAAAGAGAGTCAGATGTACCTTGGTTTAATCTGGGAGTCCAAGAAGAATCAGATCCCAAAGGGCCCATCAAGACCCAGACCATGAATGAGTACAGGGAGCAGGACAAAGACAAAGCCGGTTTCAGAATCTGGTCTGTGACCAGTTCTCTGGGAGGGCCAGAGCTGTAATTCTAAAAGCCTGATGCTATCACCAGTGTTTACTTGGCTGTCAATCTTTCTGTCCCAAAGACACCTTCATCAGAGTAGCCCAAGACTCGCGGCTCTGGTCATGCTGGCAATGTCCAGGGGCAGATCAGAATCAGGGGATTAAGGTTTTAAAGAGGTAGCTTTGTGTGCTGGTGAGCCTCTGTTGTTGGAAGCTTCCAACTATCTGTTTCTCAACTTAAAGGGAGTCTGCTTGCATAGGGTAGCAGGTTGGGCTGAAGGTGCCAAGGTCCCTTTCAGCCCCACATAGTCTATATGTCTGTGAAGTTTCAGCCAGGTAGATTTCCACCATTTCAAAGGGGATTGATTGTGGAGAAGGCTAAGTTCAGTGACTGGCACAGGGTTTGAGGTTTCAGCTATATTTACTTTACTCTCTTCTCCTGGATCCCTCCCTGTCCCAGTGTTAGGCCCATTCTGTGGGTAGTTGAGTCAATTGTACAACTAGGGGACTGAAGGGTATCATGGTGCATACTACACAAGTAGAAGTTATTAATCACACCAATACAGCAGGACAGGCTATTTTTGCATGAAGGGGCATGAAGCATAGCAGGCTGGCTACTCTAAGGGAGGAGTCTCAGTACATGGCCTCCAGTGTCTCTTTGCCAAGTTCTGAAGAGCGGCTAAAGCCCCGCACAGACTTCTGAACCGAGTCAGTGACTCATATCATTCAGGGTTACCTGTTAATCAATAAAACACTTCAGTTATTCGATTTTCCTATGAAATGGTGGATTTCTATCACACTGGCTTGGCTGGCTCACACACTCAACCATGAGCCAATTGCTGTGACCAGGAGGGATGACATGCATGGGTTGACTAGATCTTAGGCATGTGTGAGAGAAAGGAAGGATGTCTGTCTTCCCAACCCACATAGGCTTCTGGTGGGGGAGCAGCAGAGGATATCATAACGGGTGTTGCAGTGGGGTGTGTCTACAGAGACTGCATCCAGCTCCCCCTCTGAGCCTACACCTTGGCTTTGCTTTGGGAAACCATCTCCAGCTCCCAATCCCAGGGGCTGCACACTTTACACTGTAGCATGTCCCACCTAGCAGGAACTCAGCAGAGGATAGGAGAAAGGAGTGCTTTTGGCTGCTTCAGAAACTCCCACACTCAGCTTCTTGGAGCTTAATTATACCCAGTCAGTTCTAGAGAAGGTTAACAGTGGCACCACTGGCCTCTGATTCAGACTCCTCAATGTTGTCCTTTACCCTCCCAAGAGGCAGGGGCATGGCTTTAGAGGCTCTTCCCATCCTGGGATGGATACTTAAAGGTACATTAAGTTCAGAGAGCTTGGGTGTTTTAACTCTCTTTCTTTGATGGAGTCCTCATATAGGCAGTGATGAATCATAGTGACAATAAAAGGTGCTTCAGTGGTAATGGTCCCCATGGTTGGCCCCTCCCTGCCACTTACAATACTGACACTGGACGGCACCTGTCTGGAACACCTCAATAATCAAACGTGAAATGGCAAAACTCAGCAAAAATGTGATCCGCTGTGTACTCCTTTCTGCTTTTCTATTTAGCTAGCATTCATTATTATTTTCCAGGGTCTTCTGCACCCATCTACCAAATAGACATAAGGCAATATGCCTTAGATATGGGGTTGAGCTAAGAGTTAAAATGTAAAGAAAATAAAGAAAAATAATCACTATAATTTACTGTCATTGTAATGACAGTAAAAAACAATATTGTCATTCTACAAATGCTTTGTCTAAGGCTTCTATTCAATTCTCACAGGAACCACATAAAAGGCTTAACGTGATTGATTTACCAAATGAAGCAACCGATAGTTGGAAACTTCTAGTCTTGCTCATCCATAAGGGTCAGAGTAATCCAGATTTTCGGGGCTTTTATCCTGTGTTTTCTTCCTGCTCTTACTATTGCGTGCTTACAGCCAGCCTTATCTAAAAAGTTGCATTAGAGTGAGGGGTCACGGGTGATTTCAGCGTGCAAAGGGGATCCTCAAATAATCCCCGAGGAAAACCCTAGAGCAGGCAATGGTTATCTCTCAGGAAAATGGAGACTCTGAGGCTCGGCTACTGTTTCCTGATTTTTATTTTCTTTGGGACAGTGCAATTCTACATTTGCCTCAAATGATGAAGGAGCCTTCACTGATAAAACAGATGAACTTTGCTTGATTTGGAAATAGTTTTCTTTAAAGTTCAAATTATGATATTTACTCATCATAAACCAGATTGTAAGAAGAAAGAGACTGTTTAGATTAACATAGTCTTTGAAATTAGTTTTCTTGGAGGGATGTCTGCAGTTGGAGATCTCGCTCTCTGTGCTCCTTCCTGTCTGTATTGTATTGCTTGTTTGATATTGACAAAAAATAAAAACAACCTCTCCCAATCCCCATGGCTAAATAGCTCTGTATTAACTGCTGAGAGCATGGCTGAAGATGTTGCTTTTCTCTTACATTTCACAGATGCAGAGGCTTGGAAAAGAAGTGACAAGATGGTTTTGGTTCCAGAGTTGAATCTCTCAGTGTCTAAGAATGGTCTGCCTTCCTTACCTGGTGGATGTATAAACAGAAGGAACTTGATGAATTGGTTCTGTACTTGGCTTTAAAATCATAACTGTGTAGTAGAAAACACTTTGCAAATTTATGTTGCAACATTATGAGACATCCAGCAACATTGTCAAAAAAGTCCCTATGGATCTGTCTCTGTCACAGTCACACAAAATCTCAAAGCAGTCAAATTAATTTCATTTAGCCATCAATTTGTTTTTTCCTTATCCATTCCAAAGATTTTTGTTGATTGCTTACAATGTGCCAGGCTCTGGTCCAGCTATTTTGAGAGTAACAATAAACAGAGCAGTCCTTGCTCTCCTAGAGCTTGAAATTGAGGAGTAGAGGGAGGAAGGAAAAGGGAAGAGAGAAAGTAATCAATAATCCCATAGACTTATGAAGACATCTGCCTGGAGACGATGTGATCTTACTGAGAGGCGGGATTGTTTAGAACACCGAATGTCACTGAATCCTAAGTAATGGGGACAGTAAATACCTGTGTCCAAGTCCCCTACCAACAAATGGGCAGTTGTCCCAACTAAGGAGACTATTTCAAGAAGAATTTTAAAATATTAATTAAATTATTTTAAAATTACAATTACTTTTATTACTTATTTACATATTATTTACTATCAGGGCATTTATGTGGAGGTCAAAGGACGACTCACAGGAGATCATTCTTACCTTCCAACATGTGGGTTCTGGGGATTGAACTCAGGTTGTCAGGCTTGGTGGCCAGGGTCTTTACTCACTGAGCCATGTTGCTGGAATAAATATTTTTTTAAAAGCTTGACACTTGGTGAATGGGTACGTTTGGGTCCACACAAAGTGCACAAGAGACATGAGGACAAGAAACAGGTCTACTATGGCCACTAGCGTGAAGAAATGTAGTCTGGGGTAAGGAGAAAGGGCCTTAGGGAAATCAATTGAGCCAGGTAATGCTCGGGGAAAGGTCGGGCATGTCATTTAAATGTCAAAGACTAATTTCTGCTAAAACAAAACAAGGAGAAAGGTCCCCAGGGAGACCCTATCTCCAGTTCATGTATCCACTTGGACTTGGAGGTAGGCCCTGGTTGTCGCAGACACTGATAGCGATGGTTGAGCGTGGCTCTTCTGGCTCACCAGATGTTAATGAGTGCTCATCCCTTTTCCACTTCACACTCAGTGACAGGACACAGACACCCCAACCTCAATTGTGCTGGGGATATTTATACCACAAAAAACAACCAAGTCTAAGGATCAGAGAGCAGGCTGTCCCACTGGGTGGAACTCTGTTGATTTTGTCTTTGGATAAAGTTTGCATGGAAAGTTTCAATTTACAAACTACCTCGCATAGATGTATGGACCCTTAGGCTTTGCCGTCACCCTGTCATAGAGCTAGACATGATCCACGGGTTCACAAGAGGAAGAGGCAGAAAGGCACTGGGAAACAGCCTGAAGAGGCTCAGGGGACAGTTCTGCTGTCTGTTGCAAGGTCCCCCTGATCATTTTTGCTTCACTTACTCAATCTGTTTGAAATCTCAGCAATGTAAATAAAGGCAGAAGGAGGCAATCAACCACTTCTACATGAGTGAGAATGTGTTCCCCGTGGGAGTGGAGGAGGGAACTAGATAATTTTGGAGCATGCAGCTTGGGAGTTGGAGGTACTGAGTTAAGGGCAGGGAGTGTCCTCTGGCTTCCAACATGCAGAAGGGACACAGAGCTAGCAGAAAGTCAAAACTAAGTCACACATTCTCAAAGACAGATCCTGCTCCCAGGAAAGAACATTTTTTTTTAAATCCTTTCTGCTAGCTCACGGGTCCTAGAGATTAGAGTTTGGGAAGTTTTTGAGAGATGTATTTTAGTTACAAATATGCTTTTAGAGATCACAGTTAACAACTGCCTCCAGCCTTCTTTATTTAATCAGAATATTTCGGAAGTTTCATGTGACCCAGGATGGATCTACTCAACCAGCGTGACACCTGCAGGAATGTCTCAGTGTCATTTCAGATTCCTGTGTTGTAAGGAGGAACTTCTTACCTTTTAGAATACTGCGTTCTCTGACCCCCGCTGTCAAATGGTTCACCACATGGGAACAAGTCCCTCAGCCAGCAGTGATGGTCACTTGGCATTCTAATAAACACTTTCATAGACAGCTAAGCATCTCCACACAGCCAGGCTGGGACCATTTTGTGGGAGGAACCTGACCTTGGTTTTAGATGGTCTCTCAGGGGTCCTCAGCTACTGGCAATTGATTGCTGCATGGAAAACCTACTGCAAACTTTAGTGGGTTAAACAATTGCCATTTTTGCTGGATCTCATTTGGAAGAGTGGACATGGAAATAGGGTTTGACTGGCTTTTTCCTCTGGCCTTCTGTAGTATGAAATGAAGTCATTCATTGTTCTCGGACACTCAGTGGTGACTCCTAGGGTTCAGAACACCAGCATGTTTGACATGTATAGTAAAAGGAAACAGCAGGCCTCTTCCCGCCGCCCAGCTCCCTGACTAGCTTGTACCCTGAAATAACAACACACAAACTGTCTTCATTTAAATACTGCCTGGCCCATTTAGTTCTAGCCTCTTATTAGCTAATTCTCACATCTTGACTAACCCCTATCTAATAATCTGTATGCCACCACGGGGTCGTGGCTCACCGGCATGAGTCTAGCCAGCGTCCTTCTCGGGAAGAGGAATCATGGCATCTACCTGACTTTGTTTCTTTCTCCCAGCATTCTGTTCAGTCTACTCCACCTATCTGAATTCTGCCCTATCAAAAAGCCAAGGTAGTTTCTTTATTAACCAATGAAAATAACACATAGATAGAAGACCCACCAACATCAGGCATGGGGGGAATGAAGGCTGGACTCAGCTCTCCTCGGAGGTATGGGACTTCTTACCTGATAGGTGGCTTCTGTCACAGTGAACAACACACAAGAACCTGGGAGATGATTCATTGCCTTTTTTGACCTTACTTAGGACACAGGCAGCATCTTTCCCAATTCCTTTAGTTTGTAGTCAACCAGTCATCAGGACAGTGCGGGGTCCAGGGGATGCAAGGAGACTGCATCCCTTGGCTGGGTGTGGCAAGAGGTCACTGTGACAGAGCCAATGGAATTGGGAGATGCAGTGTGTCCTTTGGAAAAAATGGATTGCTAGGCCTCGGACTAAAACTGGGCATCTTTGCCTGTTGGCTGTCGTATTATATGAAATAGTAGCCAAAAGTATCAACTGACAGGAGTTTCTGTTAAATTAATCAAATGAGATTGAGCTTTAATTCAGGGGCTGGATTAACTTCAAACTGATCGCCCTCCTTCCTAGTACACTAAATGGTGAGATCCAAATCCCGATGTTGCAGTACCCCCAGCAGCTTGTCAATCATCTTGAGAGTTGTCATAAACATCCTAAAATATTAACATTAATTAAGTGATAAATATTTACCGTTCATGCCTTTGAGGATTTCAACATTGTTACAGCTGCAATCAGACAAGCTATGACAGGGTAACAGTCTCAAGTCTTGATGGAAAGTAAAAACAAAACCAAGAACCACAGATGTGTGGTATCCTCCATACTGTGTATGGATAGAATTCATAGGAGTGATTTATTTTTCAAGCCTTGTGGTGAGCATTCGGGCAAGTTTCTCTACAGGCAACTAGTTACATCTCTTTAATTGAATTTGTTTTTCCTCTGAGAGTTGACATTTTCTCCCTCTTGCTAAACGACTTCTGTACAGGCTGTTGCTATTCCATTGTCTCTCTCCCACAAGCAGCGATCAGGCTGGTCACATGTGTGCTGGTGAATGTACATGCTGCTGTCTCCGGTTGACACCGTGCGGCTGCATGCCCTGTTTCTGGGGGCCATTAATAAATCGAATTTGATGATTTGATGACATAATCTTTAGATCTGAAATCACGGTTGTACTGGGCTGTCAGGAATGGCCCCCTTTGTCATACATTGCCTGGACTTATTAGAAAACATGTATTACTATTTGGCTTCTTGAGAAGTCTTTCTGGTGTGCTTAAATAGTTCTTCGTGCAAACATATTTCAAATCAATTGAATTTCTCCTATTGTCTTGATTAAGCTTTCCCAACCCTTTCAAACTTGGTATAACGGTATTTGACATAAAAGAGAGCAAATTGAATATTTGCATATTTAAGAATCTGGGACATTTTGGTGGAATTTCATCTTTTTTTGTAAATGTAAATTCTTTGTAAATTTTCTTCAAAGGTTTAACAAATGAAAATAGTTACAGATATCTATGGTGGAGCACTCTGTGTGGTCTGGCAGCCTAAATTTGGGAACATTCTGAACTTTCTTTGTTTTTACTTCGCTCTCATCAATCTGCCCTTTCCAGATGCCACTTGTCCAGAGCCCAGAAGGCACATGTTGTCGTCTTCCCGGGGACACTACTTGGTGTCAACTTGTCTCTGGGTCTGTGTGATAATGAAGCCAGGCTGGGAGGGGACTTCCAGGCCAAGAGAGCTGTGAAATGCGATTCATTTAACCAAGGGCCTCCTGTGAGCTGAGATCCTGGAGAGAAAGGGGCATTCAGGGAGTAAGAAAGGTTTTTCCCACTCAGGGAAATGTGGCGTATTTTCCAATGCTCTGAACTCAGGCGGTGAAGAGCAAACCTCTCCCAGTCTCCTTGTCAGGTAGGACCGCCCTTCACTTTACGTCCGCAAGCAGTACGCTGTGTTGTTTCCTCGCCCACAGACCTAAGTTTCCTCCTGAATGCAACTGCACCCTTTCTGTGCTTGACAGGAGAGAACGTGAGAAAGTTCACAACCATCATTTTCTCCCATCTCAGGACAGTGTGTGGGATTGCAACCACATTCTGTATTTTACTTCAGTTTTAGTTGGTTCTAATTTCATTATTGATTTCTCCTCCTGGTATGTGTGTGTGTATGTGTGTGTGTTTAAGGAATGTCAAAAATACTCAGGACTGATCTCAGTTATAAGGAAAGAAAGTCTCTGACGTTACAAATTTTGCATCTTTGATGCTGTTAATGTTAATTGTCATTAGGCAGTCAGTGATGACTATACACATACTAGAAAATAAAGGGTGAAAACGGAGGCTAGTCCGTCCATTGTTAGCAATTTATGTGGTTACCTTTCTGTTCTTTTATTTTGTCCTATGACCTATTTTTCTCTACATCAGATATTATCTCCCTTTCCCCTTACAGTTTTCCAAATTGTCCCTTTCTCTAGCTGATATTTCTCTGCCCTTTATGCTCGTTGCAATCTGTGCCTCAAAATAAACATCCAAACAGCATAGGAGGGCGTGTGACGAGAGAAGAACACACTCCTTCCCACCTCCGCTCATAATGACAGATTTCAAAGAAAAGCACTTCTGACTTTTCTGATTTTCCCTCTTATTCTCCTCTAAATAATATGCTTTGCTGCCATCTCTTGCTGTCTTGGTGCTAAGTGACACTTTAAGTGTATTTATTGATTTCCTATTATAAAAAAATAATAAGTTTCACTTGCTTTCTAACCCCTTCTTATTTTCAAATTTTATTTGCCCTGTGTTTAGCTCTTCCATCCACTATGTTCAAAACTCAGAATAGCATGTTTGCCCTTATCTCTCAGTTCATCTACTTAGTTACTAACTCTAGACTATACACCGAGGGCATTTCTAGCCCTTCACTCTCCCCACCTCTCTGCTCTCACTTTCTGCTGAATCTGTCTCTACTTTTATGTTGTTAAGGTTCATGATGTGGGTATCATTAAGCTTTTCACATTTTGTTTCAATTGATTCCAAAATCAAAATAGCCAGAAATGCTATGTATTTTACTAAGTATACAATTTAATTGGAAGTCATTTGTGGGATTAAACCCACAGAAGAGCAGAAGTCAGCCTCTCCAAACCAGCATCCAGCATGTCTCAAAGGAGGATGCTGAGGATGTCACGTCACACACACACACACACACACACACACACACACACACACACACACACACGGTTCTTTCTTATATAGTTTATTTCTTTTATTTTAGAATTTCAGATGCAAGATTATGCAGCCCTTTGAAGGGCAGTCCATTCCTAAGAAGAGTTTTCTAGGATTCCCACACAGCAGACATTTCCTGTTTTGTTTCCACTGCACTCTGGGACTTTTTGTTTCTTCACATTTTTCTTCTCTTTTGAAATCAGTGTAAAGTAAACGACTTACTTTCTTTTGTGATGTCCATCGCCATGAGTGATGGCATAGATAGAGGCTCATATAACCAGCACCAGCCTTCTCTTCCAAACCATCTTGTGCTGTCCCTTCTAGTCGTAAGTTGTCAGCTGTGAGGCAGAGAGCTACTGGTTGCCATTGTTCTTTGTCTTCCAGGTGTTGGGTAATGTCTATAGGCCCTTGAGATTGAGTTCTTTCATGAAGCATGAAGCCTTTGTGATTCATTCAGGTTCAATTCACCAGCAGTTGATCCTTGCCTGTTGTTGACTCATAGTTCACTTTTTAGAAGCTCTATAGTTCACTTCTCCATTTGCTTCTTAAAAGACATTCATGTTATTTCCAGCTTGTACTCAATTGAAATGTATTCCAACAAGGATTGTCAGAGACTCATGAAGTCCCTTACCTATCTGAGGAGCTACAAAGAATTGATGGCTACTGGGGTAATGACAGTCATTTGTCTTCAAGAATGTAGCCATTGATAGGCTTTTTATGTTCTATTAGGTGGCCCTAAACCCATGCACAGATTGGCAGCAACAAGAGAACTCTGTGGATTTACAAGAATGCACATGACATTGGGAAGAAACAGAGGATAAGGGTGAAATTGGAGGGGATGGCCTGTAAAGTGGATTTTAGTAAAACTAGTCACATGTGTTATGAGATCATCAGACAAAGAAAAAGAGAAGAAGCTAATAAAAAGCTATGTTCAGAACTTTTGGTGAATACCACTTTACTTCGCTGAATTGAGCACTTAGGAGAGGTACCAGTGTGCCAAAGGATGGGTATAATTTTATGAGGAACTGTCAGAGCATTTTCTGAGGTCATCTTAGGTTAGGGCCTGCCTCTAAAATTCCATGTACCTTAACTATCTCTTTAGAGGTGGTACCTTCCAACTTAAATGTCTTTTGAAATACAGGGTTCAACACTTCACCATATTAATTTGGGAAGGGAGTTTAATTCTTAGCCACCTCTGTATTTTTCTGTGCTGCATTATATCTTGTCAATTAAAAATTTTTATTTGGGTATAATTCATATATCACAGAATCAGTTCACTTAAAAATGAAAATGCAATGAATTTTAGTATAGTCACGATTATACAACTATTACAGCAATTCAAACTGTTTATTGGTAATTCTACCTTTTTCTGCTGCCTCTTTCAGTACTATGCAGCCGTTAGTCTACTTCCTATTTCCATATGCATAGAATATTCCATATACATAAAATTATATTAGCATGTGCTCTTCAAGTTTCATTCATATTATTGAATATATGCACTTGCTATTTTTATTTGTGAATCATATTCCACTGTGTGACTATATTTTATATTATGTATCATTTGATAGGCAATATGAGTTGCTTTACCATGTGGTTATTATGATTGATGCTATTAGCAAATAACTGGCAGTGAAATTGAGTAGCAAATCTCTATATATAACAACTTTAGAAATTGTCAAAATGTTTTCCAAACTTTTGTACCATTTTGCATTCTCATCAGTGGTGCCTACACATTCTGAGATGGGCACTTCTTCCGTGGTGCATATGCTGATTTTTTTCTTTTTCTTTTTTTTTTCCTCTTTGACTCTGGAAACCAGAGTGGCCATGTGGCTTCTCAGTGTGGTATTGATGCAGTTTCCCCCTGAGTATCAATGCCACACATCTCCCCCCACGCTTCTGTGTGTCTTATGTGTGTGAGTACATGTGTATACGCAGACACTCGCTGATGGGAATGCTGGCGCAGAGAAGTGGATAACAGAATGCTTTCTTCAGTCATTTTCCCCAGAGTCTCTCATGGAAACCAGAACATACCATT
Organism: Myodes glareolus; assembly: GCF_982192425.1. Taxonomy (NCBI): domain Eukaryota; kingdom Metazoa; phylum Chordata; class Mammalia; order Rodentia; family Cricetidae; genus Myodes; species Myodes glareolus. The sequence continues at coordinate 60,417,658 of NC_142029.1, forward strand.
TTATTAGCTAGACTGGTCAGCCAGCAGCTTCCAGGAACCCTCCTTTGTGTGCGCTGCCCACCCCTCAGTGCGGAAGTTTCACCTGGCATTCTGCTGGCTCAGCTGAGTGAGGCTCTGAGCTCAGCCCCTCATGATTGCACTGCAAACACTGTCCACTGAGCCGTCTCCCTAGGCCTCATCTTCTTGTGCCTTTCTTCTACTGGTGTGGTGTATGTTGGTTGATTGATAGACAAATCATCTGTGCATTTGTAGAATAATTCCCACCTGCTCATAGTACATTATCCTTTGTATGTACTTGTTGGTTCTGTTTGCCAATATTTTGTTGGGGAGTTTTGCTCTTATTTATAAAGAACATCAACCATTAATTTTATTTTCTGGTTTGGTTTTTGGTATCATGAGTTGAGAGGTCTATCTGTTCTTCTGGGTGCAAAGGTTATCTGTTAACTGTTTGTTCAAATGTATTACTAAAATCATGTGGAATTTTCTTTTGCAGTTAGATTTCAAATTATTAATTTTTTATCTTTTAATTTTATATGCTCATGCAGTGTTTGTGTGTGTGTGTGTGTGTGTTTGTGTGTGTGTGTGTGTGTGTGTGTATACATGTGCCATGGTGCATAATTACAGGTCAAAGGACAACTTGTGGGGGTCAGTTTCTTCCTTTCACCATGTGGGTCCTCGGAATTGAACTCAGGTTGTTGGACTTAGCAACAAGCACCTTCACCTGCTGAGCCACCTGGCTGGCTCTAATTCACTGATTTTACTTATTATCAGACTACTCAACCACCATTTCCTATTGCTCAGAATCATGTGTCTTCCTAGGAATTTATTCATCTTGTCTGTGTTACCTAATCTGTTGGCATGCAGTTTACATTGCTCACTTTCCCTGTGCGTGTTTCAGCGTGCCTCCCTTGTCGTCACTCCCTCTGGTTCACACTTGCTTTCAGCAGTGAAGTCTCATCATGTCCCCTGGTCGGTCTGTCAATGTTGTTGATTGTTTCAAAGCACTGACTTTTACTGCCATTGATTTTCTTTGTTCTCTTCTATTAATTCCATTAATTTCCTCTGCTCTCTTGTTTTCCTCCTCTGCTTGTTCTGGGCTTCTTTGCCTTTCTTTCCAAGTTTCTTTTGTTGGAAGGTTAGGGTATTGATTTCCCATCTTCTGTCTTACAATTTGCTGCTGTAACTTGTTGAGCACAGGCATTTCACGTTATAAACCTCCTTTTTAAAGTGCCTCCTAAATTTTGGTGTGTTTTCTTCTTGCTTTCACTCATCTTAAGATGTTTTCTAATTTCCCTTATGATTTCTTATTTCTTCTACTTGTCATTTAGTAATGTGTGATTTAATTTCCACATAAAAATATAAAACACATTTTCATTCATAACTATTTTGAGTCAGGGTTTGTTTTGCTGTCCTGCTCAGGCTGGTTCCAAATTTATGATCCTTCAACTCAGCTTCCCAATGTTGGGCTTGAGGTATGCTGTCACATTTGGCTATAATTATTTTTCTTATTTCACTTAATTATAGTCAAAGTAAACAATTTCAGTATTTTTAAATCATTTTGTGGTAGTTGTTTTGTGACAAAGTCTTAGTCTGTATTGCTTGCTGGGTTGGAACTCTCTTTTTACCCCAGACTGGTTTAGACTCAGCAATTCTCTTTCTTTATCCTCCCAAGTGCTCTGAGTACAGTTGTCATGATTCTCCTTGAACACTTTAAAATTTCTTGAAGGTTTTTTATGGCCACCACTTGGTCTTTTCTGGAAGGTCTGAGTACCAGGAATACTTTCTATCATGATGATATTGGGTGGAATGTTCTTTGATGTCTGTTAAGCCAGTTGACTTGTCAACTTTTCTAATCGCTGATGCTTTTCTGCTTCTTTGTTTGGTCGACTCATTGGCCTCATTGATGCCTTCTTGAATATACCTTTGTTGTCTTTTGTCTCTTCAGTACTTCCGGTGTGTGCTTCCTGTGCTTGTGGCTGTCTTGTTGAGTGCTATTTGTTTCCAACAATCTAATACGATAGAGTCCATTAGGTTTTATGAAATGCTTTCTCTCTGTATTGAAATGATCAGATGGCCTTTCTTGCCTTTATTTCCTTACCAAATGTGCATCATTGCAATTCAACTAGGTCCTGATGCATTTCCATGCATTCTTGGAATAGTAATGATGTTTCAGTATTTTTCAAATGTAAATAAATCATGAGTGATATTGGTCAAAAATTTCCTTTCTCAGATTGTCCTTGTCTGAATTTGATGTCAAAACTGCAGTAGCTTTAGAAAATGAACTGTGAAATATGTGTTTTCACATGTATGCAAACACATGTACATGTGTGTAGAGGCTAACACTAATTATCTTCCTCTAATGCTTTCTATCTTGTTTTTCAACAGAGGGATTCTCACTGAGCCTTGTTGTCATTAATTCAGCTAGGCTAGCTTACCAACAAGGCCTGGGAATGTTCCCATCTCAGCCTTCCTAGTGCTGAAATGCGGGCATGGAACCACGCTTGGTTTTTTTTTTGTTTTTTTTTTTGTTTGTTTTTTTTTGTTTTGTTTTGTTGCTTGTAGCTTCTGGCTGGTATTTCAACTTAGATTATTGAAACTGTATAGCAACTGGGCCATCTCCCCAGCCTCCATGATATATTTTTGAAAAACTCTTTATTTTTCTTGGTTAGTTTTCTACTTTAATTATTCAATTTGCAATATTTCTTATAGTTTCATTATTTAATATTCTTTATGTAATTTATTAGTTGAGAGTTCTGTATTGTGTGTTTTGATCATATTTACCCTTCACCCAATTCTTCTTCTGAGTATTCTTGGTTGCGTTGTCTTCCATCAGATTGTGGCTGACTTACTAGGAGCTGCACTCTTAGAGAAACCTGTCTATCCCACTCCTAGTGGCTAACAATTTCCAATAGCTCCATGGCTAGGGTTGGAATTTCATATTCAGCTCCCATCTCCATGCTGGGATTTGGTCTTGCATGAGCTCACACAGGTCTTATGTATTCTGTCCTAACTACTGGCTCACACAGGTCTTATGCATTCTGTCTTAACTGCTGCGAATGCATACGTCAACTGCATAGACACCTTGTTCCTTGAGGTCATCTACTGCCTCTGCGCTTACAATCTTTCTGCTTCCTCATCCATAATAATCCATGGGCCTTGGGAGGAGGAGGTACTCATGTTCCATTTGACAATCTCTTATTCTCTGTACTTTTTTGCTTGTAGTGGGTCTCTGTGTTCTCACTATTTATCTTGAAGAGAAGCTTCTTAGATGAAACTTGAGAGATACATTGCTACGTTTATAGCAATATTTATTAGGAAATAGCTTAGCAGAACAGTAGTAGAGTCTCCTTTAGTGCTTGTGACCTGTCTAGCTGTAGGTTCTTAAGGTGCCAGGTATGGGCTTCACATTGTGGAGCAGAACTTTAACCTGATCAGAAGATGGTTGGTTATTGCCATGATGTTTATGCCACTATTGCACCAATAGGCATGTCTTTTGCAAGGCCAGTCCTTATTGTAGCTCACAAAGTTCACATCTATATATGATTCATGATTACTTTTCTTTTGCTTGCTTAGTACTTCAAGCACCATGAAAGCTAGCCAGTAGAGATGACACAACAGGTCAGCACCAGTTAAATTTCTCCACCTTGTTTAACTCAAGTATACAGTGTCTTACCCAATAGTTTCATTATCTAATATTCTCTAAACCTCCGATCCTATCTGGCCATTTTATTCTTTGGTCTCATTAAATTACATATTTTTTCCATATTTTAAAAGCTTTGCTGTAAAGCTACATTTGAAAGATTTTGTCTGTAGGAAAGTTAGGTAGTCTGTTTAGAAGTTAAATTGCCCTAAGTGGATTTTTAATAAATGTTTACCCACCAGATGATCTGAGTGTATCAGTGTCCTGAGACTTTTTTTTTAAATATGTGCTTGCAGTGTCAGGAGGTCCTTCAGAATGCTCAAATTTGGTCCCTAAAATCATGCCAGTATTAGCCCAGGAACTTCCACTGAGAGGCCAGACCAGAACAGACAAACTTCCTTATCTTCCCTGTGTTTTTTCTCTGATGTTTTAGAATCTACTCTTTTGTCAGGATGTAAAACCCTTTCAGGAACTAGGTTCTATGCAGAAGTCTCTGTACTATTTCTCATCATAAGATGGATCAAGAGCTCATTTCATATCTATGAAAGGTCATTAAAAACAATCCTCCAGTCACTGAAACTGATGGTGTCTCTAGGGCTGTCGCAGGAGCAGCTCAGGGTTTCAGCTGTAGTTTTGTTGTTTTTGACACCAGGAATTCCTTTTCTTGAGACCACTACTCCTCTTGTACCAGGATACATATAAATATTTTAGCAATTACAGAAGGTTTTATAATTATTTAGTTTAGACTATTTTTAGAAAAGTAAAATTTCTGTCCATTTCTTTTGGAGGTAGTTGCTTTAATAAAAGAAATATAATTCAGAAGGAGAGAGTATACAGAAATCATTTAATCACTACAATTGTAATTGCTCCTGGCAAATTTCACTGAGCAATACCTTCTGAGAAATATCCATCTAGATCCAGAGGGACTCACTAGAACATCCCTTTCAAAAAGGGAGCAGAGAGTTCACAATCTATTCATTTGGTTCCTGTAAGAATCTTTGCCTGTAAAACCCAGTACCCTGCCAAATAACCTGGCTCTTGCAGAACAAACAAAGCACTTATTCTCCCTCATTGGTAGAAGACCTTGAGTCTAGTTTTGAACCCGGGCTAGGCTATTTCCCTGTTCCTATCAAAGAAATATGAATGCCCAGCTTTTATAAATCCTACATTTTTCTCTTGCTAGTAAGTAACACTTCCTAGCAATGATAAAAGTCACTTCCTTGTAGGCACAGAGATAGATCTCATGTTCCAGGAGGTTGAAGTTCCATGCAATATAGTCCAGGGCCATTCTACAGGAAACTGGATAGAACTACTCTGCACACATCTGCAGAGAGGCCAATGAACAAAATCGTGTCCAATGTTGACAGCTACATCCACATAAAACCTGTGAGAGCTTGGTAATTCTAGACACAAAAGAACAGAGATAAGCATGGCTTCTTGGTAGCAGCATTTTCAAGGGTGGGCTCAGCTTTAGTTGCAAAAACCTTGCAACTCTTTAAAGAGGTTCCATTACTAAACACTAAAAACATTACTAAACATAAAAAAAGTATGTTTCTTGGTGGTGGAAGGGACCTTGAAACTCCATAGAATTGTAGCAATAAACAGGGCTGCTACCAGTACCTCTGCCATGAAGCTATTCTCTTAGAAGGCTGAGGAATGGGCTTCAAAGCCACAGGTTTAATCCTAGTCATATCGCTTAGCAAATTAAAGACTCATGTGGTCAGAAAAAGGGCTATATAGTAAAGATAGATTCAGATTTAAAAAAAAAAACCTCTAAATGCTTTACAGTGTGTTTAAAAATATATGTAGGCTTTGGAGAAAAAAGAAAAAGGATAAAGTCCTTAAAGAAAAGAATAAAAAGAGAGTAGTGGTGTGAGAAGTCCTGTTCTATGTGTGTTTCTTTTATTGGTTAATGAATAAAGAAGCTGATTTTGGTCAATGACTTTGCAGAGTAGAGTTAGGCAGGGAAAACTAAACTGAATGCTGGGAAAAAGAGGGCAGAATCAGAGAGAAGCCATGAAGCCTCACCAGAGAGAGATGCCAAGACTTTACCCAGTAAGCCACACCCTCATAGCAGTATATAGAATAATAGAGATAGTATATCTTAATAATAAATTAAGATGTAAAAGATAGCCAATAAGAAGCTAGAGCCAATAGACCAAGCAGTGGTTTAATTAATACAGTTTTTGTGTGGTTATTTTGAGACTGAGCAGCCAGGAACAAACAAGCGATCTCCTATAACAAATTGGCACTCCAACGTGTGCTAGCTTAATCCACTTAAAACCTGAGAGAACTTGAAAAAGAATTCTAGGCAAAAAACAAAACAAATCAGAATTTAGCACAGTTTCTTGGTAGCCAATTTTTTTTCAGATGGGCTCTGCTTGCTGGCAGCATGCTACAACTCCTTTAAGAGAGGATTTCCTGATTCAGCAGTAAAAAAAAAAAGCCATGTGGTTTCGAAATGACAGCTTCCTGGGCCATGTTGTCAGCACAAACGCTGACTCTTTCAAGAGGTCCAGCTATAGAGCATTTAAATGGAATTTATGAGCATAGTGCTTCAACTTTCTTAATGGCATCATAGACACGCTGTGTGCCTGAAAACTGGGGCTATGAGCATGGATCACGCTAAACAGACCTTCACCCTGCCAGGCTGGACTGGGAGGAGCCAAAAGGAAAAGCAGTCTTAGTCTTAGTAAGGACATTTAGTATTTTAAGAAGTACTTCTGGTCAGAAAATAGTTACAGACATGCAATAAAGACAAATTCAGATGGAAAAGACCTCTAAATGAGTCACAATGTTGGATAAATGTATATAGACTTAGGCAAGAGAAGAAAAAGAATATAGACAGTTGTAAAAGGAAGTAAATGGATTTTTTTAAAAAAAGGTAAAGTCTCTAAAGAGACAGAGTACAGTCATAGATTAAAAGGAGTAAATAAAAAAATAAGCCGTGTAAAAAGGAATATACATAGAGAATCTGGATTATGTATATTACTCAGTTTTCTTTGAATTTTTTGATTGTGAAGGAGCTAAGTACTGGGAAACATTTTATTCTATGATCTGCTGAGATAAACTAGCACAAAGGTATCTTTACTTCAGAATTTGGGTCTAAGAATATATTGCTTTGGAAAAGAGGTTCTTCTTGTTTCCACAGAAGATGAGAACATGTTAATTGCTTCCAGACTAATGTGGTTTGATGGACAAAGACCCCCTGAAATGTTGCCACGAACAACCCCCAAAATATTTCATCCAACAAAAATTAGAAAATAGTTTGAAGAAAATTATACCCAAATTCCCCAAAATGATTGTTAATAAATGCTTGTTTATATTTAAAGGGGAATACAATATAGATATCAATACTATGCATTGCTATGGATCTTAGTTTATTGATATAAATTTAAAGACAATTCTGTTATGTGTATGTTTCTGCTCTTGATTAAGATATTGTGATTGTACAGTTCATTTAAAAATATAATGTATAATTAAGAGATATGTTAACAGATAATCACCCATAATAGTCAAGCTTATCGTCATGTCAGTTAGATTTTCTAGATGTCCAGAGATATATTTCAGATGGATAGGCATTATTCAAACTTTTCAAAGACTACTGAATATAACACTTAAAATGTTTAAGAAATTAATACTTTTCATGATATGAGACATATTTGATCCTGGCAGCATCAATTACTTCAAGAGGAAGATGGGCATCAAAAAGAATCCTTATGGAGTTTAATGGCCATTTGGGCAAAAAACTGATTTTGCCTAGACTGCATGATGCTATGCTGTATGAACTGAATAAGCAGGAACCACAGAGAAATGACTGCTGAACTTGTATAAAGGTGAGATGGTCCTTAAGGGTTCCTGCTTCATGAAAGAGACTGCCAGACATTCTGCAGGACACAGAAAAATGTGACTGACATACTGCCAATATAGGCAGAACTGTCCTTGTAATTTTCTGCTTCATGGAAAAGTCTGCCAGATACTATGGGTCAGTAGGCTGAAGAAGGATGTTCCAATGGTACAGAAGAACTTTGAGTGACTGTCCAGGCAGCAAGACATCTCTGTCAATTCTAGAGTTTTGGAAGTTGCTTAGAATGTACTTTCAGTTAATTTAGGTAATATTTTTCTAGAGTCTTTGATGGAGTTAAAGAATAAATAATTATAATTATAGTTTTTTTTAGTTATGATAAAAGATAAAGTAGATATAAATATTGTAACTGTAATTATTGCTTGATACCTGTTTGTTATATGTAATTTTACTATGTTAATGTTAAAATCTTCATTTTTATTTAAACAGAGAAGGGGAAATGGTGTGGGAAGTCCTTTTGTATGTGTGTTGCTCTTATTGGTTAATGAATAAAGCAGCTACTTTCAGTCAATGGCTTGGCAGAGTGGAGCGAGGTGGGAAAAACTAGACTGAATGCTGGGAAAAAGAAGAGAGAGTCAGAGAGAAGTCATGTAGCCATGCCAGAGAAGACAGATGCTGGAAATTTACCCAGTAAGCCACAGCCTTGTGTCAATGCACAAAATAATAGAGATGGGTAAAATTAAGATATAAAAGATAGCCAATAAGAGCTAGAACTAATAGGCCAAGGAGTGATTTAATTAATACAGTTTCTGTGTGGTTATTTCGGAGTTGAGCAACCAGGAACAAAAAAGTGACCTCTTACAACAGAGTAGTTGGGTGTGGTGGCACATACCTTTAATCTCAGCACTTGGGAGACAGAGGCAGGCAGATTTCTCTGAGTTCAATGACAGCCTAGTCTACAGAGTGACAGCCAAAAATACACAGAGCAATCCTGTCTTAAAAAAACCAAAAATTAAAAATAAAAATAAAAGAAATAGTTTAAAATAAAGCCACATAAAGATGAAAAATACCCAGAGAATCTGTATACTGTTTTTATTCTCTTATTTGTCTTTGAATTGTTTGATGGCTGAGGAAGAAGTAACAGCTGCTAAAAGATATTTGATTATAAATGCTTCTGGATTGATCCAACATATGTATTTTGAAAATGTCTTGACTTAAGAATTTAATTGAAAGAATATGTTACTTTGAAGAAGAGGTTTTGATTTTGTTTTTACAGAAAATGAGAAGCTGTGGATTCATTCTGGGCTAAGAAAAATCATGTTTGATCAAGGAAGACCCCCTGAAAAAATATCTCTGATAAGAGAGAATAGCCCAGATGATCCAACATTTCAGAGGATGTCTGTTGGAGCTTCCTCTGAATTGTATGTCCAGAACAACATTAAGACTGTTGGTTGAAATGATGGAGCCTCATAGAATATTCCAGTCAGGACTTGACCATAATCTTATATTTTAGGTCCCTTATAAGATTATCGCCACTCCAAACATCAGGAAGTAGTCTAGAAAACCATGCTTACATTCCCCAAAAACTGGATTATGAATGTTTGTCTTTGTTTAGAGTGTTGGTTCCATTTGATATGGATAATGGTCTGGAAATAAAGTTAAACAAAGGAGATTCAAAGTTTTTGTTTTGAGAAGAAAAAGGAAGTACTATGGGACAATGGTCTTATACCCCACAAAGTTTTGTCACTTGTATTGGTTTGATAAAATGCTAACTGGTCAGTAGCCAGGTAGGAAGTATAGGTATGGTGACCAGAATAGGAGAATTCTGGGAAGAGGAAAGGCTCAGTTTTACCCAGACACAGAGGAAGCAAGATGAGAAACTGACAAAAGGTACCAAGCCACGTGGCTAGCACAGACAAGAATTATGGGTTAATTTGAAATATAAGAGTGAGTAAACAAGAAACCTAAGGTAATAGCCCAACCAGTTTATAATTAATGTAGATCTCTGTGTGTTTCTTTGGAACTGAACAACTGTAAGACTGGGAAGGACAGAAACCTCTGACAACATAGTTCAGGACCATTCTACAGGAAACTAAATAGAACTCCTCTGCACATACCAGCAAAGAGGCCAATGAACAGCTTTCTCAATTGATCATTGGCTATTGAATGATTCAGATGTGAGATGTTGTGGTTTGACTATGGAATGTCCTCACAGGTTCCTGTCTAAAACACATGGACTTAGCTTGATTCCCAACCAAGTTTTGAGAGGTAATGGAAACTTTGGGAGGTGATGTTTGACTGGCAGAAGCCAGGGCATGCCTTTGAAGGTTGTTCCTGGGCCCTGGCTCCTGCTTTTTCTTTCGAACATGTCCACCATATGATGAAGAAACTTCACCAGATACTTCTACATGTGGACATTCTGCCCAAGAATAAGGAACCAAGCAACCATGGATTGGAACCTATGAACCCACAAAAAAAAATCTTTAATGCCTTGTGTATGGCAGATGGTCACAGAAGAGAAAGATACACAAGCCATATAATACTTCCTCCTGGGGAACTTTCTGTATGAACAAGGACACTGAACACAGACCCTAAACAATGATATTTGGGAAGAACGTTGTCAAGGTCTGGTTTGAGCTATGGTTTCCTAGAAATCAGACAAAGCAAAAGGTTCATCCTTACAGTATTCTGTTCAGTTGAGATTGTATGCTCAGCAAGATGGTAGATTCCACACCTCCTCTGTGGATTCAGGTTAGGAGAAGTAAGGCTCATTAACAAGTATGGCTTGAGTGGTAGGACCAGCAGATGCTTTTCCAGTTTGAATATATTCTTTCTATTTCTTATGTATTAGTTATTTTTCTCCTTGCCACAATAAAACATTTGAGAATACGCAATCTGAGGAAGGAAAGTCATTCCTGGCTCACAATTTGAGGGCACAGTCCATTGTGATGGGAAATTCATAGAGACAGGAGTGGAGGCAACTGGTCCCATTGTGCCCACAGCCAGAAAACAGAGAGCAATGAATGCTTGTGTTCAGCTCCTATTCTTTTCATGAAGTTTAGGACCCCAGGCATAGGATGGTACCTACAGTTAATGTGGGTCTGTCTACTTCAATTAACCTGATCTAGATAATTCCTCAAAGGCATGCTCTGGAAGGTGATCCTAGGTGATTCTAGACCCTGTCAAAGTGCCATCAATAGTAACTACAACACTTTGGTTCTAATGACTTAATTTAATGGGTGAACATCATTAAAAATCTGTTGGATTTTATGAAAGCATTTCTTTTTGCATTGAGATACACCTGGTCTTTCTTTCCTTTATTTTCTTGACAAGCCTGTGTCCCAGCATTCAACTTGACTACAATGCATTTCTGTAATAATTGTGGACAATTTCCCCTGAATAAAGCATTCCCTCAACCAGGAAGGGAAGAAATTCACAAGTCTCATGGGATACACAAAAATTTCCTAGGACTCACAGACACTCTCTCTAAGGCTCTAGAATCAGCAAGTAATTTCTAGAAGAAGGGAGATTCTTCGATGGAGCTGTCTACAAGGTGAGCAGTGGCCTCCAGTGATGCAAAAAGTTCATGAGGCTGCCAAGTCTGGTACCCGAGTTCGATCCCTGGAACTCACATGGTGAAAGAAGAAACCCAATCCCTGAAAGTTCTCCCGACTTTCTCATGTGCATGCATGCAAGTAAATAAATATAATAATGAACATTTTTACAATTTGATAGCTAAGTATAGTATGCTGTGGTTTATGTATTTGGTACCAAGAACAGTTCTCTAAGTATCTAGCCTGAAATAGTGCTAGAACTAGAAATCCAATGACCTTGGACTTTAGTTGTTTTGTTTTGATTTATTTGTTTGTTTTGAGACAGAAACACACTAGGTAGACCAGGCTAGCCTTGAACTCAGAGGTTCTGCTACCTCTGCCTCTCTAGTGCTGGGATTAGAGGTATATACCACAGTCCTGGTGTGCAATCATTTTTATATTAAATATCTTATGCCATTTTATTCACATTTTTTGTTGAATAACTTTGATTTTTGCATTTTTAACTTTCATATTGGCAATGACTTGATATATCCCTGACCATTTTTGTTATATTTCTAATATTTTCTATTTATTTATTTAATGTGTATTTCAGATCATGTATCTCTATCCCAATCATTCCCCATCCCTTGGCATCTGCCCTCTGCCCCTGCAAACTGCCCCTGCCCGGAATAAAACAAAATTCAAAAGAAAGAAAAAAAAGGAAGAAAATAAAATGAGAAAAATAAAAAGGGAAGGATTTATGACCCAACAAGTCACGCCGTGAACCCCTTTGTTCATTCATCTCTACTTGCAAATGTTTCAAGTGTTTATTGCAAAAACTCATTGGCTGGTTGGAGGCCCCTGGTTTTTACTACATGTTCAATGCTAGGCCTCCACTAGGACTCTTTCTGGTATATGTCTATCTGGTATATTTCTAATCTGTTGTTTTTTCAAAAAATGGTTTATCGTTTTTAGTTGGGTGTGTGCAGATTCCACAGAGATCAGAAGAGAGCCTCAGATTTTCTGGAGCTGGATCTGTAGGCAGTTGTGAGCCATCTGATGTGGGTCCTGGGAACCTGGCTTGGGTCCTTTGCAAGAGCAGTACACACCCTTAGCTTCTGAACCGTCTCTCCAGCCCCACCTCAGCTGCTTTTATACTTCCTCTTTTTTCTTTAGCTAACTTTTACAACATTGCTTTACCCTTCATTCTTATTGTTGGGAACAAACTTGGGAAGTTCATATCTAATTTTGTTGTATTGTAAATTAACCGTGTATAATTTCTAAACAGACCCACTGTCTTCCTGTCAAAGAGGAGATATATTTATGCATACATATGTGGTCTGACCTCAGCACACCCCACATTTGTATGGAATAACCCAGCCTTTGTGACAAAGGCTTACTTTTACTTTCACATATTGTATATTTTCCCTCTTATATGTTATGATACCAGGCACCCTACCTTTTATCAAAAGGGATTTTCTTCTGACAACTCATAGCTGAGTTTCTCCCCAGGCATTGCCAAGGTTTCATCCTTCTTCCCATAGAAGCCCAAGACAAAGGAATAAACATTTCTAGTCCCCTTGCCAGGTTTAGGCCATCTTTGAAGGTCATCTTGACTTCGACCTTTCTCTCTTGCAACAATATGTGAGGTTCTACTTTTCCCTCATCCTATTTCCGTGTCCCTGACTTTCCTGCCAGCCTTCTTTTCCAGAGTACATTCTCTTAAACCATTTGCCTGCAATTCTCTATCTCACATCGACAGCACCTCGGTTCCCCCAGGGTCTTTAGGTTCCTAATCAAATGCTTCCTATATAACAACTGGGTGAATGTATATATCACAAACTTCATAGGCCTAGTGTAAGGTCTAGACACGAGCTGTTTGTGTAGATTTTAGACTAAGATGGAGAAGAAACAGTCACATTCCTGCTTTTACCCAGTTGGTGCAGATAGAGTCTCTGGGGTGTCCAAGTAGGATCTGCACTCGGGTTCAGCAACCATCTTCTTTGTTCCTTTTCGCTCCTGATATGGATGAACACACAGTGTCTGTTCTCATGTCTTGCATGAGAAGCAGCTATGATCATATGATTGTTCACAAATCTCTGCCTCCCTGAGTCAATTTGCTTTGAGACAATGCCCAGCTTCCTGTCTCTGAAGTCCCCTAATGCCTTTGCTTAAAAGGCTAGTTAAGTCAACACTTCTGAGGCTGCCTCCACCCAGCCTGTCTCTTAATGCTGGCTTCTAACCGCCCTCAAAGGCTGCTTCGTGCTTTGCTTTTATTGCCCACAGATGAATATCTGACACAGAGTGTAAAGGAAAATGTGAACAATAATTTATCTTCTGCTCAAGTTCAATTTATGCTCTGAAATTTTATAGCAGAAACGTGGAATGACACTGCTGCCAACTGTATTTTCTCTGACTCTGTTAGACCGATCCCAGTCCTTGGGAGAAATTCCTTTCCATGCTGATGTCATACTGATGCGGAGCAGAGAAGACAGTAGGGAGTTCTAGGGAAAGATAGGAGAGTAATCCTGTCTGTCAAAGAATATCTTCCCTTTATCCAGCGAAGTAGGAGGCTTGTGGAGAGCATACTCTTACTACATATGTTGGAGATGAGGGGATCTTGGCAAGAATTTTGGCTTTGTAGGAAAGAAGACTATGCATAGCTCTAAGGGAAGTTTGAACTTGTCACTTCAGACAACTGTGTGACATGGTGAAGAGCTGAACAAGACATGGCATGACAGTGTAGGGACTAAGACAACTGCCTCGGTTCCACCAGTCTTTGGTGCTGTGTGCTGAAGACAGCATGTATTCAGACATGGGTACATGAAAGCCACCCACAGTTGTTTACAGTCTATCCAAAGGGCCAGTGGAGTCCAGATGCCTGAGCTCATTCAGTGCAACAGTCACCTGAAATCAAAGCTTCACTGGTGTTTTTAGTTTCTTGCTGCCCCATGAAAGAAATGCTGTGTTGACTGGTGAGAGTGGTCTGCTACTGGGCCATTCTGCTGAAAGCAGGGTCTGACTGCAGAGCCCCAATGCCCCAAAGCAACTCCATATGCCCCAGTTCCAGAGGACTTTGCAGGAAAGTGATTTCTAGGAAAGTTTTGGGGATGCTGTCATGTGACTCAGTGGGGGACGATTTCCTTCACTAACTGTGGCAAGTTCCCTCAAAGATCTTCCCTGATTTCCTGTGCTTTCATAATTAAAATCTGAAAAAGGTGGCAATTGACAACTCTTGCTTCTTATTTCATTAATATTTTGTTCCATTCATGCCTTCTCTCGTTTCCCCCCTGAGGAGCTCTGTAGCGTTTGTCATCTTGCATGATGCACAGAGCTAGTCTTCAAATGTCAACAGAAACATTGCAGACACAGATTCCTAGTTCCTCTGCTGTCTTCACCTAAGTGTGGGTATCATTTTATAGTGAAGAGCTCCATGCTGGAAGTTGGTCTGAGTTTTGGAGTGGTTCCCCAAATACTAGTCCCCCTAATGGAACTGACTAGTCCTTCAGAACTGATCTTGGTTCTCATTCACACGTTGTACAGTGTCTCTGAATATACTTCCTTTGAATGGACTTCTTTTTTTCTCACTCATTTTTGACAGCTTTCCAATGTCTGATGCTCTTAGAGTTCAGTCAACTGCCATGGACTTAAGCTCTCACCGAGGTGAAGGTACCATAGTCATTGGAGAGATGCTTGGGAGGCAAATCTTAAGTATAGGAGAGCTCGTGATATTCTTCTCTTGGTCTCTTGCCGTGAATGTCTGGCTCTTCTCTGGGGAAGGACCTGCCTGCACTTTCTGGGTCTTTCTTAGAACGTACTCGTCCAGCTAGATGACTCCTCTCTTAGGGTAGCATGAACCACAGGGAGCCAGACTCCTGTGGAGCATCATAGCAGATGGCCCAATTATACCTTTGAGCTATTGTCACTGCCCCTGACTCATGACTCTGCCCCATTCTCACCTTCTGATACTCTTTCTACTCATTCTGTCAAGTTCTCTGACATTAAAAAAAAAAACCCTCTGAGCTTTTGATCATTAGCACACTACATTAGCATCTTGATTAAAAATTCAATGAAATCTGCATGGGGTTGGTTATTCTTGGACCTATTGCTAACACCAAGCAGGACAAAGAGTTTCTTTGAGACTGCCCTAGTTGTGAAGCAGAGGCACTCTGGTCAACTAGAGATGCAGCATGACAGCCTCTTGTCACCCAGGTCATGTGATTGACATTTTCTACACATTTCTACAAGAGGAGTCTTCTCTAGTGTGCACACACCAATTCAAAGATGTGATTCTGGTAGACAGAGTGTATTTGGTTTATTTGGTAGGTGTGCTAGTTATTTTTTTTCTTGATGTTGTGATAATTTACCCAAAAGGAGTAGTTGAAGGGAGGAAGGATTTATTTTGTTTTATGGTTTGAGAAGGCATAGTCCATTGATGTGGGATTCCCCTCTTTATGCTGTGAATACCATTGGTTAATAAAGAAACTGGCTTGACCTGATAGGGTAGAACAGAACTTGTCAGGGAAGACTAAACTGAATGCTGGGAGAAAGAAGGGCAGAGTAAAGGAGAAGCCATGGAGCTGCAGGAGACAGATGTGCTGAAATTTTGCTGGTAGGCCACAACCTCATGGTGATGCACAGATTATTGGAGATAGGTTAAATTAAGATGTAAGAATCTAGAGCTAATGGGCCAAGCAGTGATTTAATTAATACAGTTTCTGCGTGATTATTTCGGGGCTGAGTAGCTGGGAACCAACAAACAGGCCTCTTCCAACAGTCCATTGCTCCGGGAAGACATGAAAATGGGAGTGTCTTTTTGTTATAGTAGCGAGAGCGTGAGGCAGCTGACTGCTTCATGCTGGCAGTCAGCAAACAAAAAGTTTGGGCCCAAATAAGTTCAACTATAGCTCTTTGTCCATGCCTCAAGCCCCTACATCTAAGTTCCATGTCTCAAAGTTTCCATTACCTTCCAAAACAATGCTACCAGCTAGAGAGCAAGTATTCAAACTCATGGAAACAGTTCACATAAGAACTATAAATAAGATTTATCTCTCACTCCCAATAGGCATATGGCCATCTTTAAACATTCAGTCTAACTTCAAATTTCCCATGATCTTATAGTTATGACACTGTTCAAAATTCTGAGGTCTGGAGTCATGTTTAAGATTCAGAGCAATCTCTTAAAGTCAGCCTCTCTGATTAAAAAAAAACAAGCAAGCAACAAACAAAAAGCAACACACATACGCATGCATAGGACAATGAAAACAAAAAGCAAGTTGCATAATATCAACATAAAATGGCACCACATACACATTCCTGACTAAAAGAGAGGAATAAGAACAAAAGAAGAGCAGCACAAATCAAGATATAACCCTAGTGGACAAATGCACAACCTTATAGCTCCAAGGTGTGACACCTGGTAATAACATTTAGGACCCAATAGATTTGGTTAGTTCTGTGCCTGTTGATCTATCGCCTGAGGCACATAGTGTTCTCTTACACCAACTTCTTCATGTTTCTGTAGTCTTCAGTGTTCTGAGATATCCATTACAACATAGATTCCACCTTTTCTGTTCCATGCATAGCCAACCAGGAGGTTCACGTAGATAATCCATCCCAACTTCAGTGACTTTCCAGAGTCCTGAACAAACTTCTATGACCCCCTTGCTCTTATATTTTGCATGCTTGAAAAATTAACACCATGTAAATGATGCTACCACGTTCTGATGGCAGCTTGGGATGTAGCTTGTCCCTCTTGGGCCAGGACCTCAGCAGTGTAATGCTTGCATAGCTGAACAGAGAGAAGTCTTTCCACTGGGGTCCATGTTGGAGCAGAGAAGCCCTGTGGAGGCTGTATCTTCTCAGCTGCTCTCCTCCAAGTGAATTTGCATTTCTGCAACCTGAAAACTTGGATAGGTGGTGTCTTTCTCTTCAGTCTCTTCCTGATATTCCATTACAGACGTGAAGTTTCTTTTAATCATGCTAGTCTCTTGAGTTGTAATCATTTTTTGTCCTTAATATTTAAACTCAACCAAGCTCGTTTTTTTTTTTTGCAAACTGAACTTTTAAAACCATTCAGCTTCAGTTTTTTCTATCTGTATCTCATTATTCTCCCCCTCCCACTCCATCAGCCTTTCTCCCTCTCCCAACCCTTCTTTCTCTAATTCCTTTGTCTTTCCCTATAAGTCTGGCTAAGACCAATGAGCAGTAATCATGCCATTGAAATTTCCTTGGCCGCACACATTTGTAAATTCATATCGAATGTAGCCCCACCAGATTTCAGGATGTGGTGTTACAGAGAACTTTTCCCTTGGCATGACATGGCTTTTACTATCTTAAATGGATAGAGTAACTGTTGACAACCTGCAAAGTCTCCTATAAGAATGGGTTTGTCAACATTCCCTCAGAGTTGCAGGGCATGAGAAATATCCTTAGTCCTCCACCTGAGATGATAGCCTCTCATTTCTTCCTGCAGTGTGTAATTCTACCCCAGCTATATGTGGTCTTATGAGGTGCTAGTGCGTATAGGAGATGGAAGATTATCTGAAGGGGAAACTCAATCTTGACAGCTTTGAAGAAGTTATTATTCATGCAGAATGGAACTTTTTGGTGACATGAAGGTCATCTTCATTTCTCTCAGTAACCCTTCACTCATAGTTCTGTAAATAAACCCAATAAAATAATGTTTTCCCACCAAATTGGATTTGGATGGAATAATTTCTTAGATCTCTCATTGGGGCCCAAATCTAAGGTGAACAGATATTTGTTAGGGTCTCTGTAAGCAAAGTTAACACAGATTAGCATAGTTAGATGCTTTGCCGGAATGCACCACAGATATGTTAATCTGATTCCTGGAAGAGTTCTTTTGCCCTAAATCCTCTCAAGCACAGTCTTTAATGTGTACCTTTAATGACCTCAGTAAGCTCTGATTATACGATTATAGCATCCCATGTTGTCTGTAGCCTAGAGATGCATTCTTCCACATTTCTCCCATAAATAAGCTCCAAGGGTCTTAGAATCATGGTGCTGGCTTTATCATGGCAATAACCCCACTTCTGGCACCATTTTTATATGCAGTACTTTTCTTATTTCAATCATAGAATGCCTGGGAGTCGTGTGAGGAAAGAGTTTATTTTTGTTTCTGGTTTGAGAAGGTGTAGTCCAGTCCACCACGGCAGGAAAAGGCAAGGAGCTAGGAGCAGCTCATGGCGGTGGCAGTAGGCTATGAAGTGACTGGTTATACTGTGTTGGTAGTTAGAAAGCAGAGAGCTTGGGCCAGAATGTAGGATGGCATTAACCTACTAGCCATGTTCCTATAGTTCTACATCTGCAGCCAGGCCCCTGCCAAAAGTTTTATAGCCTCCCCAATACTACTATCAGCTGGGGACCAAGTGTTTAAACACAGACTTAATGGGGAATATTCGCATCATAACAGCAGGGCACCTCCAGGCTATCAAGATTATATCTGTATCATATTCCATTTCATAAGGTTACCACAGGTCACCCTTCTAATTTCTGTTGTTCATCTTCTCCCTCCTCTCCTTCCTCCCATCTCCTTTATTCTTCTCCAGCTTTAGTAATTTAAAAACCAATAAGTCCCCTTTTAAATTAATCTGATTGTATCCTCAATGTAAAGTCATAGCGGTAAAAACACTTGGATTATAGAGCTTGGGAATTTTGTTTTGAAACTCAGATTTTTCCTTCTGAATGGCTAGATTAGTTTATAATTTGGCCTGCAGTCTATAAAAATTACTGTGCCAATGTCTGATTGATAACTCTTTATGGACAAGTTTCTAGAAATTTGTTGGCTTAAATAGTGTATTTTCTAGAGCAAAGCAATGGGCACTTAAAAAACTGTTTTTCTTATTATTTATGTCATATATCAATGCTTTTGTTTTTATTATTACTATATCTTTTTCACCCACTGTTTGATTTCGAAGAGCTTTTATATGTTTATGATATTGCTTCTTTGTCCTTTTCTATGGTTTTCTTTGTAGATCATTTGACATTCCAAGTCCTAATTTTGTAGTACTAAGCTAAATCCTAAATTTACTTAACAACAACAAAATGTTTAGGAAATAGCGATGAAGGACAATGACATTCATCATGAGATTTAATTTCCAGGGAAGACCGACAGAGTCATTCTGAAACATACAAAATACCAGAAAGCCATCAACATTAAGAAGCCATGCGAAGAGAAAAAAGGTGCAGGGTCAGTCCGGGTTGTGCTCATGTGTGGGAAAGCAGAGCTGGATGGCTCTTTCTGAGCAGAAACTTTCATGAAAGGCAGGAGCTGTGTGACTGCAGGGTCAAGTGAGTCAGGCTTCATGTCTCAGTGGGAACAACTACTATCAATGCTGCTGCATGTGTTGAAGGGCAGCTAGAATCCCACTGTGGCTGGAGCAAGAGGAGGCACAAGGAGGAGCGACGGGAACAGGAGGCTGCAAGCCTGGCAGATGTGCTCACCTGCTTGGAAAAGCTACACGAGAAGATTTAGAAAATTGTGAATCCAGTTGTTAAACATAGTTATTATCACAACTTAAATTATATAAAATTAAAATGAAGCACACTGCACCAAAACTCGCATCTTGTTATTACCTCTGAATATTGCCTCTGCTTGTTGAAGTTGACTGCGACTCTTCTGTGTGTGTGATGGAAACACTACATAACCTCACGAATGCTCCATGGCTCTGCACCCAGTGATAGACAGCAAAGTTGGAAGCTTGGAGCTAGCCACAGAAAAGATACATAAACCATGGAAATCAGCAAATTCTGAAAATCTATTGTGATTTCATTTAGTCAATGAGCTAGATCAGTGGTTCTCAACCTGTGGGTCACGACCCCTTTGGGGGCTGCATATCAGATATCCTGCCTATCAGATATTTACATCACGATTCATGACAGTAGCAAAATTATAGTTATAAAATAGCAAAATAATTTTATGGTTGGAGGTTACCACACATGAAGGCTTTTTCTCGGATTATGAACTGAAACAAACTCTTTCTTCCTTAACTTGATTTTGTCTCGGTCACAGCAATAAGAAAAGTAAGTAATGCATAATCTTTATGCATTACGCAATTGAGCCCCAAACCTTGTTCACATCACTGGTAAACAAAGAAAGTTCCCCATGTTTTTTATTGTTTCATTTTTATTGTTTATTAATATAAAGAGCTATGTCAACTAGGAACTACCCTCACTTATCAACTGTAGTCAAAGTATACTAAATTACAAGACTGGGGAACGAGTGAAGCTTATGAAATTCTCTAATTATATGGAATTTTCAATGAAGAAGAAACACTGCAAAGCTCATTGCTAGTTGCAAGTTATGTGCAACATGTCTTTTATGTGAAGTAAGATTTATAAGAAGCATGTTTGTGCAATCATGGGGAGGCAGTGGTCAACAGATCACCAGAACCAGGAACAGAGCTATAGAACACCGTGGGCTAAAGCCACATTGTGCACATTTATTCTATATATGGTTGAAAGGTATTGGTGGGTTCTGAGCAGAGAAAGGACATGGCTAGTTATGAGGCATAGTAGACTCAATCTGGCTGCCATAGAGAAGATGGGATAAGGTGGCCAGAGAGGAAGCAAAGAGAGCAGGAAGGAATGCATTGCAGTTCCTATACTACAACCACAGAGCTTATGTTAGAGAGGGGCAGAGGAACACTAAGTGGCTGTTTTCAAGATAATAATTTAAATGTGTCCATGATATTTCCTGATAGGTTAGAGGGGAGCTTGAGAAGAAGGGAGATTCCAAATGATTTCTGTGTGACTTCTTAAAGTTTTTGGTGAATTTTCAAAATAACCAATAGTAGTAGTGATATTTTGTGCTTTAACAATAAAACTTTCCTGAAAATCAGAGTGTGGAGCTAGCCACCCTAGTGGCTGCCAGACAGGTGGTGGCACACATTTTTATTCCCAGCACTTGGGAGACAGAGGCAGGTGGATCTCTGTGAGTTCAAGGCTACCCTGGGCTACAGAAGATTGTATCAGTCTAACAGAGTGACTGAGCCAAGTGGTGGTGGCTCACACCTTTAATATTTCAGCACTAGGGAGGTGGAGACAGGAAGTGATATGGCTGGGCAGAGAGAGGAGCTCAGGGTTCAGTCTGAGGTTTCATAAAGACGGCATCAGTCTGAGGACTTCTAGAGTCCATTTGCTCTGAGGATTTCACAGAGGTAAGAATTAGTGACTGGCTTCTCTGTTTCTCTGACCTTCAGGCAAGCCTTATTTATTAATGCACAAACAAAATATCACTACAAATAGTACATAGTCATTAAGTGTATATATTCATTGCTTAATGTTTAAATTATGTCAAACATATCTACATCCTCATTTATATCTTTTGTTTGTTGCTTTTTGTGGAAAGGGCTTACTATGTAGTCTGGGCTGACTTTAAATTTGCTGTCGTCTTGCCCCTAGCTCCAAGGTGTTGAGATTATAGGTGTGTGATACCATGTCCAGATCATCACTGACCATTTCCTTATGCCAAAAACATTCAAACTTGTTTCCTCTAGTTTTTCAAAGGTGCAGTGGATCCTTGGTGACTGTCACCATCCTGTAGTTCTAGGGCACATCAGATCTTGTTTGCTGTTCAGCTTTCCATGACTGTGATGATAAAATGCTCCAGGCAGCCAGCTTAGAGAAGGAAAAATGTTTTGTGCTGTCGCTTCTGAACTGTGGCAAGCAGAGTATTACGGCAGGAGTGTGTGCTGTAGCAAGTGTTCACCCTCATAGTAGTTTGCAAAGGGAACCAGGAGAGGGGCATCACCAACATATCTTTTACGAAAGCGACCTTGCTGTGGAAACTCCTGCAGCCAATAGCCTTTTAGATGCCAGCCCATTTTGGGCATGGTCTCAGGTACCATAAGGGCAGCTGTCTCTTTTTCTGATGGATTCAGTTACCAGATTCCAGAACATACAGAGGCCTGCACATCGCTCCCCTTACTGGGAGTTTATCCCCAAATAAATAAACTCTTGTTATACTCCATTCCGGGCTTTTGTGGAACTCTTTGATACTCCTACATAACCTTTTCCTCCAAGGAGAGCCACCTCTTGATGCTTTCAAGCACTCCACATGTGCCTTTTCTTGTAGACAAAACCTTCAATATGTGGCCTCTGGTGACCATTACAGACCCAAACCATAAAACTCTTATCTAACTATAACTTATGTTGATCAATTAGACTTTCCTCATTCTTCCTTCCCTCTCAACCTTCTCTGATCTTGGAACAGCGACTGCCATTCTGGCACAGGCAGCAGAAGCCTGCCAGCCCACCCCACCCCACGTCATAGTGGCAGGCACCATTATGATAAACACGTAGGAGATGGAGAGGTAGGAAAGATAGAAACACAGCGCAGTATGGGTGCTAGAGAGAGAGGTGGAGCAGAAGACACGACAGGAGTGGCAGGTGTGAGAGAGGGCTCAGGTTGACATATTGTCAGTGCCCAGTAGTGTGGGCAGAGTGGTGTATAGCAACCTGGAACTTGCACAGATGCAGACTCTGCACCCAAACATGCAACCTGGGCTCTGGGCAATAACTGAGCCTGACATGAGGAATGGTTTACTTTCTGGAACCGGACTCCTCGATGTCCCGATGTGGTCCTTGTTACCACTGGAAGCCATGCCAGTGCCTGTGATCCACGCTACTGCCCCACGCCGTGATGAAGCCTGAGATCCAGGTGGGCATATATGGTCTTTGCTACTGACCGACGCTTTGGTGATGTCCTCATGTTTTACTGCCTTGAGAGGGGGGCATGAAGATGTTAGTGGCCTGTGGTTCCACCCAGGGCCTTTTGGATGTCTCTGGTCAGTGCCATCACCAGAAGCCACGTTGATGCCTAAAGGCCAAGTTGCTGGCTAGGGGCCATGTTGAAGTAAGTGGTCCATGCATCTGCCTGAGGCCACACTGCTGTCCATGGCCTGGGCTGCTACTGAGAGCCATGTGTGGATCAGTGAACCAGACGCGACCTGGGGGTGGTTGGGTTGATGTCTGGGGAAGTGCCCATGGGTCATGTGACCACCAAAGGTCACACATGTGTCTGTGGTCTGTGCTGCAGCCTGAAACCACATTAAAGTCCATGGGGCCATGCTGCCACCAGGGGTCATGTTGATGCGAGTGACCTATGCTGCCACCTGAGGTCAGGGTGATGCCCAGATCTATGTTGCTGCTAAGGGCCATGTCTGGGACCAAGGTCCTCCTGTAGTTGGGGTCTCTGTTGGTGTCTGTGGTCCGTGTTACCACCGAATAGAGAAAACTACTTTTGCAGTGATACTGATGACTGCAGATGCCAAGTTCAGAAGAGGGAACGTGGAAGGGTTCTGTGACAACCCCTAACCCCCAGCCCGCTGCCCCAACCCCAGGGAGGAAGCCATGGAGGAGAACTTTTTACAATGTGTGATGGGGATGCTGAAATGTAGCTCTCCAAAACCTGATGGTTTCAGGAGGGGATGCAAGTGGGCATGGGTGGTGGGTTGGAGAACGACTCAACCTCTGAGAATTAGACCATGTTCCATTGAGGGTGTGGATAGCACAAATTGGATTTGTTTTTCCTTTATTTTTCTATTTTTTTAATTTTTGTTGGAGTGGAGAGGGACAGGATAGAGAGGAGAACATGGAATGACTGGGAAGTGAGTGTGATCGGGATGCATGATGTGAAATTTCTGAAGAATTAGGAAAAACATTATGTGTGAAAAAATCTTTAGAACCTGTATCTGAGTGAAGTCATATGATATTTGTCTTTCTGTGTGAGGTTTATTACACTTGACATAGTAGTATCTGGTTCTACCTATGTTGTCACAAGGACTAGATTTTATTTCATTTTATTGGTCTAATAGTTTTCCATGATTTGTAGGTTTGGCATTTTCTTTATGCATTCTATTTATTGAGGCATCGTTCACAACAGCTAAGTGATCTGAGCAAACTACATGCTCATTATCTAATAGGATTTCGATGGCAGCCATTGAAAAGAAAGAGGTGTCTGTTTCTGAATTAGGAGAGGTACATCTTGGGTGGTAAAGTTAAGGGTTTTGAGTAAATTTGTAATTCTCCTGAGTCAGGAGCATGAGAAGTACCCAGAATAAATGAACCAACCTGGTGTTCGAAAACACAGAGAAGGTATTTAAAGTGACCGAAAGAAATGAGACAACCAACATGTGAGAATAGAGAGGAACCTGTGAAGGTGGAGCCCTGGAGGGTCCCATTCTTAGGTGCTGCAGATCTGAAGGAAGACCAGGAATGCAAAGTCTCCTCTCCCTTATGCAAACTGTCTTTGGTGTCTGCCTTTGCCTCCTATTTCTGCACCAGTAATACATCACTTTAATTCCTGTAGCTTTGTGATATATTTTTAATGATAGATTTTAATATCAGGTAGAGTCAGCTTTTGTCATTAGTTTTTGTAATTTTTCTCCCTTGTCTTTTGAATTTATTTATCTAGATATACTTTTATATAGCAGTGCCTGTGTTGAAACAAGTTGACGGCTAAACTTTAAATCATTTATGATTTAATTGATACCTTTATGATATTAAGTCTTACTTCCTAAGGAAAGTGTATTTCTCTCCATTTGTTCAAATACATTTTTATAGGCCTTTGTAAGGTTTTAAAATCTTCTCTATAAAGGCTCTAAATAAGTTTTGATTAGTTTATTACTGCACATCTATATTTTCTCTGTTGTAAATTGAATACTTTTTTTTCTAGCCAGTTGTTGCTAATATATAGGGAAGTTATTCATTGTTGTATACCCAGTTTTTATTCACAGACTGACTAAATGCTCTCATTCATTTGGAGGGATCTTTAGTTCTTTAGAGCTTGCCAGAACAATAATTATGGTGATCATTCAAAAAAATAGCAATGTTAGGCATTATTTTCAAACACTTCCTTCTTTTGTCTTCAGGGTTGAGCTAATTAGCAAAGCCCAAAGTAGGCTCTCTTCTTTCTTCCCAGAATCCAGGGGAGAAAACCACTCTTATCTCAGTGTTAATGGAGCTGTTAGAGTCATTGAGATGAGTTGGTGTTCATAAGAATCAGTTGCCTTTTAGTTAAAAATACAAAGAAACCTCGCAAGCGATCCAAATGCAGAGATAAAGTGACCCACCTAAAAGCTGTACATTGATGTCACCCCCTCCCCTCAGAGCTCAGGGCCCATTGCAGAAGAGGGGCGGAAAGGCTGTGAAAGCCAGACCTCGGGGGGGACCGAGGTGACATGGTGCTTTTTGGACATGACTGGGAGATTGCACTCATGAACACAAAGCAGCTAAGCTTGCCTGCCCAAGGACCCACAGAAGATCAAACCATTCAACAACACAGCGTGGATTCCGAATGGGAACACAAGTCCCACCCCCAGCTGAGGAGCTATTGACAACTGATGGCTTGAAGGGGAGGAAGAATTAATTTTCTTTAGGAGCATGCTCCCTGGTAAGTTACCCAGGCTTCAGTGGATGGCTCTCCATCCATGGACATATAGAAGTCTCTGATTAATTACAGCCCATGGATGAACAAGAAGAGGAAGAGGAGGAGGGGGAGGAGGAAGAAAGATATCAACTTAGGAGAAGGATAGACTGATGTTGGAGGGATATAGGAGGGTTAGAAGGGGAAGGGGAATATGAGTTATATATATGAAAGAATATATATGAAATTCATATATATATATTTCTTAAAGCATGTTATACCTTTAAAATAAATAAAACACAATTCAGAGTCTGGGACTTATTTACAGGATCTAAAGGTATGGGATGAGGCTCAGCACTCAACATTCGTATCTAGTAACTTAATCCATCCCATGGTATGTAAGCCTCAGCCTAAGGACACATTCATTATACTAAAATAGCATTCTTTCACGTGCAGTTGAATTTTACCAAATCCCTTTTTATCCTCCATAAAATATGAATTTTATCCTTTACTGAAATGATATGATAGATTCTAATGTCAAGTCAGTTCAGTTAGGTTATTAAGATGATTCTCTTAATTACACTTTACACATACAAATTCTTACATCTATAGTCAAAAGCAAGCTTGGTTTAGAGATTATCTTGTAGTTTACTTTGTCAGAACGTGCTTTCCAAAAGCAGAAATGTTTGAAATTAGAATAAATAAGAAGTATTACACACACATCTATAGGTTCATTTAGGATTTATACAAATAAATATATATGCACATATATAATTTTGTATGACATACACTGTCATTTGAGCTTTCAAATTCATTTCCTTACAGACCTTCGTGACCTGATTCATTTATCTACGGTGTCCAGTTCAGCTTCTCAGTGGCCCCACATGCTGCTTATCATCCTAAGTTTTCTTCAGTCCTCAGTCATATTTCTAGAAAATTATTGTTTTACTCTAGTCTAACTTTCTGAAAATTTCAGTATAGAGTTTCAGGTAAGATTTAAAATTTTTCTTTTTAAAAACTACATATGTGTGCACATGTACGTGCAGGAGTCCTCAAATCCCAGAGGGTGTCATGCCTGCTGGAACTGGAATTGCATGAACTTGAGAGCTGCCCAGCGTAGGTTCTGGGAGCTGAACTCAGGTCTGCAGTAAGAACAGTTCCCACTCCTAGCAACTGAACCATCTCTTCAGCCTCGCTTTTTTTTTTTTAATTCACACCATTTGGGTACGTACCATTCTTAAATCTAACTTTCAGAGTTTCTAGTTAACTTTGATTTAATGAGTGTGCTATTAGCTTTGGACATACTTTTATCAGTGTTACAGATAACTTCACACTTTCTTTTTAGCATTAGTGGTGACTTTTCTTAAAATTTTCTCCTTTTAGTTCTTAAGTTAACAGGGAGGAATTCAGTTGTCTCTGCTTGTGTTCAAGCTTTAGACGTTTGGGAATCATTAGGTTTTCTTAAGATCCCTTCAAACTCACCCAGTCTGTTTGAACTCAGAGTCCTAAAGACTGCTTGATGACTTCTAAATCCAGTTAATATCTATTCTTCTTTCACCATGAATAATATAGATTAATAATAAATTTCTCCCAAGAATTTCTACAGACTCTGACATTTCTATTCATGTATATAATGTTGTTTAATTAAAGTCACCCCATCTTCCCCACTAATATCTCTAAGATCCACTTCCACATCTCTCTACCTCTTTCCAACTTTAACTAATTTCTTGTTTGCTTATTTGTAACCCACCAACTCCAACTTTGTGCAGTCAGTAAATGCAAGGCTATCCACTGGAGCACAGGTAATCTACCAGGGCCTCAGCTTTCAAGAAAATTGGCTATCCATCTCCTAGCAACCATCAAGTCATCAACTGTCAACATCTCAGGAGTGGAAGTTAGTGAGCCTCTCCCCTTCTCCATGCAGAAATCTGGACTGGCTTGAATTTGTACAGGTCTCATGAAGGCAGCCACAGCTGCCATATGTTCTTGAGGGCAGCAGCCCTGTAATTTCCAGAAGACTGCTTTGCTCTGGGTCTTCCTAACCTCTGCCTCTTACAATTTTTTTTCACTTCCTCTTCTATTATGGTCTTCAAGCCTTGGTGTGATGTACAGATCCTCAGTGTGATGTGTGGCTGAGAAATACCCTGACACTTATTCTCTGGCCTTTGACAGTTGTGAGTTTCTAAGTTAACCACTGTTCACAACTCAAACTTGTCTGATGTGGTGTGAGAGCTGCACTAATACATGGGCATGGAGATGTGAACTGAGAAGAGATTTTGGTACTCTGTCCATTTAGCAAGATAATGGTCATAGGTTCACCCCGTGGCACATGAGCTCCCAAACCATGGGTTCTTGGTCAGATTTACAGTAATAGGCATGCATTTCCTCTTGTGGAACAGGCTTATGTCTAAACAGAGAACCACTGTGATGTGGGGTTTCTCTCTGTATCCTATGATTACCATTGATAAATAAAGGAACTGCTTTGGGCCTATAGCAGAGCTATAGGGGAACAACAGAGCTAGGCAGAGAAAACTAAGCTGAATGCTGGGAGGAAGGAGGCAGAGTCAGGGAGAAGCCATGGAGCCCTGTCTGAGACAGATGCAGAAACTTTAGCCAGTAAGCCACAGCCACGTAATGATACACAGACTACTAAAAATGGGTTAAGTTAACATATAAGTGTTAGCCAGGAAGAAGCTAGAGCTAATGGGCCAAGCAGTGTTTTAATTAATACAGTTTCTGTGTGGTTATTTTGAGGCTAGGCAGCCGGGAACTAACTAGTGGCCTCTTCTTACACCACTGGCTACTTCATGCACTGTACCCAGGGCCATATCTAGTCAGACTGGATTTTATTGTAGCTCACAGAGTTCACAGCTGGGTGAAGCTGTTGATTACCATCCCCCCCACCCCAAGCTCCCTGCATAGTTCCTTCTGTACAGTGGTTCTCAACCTTCCTAATGATGTGACCCTTTAATATAGTTCTTCAGGTTGTGCTGACCCCAACCATACAATTATTTTCATTGTAACTTCATAACTGTAATTTTGCTACTGTTATGAATCATAATGCAAATGCCTATGTTTTCTGATGCTCTTAGGCGACCCCTGCAAAAGTGTCCTTCGACCCTCAAAGTCATGACCACTGTTCTAGTACTGTGGAAGAAATCAGCAGGGCGGAAGCTTCTTGGCCAGCAGCAGCTTTGTTTTTTTCATGTCCTGTAACCAATGAGTGTGGTGTTTTCAACAGTGCCTTATCATCAAGTTCTGGTGGACAATCAAGAAGTGGTGACAGCCTGTATTGTTTGGGGTGGTCTCACATGGGACACCCTGATCAGCAATTCCAGGAGAGCTATCCTGTACCTGACACTGAACCTCTTGTTTGGCGACCCATGGTTTCTTGGAAAAACATTATCCCTGGTGTAGGCTAACTCCAATTAAGCTCTTCTTTATGAATGTGGTATGGATCATTTTTATTCCTCTTGGGGAAGCATTATAGAACATACATACTTTTCTTACCTCTACTATGCTTCTGCCATTCGCACTTTAAGTATTTTGATTTTTTCCATATATGATATCTGGTGACCACTGTGTTTTTCGCGTTTGTTTTTGTTTGTTTCCAGGCTTTACTGTGAGAGCATAGATGTCTTCATTAGTCTTGTTCTGAAGTTGGGATGGTATTTATTCAATTTCATTTACTAGCCCCTAGGACATTTTTCAAAACATTCCTAAATCTGTTTTAAGAATTAAATGTTACCTTTGGAAGTTATACTTTAAAATAATAAATTTAGTGGTTTTTTTTCAACCTCTCCTATCAACTCAGTATTACTTGATCTGTAGTAAATGCAATCTGAGGTTTTAAAATAATAAAATGTAATTATTATCTCATATACCAGACGCATTTTTCAATAATGATTTTGACACTGGTGATCAGTTTTGTTTCATTCACAACAATTGCTTAGGCTCTTCT
Organism: Myodes glareolus; assembly: GCF_982192425.1. NCBI lineage: Eukaryota > Metazoa > Chordata > Mammalia > Rodentia > Cricetidae > Myodes > Myodes glareolus. The sequence continues at coordinate 60,446,986 of NC_142029.1, forward strand.
CTTTTGTAGCCTAGTTAGAATTAACTAGCAGCAGTTAGACTTTGTAGCTCTTGTCTAGATTTTGTAATTCTTAATCTTTTAATTGATGTCATCCACCAGTTGGTAAAAGTAGATTCTAGTAAACTTTGTAGGCTGAGCCCTTGCATGACTATAACAATATATATATATATAACTATATCTCATATATATATATTATGTATATAATATATATATAACTATATCTCTTACCCTTTAAACACAAATTGTTTTTCTGTTGTTATTGTTTCTGTTGTTAATGTTGCTTTAAAATAATTTTTACTGAATTTATTCTTTGACAATTTTACACAGTCAGTGCATTCTGATTCCTGCAGCCTCTCATCTCCCTCCCACCCCTATTCCTCCCATCTCTAAAGTCCCTTTCCCATATTCATGAGGACAAGGTCTCATGTAGCCCAGTGTGGCACCAAACTTGCTATATCGCTAAAGCTGGCTTTGGCCTCTTGATCCTCTTGTCTTCTCCCACCAGTGCTGTGATTGCAGACCTGTACCACAACCCTGGCTGACAAGCTTATTGTGGATTAGACTCTTCTTTCCACCAACATTCTGCATATTAGTATTTGCCGTTTGGATTTTCAGGTCTCCAAATCCTTTTATTTGCCAAGAAGACATTCGTGACCAGAACAATTTCTCCTTTTGTTGGTGACTTACATTTTCTTTATCTCTTTCTTTCTTCCTTTTTTGTCACTGAAGGTGGTTTGACATGGAGGTTATTTGCACAGAACTTGGTTTAGTAAAATCTACTGCGCTCAAACTCTCGGTCTGTCATTTAACACTTACGTGGCTGTAGGCCGTTAACTCCCATGCTTCTATTGGCTGGCCTACAAAGTAGAGATGATCAGAATATTCTTTTAACAGGTCAATGTCTGAGTGTACATGTGCCTTTGACATGTAGATGTTGTGTGGGTGTGGATGGATTACCCAAGGAGATGAAGACCACAGCAAGATGCTGGCTTGAGGGACCAGTTTTGTGTAGGTTTACTTAAAACCTTTATTTTCATGGTTTTTTTCTTTTTAATTTTTTAGACTTTATTATAAAAATTGCAACTAAGTAGAAACATCACCCACCAAAATTAACCATATCCAAAGTCTATATACCTCAATGAGCTTCTACACAGTTAGAATTTCATACAGCTAGAACTGGCATTTGAAATGGAAACTGATGTGCTTTACATTAAATTTTATACTTTCAGTACTTAATATAGTGTATGCACATATCCACCACTAAACCCAAAACTCCATGACAGAATTAGAACTAGAAAAACGAATAACTTTCATAATCGCTGCCCTCTACTTGTATTCATTCCTTTCTTGTCATGTCATGTTTAGCCTGTCTTGTTCTCCTTTCCTTGAGTTGTACTGTAACACCACATGTACACCGGTTTACATATATATATATATATATATATATATATATATATATATATATAATTTCTTAGATTCTGCTTGGGAGAGAGAATATGCAGTCTATTTCTCCCTGGAACTGTGTGTGATCTCTCTTCATATTATACTTCCTAAGTCCAATAGTCTTACTGCAATTTTTTGAACTTTATTTTCTTTAGAGTTGAGTATTCACACACACACACACACACACACATATCCAATTTTCAGTATCCATTCATCTGCTGATGAACAGCTAAGTTGATTCAAATTCTTTGCTATAGTGAATGGAGCAGTGATAATCGGACTATTTATCCAATTCTTTTGTTCTTCTCCTTGTTTTCTTTGGGTTACTTATTTTTATTTTGATAATTTAAAGGGGTGTCATCTTGGGGTTGGAGAGATAGCTTAGCAGTTAAGAATGTTTGCTCTTGCAGAGGTCTGAGGTTCGGTTCCAAGCACTCATATAATAGCTTACAACTATCTATATAACCCAGTTCCAGAGGCTCCTATGCCCTCTTCTCCACCAGTCTGCACATGTGGCACACATACATATCTGCAGGCAAAGCACCCAATCACAATAATCACAATCAGTTGATCTTTTAAACCTTAAAGTAATGTAATCTTTCTCCTGTCCCTCCCTCAGTCGTCTCTTACCTCAGTTAACGCTCGACATTGCTGTGTCTCCCTGATGTTTGGTGTGTAGTCATCTCCACAGGACAGCACATCCCTACTCTAGATTGTCTGTGACTCCTCTCTGCCTGCTCACAGGCTCTGTCTAGTGAGCAGGCTTCGCACAACTATCAAACACCCATGTTTCAGGGACAGGGTCATCTCTCGCTCTCAAATTCCAGCTTGCCCTTGAAAACTAGCTGTATCCCCACCCATCCAGAAGCCTCTCCTGTACGCTCTGATTTTGATGCCCACTCCATGTCCGACTTCCATCTGTCACCGCACTAATCCCGTTCCACTGCTATGCTCCATTCATCTTTTCTCTCTCCAGGTGGCTAGCGCCTGAGGGCTGAAATGGTGCTTAATTCAACTTAACCCGCCTTTCGCCCGCCGTAGCACTTGTCATGCAGTTACGCATAGAAAATGTTTGCTGGGTGATTTAAGAATAGTGCGCTGTGCATGGAATTGGAATTGGACTGGCCTCACACCTTACAGTTGCCCATCTTCCGTTCCTCAGCGCCTGCTCTTGGCATCTTCTCCTCTGTGAATTAGCCACACCAAGCTACGGTAGTTGGAATTTAAGTCCTATGGAATCAGTAAACGGGAAAACGAGATTCATTCAAAACTCAGCCCTGTGCCCTAGCAGGCGATGTTAAAGAGTGAATTTGAGGTCCCTGTGGCCCTGCTGCCCGCCTCTAGGTCACCTATTCCATAAGCACTCCCAGATTGTGGCAGAAAAAGAAATGCTTGCACACTCCTGTGAGGAAGGTGGGGTGACAGGGTCTCCTCTGTAATGAGCAGTGGGCTGGACTTAGCACTGGGAAGGTTAAAGGTGATTTCCCAGATGGTTCCACCGAAAATTTCAATTCGCCCGCTTAATTCAGGTACCCTGACTGTCAGAAGCAAACTAGAGCAATTAGGACGCATGCGCCTCCCTTAGGAGCGCTGTAACAATGCCACTCAACCCTATTACTCCAGAAGTTCTTCTCCATTAGGGCATCCCCAGCCCAGAGGGAGGAGCGGCTTTGTCCTGAGCCCCACTGTTTTCCAGGCAGGAACAATTTGGGGGCTTTTGTTTAATAATAACGATACTAATAATGAATTAGAACAGGGTAACTTTACCAGGCACTCTAATTGGCTCCAGCTTCGTGTTGAAGTTTGATTCTATTTAACAGCTACTTCTAAGCTGCTAAACATGTTCAAATGATTAGATTCGGGGGGATTAGAGGGAGGAAAGGTGAATTAATGGCTTATCTTATAATGAGAAGTCACATATGAGAAGCGCTTCGCTGCGCCACAGTCCACTAAATAGCTGGGAGGTACTGCCAGAGCCAGATCAAAGCGTCAGGGTCATAGGGCACGGTGATACTCAGGGGTGCCCGGACATTCGGTTTGAATCCCACGTTTACTCCGTTATGTCTGTGATTTGAGAGATGATATTTAATGGTACAGGGCCACTACAACTTGGGGATGATAGCTGAATGAATACTGCATCTGACTACGGCTATGCCTGACCTTCGGTATGAATGAGGCTACATATAAAGAATCTATAATCTTAAAATCTGAAAGTCAGACTGCCGCAGAATGTCAACCTTTTGAGTTTCATATCTTGGCACACTTTGGTCTTTAAACATTCTGATTAGATGTATTCATCTGTAAGTCTTTGTAAACATGCCTGAATTGAAAGTCTTCAAAACTGAAACCCTCTTGACCTCAAACGCTTTGAATAAGGGATACTCTGCAATGTTATGAATGGCTTGCCAAGGTCACACAGCAGTGGATGTAGATTTGAATACAGGTTATTTCCCAGGGATGGAGGGCTCACATGCATGTGTGTGGTCCATATGTGCATGTACAACCAGTGTGTGCAACCAACATATTTACAAGTTGGCATCTGTGTAGTGTTCGTTCATAGTGTTTATGAATGTATGCTTTTGGATACACACAGGTAGAGGCCGCAGTTAGTGTATAGCATTTCCCTGATCACTTTTAATTTGATTTCCTGAGGCAAGGTCTCTTGTTGAACCCAGAGCTTGACGATTAGGCTAGTCTGGCTAGTCAGCTTGCTCCGGGGATCCTGGGCCTCCACCTCTCATGTGGATTAACAAGGTGACTGCCACTGCAACCTAGCTTTATATATAGCTGCTAGGAACCCCAACTCTGGTCTTTATGCTTTCATGACAAGTGCTTGCCTTATCCAGCGAGTCATCTCTATGGCCACCTCTGTTTTTTAATCCAAGTTCATTATCTGACATATCTAATAATATTTTTATCACAACTTTTAAAAATCCTATAAGTTTTTTTCAACCCATCAAACATACATTGATGACCTCCACTCTGAGCAGATATCCATCTGCCCTCCAAACGCTGGCATCTAAGCCACAGTGAAAGAGACAGCAAACTGCACCGTAATCACACAGACTCTGTGACTGAGGGCTGCCTGCCTGGGATGCAGTAGATTCACAGTGTGTTTATCAAGGTCAAGGTGGTAGACAGTAGCTATTGGGTAAAGCCCAGGCAGCAAAGCCGAAAGATGGTGGATGGTGGTGGGAGAGGCTTTCCCGGCAGTGGTGGAGATGTTGTGTATGTGATTGCAACCCAGTAAAGTCTGTCTGGGCAGAGAGGAAGGGAGGGCGTGGAAAACGAGATACTGGAGGAGGAAGTGGAGGCCAGATTATGAAGGGTCCCCTATGGCCTGCTGTAAGGCTTTGCTCCACAGGGATTGGAAAACCAGTGAATGGAATTTGATAGAATGATGCCATTGTCAAATTAGTATTTTAGCAGGTTTTCAAGGGGAGCAGAACAAGATGCAAAAGAGAGCAGGGGACCAGGTTCCAAGAAGTATGTCTTGGGCCTCAAAACTATGCTATAAGCTCCTTGTCAGAGATGGGCTTCACCAAGATGCTGAGAAATCAAGAGAAAGAGGCTGAGAGGGTACCGACTGTGTGCCGTGGACTGTGAGTTCAGGAGATCATGAATGGAAGAGTTCTCAGCCATCATAAAATCTAGGGTGAGCCGCAGCATTGCCTACAAGAGTAGAGTATGGGTAAGCAATGGAATCACGGATGGAAAGAAGTGGATTCAAGGCTAAAGGTGTCATTGATGGGGACATTGAAATCACCAGTGATGGTGGTGAGCGTGAGCCAAAGGTGAAAAACTGAATGTGGGTGCCAGTGGCTTTGCTATTTTGATGATCATGGGATAAGTAAGGAGTTTTCCATAATCATCTTTGATTCTGAGAGAAATTGAGATGTACAACAACCCCCTTCCCCTGAGGAAGCTTTCAGCTAGCTACAGTCTTACCAGAAGCTGGAAGTGAAAGCAGAGGCGCAGACTTTAGTTGAAGCAGAAAATAAGTGTAGCAACGGAGAGATTAAGACCGTGCAATTTTAACCATAGGGCTCTCAGGGTGGGGTGTGGGATCCCAGAAGGACTAAAAAGCAGCCAGTGGTTAGGGGAGAGAGAGACATGCCCCATTTACATTTTGGCCGTGGCCCTTGACCTAGTTTAACACTGCTGCGGTTGACCAGTCTCTCCCGGCCTCATAAACCTCTACAGTTGCCTCCCTGGTGCTACTCTCTCCTGGTGCATTTTCCGTCTCTCGGGCCAAGTTTCATTTATTTTCATTCACTAGGTATTTGTTGAAAATTGCTTTGTGCTTTCTGGCCCCCTCTCCAGTCCTCTTGTTAAACATGAGAGCTCTTCAGCTCTTTGCACGTTTGCTACACGGGCTCTCGATTGGATATTATAAATGTCCTCGTGGCTCCGATTCCCACCTGCATTGTGAGAGTTCTCTACCAACCAAGATCTTTCATTGAGCTGGAGATTGCATTTCACAAATTCTCACCCTCGTGTACCTAGCTGCCAGGTAGCCAAGCTCACTCCAGAGTGCCTACATTGCATCAACCTTGGTTGCTTCTCCCAAGGTGTTCTTGTTCTTTCTATTCATAAATAGTACTCCATGCCTCCTTCCAAAGCAAGAGAACAATACAAGCCCAAACTCATGCTCACTGCATACACACACACACACACACACACACACATATATGGGTCCACCTTCCTTGGAAGGTGCTAGGCTACTCAGCCATGTACCAGGCTTGTTAGTCTAGATTCATAGGTATATCAATGCATACAGTGTAGTGCAGATTCCTATACCAGGGGGCATTAGAAATAACAGTTCTTTAGGTCTCTGAGAGTAAAGAACACATAGACTGACAAATGCAAAGTATCGTTCTGCTTAATAGTATCATACAACTTTGAAGAATAGGCTGTTGGGTTTTATTGGCATTTCCCACAGAGGGCTCTACCCCTTCGAAAGTGAACATGGGAAAAGAAGTTTCCATGATCTAATGAGCCTAGAAAGATGAAACATGGAGAATGTGTCTTGAATCACACTACACATGTGAGTATTAAAGGAACAAGCAGTTCCTTGAGTAAAAACTTTAAAAGCTTATCTTCACTTAATTTTGCATTTTGCCCCATTTCTTTTAAGACACAAATTCCTATTTTAGATAATTTCAATGAACAGCCAACAGAATTAGCATTCTGTGAAACATTATTTAGGAACTGGAGCATTACTCTCTTTGAAAGTGGGTCTCGCCTTTACAAAAAAAAAAGGAAAAAAATGTATAAGATACTTTTAGAAACCACATGTTGGCAGAATAAAAGTAGTAAACTTGAACCCAGTGTGAAGATGGTGTTGACAATCTGAGCAAAGCTGTTGATGTTGGATGACAACTGAGCACCTTAGCATCTACTAGGAATTCATGACTAAGAGGGCCAGTATGCTTCAAAGTTTAAAGAAGCATGACGCAAAGGGTGGCAGGATGTCTTGGTAGGTAAAAGAACTTTCCATGCAAGTCTGATAGCCTAAGTTTGATACCCAGGGCCTATGGCAAGGAGAAACTAAATTCCCAAGAGCTATCCTCTGGTCTTGGGAAATATGTACACTTTAGCACGCACACACACACACACACACACACACACCAAATTAAAATTAAAAAGAAAACATGACAGGAGAATAAATTAAAATTTAAATTTTAGATAAATCACACCTACTAATCTTTTGGAAAGGAAGAAATAGAACATCTTCCTTTCATGTCAGTCCGTGGTGGACTTTGTAATCTAGTCGGAAGCCTCATTAGACATTCAGGAGCTCAGTCAGAGAGGCAGTATGCTAAAATGCAGACTGGCCTGTGTGCTTATCATGCCCAGAACACACTGTGTCCCTGCCCTTCGGTTTCTCTGTTGCCAAGGACTCAGCTGTGCTGGAGTCTGTCACCATGAACCCCTGGCTGGCCTCACGGCTCCTGCCAGACAGCTGTGCTGACTCAGACATCTTGTCAAAGCTCCCCACCCCCAGGATGCTGCTCTTTGCCCAGTGCTGAGAGTCAGAGCAGCAAATGGAACTTTCTGTTAGCTGCTAGTAGGTTGATAGTTTCAGGCTCTTCAGTGAGATTTTTCCACAGTCCACGATTCAACATAGTCAGCAATTTGACTGTAGGCTTAATTTACACCAGAATTAATTTCTGCCCCCGACCCCAGGCTACAGAGAATATATTTGAGGAGGAAATATTCTAAGGGTTGTAAAGCTGGTGGCTTCAGTTCCTTGGTTCCAAATGACATACGGTTGAGAGTCTAAGGTCAAATAATCAATTATACATTAGAAGCTTAGGAAGCCACAGTTTTTAAAAATCAAGTCTATAATTAAGTTCATACTTTTAACTTGATGTCCAAGAAATATGAATAGATAGTATGATGAACTATACAAGAAAAAGGCACAATTAGACCCAAATACAAGGTAACAACCTGTAGACAGACTTTCTTTTGGGCAGCCAGCTCCCAAATAATGCCATGGAGACTTCTTAATAATTATAAAAGGTTGGTCTTAGCTTAGACTTGTTTCCTACTAACAAGAGTTAGTTAGAGTTTTAACTCTTAAAACTTAAATTAACCTGTTTACATTAATCTACGTTCTGCCACATTGCTTGGTACCTTTCCTCAGTTCAGTACGTCCCACTTTCTCCGTGCTTGGCTGGTGAATCCTGCCTCTTTGATTCCGTCCCAGAGTTCCTATCTCTGCCCAGAAGTCCCACCTATCCTGTCCTGTCTAGCTATTGGCCATCCAGCTCTTTATTAAACAAATCAGAAGGTGCCGTGGCAGATATACATCTTCACAGTATACAAAAAGATTATTTCAAAACAACTATACCAGTGAATCCCATTTAAAACAGGTAGTAAAATGGGTCAAGGTGTGTGCCTGCTCATCTCAGCAAGGGTATAGAGCAATTCCTAAGTGGAAAGTAAAGGCATTGCTCTTACAGAAGTCAAGAGTAGGACAGTATCACCAGCAGTCAGAAGGTCAGGAAGTCAGAGGATAAGAAGACATCTGGTGATAGGGTTCTACAATACAGTTAGAAAGGACAGATGAGTTCTGGGATTCTACACATCCAGTGGGCAAAGTGGGGTGTCCGCTGTTACAGCAATTTATATGTGTCAAATGGAAGAGAGGATTCAGAATATTCCTAACTCTGACATCCCTTGACTGTGGCCTCAGCATTCTAAGACTTTCCTTGGTCTTCACCCTCTCTCTGCATCTGTTTATGTCCGTCCTTGTCCAGTTTCCTCTGCCTCACTCTGAAAAAAACACCTGCCACCAGATTTAGAATCCACAGAGATGCTCAGGATGGACTTGAGATCTTTAATTATATCAAAAGGTCTTTTTGTTAAATAAGGTACTATTCGGTTTCTAGAAACTGAGTAAGCACATATATTTTGGAGACTCACATTCAACCCACTATTCTTGGGCATTTCTACTTCGGTGGTCTTTATTCCTTCATGCACAACCATATTCACAGCTGGTGTTATGCCCTCCACATGAAGGAATCCCTCCTGCCAAGGATGAGTTCCATCTGCCTTATCATGTCTAAAACAGCCCTTTGGACTTTGTTTTTGGAAACCACTTGTCTCCAGGTGTGTGGTGTGGGCTCACAGGTTTTTGCTTTAGACACTTGCTGTGGGATTCCCCTCTGTGTATGCTGTGAATACCATTTGTTAATAAAGGACTGTCTTAAGCCTGCACAGGGAAATACTAAAGTAAATGATGGGAAAAAGAAGGCAGAGTCAGAGAGAAGCCATGTAGCCCTAACAGAGACCAGTTGCTGGAACTTTAGCCAGTAAGCCACAGCCACGTGGCGATACATAGATTAATAAAAATGGGTTAAATTAATATGAAAGCATTAGCCAATAAGAAGCTAGAGCTAATGAGCCAAGCAGTGATTTAATTAATATGGTTTCTGTGTGATTCTTTCAGGACTAAGCAGCCAGGAACCAACAAGCAGCCTCCTCTTACAACAGATACTTTAGATCTCCATTGTTACTGCCATACGCAGTTCCAAGGCAGGAGTCTGCGGCAGTTCTCAGTTAGGCATCTGTTCATACTCCATGCTCTCTGTTTTCCTCTGACAATCTCTACAGCTGTTCTCTTTATCAGTGGATCACTTTGCATTGGTATTTCCTTCACCTCCTTTACTTATGCTTCACTAAGTACTTGGGACTGTGACTCTAGATAATTCTGAAAAAGAAGAAAAGATGGAAAAACTTTCCAGGCATCAAGACTTACTGCCAACACAGCATGGACTCATCTTAAGAACAGACAAGACCAAGGAAACAGGACATGGGAGAATTTTTTTAAATGTTACATGTGCTCTTTAGAAGGTGTCTTCGCTAGTACCAGAGTGCTAGTGTGTTCTCTCTCTCTCTCTCTCTCTCTCTCTCTCTCTCTCTCTCTCTCTCTCTCCTACATACATATATGCATATGTATACTTGCACACATACATGCACATATAATACAAATGGTAGATCTCATTGATTGGATTCTTTATACATTTTATATCCTTTTGACCAGTTGACGAGTGGTTTATTAAAATCTCTCATTATTCCTTCTCTTGCTGTTCCTGTTTTATGTAGGTAATTTCTGTGTTGTTTCATAAACATATAACTGATATCTCTCCATTGTGGAATGTGTTTAGGTTTGAGGCACGCTCTTATTTGGCATAACACTTTCAGAACTGAAAATTCCTCAGCTGCTCTCGCAGTCATGATTCCCATTTTGTTACTGCTTCTGTGAAACTGGCAAATATTTGCCCATCCCTTTCTTCTTCCAGTCATTTGGAATCACCATTTAAGTGTGTCTCTTTTGATTTTGCCTGATGAGTCAATTTCAAAAATAATCATTTTCTTTGAACAGGTAGGTGAAGCCCATTAACATTTTAATATGGCTATTGTGTTTTGTCTAATTCAGTCATATCATTGGAATATTTTTGTTACATTTGTTATTTTTCTTGTGGTTTCTTTCTTTGCCTTTTAAAATATTTTAATAATTATAAAGTCTCATAGCTATATTTGTACTGATAATTTATAATCCATCTCTGTGTATGTGTGTGTGTGAGAGAGAGAGAGGGATGTGAGAGTGTATATGTGTGTCTTTTTGTCAGTGTGTGATCTAGACTAGTTGACTCACAATCTTCCAGTGTTCCCCTGTCTCTGCTCCCATCTCTGCATAAGGACATCCTAGGTTTATAGACTCTGTGTACTGTATTGACTTCTGTGGGGTTCTGGGGATCTAAACTCAGCTTGTCAGGTTTGTATGGCAAGTATTTTATTCAGTGAGTCATCTTCCCAGCCCTCTGTACTTTTAATGTGACATTCTGCTATCTAATACATCAGTTACAAACGAATTTTTAAAATCATTTTAATTATGTGTGTATGTGTGAGTGTACAGGCAGGAACATGTGAGTGCAGGTGCTCCCAGAGCAATCTGACTTTCCTGACACTGAAATTAAAGTTGGTTCTCGGCTTTCTCTGTGTGGGTGCTGGGAAACAACCCAGGTGCTCTGAAAGAGCGGTAAGTGCTCTTAACCATGAGCCATCACTCCAGCCCCACAAATGGTATCTTTAACTCCAACCTATTAGCTATGTAACAGTTCATAAAAAAAATCTATCCAAGAAATAAGCTTATTCAATAAGTTGAACAAATTTCTATTTGACGAATTATAATTTTTCCTTACTTCTTGACTTAAAAAGCAAAATAACTACTGCCCCTCTTAGAAGGAAATATGTAAACTAACTTTACAACCTTGAGTAGAAAAGACGTACCTTAAATAAGTCATAGAACATACAAGTAAATAAATATGCTCTGAAATACTACTGTGATATTCAATATTACTACCCTGAAATTAAATTTAAAATACCTTAATAATTAAAAGCATATGTGAGACAGACTAGTTTTTCTCAAATCCATAAATCCAAGCAACAGTTTTGATCCTTTCTCCAAAGCATAGAGAAAGTCAAGTTCCAGAATGGAAGAAGATAAAGGAAACGAGTTGAACTGTGAAGACCCAGTACCGGAAGCCCATAGAAAACATCACATTCATAAGAAATATGATATTTGGTAACATTCTCTTTGTGAAAACTCTAGAAAGTCGGGAAGATACTTAGCTTCACTGCCCATCAGCTCATTGAAACCTTGAGTAAAAGCTATTCACAAATTTTAGATTGGCAAGTCTGATATCAGACTAAACCAATATTATGGAGATGTAGGAGAGACAGTGCCAATTAACAGCTCTTGATGATAACAATATTGCAGTAGCAAACAAAGTGCTGGTCATAGGCTCTACCTCTATCTATCTGTTTGTCTACCCATCCATCTTTCTATCTATCTACCTATCTATGCATATATATTTCTTTCTTGTAATGGTCTTACATTCATGCACATATAGGTAGAGTGAACTACTAGGCTTATTTTAAAAAAGAGAGGGAACATGACTTTGGGAGGAGGATATTTGGGAGGAGGACATGACTGGAGAGTTATGACAGGAGTTAGAGGCGGGAAATGTGAGTAAATATGATAATATTTCATCATATACCTCAAGAATAAAGAAAATTAAAATAAAATGGGAAGCATATATGAAAGAATATTCTCAGCATCATTTTTCAGTAGAGAAAATAGAAACAAATTCAAAGTTAATCAACAGTAAAATGGAGAAATAATTTATAAAGTTATTACACACTAGATATCTGTAATAGCTGAATGATATAAATCTTTTTGTATCTACATGACTAAATCTCAGAAACATCATTTTGAGTGGCAATGGCAACGAGCAACGTAATATCCAGTGTGTGTGAAACCGTTCACATGTACATGAAAGACGACAAACATTAGCTCACTGACATTTACAGTACACAAACACATAGCATCAAGCAGAGATCAAATGACAAACCCGAAATCCATGCTGATGGCTAACTCTGCAGTGGTGAAAAGAGACGGGACTGCGGAGGAGACCATTGTAGCTCTAAGAGTATTTCATCTAAAGTCATCGGAGGCAAATACTTCCAACGACTAGGATCTCATACTGTGGGTTTAGAGGCACGCGGGGTGTTTACCGTTTAAAAGTTATTTGTTTCTTATTTTTATGTGTGTAGGTACTCTGCCTATATGTGACTCTGTGCACCACATGCACGCAGTGCCCACCAAAGTCAAGAAGAGGGTTTCACAACCACCGGAACTGGAGGTATAGATGACTTCAGAAGAACCCTGCTTCCCAGGAAGAACAATCAGTGCTCCTGACCTCTGGGTGATCACTCCGGCACCCCTCCCCCACTGTCTACCTTTTATGTGTAAAATATTTTATAATTTTATAAGCTAACACCAAGTGCTCGAGCATCTGGCCTTAAAAGCAACAGAAAAAAAACAGGAAGAAAAAGGTTCTGTGGACTAAGACGTCGCTTTGCTTGTCTTTGGGTGGGAAAGATATCAGCTACTGAACATTTCTTGATATTAACCAAGCTGCTTCTGATCAGGTAGTCTAACATCAACACCGTGGGTCTTCGTGGGAGAACGAAGACAGCAGCCTGTCTGTAATGCTGGTCGGCAACAAGGCAATTCCTCCGAGCAGCCCTGGCTCCCACACCATGGTTAGCTCTAATTGTCAACTTGACATCACCTGCAAAGAGACTCAAAGACTGTCTACACTGGGCTGGCCTGGGGGGCGGTTCTGTGGGAGATTGTCTTCATTAATTGACATGGGAAGGCAGGGTCCCCTGTGGGTGGCACTGTTCCCTAGGCAGGGGGTCCCCAACCTGCATAAGAACAGAGAAATCAAACTGAGCATGAACAAGTAAGTGATCAAACGGTTTCAAGTTCCTGCTGGCTTGACTATCCTGCAATAATGGACGGTTATCTGGAACTGTTAACTAAAACCCCTCCTCCGTGTCCAAATTGGCTTTCTGCTGCTGTGATAAAATACCAGGACCAAAGCAACTTGGGGGAGAAAAGAGTTTAGGAACTCAAGGCAGGAACTTAAAGCAGGAACCCTGGAGGAGTGCTGCTTACTGGATTCCTTCCCTGCACTCGCTCAGCTACCAGCAGGGAGGATGCCACCCACCATGGGCTGGACCTTCTTATGCCAGTCTGACCTCGGCCATTCCTTATTTGAGATTTCCTCTTTGCTGATCACTCTAGATTTGCATCACCAGCTAAAGCTAATCACGACACCCATAGGCTGGTTTTGTTAGGTAGTGTATTTAATCGAAGCAACCGAATTGAAACCAGGACACGTGGTCAGCACAAAGGTCACCCCATTAGCCTCTTGCACCGTGAATGGCACTTTAAAGACTTTAAAGGGCTTTTTACAGCCTTTGGCTTCTGATTAGCTTTGACTAATGGGAAATCTATTCTCACCACAGTGGGTTTGAGGAATGAATTTCCTCTTTCTGTGAGATTCCTTGGGTTGGTTGTGTCTCCTGGTTAAATGTCCCTGTTCCCATTAAGGTGACTTGGTCTCCATGACCCTCTTTTCCTCAGCTGGTTTTTCTTCCAGATCTTTGAGTGGCCCAAGAGAGTGGTTTAGGGGTTGTCTGAGCTGCCCTGATCAATGTCCTCTCACCTGCCTGTGGTGCTTAGGTGTCCACACATAGCAAGAGTTTTTCTTCTCAAAAAACAAAACAAAACATTTTTTTTCTATCAATATTTGATGAGGATAATTTCAAAGACTTGTTTAGTAGAATCTGCACATAAGGAGCCCTTCTGAGTATTTATCACGCTCGGGATATAATTACATTCAAATCCTGAGACACCGTTGCTAGGTTACTGTTGCTCTAGGTTCCTCTGACTTCCATGCTTGAGGTGCTCTGACTCCCCCTGGTGATATTAGGGGCAGGGACCAGGAGGTTGGGGGCTTACCAGTCCTCTAAATAAAGGTGACAGCGGAGTCTCTCACACTGGAGGGAGAGAATATTAGAGCGGGGGACATTTTGAATGTCTTTCCTGGTGGGACAGGAGCTGTGAAACACATCAAGGGGTTGCTACAGGCAAGATTAAAGAGGTGGGGAGGGGAGAGAAGAGGACAGTCGCCGCCTGTGAGACCCCAGGAGAAATCATCGTCAAACCTTCCTTCCGCCTGCCTGCTCCCTGAGAAGGAAGCGCTCATCCCACATCCTCTGAGGGCCTGAGGAGGAGTTCTGTTCTTCCTGCGGGAGGCTGCCCTTGTCCAAGGACACAGGCAGCTTCTGACAGGAAAGCACCTGCCTTCCTGACTGATCACACTGGGCCATAACCTAAGGGGTTGGGGGGAATTGAAACGAAGACCTGAAGACAGCCCCTTCCCTGACAAGACTGCAACAGTGAGGTCACTCCTACCCTCTGGGACATCTGAGGTTCTCGGGTGGACCACGGGTGCATATACTAGGGTAGAGATGGCTGAAGTCTTCACCTGAGCTAATTTCCCATGATGCCTCTGGACTGTAAGAGCAGGCACGGGAAGCTCTTCATTTAGTTCTCATGGTCACAGAAGGTCTCAAATGTTGACTTTTGGTATTTTTCCAAGTGAGGCAAAGGGTACAGTCATTGCTTTTTTCTGTGTGTCTCTATCTCCCTCTTTTAAACCAATCAACCTGCTAAGTTTGCGTCATTAAAATATGCTACATAGTTATGACTCTTGACACAATTTTTTAATCATCTAGGACCCTTGAGTGTAGGAAATAGCCTGTGCCCTGTGCTCTTGTGTACCTCTAAAAGCCTGGTTTAATTTCTCCCCCACAAGAACCTGGCACCTTGCGGTGGATTGTTAATCCATGGATGCTGTCTTTTTGGCTACACATTGATTAATGGCTGGTCAGGGCTGAACCCACACACTTGGGTCTAATGCACTACTGAGTCAGCACCACCAGCCTTGGGGAAGGAAAAACATCCAATGGAACGAACCCCAGGCAGAGACTCAGATAGAGTCTGGCATTGCATTTGCATTTCCAGACTCTACGGCCCAATCCTTTTCCCATTGGCCTTTAGAAATGTGCTCGATTGAATTGTGTTTTTCTTGCAAGTTTTAAATAAGGTGGCTGATACAGTAGGCATAACTATCCACAGTCCCCCGGGTACAGCTGCGAATACACTTTCAAACCTCAGAGCAATTTCCCAGGCATTGCAGAACAGTAATTGCTATTAAAAAGAATATATCCTCTTGTATGCGCACAAAATACCCGTAGCTCATCAGTGGGGAATATCGATTGTTGTCAATTTTTAATGCAAAAAATAATTAAAGACTTAGCATCTGTTCAAAATATTTACAAACAGCTTTACCATTAGTGTTTATCTTCACTACCACGAACAAGATCTAGAGATAATTGTTTGAGACATCAGCTGGGTTAAACATGTTCTGTTTCAACATTAAAAGTTTGTAAGCTTTCATGTCAGGAGACACTGTGGGGGATGAGTTTTCCCAGTGGTGAAGACAGTGTACTAAGCTGGTTAAGGCTGGTTTCCCTACAAAATGACACAGCATTCATGACTTCTAAATGACATTGGGGAATGTGAAGCTGGGGCCACCTTGGTTAACTTCTGAGATTTTTTAAATAATGTGCTTGCTGTTAGCATTTGGGTATTGCTGGATTCCTGGCCTTTATTAGATTCTTACTTAGGAAAATGTCTCTATCTGGTGAGCCAAGACAAGACAATACTATATAGGAGAATGGAGCTGACACAAAATAGGAACTTGCTGTTGGAGAATGCGCGCACCAGGTTTGAAAGAGCTAAATACAGGGATCCAGAGATTGATGAGAGAAGCCATTGCCCTCAAGCCTGATGAGACAAAAGGAGAAGGAGATAGAGGGGATGGAACTCCAGACCTGATTCTAACCGGCCAGAGCAGAGACAAGGATGGGCTTATCCTTTGCCAGGAATGCCCCTATCTGAGGCAGAAAAATTCCTCAACTTTCCTTCTTTGGGCTTGGAACTCCAAGTCTTGCATCTGCTGTCTGGCTGTAGTGAGAAGCCACTGGGCTTGAGTCCCTGGGAAACGTGTTTTGTGGTGCTAGGCCCAGAGCTCTAAAGTAGAAGAATGGGAGTCAAGGAAGGGATCTATTGGCAAACTCACCAGTAACTGCTGTACCATCCTAGAGGGCTTCATACGGTGTTAGAGCAAACAGACTTGGAGGAGGAAGGAGAGGGGACTTCCCCTGGGGAAGTCATACGTGGCTCTTGGAAGAGTCATCACCAAAGATGGGCTTGAAGGATAGAGAGGATCCCACAATAAAGCTAGAATTGGAAGATGGGAAGACAATAACACTCACCTCTGTTGAAGGTAAAGCCCAGTGTTGCAGAAAGGACTGTTGGGAAGTGATAGGAGATAGAATCGATTCCCGTGGCTAGACCTGAAGTTAGGACAGGGACAGGGCTGTCATGGATTGGGTTGCTGAGGAAGCCAACCCAGAGACAGAGGTTTGCATGAAAGATGCTCATGAAGAGTATTCTCAGGATCCATCTACACAAAAACATGGAAGGAATTGAGAGTAGGCAGAAGAAAGAGCTAGGCTGCGATACAGGAAGTAGAAGCTAGACAGGAAGCAATGCCAAGCCATAGCCTCCAGCCTCACCCTCCAGTAATCTATCTCATCCACTGGGACTCAACCTCTTGAAGGTCCCACAGCTTCTCCAACAGCACCACCAGCTGGAGACCAAACCTTTAAACTAGGGAGCCAATAGGGAAAACTGAACAGACAGAAACATTCCGCTATTGGCTCTTGCAGGTTCATGACAGTCTCATAACGAAAACGGCATTTAATGTAACTTCAAAAGTCATCCTAGCCTTACAGTCCCAATAGCATTCAAAAGTTTAAAATTAGAAGTTACTTCTGACATAGAATACCATTCCTATCCAAAAGGAATGAGTGGGAGCAAAGTAAGAGAAGTTGGACTAAAGTAAAGCTGAAACCCTCTTCAGCGCAAACACTAAACACTATTAAGTCAATGTCTAGGACATGAGGCTCACATTTTGGCTCCAATGGGCCTGGGTGAACTGTCTTTAGTTCTAGGGCCCAAGCTTCATGTGTCCTCTTCCTTGAACTGACTCCACACAGTGCCGCCAGTTTTCCTTGTCTAGTGTCTGATATTTCCAACATCTCTAATATCCTGGTGATTTCCATCTCAACTGAAGCTGTACCTTCATAGATTTACATCCAATTTCCTCACTATGAAGGAGGTCATACTGCTATGTATTTCCTGGCCTCTGCTTTCTGTAACCTTGGTACAAGCTTCTCAAACTCTTACATCTTGCACATCTGCAAAACTAGCCACAAGCAATGCTAAATTATGGTTCCGCACTGTGATGGTAGCCTTGCTCCCTCTCACAGATACAGTAGCCTCCAGGTACCTTTGTTGCTAAGCCTGTGAACACTTCTGTTGGTTAGTGCTGTCAAGCAGTGCACACACACTGCTGTGGCATCCCCTGTTCAGGCTATCCTTTCCACTGAACCTTCATTTTTATAAGCAGAAACCTTTTCCGACTGTCCCAAAATATGAATTTCGTCTTAACGAACCAATGACTATGACAGTTGCAAATGCCTTCTAGGTGCCCACTCTGTCTTCCTTGTCTGCAACCGTAACTCTACACATTCCTTTCCTCACCAAGCTGTACATCTTTCCTACACTCATGCTTCCCTTTCTGCTATCTCTCACTGTCAATGTGGGTAAATGCAGGGAGTAATTCCCACACCATGAACCCTACGCTGTCTTGAAATTTTGTTTACCAAACAAATCAGCCTATTAATTTATAGTTGAATCTTGCTCAAGTTTTTTAGGATAGCAGTCAGACTCAAGTCAGACTCCTTGCCAGAACATACCTGTGGTGATTTGAATGAGAATGACCCCCATAGGCCCATATGTTTGAATATTTAGCTATCAGAGACAGGCACTATTTGAACGGAGCTAGGAGGTATGGCCTTGTTGGAGCAAATGTGTCACTAGGAGTAGCTTTGAGGTTTCAAAAGCCCATGCCAGGCCCGATGTCACTCTCTTTCTTCCTGTTGCCTATGGATCTGGATGTAGAATTTTCAGTATCTTCCACAGCACCATGTCTGTCTATGTGCCGCCATGCTCTCCACCATGACGACAATGGACTAAACTTCTGAAACTATAAGCAAGCCCCAGTTAAAAGCTTTCTTGAGTCTTCATTTCCCTATGAAACTCATGGGGCTGGCCTCCTATCGCTATTCCTATTGATTCCAACAGATCAGCACAGTTAAGTCTGCTGTCAGCACACTGGGCCTTCTTAAGGCTTCCACTGCCCACAGAGCCAAACCTTTCCACATTCCTTCTGCAAATAAAATCTGAAAGCCTATGAAAGACATGGTGAAGTTTCTAGTGCAGTGCCTGCACTGGCTACTTTTTCTCAACACTGTGACCAAACACATGATGAGAAGAAACTTAAGGGAGACGTTTGCTCCAGCTCATGGACCGAGAGGACCTAGTCCACCATTGTGGGGAAGGCGTGGAAGCAGATGGCTCTGAGGCAGTGGGAGTTTCTAGCAGCTGCTTACACAAATCTCAGTCAGCTAGGGAGTGAAAACCGAGCAGGAAGTGAAGACTGAACAGATGGTGCAGGAAAATTGTCTATATTCTGTCAATCATGTTTTAAATAAATGTTGATTGGCCAGGCAGGAAATATAGGTGGGTAAACCAGACAGGAAGTAGAAATGATGCAATAAGAACAGGAGAATTCTGGGAAGGAGGAAGTTGATTCCTCCCACTCCTGCCCAGATCACCAAAGCAGCAGGATGTGATCTGCCAACTGAAAAAGGTACTGAGCCAGGTGGCTAAAATAGATCAGAATAATGGGTTAATATAAGTTACAAGAACTAATAAGAAGCCTGACCTAATGGGCCAATCAGATTTATAACTTATAGAGATCTCTGTGTGATTTTCTTTGGGGCCTGCCAGCTATGGGGTACCAGGAGGGACAGAAACCCCAACAAGCCAACCCCTCATGTTACAAACAGAAAACAGAGTCAGACAACAAGCCTCCAGGTCAACCCTTGTGACTCGATTCTCCCAATGAAGCTCTACTCCAAAAGGCTCCACAACTAGCCTCAAATAAGTGCCATCAATCAACAACTAAGCATTCAGTCACATGAGCCTCTGGGAGCTTTTCATGTTTGAACCATAACAGATGATTTGGGGCTCATGCTTGAAGGATTTATTCCCTTCTTGGTAAATTGTCTCCTCTCCCTGAAAGGTATTGAAGACTTCCCCATCTTGTGAGCCCAGGTGGATGAATTTGAACACAACAGATGTTTACATTTCTAACTGCCCTGTTGAGTCTGCTACAAATAGTTCACACATTCACCTTGTTGCTGCCACAAGTCACAGGGAATTTTAGTTGTGATAGTTGCTCTCTTATCTGCAGTGGTGAGAGCTTTGTCTAGCCCATTGGTACTGGTGACTCTGGAGGGATATTGGCTCTTTCTAGGGTTTTGGGGAGTGAGTTCTCAGTCTGAGATCTATTGTGCAGTGGAATTTTGAGTGCATTCTTAGTGTTGCTTTTAGCTGCACAGTCTTGCATCTGGCTATTTAGCCATTCTGCTAGTTCTATAAGCTACCCGATAGACTTTTAAAGACATGATCAAAACAATTTCACACTTACAAAATATTGCAAAAATAAGACAAAGAATTCCTATAAACCCTTTCAGGGCCCCAAAGTGTTAATTTACTGTACTTGTTTCACTATGATCTTCCTCCTTCCTTCCCTATCCCATCGTCTCATCTATTTTCCCCCCACTATAGCGTTTTGTCATATACTGTTCATAAACGGATGTTAAAATGAACAGCTAAAAGAACAATAATAAACGAAATGTTTATATAGTCTCAAAATATATTTCCTCAGCTATATAGAAGGAGGTTTCACAGTGGATCGAGTTGGCAGATGCCATCTTAACCCAGCGATCAAAGCTAATATCCTGAGTAATGGAATTCATCAACTAGAGGCGCCTCTTGACAGGGTGCACTGAGCTGGACACACTGCCGGGTCTTGGCATTCCTGAAAAATACAACCTGAGTTTACTCAAGGGGAAACACCAGAAGAAACCAAGCTGAACTTCATTCTATGAAAAACCTGGCCTGTTTGCCCTCATGCCATCTTAATAATTATTTACAGTAATATATCTAAGTGTTTTATAAACTGCATAACACCAAGCCAAAGTAAGAGAGTCGCTCTCAAAAAAAAAAGAGAGAGAGAGAGAGAGAGAGAGAGAGAGACTCGCCCGCCTCAGGCATGCAGGTGGCCTGAGAGGAAATAGAGGCAGGTAAGTGGTGTTGGAGACAGGGACACAGAATACAGAGTTCAACAGCTGGCCATGACTGATTCCTTTGTGCCTCCATTTTAGTTTTGTTCTGTGGTTACAAAACTATGGAATATTTATTCTTAATCTCATGGAGCAATGTTGGTAATGCACAGTACAGGGAGCAGTGGACAGAGAGCCACCGTGTGCCCAGTACAGTGTACCCCCCATTATAAAATACTGTGTTATATTGCTTAGTCCCTGGCTCTGGAATCACTTTCTTCATCCCTACAATATGAAAAATGGCAGTGAACAATTAGTTGGTATAGAATTAGAATTAAATGAGATTTTAAAAACAAGGTATTTAGCATCATACATGGTCTACCATGAACCTGAAATAAATAGGTCGTGGATGTGACTAGAATGTCATTGAATGAGATGATATGCTAAAGGTCACCATGGACCTGAGAAATGAAGCAAATCATGTCAATGACTGTCTCTGGTACACCAACATTCTCCTCTGACACAAAGCACAAAGAAGTAAGGACTAGCAGAGGTCTGACGGGCTGAAGACCAAACACCCACTTCATAGGCAAGGAAACTGAGGATGGAGCAGAAAGAACCCTGGCCTGCCTAGGGCAGTGTCAGTAGCCACTCTTACCAATGCTCTCCCTCTTTCCTGGGCTCTTCTGTCACCTCCACTGTGTTAACCTTGGCATCTGGGGAGGTGGGCAGGGAGCTCATAACTCAGTAATTGCCTTGTGGATTTTATGGGGCCATATAACGGCGTGCTGTGCAAACTTTTATGAGTATTTATTTTACAGTGTCTACTGGAACTATTAACGCTTTCATTAGCCAGAGTCATGGCTATGAGAGTTTGGGTTCCCTATCACGATAGATTTTGCCTGTGGATTTTACATAAAAGTTTATGAGAACATTTCATGTTCATGTCAAGGCAAGCCAGAGTTCTTGGTGTCTTACAGACTCAGATAGAATAAGGGCCCACTGTTCATGCCTTTCTGCGAGAGGTGTATGGAGACAGGTAGGGCTTAGCAGACCAGAAGCAACTTTTCCTTAGCAACCTTCCTGTGACACCCACAGCCCACCACCAAAGCTGGTCTCGAGTAGTCATATGGCTTCTGAGGTTGAACTTTCATTTGCATTCCATAATCTGGGAAGTCCATAAAATGGGATGTGGAGTAACCCTCAAAACAGTATCATACCTACTACCTTTGAAAGACTGCCTGTATGATATATCTGACTATTCCTGATAAAATTAGGATGCTGTTGTAAATGCACTTTGTGTCTGTAGAAGTACACTCAGGGTTGCTTCTCAGATTTAAAATGAAATCATTGTGCTGTGAGCTCAAGTGGTTAAGAGCATTGCTCTACGTGAGTGAAAGCAATGATTTGGAAGAAATGGTTCCATAGAGAAGCCAGAATTTGGGAGGTTGTTCCTGGCTGTGGAAGTTGAGGACACAAATTGTTTTGTTGACTCGGTGCTGAGACATGTCATGCAGCTTACTTGGTTTACACAAATAAACTTTATGTGCATCTATTGACATCCAAATGATATGCAAGGAAATCTTTTAAGCGCTATGAAAACAAATGCAAGAATGAATTGAATTGCACTTGTTAGAGATGAGGCTTGTTTTATTGTTTTCTAGTTCTTTGTGAATATCACTGTTGTAAATGGGATCTGTTCTCTCAGTTCACGGCCCGTTTATCATCCTCCGTGCTTGCTAGACCCCTCTCTTTTTTCCTTTATTTATTTCTTATTCCTCCACCACTTTCTCATCATCTCCTCCCCATAGGCAACTGCGTCATTATTGCATTTGATGTCTGCCTTTTTGCTTGCCTACACTTTCGCAAAATGTTTACAGTTTTGCTGAATGTGTTTTAATATATGTAAATGGTACTGCGTTATATAATCTCATTTCATTTCTTACTCTTGCAACTAAAGAATATGTTGTTAAGACTCACTCATGTTGATATGCTCGAATCTAATCTGTTGCTTTCTAATTGCTGCATAATGCCCCATTTTGATTTTATTCATGTAAAAGGGGATTTGGAGGAAGGGGGTCTGTCTGGACTTTGGAGGAACAGGTCTGCTAATCTTGGGTAGAATAGACTGGAATCAGAGGGTGTGCAACTAGGAAGCAATTTTAATAATCTGAATAAAAAGTAAACTGGGTCTGGTACTGGGAATGGTAAAGAGGGGATGTGTGTCATGCTTATTTAAAGTTAGAAAAGAAGTGAGAAAAAAATAAGGTCAAAGTTCATGTTAGGACTTTATAGCTTAAGGGATGAGATGATTTTGAGTGTCAATGACTGACGGAGGAAGCACAATGGAAGGGATGATTGGGTCAGGGAAGTATAGGGAAGATGACCGCTAAACTATTCACTCAACATTCATTTGTTCATTTGAACACTCACTGAACATCTACTGTAGGCCCAACAGTGAACGAGTCTACTAAGAAAGTAAGCCCAGAATGGAGAAGACAGATATTGACCATGAAAATGATCATGCCCCTCAAGTTAAAATCAGGGACCCTGGAAGAGGAAAACAAGTTGGAACTCAGGAGAGTGGCCCTCTGGGTACATTACATTTCTGCTAACACTTGGATGAGGTCTAGGTGACAAGAGGAAGACACTTCATACAGAGAGGCGACTATGTCAAGTCCTTGAAGCAGGCAAGTATGCTGGGCCTGGCAGATGCTGAGATCTGCATAGCCTAGATCCCGCAGGAGCTGTGAGGATGTGCCACCCTTGGTGTCGTCTCCCAAGATGAAAGGAGACGATTTAAGGGTGCTAACAAAGGGACACCATTCTCTGCTGAATGGAACGATCATTTCTAGGTGAATAAGAGATTTTGGAGGGGGGAGTGAGTCTTTTCAGAGGATAGAGTGGCATATATTAGAGGAGTGGCCAAGGCAGTGAGAAAGAGTCTGTCTTTTTGGAGGGTAGAAAGGAGGGTAACTGAAGTATGGGTGTGAGCAGGACAGGATGAATCTCAAGCAGAAACAAAATCCAGAGCGTACCAGCCCTTGTAGGCTGAGCTATGAAGTCTAGAGGAGATTGAGTCATGTGATGGGGGCCTAAAGGCCTTATTTAGCCTACTGTGCAGAGCATAGATTGGGGGAATGTAAGGGAACAAGCCAGACTGTTGTTTTCAATTTGAGGGTGGGGTATGTGGATTAAGGGTGGAAGAAAAGATGGGGTGAAGGAGATAGATTTGACAGATTTTGAGGTCAAGTTTATTGGGTTTGTGATGGATTGGAGGAGTGTGTATAGGGGTCCCTGTGCCGGTTGTGGCCAGATGAGTTTGAAGTGCTTGTCAGATATGCAGATGAGGGTATCCAAATTGCCTGGATATGGCATTCTGACACATAAGAAATGATCTGCAGGTAGAAGGGTCACTTTGAGAGTCGCCTGTGCATGGGGGCAGAGAAGACAGGAAGAACAGGTGAGTCATCAAGAAGACTGTGTAGAGACAGAAATTGGAAAATGCCTATTTGGAAGATAAATTTTTATTGGAGATTTTAAATTGTGTTATTCATTTTGAGACCTTAAAAGTGCAGTAGCAAGCAAAGAAAATATAAGATAATCTCATCTTCCCACCATCATGAATATATCGGTTTTGTCTGCTATGTGGAAGAAAAATGAAAAATTACATGTCCCCCTCCCCCAACTGTCAGTGAAGAGTCTCATGAGTTCAGGGTGTCAGGATACATTTTTGAGAGACTGACTCATTTTTTTCTGCCTGCATTTCCCTTTCCTGGTCTAGGCTGCAGACTCCCTCTTCATGTTCCTCAGGAGACAGGGTATCTGTTAAGTCAAGGCTACCAAAAAAAAAAAAAAGAAAAAGAAAAAGAAAAAAGATGGATAAGAGAAAACGGAAGGATTTCCCAGTGCCTGAGGAAAGCTAGCTCCTAGTAAAGGTCTGTGGCCCTGGAGTGGAGCAGCAGTTGTGTCTCCCTCTCTGTGTCAATGTTCCAGAAGGACCAGGGAGTGTGGCTCACAGAGATCAAACTGCCAGCTTGGCCAAACGTTCCCCTGCTGAAGTGGATAAGAAAGGGGACCACAGGACCTGAGGTTCTGGAATTCTTGATGTTGGTCTGTAGGCAGAGGCTGCTTGTTTGTTTCCTGGCTGCTCAGACCTGAACTAATCACACAGAAACTATATTATTTGTAATACTGTTTGGCCAATAGCTTAAGCATATTCCTAGCTAGCTCTTACAATGTAAACTAACCCATCTCCATTAATGCGTGCATCACCACAAGGTCATGGCCTACTGTCAATGTTCCAGCAGGTTCCAATGGGGGCATCTGTCTCCTTCAGCGACTACATGGCTTCTCATTGACTCTGCCTACTCTTTCCTCCTCTGTCTTCTTGAAATTCCTGCCTTGCCCTATTCTGTGCTGCAACAGGCCCAAAGCAGATTCTTTATTCACCAATGGTATTCACAGCATACAGAGGGGACTCTCACATCAGTGATCCAGGGCACATCAATTTTCTATGACCGTCAGAGCTTCTCCCATGTCCTACCACAGGAGGGTGACATGACCCTCCTAGGAAGAGGGAAATGAGAACTGACTGTTGCTGGGAATCACCAACCAAGCAAGCTGAGAGGTCAGAGTTGAAATCAAAGTATTTAACATAAAAATAAAATATTTGTTGAACATTTCACACTGTAGAAAAATAACATACACTGTAACTCTACTTAATGAGAGTAGAACTTAATGAAAGCTAGGATGGAGGAATTAAACACAGAAGTGAACCAGACCCTCCTAGAAAGAAACAGCTCAAAGGGACCCTTTTAGGAAGAGACAGCCATCCCCAAAAGGAGTGGGACAGAAAGGTCTGTGAGATGGGCAGAGAGTTTGCACTGTGAGAAGAAAATATCTTGAGAGCACAGGAGACAGAAGGCCAAGGCCTGCTGAGAGTAGAGGAAATGAGATGGGTGTCGACGCCACTCAAGAAGTTTGTTAGTAAAGAAACAAGAACAAGGTTTTAAAAAATTGTTTGTTTAGGGCTCAGAGAGACTTGAGGATATCTCTATTCTGAGATAGAGAAGTAAGAATGTGAATAAGAAATATAGGGTAGACAATGGAGGGAAAGAGGAGCCTTGGTGTGAAGCATCCTGTTGGGTCCTATAAAGAAAAAGGCAAGTCCTTGGTCCGGCAGGAGGGAGGCCTGCACACCTCTTCATAGAGGGCTCCCTGGCTGTTAGAAGAGGATCTCAAGCACCAGCACAATGGGTGATCTTGTTAGCAAGATGTGTAGAGAAGCTGATTTGGGCCCGTAAAAGACTTGGAAGTAGTAGAAATGTTTTAGGACCAACTCACAGAAAAATGCAGTAAAGATTCACCGAGGTCAAACGAAAGAATAGCAGTCATGAAGTCGCACTTATGAATATAGCCTAAGTGGTGGGCATTGTGCTATGCCTGCCGCTTAATAACATGCATATTTAATATAATACTTAGACGCTATTTTCTCTGTCCTGAGGAGCTTAAAGAGTTGCTAAAATAACAACTTCACTAAAAAAGTGTAACCTTTTATTATCACATACCAGAGGAATCCTAAGCCCTGGGCTTTAAGTAGTTTTCTGGACACCCCAGTCAGCCAAACTTCACTATACAGGAGAAAATTTTCTGATCCCAAGACAGCAGTGTGAGGCTGTACAGGCGATGGGTGTGGGGCCTCCGATCAGGTGATTCAGGGTCAGATCCCATAGCCTAACTGAATAAAGTGTGTAAGAGCTGGGGTCCCAGGTTGAAGGCAGAGTTCAGAGTCTCTCCTCGTCAACTAGAATCGGAATTCCCAAGGTTCCTGGTTCACAGTGAAAGAGTGTGGAGTGTGGGCAGTGGGGTTCAG
Source organism: Myodes glareolus (assembly GCF_982192425.1). Classification (NCBI taxonomy): domain Eukaryota; kingdom Metazoa; phylum Chordata; class Mammalia; order Rodentia; family Cricetidae; genus Myodes; species Myodes glareolus. The sequence continues at coordinate 60,473,558 of NC_142029.1, forward strand.
GACCAAGGGCAAAGAAGATCCAATACCGAGTAGTGGGCAACAGGAAAGACTTATAAAGACCTCAGAAACGATGTTTCTAAGAAAGCTAGGAGCAGGAAGTATGTGTCACTAGAATAAAGGGAAAGGTTGACAAGAAGCAGGTTGTGTCCAACAGGGCCAGTTACTGAGCACTGAAACTTTCCCCTTGGACCTGGGATATGGAGGGCTCTGGTGACGAAAGCAAGAGCTGTTTCAGGAGAAGGATGGGCTGCCCAGCCAGCCTGCTGAGAAGTGTAGGTCAGAACAGTGACCAGACAGCGCGGAGCAAGTCATTTCCCGAAGTTTAGCTAGGGACGATCACTTGTGTATTCAAGGTGGAAAATAGTTCATTTTTAAGAAGAAAAACTCAAGTTTATTTAAGCCCCATTGGGAAAATTCCAGTTAGGAGGGAGCGGGGAAAAAAGAGGGTGGGTTTTCATGTAGGTTTCTTGAGGAAAACAGAAGATGGATTTTGAGGCATAGGGACAGGCAGACCTGATTGGTGGGAGGGGAAAAATGTCAGGGAACAGGCAGGAGGTGGGTGGGCTGCTGTGCTTAGTAGTAGGAGGTTAAGATCACTCTGTGTAATGGACACAGTGTTGCCTGTGAAGAAGGAGGGAGGGTTGTAAGCCAAGAGATGAGAGAGAGGGATGGGGCAGTCAGAGGTCTGAGGAAGGCAGCTAAGGATGGGAGTGCATGGCAGAGTTGACAAAAAGCAAAGTGGCATGTTGGATGGATGGACCGTGGTGGAGTCGGTCTGAGGATGGCCACCATGAATCCTTGGTGAACTGATCTGCCCCGTGGTGGCACATCCCCAGTCACGCCAAGCACTGTGTCCGCCCAGAGTAAGAACAAAAGCGGTGAAGCTGGAAGTCTAGAGTTCTGATTAAAGCATAGTGAACAATGGACCTTGTGGTATAGGTTAAATAAAGAGGAGAATAAAGAGAGGAAGTAGCTAATGGACTGACAGGGAGTTTCAGGGTTCATTGTTTCAAAGGTGCCATTGATATTTGAAATCCATTTGGGGGAAGCTGACCAATCCTCCTGAAGAAAGAGTAGGACTCACACATGAAACAAGCCACAATGACGAAATTGTGTTGACTATGAGAATAAGTGGCCAGTGTAGCATGAAGGTCATGGAATCATGGTGTTGGGTGTTTATTCATGTTGACTGGGTAGTCATATGATTTGAGGGTTAGGAATGAAGATGTAGAAATATAGTCACCCAAAGGGGGAAACAGTCGGGACAGAGCTCCAAGCCCAGCTGGGAAGAGTCAAAGCTAAAATGTCACATTTGCTATTCTTTTGTTTTCCTTTTTTAATTTAAAATGAAGCCCGCTTTAAATTGCAGAAGTTCTGAGGAGAAGGAATTAATACACCAAGCCCCGTGAAACATTTACTCTCCGGTTTACATGAGTTTCTCAGTCCTTTGCTGAGAATGCTTTTTGGCCAAGGAAACTGAAAAGGCATATGGAGTGAGAGGCGATGGATAAGCCTAGAAAATGTCATCGCAGTCAATGGTAGGAACCAAGACAGGGCAACTGGCTCCGAGAACCAGGGAAATCGTAACCCGGTGGAACTCCCCCAGCTCACTTCAACTCTGTGAGCCAGCAGGGCGCACTGTGAGAGCAGCTCCAAGTTTTCCAAAAAGACCGCCTTCTGCTCTGATGAAGACCCTGTTAGGCTCCTGGCTGCTGGTCCTACAGCGGTGGACATTCTAGTAGGAGTGGAAGGGCATATGATCTTGGTTATATAGGACCGTGTCAGCATGAGAAGCAGATCACATCTGTATGTTTGGGGGAAGAAATGTCATATAGCGTCCTTGTGCCCACTAACTCAATCATCCATCCATCCATCCATCCATCCACACACTCATCCAAATTGAAACACTTACTGGCCAATCTTTGTTCTAAATTAGAGTCTGGGCAAATGAAAATGCTTAATCAGTGACTGGATAGGAAATGGTGTGTAGTGTGCTTTCTCCAAACTACGGAAAACAATGCTTTCAAAGGTCCCAGACCAGGCAGCTGTTCAATGGGGCTAGAAGTCCGTTCTTTGCCATGGTTTCAAGATGAAGAATAATTCTAGACTAGTAGCAGAGGTATCCTGTGAGCTGGAGAATCTATACAATAAAGAGGATGCTTGCAAAAAGAATACACCAGGGTCCCCTCCTGCTTGGGAACTTGTAAATGCATCCTTTGAGGCTGGTGGACAAAGATTCCGGAGACCTCTGTTCATAACATGTTTAAAAAAGGAAGCCTGAGATCTGGATAGAGTGGAGTTCTGGAAGCTTCTCTAACTGCCTCGTTTGTGTCTCACTTACCAAAGACTATGGTTTTCAGCCAGTCAGAACGTGAGATTATACAGTTTACATGTAATACCATTATTTGTGCGTTTACCCCTATGACTAATTTCAAAGTTATTTCTATAGCAATGCATCTCTCACTTACTCCTATTTAAACATGTTACATCCCTCCCTGCTCCGCCGTGGTGTGTATAGTTGGAAGGATATCCTATGGGTTCTGCTATTTCTGTTACTTCGCCACATCTCTCTCCTACCATGAGAGCTCAGGATAATTGAATTGGCTACTGCCAAAATTACTCAGGTGGGCTCAACCTAGGATGGCCCTGGGACTGTGATGTCCCTCCCCAGGTGTAAATAGCTGATAGTTCAGCGGCAGTGCTCACAAGCCAGGCAGTGACGATTGTTCCATAAAAAGACAATCTTCTAAAAGAACAAAGGCATCCATTAATTAACGTCACCCCATAGGAGGTGAATGAGTTCAAGGGTTCAAGGGAGCCTAGAAGGAAGTGGAACGGTGGGATCCTGCTTGGTGCCTTTGAATGTGGCCTCTCATTAATTGCTGTTTGACCTCAGTTCTTCCTCATTCTCCACCATTTTAACTCTCTTTCCAGTTCCTGCCTGTCCTGAGCCTGGCCCTCTGGACCATGTACATGTACCCTCGTCCCTCCTGGCTAGCTTTTGTTTCAGATCTCAGATTTTTTGCTTTTTGTCTCCTTCCAAGTCTCCTTAAGAGACAATTGACTTTTGTTTTTTCAGCCAGAGCGCAGAGAAAATGGAAAGCTCCCGTGGCTCACAGTCTGGTTCCCCTTCCAATCAGGTAGCGGTTACCTGAGGACCAAGTTCCTGACAGGAAGTTCAGCTATCTGCCCCCTGCCCGCGCCCTCCACCATTCTGCCCTGCCTTTGCTGATGAGCAGACCCTCAGACACACTAAAGATGGGCGTCATAACCTGCACTGTGCCGTACTGCGCAGCCCTCTTCTGGGGAGTCTTTTCTTAAAGAAGTTAGGCTCTTCTGGCCTTTCCAGCATTTAAAATAAAGGCGAACTATGCCAGAGCATGTGTGAAGAGAGCTGTACAGTGGCTTCCCTAGATTCAAGTTCCTAATTTTCTGCGACCTGCCAACGTTTCCATTTTAGACTTGTAAGATTAGAAAGAATCACTGAAAATATGTCACGTTTTCACGTTTTCCACAAAGACTCCTGGGTGCAGATTGTCAAGGACTGACTTCGGTGGTCCCTGAGTTATTTGTCTTTTCTCCCTGTGGGTATTCTGCTCACCAGCAGGCAAGAGTATACAGAACTAACCCATGGTCATGTGTGATACTTTAGCGAGGTAAAGGAAACCAGGAGGGATGCAAAGACACGGCTCGAGTGAGCTGTCACTTTGGTCAAATGGCATGGAAGAAGTCGTCTGGCAGGCAAACTACCTGGAGAGAAAAGAGGCAGAGAGGGCCTCTGCCCTGTGACCTCAGAAAAAGACGTGGCCCTTCTGTTAAGGATGTAACTGTCTATGTTATGCCCATCTCCCCTCACCCTCGATCATCCATACTCCTTCATACAGATGCCTAGATACTCACTTTCCCACCTCCACACACACCCACTCACAGTCTCTCTCTGTCTCTCTCTCTCTCTGTGTGTGTCTCTCTCTCTCTCTCTCTCTCACACACACACACACACACACACACACACACACACACAAATACATACACGCTGTGGGCGCTTATGTTTATGCATTGTCTCTCACACTCTCTTAGACATACATAAAAAACATGAAAATCCATCTCTGAAGTGTGATCCAGGGTCGGGGTGTTATTCCCAAGTGTAATGGAGATGAGGCCACTTGACTTAAAGCAGAACGATCTGATCCACTTAAACAGATTCTTCGTACTCCTGAGACCTCAGTGGCCCATCTGGGCTAAGGCCTTATGCGTGTGTATGTTCCCAGCAGAAACAGGAAGGGAAACTCTCTTGAAGATGCCCTCCCTCCCAGCACTCACATACTGAAACCCGAAGAGGACCCTGAAATGGTTAATGAGGAAACCAAGAAATGAATCCCTTTCAATCTTCCAGCTTAACCATTGTTTTGATTTTGTAGCCTGCTGAGCTGGTCTGGCATCTTGAGACCTATTATTCAGGATGGCTTTTTGCCAGTCTCTTTCCAGCCTGCCAAATAATCCCTTTGACATGGCATTCATCTTATCGACTTCCACTCTCTGGCTGGCTAGAGAGATGCTGAGGACCAGCCCGGTGCTCCTGACTGTTTGGTCATAAACACCAGAATCAGGAATCCCATTAGGATGCTGGCCTTGGAGGAAGAGCTCGCTGTGATTGTGTCTCGGCCTTCTCAAGGCCCACGATGCACAGGTTTCTCCCATTTTCACAGCACTTTGCCACAGGCGGGGCACGCTCACACCTGTTAATTACTTCATTTGGTTTGTCCAGGATCCCTGAAAGAGGAGAGTTCCAATATTCTTATTGCAATTTCTGATAAAAGGTTAAGTGACTTGCCTCCTGGTCATAGCTAATGAGGGGCAGAGGTGAGACTGGCATGGGAGCTTTTGATTGACAGACCAGAAGCTTTCCTGAAGCTTTTCATTGTCTCAAGGATGTGGTACTAGGGATGCATCACCTGCTAAGGATGCACCCTTCTTTGCAAAGGGATCCAGGTCTCTAGATGAGGATGGGTAGTCAGCTCCTTAGCTGGGTCCAGAGAACAGAATGGGCTTTGTGTGTCTGGGAAGCTGTTAGATATGAAAGGAGCATCGCCTTATAAAGCTGAAGTCTGGCTTGGAATTCTGTGAGACTGTGGAGTAACTGATTTACTTTCCCCAGCTCAGCCTCTGCACTCGAGTGTGAGGAAAAGGAAACCTACCCTGCCTAGCCCTTCCTCCTTCTCCCTTGCACAAGTCATGTGTGTGCTCCTACCTTTAGCAAGGTTTGGGAGATCTCTCCTGCACACAAAAGGCTGTATGAGTTAGCGTCCATTGTGATAACAAACTGTTCCAAAGGCTTATAACCATTTGCCATGATTTCTTAGTGAGGTGCTCTTGAATTCTGTTGGGTTGTGTTGCACTGGGCTCTGTGTCTTGAATGAAGAAGTAGCTGTTCCCTAGGTGACACTGTTATCATAGCTGAGGGTAGAAATGAAGAGGAGAAACTGAATCCCTCTGCTCTTCAGATGTGACTGACATCACATCCACACGTATTTCTCCCAAAGCAAGTCTCTTGACTTCACCTACAGTTAGTGGGAAAGCATGTACCTTATCTTAGAGGAAACACAGCCTGGGTGCAGGAAGACTGGCTAGTTCCCAGTATATGACACAGTTTACTGGGGGAAGGGGTAATTATCCTACTCGTGGTTGCATAGGCTATGGGCTTCAGCAAAAAGCTAACCAAACTCCACTGACTGACCAGGTGGCTACCTTCCAGTGTGAATGCCTCTCTCCATTTGCCACTGTATCCGTGTCACTGTCTTTTGCAGACCCTTCTCCTCCACTGTCCTCCCCAGCAGTGTTCATGCCTCAAAGAAAGCAGTTTCTCCTTCAGGAGCATGCAATCTAAATGCAAAGGAGGAAGCATGGCCGTAAATCCCTGCAGCCCTCCTGAGAGCTTGGCATGGCTGTCACTCAGCTTGGCATGGGCAGATGCACTCAGGCTTCTCTTCGGTAAGCAGGACACCTGCAAGGTGAGAATGTGGAAGAAGTCAACTTGACAGATGCTTGTGGTGGAGATAAGTGTCATTCATGGAGGTGTTCAACAGGGGAAGAAGACCATTGTCTAGATGGTTCTTCTGCTCAGTTTCCAGTATACAGTTACCCCATGATGGAAACGAGGCCACGTGCCTGGGACTCACCACACCTGGGCCCTATGAAGAGGACCTGTGCTGTCGTCTGTTCACAGCAAATTGAGAAGTCATGTACTCAGATTAGCATGTGTGTGTGCAGGTCTCAGTATTCTGTAGTCAGCGCCACCTTAGGGAAAACGCAATCACTTCAGTGGATTCTAACATCACTGGGCATGCCATTCCTCAGCAAACTTTCCTCTCTGCCAACACCACCACTATTCCGTAAGCACATGCTGGGTGGGGTTTATGAAGCTCTGTCTTGAGGCATCTCGTGTCTGAGGGTATGGAGATGATCAAGGTCAGTGCTCTGGCTGGAGGGGATCACAGTCTCCAAAACAGGTATGCCTGACCCACACCTGGATCCTAGCAGAGGCTCCATCTGAGATCCACGGGCATCATCGAGAGGCCGCTCCGATGCAAAGCTCTCTTCTCCGATGCCTTGTTTCTGCTTCCGCTGTGAGAACCAGAGTGATGGTCTTTACCCTCACCTCCCATTTTCTCCAAAGAGTAACCCTCCCCTAACTTAGCAGCAGCAGAGCAGCAGAATATGGACAGTCCCATAACTCTATTCCTGCTTCTGTTATTTGTTCCTGGGGTGGATTTTTTTGCAGCCTTGATTTTGACAGCTGTAAAATTGAGCTACATTGTCTTTTCAGGAGGCTTGTGAAAATCAGAGCCAAATTGCGCCATTGCCTAGCACTGCCTCTGGAGCCTCCGCTCTTAAAATGTTGGACACCCTAAATGTGGTCATTTCTCCCGAGCGTCCCCGCAGCATCCTTTTCTGGTCATGCGAATGCTGGCTGCTGCCACAAACAAACCACTTGATTGTGGTGGCTTCACACAATAAATACTGATTTCCCCTCAGATTAGCATGTGTGCAGGTCTCCTGATTGGCAGGAGGCTTTTTCTATAGGGACTTGGGTCACCTGTGCCTTGTGGTTCTTCAGTGTTTTGCTTACAGCACATGTACAGAAAGAGGGAGAGCACGCGCTGCTCCTGACCACAATTGAAAACATGCCTGTGGATTTTATAACACACACACAAACACAAATATTCCCACATATATACATACACACACACAAAGACACACACAGAGGGAGGCATGAACACAAGCACACACAACCAGTGACCATATATTTATTTATTAAAAAGAAAGCAAAGTATCTTTTTTTCTCATTTTACATATCAATCCCAGTTCCCACTGCCTCCCCTCCTCCCATCCCCTCCACCTAATCCCTATACTCTACCCTCCATCCACTCCTCAGAGAGGGTAAGGCATATTGCTTTGGGGAAGGTCCAAGGCCCTCTCTACTATATCTAGGCTGTGCAAGGTAGCCATCCAAAGAAAATAGGTTTCAAAAAGCCAGTAAAAGCAGTAGGAATAAATCCTGGTGCAAATACCAGTGACCCTGCAGTCTACCCCAGCCATACAACTGCCACCCACATTCAGAGGGACTAGTTTGAACCTGTGTTGTTTCCTTCCCTGTCTGGCTAGAATTGGTGAGCTCCCATTGGCTCAGGTAAACTGCTTAAGTGGGTGGTGTGGGAGGTCCTTCTGTCTATGTGTTGACTTTATTGGTTAATGATTAAAGAAAACTGGATTGGTCTATAGCATGGGAGGAGAAAGGCGGAATTAGAGAGAAGCCATGGAGCATCTAGATGCTGGGAATTTTAGCCGGTAAACTACAGCCACGTGGCAATACACAGATTAATAGAAATGGGTTAAATTAATATGTAAGAGTTAGCCAATAAGAAGCTAGAGTTAATAGACCAAGCAGTGATTTAAACAATACAATTTCTGTGTGGTTATTTCTGGGCTAAGTGGCTAGGAACCAACAAGTGGCCCATCCTGTAACAAGTGGGTGTCTCCATTATGGTCTTGACCTCTTTGTTCATATTCTCACTCCTCCCACTCTTTAACCGGACTTTGGGAGCTCAGTCCAGTGCTCTGATGCAGGTCTCTGCCTCTGTTTCCATCAGTTGCTGGATGAAGGTTCTATGGTGATATTTTAGTATATTCATTTTGATTGAGGAAGCCTTTATGGAGCTAGCAAGAAACCTGGCACTAGAGAAATTACCAGGAATCCACAAGGATAAACTCCACTAAGACTCTCAGCAATAGAGGAGAGGGTGCCTGAACTGGCCTTGCCCTGTAGTAAGGCTGATGAATGTCTTAAATATCAGTGACCATATCTAATGGCAAATAAGATTGAGACCCAATCTTCTTGTAGGACACAAAGGAGGTCCAAAAATCTTTCCCTTACATGATTTCTCTCTGGTCATAGCAAATCTCCCTTTTGTCCCTGTTCACCCCGGTGTAGTCATCTCTACACAATAGGTATAAGAGTTCTTTGTTTTGTGTTTTTAAGTTGGTGCTGGAGATTAAGCCCAGGACATTTTACATAAGGCAAGTACTCTGCTACTGGGCTACATCCCCAGTCTCAGAATGAGTTTTTAAAAGGAACTAGGGATGGGGAGACGGCTCAGTTTTGAAGTTCCTGTCTTGCAAGCACAAGACCCTGAATTTGGGTCCCCAGCAACCATGTGAAAGTGTCTGTAACCCTATTGCTAGGGTGGCTCAGCCAGTTAGGTCAGAGGGTGGGCTCCAGATTCGGTGACAGACTCTGTCTCATAAAATGAAGGTGAGCAGTCATACAGGAAGACATTGTGTGCTGGCTCTGACTTCCACATGCATGTACATACATATACATACAGGCATGTGCATATACATTACACACCCATATGAACATGCACACAACATTCACTATACACACATCTACAAATACAAGTAAAAAATAATATATAAAGTTGTGAATTACTTTCCATTGTGGAATTATTATTATTATTATTATTAGTTTTTCGAGACACAGTTTTGCTGTAGCTATTGAGTATGTTTTGGAACTAACTCTTGTAGGCCAGGTTGGCCTCAAACTCACAGAGATCCGCTTGCCTCTGCCTCCTGAGTGCTGGGATTAAAGGCTTGCGCCACCACCACCCGGCTCATTGTAGAGTCTTTTCAGTCTTCCCGTAGCCTCCTCACCATGGCATGAAAGGACACATGAGGTCTTGTCCTGCCTTTCTGCTCTGGGCTCCTCTTCCTCTGCCTCTCTCCCATATCCCTCTACTCCTATAGAAGCTCCTCTCCATTTCTAGAAGATGCCAGACTCATGTGTGATTTGGAGGATTTGTACTTGCTGTCCTCTGGGCCTGTAACAGACTTCCTCTGTCTCTTGCCTTCAAGTCTTTGCTAACATATTGTCTCCCTGAAAAGGTTTGGTTTGATCCCTTAGCTACCCTCATCTTATTTGGAATTAAAAAGAACATATTGAATGCTAAAGAAAGTCATAGAAGATAATCAGGTGAACATTTATACCATCTTTCATCTCTGTCAAGGCTTAAGGTAAGAATTTTTTTAAATGAAGATATTTATAACTCATATTGAACATGGGTTGGGCCGAGTAGCTCCATATTCTAAAGCAAGGTGGCAATGTTGAGTGGCCCAGGGTCCATCTCCAACTTACAGAGGGCTAAGGCTTCAAGGTCTGCAGAGGGAATCTGGGCAGACCATGTTAAGGAGTGTGGCTTGTCACTTCTCTTAACTGTAGAGCAGAAAAGCATTTCCCTCCTTGTTTAGCCTAAGAGATGAGGAAATTGTAGGAAGCACTCAGAGCCTCTCTTGTTTCCCTGAAACTGAAAGGACTAAACCTGGGGAAGCCTGAGGCAAAAGCCTGACTGGGGCGTGTAGGCTTCTTCACAGCAATTTTTGTGTCTAGCGACTGTGGAGGAAAAGCCAGCATTCTCCGGGTTACAGACCAATATAAGGAAGGGAGCCAGTATGGGCTTTGTTCAACAGGGTTGCTGGGGAAGTTCATGTTTCCTGGAACCCAGCTCGGAGTGAGGTTCCCATAGGCCTTTCTATTCCGCTGGGACAAAAGCTCCTATTGGTTAGCAGTGCTGCAGATGGGGCCCTTTCAGGAAGTTCTTGGTACAGGTAGCATTCGAGCATGAAAGTGGGCTAGACTGCCCATTACTCACAGGTGAGGCTACTCACAGGTACACCTTGACAGACAGACCAGCAGAGAGAGACTCAGGCTCTCTTCTTTAGGAATTAACCCTCCTGCGTGTAGTCACAGCTAGTGACTGCATTCGTCTCGGCAGGATGCTGAGCAAATGAAGGACTCTGACACTCATGGTCTCATTTAATCTGAGTCTACTACTGCTTGTCATGCAGTATTTATATCTCTTCCCCTTCTCTATCCATGGCACTCTCCAGCACGGAAGGAGGACTCTTCATTACCTCATTGACATTGGACTTTACCGAGTGACTAGCTTTTTTTTTCTTTCTGTTTTTTCAAGACAAGGTTTCTCTGTAGCTTTGGAGTGTGTTCTGGAACTAGCTCTTGTAGACCAGGTTGGCCTCAAACTCACGGAGATCCACCTGTCTCTGCTTTCTGAGTGCTGGGATTAAAGACGTGTGCCACCACCACATGACTTCTTTACCCACTGTGAGTCAACATGTCAGTGTGCTGCCTCTAGCCGTTAGAAGGACCACCCTTCTGTTTCTCCTGTCTTAGGACCCTCGTATTCTGGTTAGGCAGGTGATCCTTTGCCCTGGGTCCTAGAATGAGAACATACTGGTGGGGTACATGGCTGCCACCAGTAACATACGGCAAGAAAATACAGTAGTTGTAATCATAGAGATTGTGTTTGATTTCATGTCTTTATTGTAGTGACAAGTGACTTACACTAGCATGATCCCAGTGACACTTGTTGGTGCTCCTTTGAGTCATTTGAATGACCTGTGGTAACTAGGACAAAGGCCAAAGGAACTAGACACATAATTGCTGGCCAGTATGGTAGCTTCAGCTTTTCCGTGAATATTCTTCTCAGACTATAACAGTTTCCTTTTCTGTGCAGTTTTCTCAGAGCCCATGTTATGAATAGAAAATTAGACATAAACTGTGGCACATTCAAGCTGTGGGATACTACTCAGCGATAAAAAGGATAACAACCAAGACTTACAAACGTGTGACGTCTCAACACGCACTGAAGAAAAGAAGACAGACACAAAAGGTTACTCACAGTGTAATCTCATTCTGAAGTACAGGCTGAGTGTCGCTTCTCTGAGATGCTGAAGGCTAGAAAGGTTTATATTTTTAAAACATATTTTGAAATTTGAAGTATCTTGGGGATGGAATCAAAGTCAACACAAAAATTATTTAGCTTTCATTTACATCTTATATAAATGGGTTAAAGGAAATTCTAAATAATTTTGCAATCTATTTTCTATGATCTATCTGTCTGTCTGTCTGTTCCTCTGTCCATCCATGTGTGTGTATGTGTGCAGGTACAGCATACAAGTTCCCCAACATTCTGCCATTGGTTCTTTCCTTCTACAATGCAGGTTCTGGGGATCGAGTTCAGACTTGGTAGCAAGGGCCTTTACCTGCTGGGTCATCTCACCAGCCTCTGAAGTTGTATTTTGACTGTGGCGTGTTATATGAAGTCAGCTGTGGGGTTTTCCAGTTGTCTGTCATGCCAGCGCTCAGTAAGCTGTGGATTTGTTAGTATTTGTAACTTGGGATCAAGGCTGTTCAGTCTGTAGATTAGGGAAAGATGAGATTAATCTATGGCACTTGGTATTTGTTGTCACGTGTGCGACCTCTCTGCTCCAAAACACTCCATTCTCTTTTCCTTCTGAAACCACAATTGTCCACAAGGGAGGACAGAGGAAGACAGGAGTCTAAACTCTCCTGGTGTCTCTTTCAGACACTCTCCTGTGTGTTTCAGAATCACTCTTGCTTTTGAACCTATGTCTCAGGACTGAAGGATTTTCCTTTTAGAACAGCAAAGAAATATTTCTCTAAGTCTATTTCAGTTAGAGAAGACTCAAGCAGAGTCTTCGCCTTCCCCCTTATGGTGGAAACAGGCTTTTTTATAGCTACAAGGCCTTGTACCTATAACATGTCAGGAGCCAGGGTAGAGCAGATGAGCTGGGAAAGATTCAGAAACCCATAATCACTGAAAGAAGTCATCCATCCAGGAAGGGAAACTCCTGGGCAGACGACATTACAGTTTCTGGTCCCTTGGGCAGCCATCTGCTTTCTTCCTCTAAAATCTTGTCTCAGTTCAGTTAATAAAACTGCTCAGGTACAGCATTTCATAGTTCTGAAAGTGGTTCTCTATATTGTTTATATCATGTAATGTTTAGACAGCATAAAAATATATACCCCTGTTTTACAGACATGGAAGGAGGGGCTCCATGTGCCTCTTACATCCTGGACATCTTAGAGAGATGTTCCCTCGGTGACTTCAAGGAGACCATGGCTGCAAAGCTTCCCAGTATACTCAAAAGAGCAGGTATTAGAGGAGAGCTGGTACCTCTCTTGGATCTAACACAAAATACACAACTTTGTCACATCAAAGCTTTGTAGAGTGCTAGGCTTGTTAAACTAGTCTAGCCAAGGCTGAGTAAGGCTCTTCTAGCTCAAACATTTCTCCTTCCTTCCCCTTTATCTGTCCCCAGTTTTATATTTACTGAGACAGCAACATGTAACAATATTAAAAAGAAAGAACTGAAGGCAAAGAGGAGAAAAGGAAAATCAAATAAATTATGCCATTTCCAGTCACCTTAAATCACTACCCTTATCTTTCCTAGGACCCTCCACATGCCCACCTGTCTTATGTCCTGTCTGCCATTCCCTAGACATCACCTTGGGTTTCTCTTTCTGATCTTATGTTATGGGGATTTCTCTATGTTGCTGTGAGGTCCTCTGTGGACCATGCTCAGGGGCCAAAGCTGTTTCCATCAAATCACAGGCCCTCTCTGCTTCCCTGCGTTCCGCTCAGCTTCCTCACAGGTCAACATCAGTCTTCAGAGGAAGGCACTATGTCCCTCTGTGGGCTTTCAGAGATCTATCTTCAATAGGCCTCACATTGGAGTACATAGACAGGAACAAATATGCATGCTGTTAAAGTAGGGATCTTTTAGTAGGGCTGTTCATCAGCAGGTGAGTGTGTTCAAATTTCTGCTTTAAATTGGTATATTGGAGTCCAAGAGGAAATAGAAGGTAACGGCTCTCTAATGCCTTCATTTGCCCAGACGTTCAGCAGGGATGGCAATTTCACTTAAGGGAAAAATTCAGTAGGAATCAATTTTTCTAAATCAAATTCAAGGGTCACTGATTGTTAAGGCAACCATGGGTACGCTAATGATGCTATTTATAGTTTGGCTAATATGTATGCATAATAAGAGAAAATTATTTACAGAGATGATGAATTTAATATTGGGAGTGAAGCAGATTTACAGCCTGGAAAATGTAATTGCTTTTTGATATCAATTAAAGGACTGTTTCAAAAATCAATAAGAATTTTAAAGAATAGTACAAGCCTGAATGAATGATAAGTAACTTGGAAGCAATTTTAAAATCTTATGGCAGACGGTTCTCTTGAGCCTCATGAAGGGCTTTATGGGCCTTTGAGGAATAAGGTAAGATTTTTTCAAAAAACCTTCCGTTGATTCCAAATGAAAGCAAAGCTTGCACACACCACTGAACTGCCACTTGTGTCGCTACATAAAGCCATGTTGGACACAGAGTCCTGGGAGTGATGAATCAGAGGGGATGGGAGGGCTTAGGAATGGATGCCTCATAGGCTGGAGTCAGAAATGAAATATATAAGGAACCTTGGGAAAGCAACAAGGTCAAGGTGGGGAAAGAGAAGTTGGCATCCCTACCCCACCCCACCCCCATCCCAATTCCAGGACTGAACATTTAGAGAGGGTGAGTAGAAGAGAACCAAAGAATCAAAGGTATCAAGGTTCACCACTGCAGAGGTGGGGTTTGTCCATCTATTGGAAAGTCACTGTGGTTGGCTCTGAAGAGTCAGACATGGGTAGGGCAGTCTTGTCCTCGAGGAGCTGATAGATTCGAAGAAGTGTAGACAGTAATTGGATGGTAAAAAGTGTTCCTTTCCATGTATGGAGAACGTACTCCATGACAAGCAATTCATACAACAACTTACCCTGTTGTTACAGGAGCCTATTACTCCACTTAATTAAGTCAAAAACAGAAATGACCCATCCAAGATCACCTGGGTAGTAAGTATAAGAGCTGGAAATCAAAACCAAGCATTCTTCTGGTGTTAAATAAGATAGCATTATTTCCAGAGAGGTAGAGTCATGAATCTCTGCCATGTAGCGTAGAAGTAACAGCCACAAACAGTGAAACTTGGTATGGTGAGTGCCCTATGCTGCAGGGCTGCCTCGGTTTTACTTCATATGGGGCAAGCAGGAGGGGAGCTCAGATTAGTGCAATTCCCAGGTGAAATGGCATATGATTGGCTCTGCTGGGCTTAGCAGGGGATAAAAGGAAGGATGCTTTACGAGGACCGCGATGCTTTATGAGGACCGCATCATAAGATGCCCAAGGAGGCAAGGATGGCCATGCGGTAGTCCCACTACTTGCAGAATAAATGCCATCTGGTCACCACCAACCATGTGCACTATTCCTGTTTTTCATGATTCCCCATAACATTTGTGTGTGGCAAACTCCATTGGCGGGTGATCCTTGCCTGGGCAGCTGAAAGAACCTCCTGAGTCACTGTGGAATGCTTACTCAGGTAACTGCAGGTCAGAGTATGCATCCTGCCTCTTCCTAGCTTTGTATCAGTGGGCTAGTTACTTAACCCTGATACATCTCCATTTCTCTAATTTCAAAATGTGAATATAATAACTATCTCTAATAGGTTTAATTTGTGAACTTTAATATGTGATATTAATCTAAAGTGTCTGGGATGGGACCTTGTATAGAATTAGGGCAAATGATTCTTAGTGTAACTATATTTACTTCTATGTCCATAGTTATGTCCATCCTTTAATATGCATATGCAAATAATCTTACCTGCAATGACAAATACATACAACACTAAAAACCAAGGCAAAGAAACACTGGATTGCACAGACTTGGAATCAAGCCCTTTAAGAGTTGATCTGGTTTAGCTTGTGGATGGGACACAATCCTTGGCTAACTTGCTTCCTTGAACACCACATCGTATGGTGTAGTCACAAAAGACTTCCCGTATTGAACAAAAGACAAATATCTATCCCGATTAGATACTTGATCATGCATTGTCTAACAAGGCCTGGGTCCTGCAGTCATTCCTACTCACCTGTGAAAGCTTGTACAACTTGGTAAACTTCAATGTGTGTTTCTTCAGCTTTAAAATGGAACAGTGATTGCACCCACATCAGCAGACCTTTGGGAGAATGGACTGAGAAATGTGCACACATCTTCTACAACCCTTGCTCCATAAAAAGCGTTTTTAAAAAGTCCATTAGTATTAATATCAAAACATTGCAAAGTTGCTCCCAATGGGTTGTGGATGCAGCCAGTACGTTCCTATCAATGCAGCTAAAAGTTATATGGGCAATGAACTGGAATTTTCAGCTACAGAGGTTGATCTATATTCTATTTTCCTCATGGGCTTACAGAACA
Organism: Myodes glareolus; assembly: GCF_982192425.1. Taxonomy (NCBI): domain Eukaryota; kingdom Metazoa; phylum Chordata; class Mammalia; order Rodentia; family Cricetidae; genus Myodes; species Myodes glareolus. The sequence goes on from NC_142029.1 coordinate 60,489,219, forward strand.
GTACTCTATTGATCCCAAACAAATTTAGATAAATTATATTGGTTCACAGATTGATCTTCCCTGAGCGTTGGCTTTGGCTCCCACTGTGATGTTACCAAGAAGAAATCGGCATCATCTTGGGAAAAGGGAGACACGGAAAGATCAATCCTAACATGGCGTGTAAAGAAAACTCACAAAGCACACTGTGCTGGAGAGAACTCTCTCATCTGTGAGAACCAATGACGCTGATGAATGGTGCCATGGGCTTTGGGGGCACTGTGGGCAGGTCACCTTGGTTGCTTCTGCCTCAGGTGCTGCATTCACGAAATGGGGATAATTAAAACGCCTAATTCCAAAGTTTGTTGTGAAGGTTAAATACATGCACATATAAAGTGCTTATAATCTAGTAAATTCTGGATGCTCATCACATATTGTTAATAAAACATGAATCAAATGCACTAGGAGAGTTGCCCAGGGTGGGAGTGGGAAAGAAGATCTTGGGAATTCTTTCTAAATTTTGGGAATTCACCCTAAATTTCTCCACCATCCTAGAATAATTAATGTTTTTTAAAGCAGTTCTTTGACAAACGCATTTTCTGAGGGTCAGCTGTGGGACTTGCAGTACACATGATTCTTCTGGGAACCTACAAGGAGGAGCAGGAACTATGAGGCAACACTTGTATCCCCAAGGGGATTTCCATTTAACTGACTCTGAGCAGCAAGCCCTCTCCTGGTGTCAGGGCTGGACCGTTGCTCTAGCTCAGGCAAGGGGACACGGGGATTGGGTGCATGTTCTCCTCTAAGCAAGAATCCATGAGAGGTTTATGCATCTGTGGACTTCAGAAGCACAGTCAGGGAGGCATCTATGATAAATTGATGGACTGGGGGCAAGCCAGGCTGGCTGGAAAGAGGTGGTTCATCTTAAGGGGCTAGTACAAATAATATTGTCATCCAAGCGACAAAATAAGGCATACCTACTGTTAAGTCACTGAAATCCATCCACATGCTGTCATCAACCTGGGACACAACATTTCAAGTGTCCCAAACCCAGATCTAAAGATTAACTCCCACAACTACAGCAGAATCCAGGGCTATCCTCTTCTAGCACTGCAAACCAGTGTTCATTTGGACTGGAAAGGCCATCTCAGTTGCCCATGCCTTTAGGACCTTGAGGGCCAAGCTGGAGAAATTATGTATTACTCTGGAGACCATGGAGAGATACTTGGCTGCTGATTTTCTTGAAATTTTTATTTGCTTGGGTTGGTGTCATGGTTCTGTCAGTGAAGAGCTTACCTTGAAAGCGCAAGAGCTTGACCTGAATCCCCAGAACCCACATCAAAAACTCCAGGCACAGTGGTGCTTTCTGGCAATCCCAGGGCTGAGGAGGCAGCGAGGTAGATAGATCCGCGGGACATGCTGACCTACCAGCCTAGTCTGCTTATCAAGTTTCAGGCCAATTAGAAACCTCAACCAAGGTGAATGAAGAACGATGAATGAGATCCAAGATCATCCTCTGGCCTCCACATATATGATCACATATGTGCATGTGCAAACACACCTGCATGTGCACCTGCACATTACACAAACATAGCTGGACAATGATCCCTGTTGAGGTGGCATTTGCTCTGTCCAGCCTTAGTGGCATGAGGTCTTGCCCATAGAATTTCCATGGATTCTCTAAACCTGGTGGGCAGTGGCATCGATGTGCACACCAAGGCCCCAAATCAACTCCGAATCGCTAATCTGCTCTGCTATCCTCTCTCGGATCCCAGTTTTGTACTTGTGGTAGTTAATCAGCCTTCCTTCCCATTCTTACAGAGAAGATATCGCTGTTCATGCTGCATCTGCCCCTGCTTTTTACATCCTGTACAAAATGTTGTTCATTCTTTTGCACCCCTTTTTTCTCACCCTAATCTTAGCCTGTCTTTTTCTCTGGTACCCTCCAAGGCTCTAGATCAGCCAGTACAGCCCTGTGACTGACTATACCTGCTGCCCTGATCCTATCTCATGATTCACTGTCCTCTTGGGACACAAGAGGGACAGGTTAATGAAGTAAAGGGCTCCAAGAAAGTGCTGGTATAGCAGAGAACAGTTTAGACCAATTGGAAAAGCTTTCTTGAAGATATAAAATGGACATGGATTTCTGATACTTTTAATTTAAAGAAGGAAGTGTTTAAATGTTTGGTAAATTTGGGTAATTTTAGTAAGGAGGTAGGTTATATTGAAAATTTTGATTGATTAAGAAACATAATTATTTTAATTTGGAAATATACCAACCATTATTGGATAGAGCAATCATTTCTGCTTTAATTTTGAACAGATTATAGTATTCTTTGTTCTATTCTCTATAGATGGGTAGTTAGCTACAGCTGGATCAAACAGTCACTTGATTGGCTTCTTTTTCAGACTCGAAGCACAAAAATGATACCGTTCCTTTTCTATGCAGAAATCCAACAGAAGGAGTAAACTGCAGTCCAATATAGAAATTTCTAGAAAATCTGATAGAAAACATTAATGAGATAACAACAATCCATTTGCCACAGAAACAGAGGGCTTGGGGAGAAGATGAAGGCAAACTATGATGCTGTCCTATTATTCATCAACGTGGACATCTGCTAACTCTGTCCGTTACTCTTCCGACCAACTGCTCACCACTTGATTTCTTTAGGCAACTCTGTCAGCACCTCCATCTCTCCCTAGACTTTCTCCATACTTTTTGGTATATTAATCATGCATCCCTAATCTATTAACAACTCCTTGAGATCTTGGAATCTGTCTTTTACCAAGACCCTCAAAATTGTAGTGCACAGGTCTTTACAGAACAACTTATAAGTCAAATGTATGGCCTCTGTGAGGAAGGCAATCCAGAGGGCTGGTGTTGTACGCTTTATGACTGTGGTTAAAGATGGAGATGGATATTTTGCAGTAACTCTATTATTGCAGGCTGGGTATAAATAAATGACTGAGAATGGGAGTCCACATGTCCATCACTTCCACAAAACCAGCTTTGGTAATCTGCTTGTTTGTTTGTTTGTTTGCTTGCTTGCTTGCTTGCTTGGTTTTTCGAGAGGGTTTCTCTGTGTAGCTTTGGAGTCTATCCTGGAACTCACTCTGTAGACCAAGGTTGAATTCGAACTTACAGAGATCCACCTGCCTCTGCCTCCCAAGTGTTGTGATTAAGGCATGCACCACCCAGCCACCTTTTGTAATCTGGATAGGGGCCAAGGAGACAAGACTGGGTTCAAAGGTAGAAGGCCTGCAAGGTCAGAGAAATGATGGCAGACAGAAACTCAGAAGCTAATCCCTGAGATCAGGTTACCTATGCCAGAATCCTGATTCTTCATTCACTTTCTGAATATTTTTTTAAAAGTGCCTTTTCATGGCATCAAATCACCAAAAAAAAAAAAGATGCTGCTGAGAATAGAGAACACCAAAATTAAAAAAAAAATGTTGTGAAAGGGCCTTGGAAAGAGCATCTGGGGGTTCAACCTGGCAATATTCAGAAACTGGTGGCTGTTGCTAACATCACCTGGAATCTCTTTAGCAAGCCTCACAAATGCCTTCTATATGTTTGTGTTTATCTGGAGGATTACCTCATACATGGATTTATCAGAAACACTTGTTAGTCATGTCATAGGACAGCAAAGAGAGGTCATAAGATAGTTATCCTACACTTAGACCTGTTCCGTGAGCTGTCTCCAAACATGCACTTCTCTGGGGTCCAGCCACCTTCCCCTTTAAGCCACCACCAATAGTCAACAAACTTTTCATCAGCTTGGGAAGTCACCTTCTACCTCGCTGTAGTCCACATATCCCCAGAGTCTCAGGCCTACGCAAACGGTAATTTATATTATGCCATTATAGATTATTTTGCATTTTGTCAAAGATTTTCATAAGCAGATCTATGCTTGTGTATTTACATAAGGCCTATTTTAACAAAGCACAGTTACTCTGAACTGCATACATGCTGTGTGCACAAACCGGTCACCAATTTTTATTGCTGAGTAGAATTCCAGTGAGCGAGCGCACCATGCTTGTTTAGCCATTCATCTGTGGATAGAGCTTATGCTGTTTCCATTTTTCGTTTTTTTTGTTTGATTATTGTGTCAAATGCAGCAGCTATGAATATGCATGTATCTTTGGGCATTTGCATTTGTACCTAGGAGTAGAACAACTGGGTCAAGGGCTGTGTATGTTCAACTTTGTGACAAACTGTCCAACTTTGGTTCCCACTAGCAGTCCATGAGGGTTTCAGGTCCTTGGTGTGCTCTCCAACATGGTTGTGGTTGGGCTTTATTTTTAGACTTTCTTCTAGTGGTTGGCTAGTGGGCTTTCAGTGTGATCTTAATTCACATTTCCCTGGTGACTAGTGATGTCATACATCTTTTCATGTATTCATTGGCTCTTTGAATACATTCTTTCTTTCACAAGTTTTTACCTCATTTCATAGGCTTGTCTTGTTATTGAATGTTGAATGTTTTCATTCAGACAGTATTCTCTGATGTATATTGGTCAATATTCCCGCCTAGTAGGTGTGGTTCCTTTTCATTATTGTCTTGTTTTCTTGATGATTTCTTTTTGGATGCTCTTAAAAACTGAAATATTGAACTTCCACATGACACTGCTATATTACTTCTAGATATATACCTAAAAGAATTAAGTTGGGTTATGGGGCACTTTGAGTAAGAGTACCCCTCTAGGCCCATCGATTTAAATGTTTGGTCCCAAGTTGGTGTAACTGTATGGGAAGGATTAGGAGGTGTGACCTTGTTGGAGTAGGTGTGCCACTGCAAATGAGCTTTGAGAAAAGCCTACACCAGGTCCAGTGTTACTCTCCCGGCCTACCTGCTCCCATGCTTCTTGCCATAATGATCAGGGACTAATGCTTTGAAACTGTAAAACAAAGCCCCCAATTAAGTGCTTTCTTTTTATAAGAGTTGCCTTAGTCATTGTGTCTCTTCACATGCAATAGAATAGTAATTAAGACAGGTTACTATGACGATACCTTTACCCATGTTTACTGTTTCACTATTCAGAATAGTCAAGTTACAGAATTGATCTAAACATTCATGGATGAATAAAGAAAAATTCTCCCTCTCTCTCTCACACACACACACACACACAGTGATAGAGAAGAATAAAATTGTGTGTTTTGTAGGAAAGTAGATAGATTGAAGCTGAGGGAATTAAGCCAGATCCAGAGAAACAAATATCTCACACTGTGCATTGTCTCCCAAATGTGGGATAAAAGACACAGAAGTAAAATGAGGTCTACTAGAAATGTGGAAGAGGAAAATCTGGAGGAAAGAGAAAGAGCCTGAGGGTTGAACTCAGGTCCTAGGATCACAAGGCAAACCCTTTATTGATGGAGATATTTTTTTATCCCAGATGATTTGAGTCTATTGTTTTTGTATGGTGTGAGAGAAAGTGCAGTGTTCATTATTTTTTTTTTGTTTAACCACATAGATACCTGGCCCTCATTTTTGAAATACTTTTCCTTTCTAGTGAATTGCCTTAGTATCTTTGTCAAAAATCAACTACAAATGTGTATTGTGAATTTTTTTACTTACTCATTGATTTATTTATTTTATTTTCAAGGTATGGTTTCTCTGTGTAGTCCTGGCTGTCTCAGAACTTGCTTTGTAGATCAGGCTGACCTTTTAACTCAGAGATCTTCCTGCCTTTGCCTCTGAGTTCTGGGATTAAAAACGTGAGCCATGAGTCTGGTTTAGAATTTCTGGATTCTTGATTTCTTTTTCTCTGATATGTATGTATATATATATAAGCAAATGATCATATTTACTAAAATTAGGTAGTGTAAGTTCCATAACACTGATCTAAATAAAAATTGCTTGGGTTAGTTTAGCTGAGTTGAAGTTTTATATAATGCTCAGAATTTATAATCAGAATTAAGACTCTCCATATACTTTTTATCTTCTTAATTCCTACTAAAGTTTTGATTGAAATTGTAATGAATATGGAGAAAAATGTTATCTACTAATAGAACCTTCTAATCCATGAGGAAAATCATTTATTTGTGCATTCATGTTGATTTCTCTTTATTTTTCTTAGTAATGATTTGTTATCCCTGTAGAACAGTCTTTGGTCTCCTTGTTAGATTATTCCTACACAGTGTAGTTTTGACTCTAATCTATGTGGACATTCTAAATTTCACTTTCCACTAGGTTGTCCTTGGCACATAGTAATAAAATTTACTTTTGCAAAATAATCTACACTATGATATTGCTAAGTTTATTTATTTATTTTCATTAATTCTAGTACTCACTTTATTGATTCTGCTGGATTGTCTACATAAATAATGGCATCAATTACAACTGAAAGGAATTTTGCATTTTTCTTTCTTATTTCTCGCCTATGTTAATGCAATCACCAGAACTTCTAGAAAGACACAGACTCTGTGTGGTGAAAGTGGGTATTCTTGAAACGTTCTTATTAGGAGGCAAATCATTCATTTCAGTCTTTTACACCAAACATGGTCTTAGTTATATTTTGTTTTACTTTGTTATGTATTGATACTCAACTTGAATCAGTTTTTCATTCTTAAATGGAATATGTGTTTCAATATTCATAGCAAAAATTTGTATTTATTTTGACAAACATTTTTCCAAGTCTATTAAAATTTTAGCGATTGGCTTGTGGGTATCTTTGGGAAAGTATGTGCTTATTACACCATTTCAATCTGGAATTTTCGTTGTCATTTATGGACACAGTGCTATTTAGTTTTTCTGTTTCTTTTTATGTCAATTTTGGTGCATTGATTTAAAAAATGGTTTATGTTTCACATAAATTGTTAAATTGGTTAACATAAATGCTTATAGTATTTTCTTATTCTCTTATTAATATACAGAGGCTCAATGGTGGAAAACCTGTTCCATGTTAAATATTGGTGGCATATGTTTCTTTCTCTGTTTTTCTTGATCTGTTTAGTTAGAGTTGCTCAATTTTGTTGAGATTTTAAAAAATGAACTAGTTTTCTGCTAAGCTGATTTCCTCTCTGGCATTTTATTAAATCAGTTTCTGTGTGGAGATTCATTATTCTTGCCCTTCTATATATTTTGAGTTTATTTTGTTCTTTCTCATTTCTTAATCTAAAATTTAGGTCATCGGTTTTAGGGTATTCTATCATAATACAAACTTACCTGCCTCTGGCAAATTCTGGTGTACCATAACTTTACTGTTTTTTTTAAAAGATTGTTGTCTCCAATAGATACTGTGTGTCTCTTGCATTCTTAAGACAATTATTAAAAACTAGAATCTAAAATTGAGAATGTTTTCACACCTTAAACTGGCTTTTGGAATGTGGTTATCCCTTAAATTAAAAATAAAACAAAGTGTTAATCTTGAACTCAAGACACCATTTAGTTCAATCGTTATTACCTCCTGGCCCACAATACTTTTTCTGAAGGGAAGAATCCTGTAATTGCTTCAAGTGTATCCTGTGCCCATGCTCAAGCCCAACCTGGCTGGAAACCCAAGCCTTGACAACTTTGACAGTCTTCTTCTAGTGATTTTGAATCGATTAGAATTGTTTATTCCATATAAACAAAGAATCCCTTCCTTGTGCTAAATGGGATGCACTGTGTCTCATGAAGGACGGGTGTACTGGAAGGGGATGATGCTGGGTAGGGCTCTTAGAAGCCATAAGGTAGCATGTGGGCTAAAAGTCAGATTTCTGGGTGCTGGTACAGCTCTACCACAGTAAGGTTAATTTTCTCTCTCTCTCTCTTTCTCTCTTTCTCTCTTTCTCTCTCTCTCCTCTCTCTTTCTCTTAGTCTGTCCTGCCAAGAGAGTGAGCTATGGGGTCCTCAGTGAAGACTGCGGGTGTAAAAGTCCCACATAGGCTAACGCCTGTACGGGTGGCTATTGCCTGGCACAACTCCCTGCTTTAACACCCCTATACTTGCTCTTTATTTCTCCAACAGACCCTATCTTGTATCTGCAAGGGCTGGCTTTAGCCATTGCACAAAGACCTGTACTCAGAAGGGTTCTTGGGAACTCTGATAGGCTGTTGTCACCTTGAAATTCTTAGTAACTTTCCCTAAGGGGTCTTGCATTTTCGTTTTGTACAGAGGCCACACAAATGCTATAGCTTATCCTGCTTGGCCTGGAAAATTCCTTGAAGACACACGATAGTAAAGTGGGCATCGCAGGCTCCCGGGAAACTGTTTACAAGTGAACATAGCATATAGCACGTGCAGCCCAGGATGAACTGTTGTGTTTTCCACGTCTCACTAGAAGAAGCTCAGCAGCACTGCCCCAACTGCATGCCTCCTTGCAAGGATAATTTTTGGAAGGCTGAGCTATATTTTGCCGGATATTCTTCATCATGCACCTGCCCCAGCAACTCCCCCAGTACTCATTCACATCTAGCCACCCAAGAATCAACAGCTTCCATATGGTGCACCCTCTATAAATGAAAGCGCTTTTAATTAGTGATGGGACACCTCAAATAGTTTCAGCAGATGCTTCCATCTCATGAACACAGGCACATGCTTTGCAACTGGGCAATATTGTTCTAATTATATCATAGCCTGCAGCCCGACTGGGTGTGTCTCTCAGGGAGTCTTTCTGGGAGGCGGCCATGGGTTGGGGAGATCTATTTTACTCACCCTCCTACACCCATGCCCTAGCTTATGCCACCAGTTCATGTTGGCTAGTGGCTTTCTGTTTTGTTTTGTTCTTTAATGTTTTGATTTCAAGATGCTTTAGACAGTCAGGAAAGGAGACATAGAAAGACACAATTACTTAATAATAGTAGGAAAGATGAGGAAAGGCATGGTAGTTTCTCTTCTTTCAACAATTTTCTTTCAAAGAATGGGTCCAGTGATGCAAGGCGGCAGGGTAATGCAGACATTTGCTGTCTCTCTGATAAGGGCACTAAGAGTCTGTGAAAGAGACATGAGGGCCATTTTCTTCACCCCGAACTCACTTAGGACAGAGGGGAGATGCACACAATCTCTGAGCAGGTTGGGTTTATTTCTGGAGGTATCAATATGGTTCTGAGAAGTACTTGATGAGAGAGGTTGATGAGCGCACTGCACTGGGGAAAGTACCTTGCTTGGGTCCCTCAGATTCTGGTAGCGGTTGTCACCCCACTAGTATGGGGTTATCTACTTCTGTGCACACCATTGTATCATGCTTCTGTCTCTTTTGATTCTACAGGAATGTGAGAGATACTTTGATCCATGAAACATAAGCAGACAAGAAATATGCCCCTTCCAGGGGGAAGACTCCTTCCTTTTGCTATGGTAGTCATGGAAACAGATACGAAGAATAACCCCTGTCACTGAACCCTTGAGGGTCAATTCATAACAGAGCCCAGGGAGCCTGGGATGTGCTTGGTTTGGCCATTGAGACCTTGAAGCTTTTGTTCATGCAGTATAATCTAACCTATACTGATTAATCTGCTAGTGATGAAGCTAGCCAAGCCTTCTTTTTGACTTCCCACAGGGCTACTCTGAGCTGAAACAAGAGGGCTTCCTAGAAAGAAGACTGGGAATAGGTAGAGGGAAAACCAACCAGGAAGGACAGTTAATGTCTGCCCATTTCAGGAACATATCTCTCTAGCTATGAAAGTAGAGTAATTAGCCAGGAGGCCCTCAGACCATTTTAGATAAGAGAGGAACATCTTGACTATGCAGCAAGGGGAGACAGAGAAGGTGACTCATGACAACTCCAAGGACAGGCTAAAATAGGCTGCAATGGGTGCTACCTTAAAAAACACAAAAACAAACAAACATAACAAAAAACAAAGTCTCCTGGCACACATGACAGCCTTGCTGTGCAGGGTCATCAAGGAACGTCTTGTCCTTCGCAGACTGACACTGAACTCATCCAGGCTGCGTTGAGGAGCCCACGGTGCACTCAGACATTCCATCTGAAGGTGAATTCCCAAAAATGGCTGTGACTCCCTGGTATCTTGCCTAACAGTCTAGTAGACTCTTTTATTTGTCATCCTCTGACATCCCAAGGTACCAAAACAAGCTCAGAGTGACATGATCCCATTTCTGCTTCTGACCTGATGTTGAAGATTCCCTGTTAAAGCAAATGCCATCTAAACCTCAAAGAACCAGCTGATCATGGCTTCCACTGAAGAGCCCATAAGGACACACAGCGATCCTTAAGTGCTTCATTTTTTTTAAACCAAGGCAGGGTATAAACAAAAATGAAAGCAAATAAGAAATAAAGCAAGCTCCTTATTTCAAACCTCTCCCCCCCACACACTTCAATCTGTTTTATTACCAAGATAGTAAAAGTAATGGGGTTAAATTTAGATAAAAGCAAGGAGACATGGCAACTTTCATTTTAAGTGGCACATAACATATTTAAATTGGTCTCTCTGTGTAAATACTCCAAGCTGAGTCTCCGTCCGGCCTAGGAAGCCTCTCGTTTTGCCCGCTGACAGTGCGTTGTTGAACAGATGGGTCTTTGGCATCCACTGTTGGACTACCCACAAGTGTCTCGTCTGCATCTACTTCATGCTGACTTAGGGGTATTGACAGATTGATGTAAAGCAGAGTCCAGAAGTCTCCTTCAGCCCTGCTCAGAGGTAAGGGACTTGGTAGGTGATCTGCAAGGGGTTCTTTCATCCTAAAAGAGTGATAGTCTAAGATAGGGTCCCCAGGCAATGGCCCTTGCACTGCCCGACTGCTCTGACCTGCAGCTCTGCGTCACAACTGCCACTCTTCAGTCTGGCAGCTTGCCCTGCACGCTATTCCTGGTTAGCTTCCCAGAGGAAGACACAAAGAGATGAGCCTTAAAGAGCTAAATTATAAAAGGACTTTAGTTTAGAAAACTGAATCCCAGCTTTCCATTTCCCTACTCCTTGGTTTTCATTTCTGTGAAATGGGAAGCTGGACTGATGCTCTCTCTGGGTGCTTTCAACACAGGAAGAGCACCAAACTAGTACCATCCATACAGATGGATGAGCCAGTTCCAGGGAGTCTGATTCAGTAGGTCTGAGATGGTACACGCTCCTAGGTGATGTTGATGCTGCTGGTCTAGGACCATACAGGGAGGACTGTGTTTTCCACCTTGTACTTCCTTATACAGCCCAGTTTCCAGCCATACAATCTTGAGAACAGAGACATCAGATGAGGTGCCCTGTTTGAATCCGTGGTGCTGAGCAGTGTCCTCCTGACTCCTGGGCTAGGGACTATTCTGGGGTAGGTAGGTGTGGCTGAGACAGGTGAGGATCAGGACAGTCGGGATATATGGGGGTCCTGATGTCTCCTGAACTGACCTTCAGGGCTATGTCATCACTTTGATTTTGCATGCTCCTGAATCCCCTATCTCTTATGTCCTTTATCCTGATATGTGGAAAAATCAATGCCTGGAAGGTATTAGAAAAGCCATCGAATTGCCCTTACCTGCCACCAGGTGACACTTGATATTGATTTAGCTTATGAAAGTGATTCACAGGTTTGCTGAAGCCTGGAAAAGATCAAATGTTATGAGCCTCATGATCCCATCTTCCATCTCTGCTCTCAGCTAACACCAGAGGAGGTAATTGGGAAATAATAGACCAAAGAAGCTTTTTCTTTGGTATGCTCACACATAGACCAAAAATACAGGAGAACCGTTTCATTGGGACACAGGGATCTTAGCATCATTCGTTTTTATTAAGGGCAATTTCCCCTTTAAGTGCAACATTCTGTAGATGTGACCATTATAGAACAACAATTTTTTTTAACACACCCAGTAAATCAAAGGGAAAAAAAAGTCACTGCCGATGGGGAGCTTTTTACAGATGTGCCAGTGGTTCTTTGCCAGGCAGACCTCTTTTAAAAAGAGAAGGGCACGAGTCTGCCAAAGAGACCCGACTGGAGTAGCCGGGCCTGCTAGAGAAGGCCATCCCTCTTTTAAGTAGAAGAATGCTGGTAATAAGACAGACGATTGCTGGCTGTGACTTCAGACAATCCCAGCCCCTCCGAGTCTTGATTGATGGTAAGAAGCAATGAACTTACTTGTGGGGCTGTTACACGGGCTAAGATTGTGCAAAGGGCTAATGGGCTGGTACACAGCGAACAAGGGTAAGGCTGCTCTTGCATTGTCACGGTGTTGGAAGTCATAGTGGCTAAAAGTAGAAACAGCGGCAGGAGAGCCGAGTTTCCGTTTATTCCGTGTTGTGGAACCTCTGCGACATGCTTAGCCTTGTAAATCAAGGGAAGACCACACCTCCCAGCCTCCTTTTGGCAGTCTAGAACCATGTGACAGGATTCTAACCAATGGGTGGTAAGCTGTTCTAGGCTGGGCGTTAGAAATGTTTTTATAAAATGTTTCTTGCCTATGTTGAACTTGGTCATGAATACCGTGTTTCTTAGCTACAAGACGGAGGAGAGCTACACGACCTGCACTATATTTTTTATGCGTGATGAGAAAGCCTTTTCGGACCAGGACCCTGGGCCCGGGATTTTGTTACTACTGTGTCGCTGATACTCTCCTAGAAAACACAAATGCCTACTACATGTTAAACAATCACTTAGAAAGATGAATAAGTAATTCGGCCTCAATTGATCTCCATAAAACATCCTAAATTCTTTGGTCCCTCATCCTGTTAGCTCACCGCTGGAGCCCTGCAGACACAGCTTCTCTGGGCACGGATTATAAAACACAGCTCAAGGAAGGGAGGAGGCAGGGGTCTTGAAACTGGTCCCTGCTTTGCATAGACATTCTTGCCCTCACTAGGGTAGGACAGGGGACCCTTTATTTAATCATTAATGGATTCCATGCTCTTAATCATCCAAGTGCCATATGGAATCTCACTGCCAGTTCAGGACTGCTGTACTTTATTTCTAGAACATTCATTTTATCATTTGTGTGGCTATTCTTCATGACTTTGTGCTGTCATATATAGCATCATGAGTGAAATGAATATTGTTACATTGGAATTCTTTTGTTTAAATCTGATTGAATGCTGTAGACTGTTTGCTCAGCAAATGTCTTTACCATTTCCACCATGGAATTATGTTCTCTATTGCTACGCATTCCCCATTTTTTGCTGTGATATTTTATATTGATATTGTTTTCTGTCTTTATTCCATTGCCTTTAGAATATTCTCCACACAGACAAAACACCCTCTATGTTGTTGTTTCTGTTTAGAAACACATCTCCATGTCTGGAACTATGACCCCCACACAAGATAGCCCAAAACATGCTAGTTAATATTGGTAAGCGATTTTCATTCATTCCGTTTTCAACCTTTGTCTTTGTCTTAAGCATGACTCCTATTAAAATGTTATCTAAATTAATTTGTATTAGTTATCAAATGCAACCATATTTTTATTTAATTGAAGTGATAGTACATTTATTACAATCCTGAGGAGGTGTGCCTGTTTCTCCAACTGGTAGCAAGACTGTAGCATCACTGCCAAGACATTTCTATTGATAAAGTTACCACCATTTCTCACCTTTTTCTGCACTGACGCATCTCTGTGCAGGGGAGTGTGTACCTGTGTGAATTCGGGCTCCAATAAAGGCTTTTATCCAATGTCACAATCAAACACTAAACGACTACAATGCCATCAAAGCCTCTTCTGAATGACTTTGACTTTGATGGCATACCTTGCCTTGGCACTCTACAACCTCATCTGTGGTCCATTTAAAAACTTTTTATTTTCAGGGCCTAGAGAGATGGTTCGGGGGTAAGAGTGTTTACTGCTCTTGTATAGAACCAGAACTCAGCTCCCATCATCTATATCAGATAACTTGCAACTTTCTGTAATTCCAGCTCCTGGGGATCCAATGCCCTTTTCTGACCTTGTCTTAGTTAGGGTTTCTATTGCTGTGAAGAGACACCACGACTTCAACAACCCTTATAAAGGAAACCATTGAACTGGGATGGCTTATAGTTCAGAGGCATAGCTCATTGTCATCACAGGAAGAAGCATGGCATTATACAGGCAGACATGGTGCTGGAGAGGTGGCTGAGAGTTCCACATCTAGACTGGCAGACAGCAAGAAGAGAGTGCCATACTGGGCCTGGTTTGAGCATCTGAGACCTCAGTGATACACTTCCTCCAACAATACCATACCTACTCCAACAAGGCTATACTTCCTAATAACGCCATTCTCTATAAACCTATGGGGGGCACTCTCTTTCAAACTACCAGAGACCTCTAAGGACACACATACACACGCAAGTATTTATTTCAGAAATAAATGTTACACAATTAGAATTGTATAGTATATACAGTTGGAGTTTGATTTTTTAAAGATAGCATTTAATACTGTAAAAGATAGCATTTATGCCATGGTTAAATATTAACCATTTTAAAATGCACCATTCAGTAGCCATTTGGTACCTTTCCAATTTGTCACCATAACATTGATTGCATCAGAGCCCCTTTATTACTATAAAGGAAGAAACTCTACCCATCGAGCTGCTGTTCCAGCCCCACAGTCTATGACAGCCTCTACTCTGCTGTGGGTCTCTGTGAGTTTAGATGTCCTGGGCATTTCACATAAAAGGATTCACAGTATGTCATCATTCACGTGGTATTCTTTCCCCTAACATAACTCTTTGTTGTTTATCCATGTTGTATCATGTACCAGTAAGTAATTCCTGTTCAGGACTGAATACTATTTCCATTATACTGATATACTCCGTTTTTGTGTATTTATGTACCATTCATTGACATTCTTGTTGCTGCTATTCCCTAGTTACTGTGAGTAATTCTACTCTGAGCAGTCAGGCTAAGCTTCTGCATGGCAAGCGTTTTCAGCTCTTTAAAACATGGATCTCAGAGTGGAATTCCAGGATTGGATCAGATGGTGATTTTCACATTTTCCGAGAAGGTGTCACGCTATTTTCGAAGATTGCTGCACCATTTCACGTTCTCACCAGCAAGGTGTGATCGTCACCAATGCTCCTCCACGTTTTCACCAATACTTGCCATTTTCCATTTGGTAGCGCACATAATTGAATAGCCACAGAGTGGCATCTCGCTGCGGTTTTGTAGTAATGCTGGTCAGCCTTCTCAGGGCTGTGTCAGCCGTCAGTGTTTCCTTGTGGGAAGATGTCATTCAAGGGTCCTGCTCATTCCTTCATTGGGCTGTTTTATTTATTATTACCATAAGAGTTCTTTGTGTATTCCAGGAACCAGACGCTTCTCAAGCCTTTCCCGTTGTTATTCGATTTCTCCCTCCATGCCTTTGAAACACTAAACTTTTTATTTTGGCAAATTCCCATATGTCTGTTTTCTTCTTCTGCCTTTTGGGCATCACATCCAAGAATCCTTTGCCAGAGTCATGGAGATTTGCTCTGGCAGTTTGTTCTATAAATTATTTTTAAGCTTTTATATTTAGCTTTCTCGGCCCATTTTAACTTAATTTTTATTAATATACAGTCAGGTTGGTTTGTAACTTAATTTCTTTGCTTGTGCAAACCCAACTTTTCTAAGACTGAAAAGACTATCTGTTCTTCCACCATTGGATGATCTTGGCACCCATGTTTAAAATGAACTGACAATAGTTGCATAGATTAATCTGTGGCTGCCACTTCTACCCTTGTCTTATGAAAATACAATGATATTTGCAATACTGGTAACTTTGTAATTAAGTTCAAAATTGGAAGATGCAACTACTATAACTTTCTTCTTTTTTAAAAATGACTGTTCTGGCTAATTCAGGATGTTGTTCAATTCCATATGAATATTAAAATCCATTTTTCAATTTCTGCAAAAAAAAAAAACAACTACCATTGGGATTTTGGCATGGATTGCACTGCATCAGTAGATAGCTTTGGGGAGTTTGGTGACTTTAACAATATTTAACCTTCCAATTTCTGAATACGGATGCCTTTTTATTTATTAGGTTTTATTAGATTTCTTTCAGAAATGTTTTACAGTGTTTGGTATACAGTTCTTGCATGGTTCTTAACCTTGGTTAAATTTATTCTGAAGTGTACTTTTCTTTTTGATAGCATTGTGAGTGCTGCTGCCTCCTTGGTTTTCTGTTTGGACTGTGCATTTGTAGTATGCAGAAATATGATTGATTTTGTTGTCCTATCATTCCACTGAATTTGCTTATGGCTTTTAAAAAAGATTATCTAAATAGATGTAGATAGACATGAATACATATATATTATATGTCGATCCCTTCAGAGTGTGTGTGTGTGTGTGTGTGTGTGTGTGTGTGTGTGTGTGTTCATGTGGATGTGTTAGCTCCTGACAGAGATAAATTTAATCCCTTCTCAATTTAGGTACTTTTTATTTCTTTTCCTTGCTTAAGTTCCCTGGATGAGCTTTCCTCATGGTGTAAATAGAACTGATAAAAGGGAGCATTTTGTGTTGTTGTTCATTGTGTGGAAACAACTCTAATAACTTCCTGTGAGTTTTTCATAAATGTCCTTTGTTAGGCTGAAGACATTCATTCCCTTCCAATTTTTAAATCTTAAAAAGATGTTAGATTTTTTTTCTGTCTCTGCTGCGATTAATGTATGATTTATTGACCTTATTAATATGGTTAATTACATTGATGTGTTTATCATAGTTTTAATTTTATTGCTCTTGATAATGGTTTTCACTGAAATCTTATTGAAGAGTGAGCTACAAGAAACTCTGGCAGCCGACTGTGGCTGTAACAACTTACCGTGAAGTTAGTGGGTTTTTTTTCTAACTTAATATTTTCCTTGATTATTTGGAAATTTCACATCATGCACCCCCATCACACACATTTCCCAGGTATCCCAGGACTTTTCCCCCATCCTTGTGGCTTCCTGCCCAAAAGAAAAAAGAAGAAAAAAAAGGAAACCCACAAGTGCAATATGTGTTGCTTATATACTCACTGGAGCATGATCGAACTTCCAGTAGTCAGTCCCTCAAAGAAAACCGAGTCTTTAATTCTTTTTATTGATTTTTTTGTGAATTTCACATCATGTACCCCAATCCCAATCATTTCCCAGTCCTTCTCTATCCATCCTCCACCCTTGGAAATCACCCACCCCCAAAGAATTCTTGCATGGAAGCTGTTGTGAATCACAGTGGGTCACACAGTACACACTTTGCTCAAGCAGCTTTTCTTGACCAGTGTTCATTTCAATGAGGAGAACTGGCCCTGGGGACTCTGTTGCCAAACCAGCCTTCTTCTCTCAGACCTCTCGTTCCATTCCTCTCCCCTCTTCTTCTTCTGTGATCCCTCATGGTAACCACTCAAATAATCCAGCATAAGTGACCTCACTTCAGGATTCTCAGTCACACCCACAAAACCTCCTTTATCATTTAAATAACATGCGTCCTTTGGAGGCGACCCACTACAATTGTTATCAACATTGTGCTGTTTCCATAGTGTCGTGTGAAACTTTCCTGGGGATAATGAGCAAATGTCTACTTGGGTCAAAGAGAGAAACAACAGAACAAAGTATCAATAATACCAAATTCCAAACTGTCAAATCAGTGAGTTTATTGGGGTTACTTATTGGATTGTGGGCAAGGGTTTACTTTTAAGTGCAGTAATATCTCAAAGAAAGTTACATCGCTGAAAAACCCATTCAAGACTGGGCGATGGCTCATGGAAGTTACCTTAGAACCCTCTGCAAGGCTCCAGGCAGCCCGACAGATTGGCAGGCCCCATTCAGGCAGCTCACCTAGTCAGTCTCCTCCCCCAAACAGTGGAGTATTGCTTCTACAACCTTGGGAAGGAGCCTTGTGGACTTTCAGTTCTCTGGGGCTCAAAAAGTTGTGTACTCTCTTGAGTCCCATGAACCTTCCTCCTCCATCAGAAGGGAATATGTCAGTGAGGAAGAAATGACTTCACAAAACCTATTGAAGTATGAAAATTTCCTTCCATTTAGATATCATTGTTTTTGACATTTTAAAATACCATTGTCTTGGATATCTCATGATGTTATAATTTGTTTCAGTCTGTATCACTCATAAAACACACGAGAGAAGGGCTTCTTTGTGGCATATACCCTATTCTTCCTATCCTGTCTTTAAACACTAAGATTCCCTTGTTTTCCACTTTGCTTTTGTCTAAAGAAAGCATTATCCGTTGCCATTTTTAAAAGATGTATCTATTAATGATGTATTACTTTAATTGCCTCATGACAGAGGATGTTCTTATTTATCCTTTATCCTTAAAAGATATTTGCACTGGGTATAGAATTTGCTGTTTACAATTCCTTTCTCTCAGTACATTAAAAGTATTGAGCCATTTCTTTCTGCCCCCATCCCTCAAGGCTCCAGATGAGAAACTCATTATTTCTAGTAGATGGTCCTACATAGGTAAGTTATTGCCTGTCTGTTTTCAATATTCATATCTTCATTTTTAGTTTACATGAATTTAATTATAATGTATTATGACACAGATTTCTTTAGGCTTATCTTTTGGAGATTCTTAGCTTCTTTGATCTGTAATTTTTTTAGCCAAATTTTGGAAGTTTTTGCTTTAAAGAATTATTTCTACAAATACCATTTCATCCCATTCCTTCTCCTCCACATTTGGACTGTAATTCCTCAGGTTTGGTGAGTAGCCACTGGCCTATACTTGTGGATTGTTGTTTCATTGGCAACTAACTTTCAAAGCCTTTGTGGTAGTGTTTTGGTCTCCTTAGTTTAATGGACACCCCTTGAGTTTGCCATGGTCCCTCCTAAATTGTGACCATCAGATATTCTTCAGTGAGGAGGTAAGGTCCCCCAAGAGTGTTATACTTATTTCCTCACATAAATTTTTAGAGTTTTGGGTAGAGGTGAAGAGTCTAGAGTCCAGAGGGTAGAGAAGATTCTGGAAGCAGGCTTCTCCATGTAGCTGGGTCTCTGACCCTCCTGGCCAGTGTCCTGTATGGAGACTTACTCCTCAGCACTGTGGTTTTGCAGATCAGGCAGCCTGCTGTGACTGAATCTTTCCTGAGGCTTTGCCAGCCTGCTTCTCTAGCTCACCCCATTGGTTGGGAGTCTGTCATGTCTGCTGCAAAGTGATTCCCTGACTTCCTACTGCTAATAGGAGAGTCCTGCACAGTTCCGCTGACTGTTGATTGTATTGGGTCAACCTCATCTTGGTAGAGGTACGTCTGTTGATTCCAAAAGAGTGTCCCTGGGTTGCCATGAGGCTGGGGTTGGGAGTGCTGGCTTTAGTAATCTGTCTCTACTAAATAATAGACACGGGGTGCAAGGAACCCTGTAGGTGTGTTCAGTAGAGATAAGGAAGGAAAAGCAAGCCCATGCCATTTGTCTGACTAGCCGCCACTATTTTTGATGAATGTATCTTCATCTTTGCTCACTGTGGTCTGTTCCACTAAAATTTTTATTAAGCAAATTTTGAAAACTTTTCTTCTTTACTTTTAAAAATATTTTCTCTCATATTTCCAATTTCTATTTTTTTCTATGATGTAGAACATTTCTTATCTTTTTTTTCACGTACTAGTTTCATTTTTAGTTATGCTTATTTTTCTACCCTGTTACTTATGACATCAGTTTTCTGATTCCAAACATTTAATCACTTTCCCATATCTGATTGCTCCTTTTAAATTTTTTTTTCTTGAGTGACTCTAAGAACCTAAGTATGCAGTGCAATTTTTAAGTTGCCTTCTTTTCTTTATTTGCACTTATTGATCTCTTTAATTTATTGTATTGCTCTGCTTCATTTTTTTCTCTTTTATACTATTCACTTGTATTCGAAGTCAGGTGATCTGAATGACTTCCTCCATTTATGACTGAAGGACAAGGCTGTTTGTTGGGGATGGTGGTTAGTAACTCTTGCTATTCTGTATAAGGCTTTGAGGGAAGGTTGTCTTATTAGTGTCTGAATTACTTGGGCCTAACTCTTGTCTTCTGCATTTATTTTATTTTTGAGTGACACTACCCTAGTTTGGAGTGTGTGTGTGTGTGTGTGTCTGTTGTGCTGAGAAGGATGGGCAATACCCTCGTTGTTTCTCTCCATTTTCCTTAATAACTACACAGCAGTCCTGAAGGCTACAGCTGGAACTGTATACTTCTGCAGGAATCCAGTGCCAGTGATCCCTCATCCTAGGACCATCACTGGAGGTACCCTCTCTGAGGGCTACTCAAGTTGACCCCACCCCAAAGCATCTTAGAACAACTCTCTAAATATATTTTCTGTAAAATATGAAGGGCATCAAGCCTGTGTGGTTTTAATATATGAATGATCATTCCTGAGGTAGGAGTACAGGTTCCACAGTCTGCTTATTTGCTTGCTTGTCTTGTGGTGAAGCAGTGTTTGTCTCTTATTCTTTAAGGGGATTTATGGATAATACATTCCATTAAAAAAGTCTAATCCTTGCAAAATGGTTAAGTGATTAAGAATTCTGGCATAGAAAATATTAATCAAAGATTTAAATACCAGTGCTAGTAAACACTGGCACCAGGCAAGTGGACACTTTTAGCCTTTACTTGTCACACCACGTGACGTGAATAATGATGATGTCTTAAGAGCTGATGGAGATTTGTCGCCTGCAGCTCACAACTGTCTTGGAGAGCCTTTGGAATACGAACTTTCCTGATCGTTGATGATTAACCTCACAATTTATGCATGTTGATATATTTGCTAATTAGCCTAATATATTTATATAAATTATAAATGAATTTGCATACATTGTAAATATGATTTAGAAAAAGAATATATATCTCATGACAATTGGAAACCGGTGCCACAGACAGTTGCAACTAATGATGCCGATTGTCTCTCATGGCCAAACACAAGCCGGGAGATGTTCTGGGCTTCCCATGGGGAACATTGTTTTTATGATATGAGAGCCTTCTCCTTGACTGGTTTTGAGTTTCAAAAATTCCATCATATATGTATTCTATCGTTCATAAATTTTTTATCACTTCTTATTTCCTTGATGACTCTTTGTATTATATTAAGTGCTGCCAAAGATTTATTCTTTTTTTCTCCCAGAAGTGATTGACACTTCTTGTGAGGACCTGTGGGTGGAAGGGGCAATGGAAAGAGTAGACCACCACCCCAAATCTTAAACCAAAGAAGGTGACCACCGACCTTTGAAAATGAGCACTTCAATACCGACTGAGGCCCCTTTGTACACAATGCTTTCTTTTTAGTTTGGCTGCTATTTAGTAAGACAAAACCCCAAACAAACAGAAACAGCTTGAATCGGAAATCAGAGGATAGAATATGCAAGCTTTGGTTTCCTAAGACAGTCGGGAAGTCCTGCAGCCCACACATGGCTGTGCCATGTTGTTAAGGGATAATTCAAGACATGGTGGAAAAAACAAACTGTTATTATCACTGGGTAATGTTGTCTCAAGGCATGTAGTAATATGTGACACTATTTTTAACTGGAAGTGTGTGTGCCTATATGTGTATGTACGTGTGTGTGTGTGTGTGTGTGTGAGAGAGAGAGAGAGAGAGAGAGAGAGAGAGAGAGAGAGGAGGTGCATCTGCGTGTGTGTGCATATGTGGGTACGGGGGCAAGTACCCATGCATATGCCTGTGGTCTTCCTCTATAGCTCTATCACTCATCGTTCTTAAGACAGTATCTCTCACTGAACCTAGAGTTCACCAACTGGCTAGACTGGCCAGTGTTTCAGCACTGGAATTACAGGTCGATATCGCCATGTTCAGCTTTGTATATGGATGTTGGAATTCAACTGGGGTCTTCCTGCTTGTACAGCAAGTACTGTATCCTCTGAGCCATATCTCAAGCCCCTGGAAGGTAAATATCCCCCACTAGCATATGGTTAACACTTCATCAGAGCAAATCATTTTCCATCCACACCAACTCCAACCACAATGAGAGTCACCTTTGAGTGTCCTTGCTTCCTGCAATCCTTGGAGGCTACTATATTTGGTTTTAATGAGAGAAGCTGTTTTTTTTTTTTTACAAGAAGATGCTCCTATTGCATGGTTTTATGACACTCACACTCCCTCTTAAATATGTCAGGTAGCACATTCAAAATGAGGATGGATTTAAATTAACGGAGTTTGAGATTCCTTTTTGAAGAATTTCATGAGGCCCTTTGAAATAACAGAGTGTCACAAACATGGGTTGGAACGTAGACATCAGGCACAGAATATCCTAGAGGATGATACAGTTGTCAAATAGGTATTTTTTTTCCTTCTGCAGTGACAGGTGGCTCTGACAGCTCTGGCTTGTCAGCACAGACACATGAGGATGAGGGGAATCAGAAATGAAAATAATTCCTCCCGCGACGGGAAGGTGATTGCGATATTTCTGTACCATGATGCCATGCCCAAGGCAAGATCAAAGCAAAACTTCTCAACACAAAGAAGAAATTCCCCATGATAATTCCGTCTTTCCAGTCCTTTCTATATTGATTAGTGTTCCCAGGAGACGAACAGAAAAGGGCAAGATGGCGGAGGTGATCTGTCCAGGTCTAGAGATTTCTAAAGGCCTGGAGCATCAGGAAGTGAGCAGTTTTCCATCGTATGTCCCTGAGTAGATGGTCCCAGGGAATCTGGTGACACTGGAATGGCACCGTAGTGTCCAGAGCCCAGCATTAAAGAACCTACCTTCCTCATTAGAGGACACCTGCACTTGATAAGGTGATCCATTTTGGCCGAAGCACTTTTTGATCTTCTTTAAGAAAGACCTAAAGCAGTGGTTCTCAACTCGTGGGTTGCAAGCCCTTTGGGGTTGCATTCAAGATATTCTGCAGATCACAGATTTACATTATGATGTATAACAGTAGCAAAAAGAGTGGAGACGTAGCAAGGGAATAATTTTATGGTTGGGAGTCACCACATCATCAGGGACTGTATTAAAGGGCTGCAGCATTCGGAAGGTTGAGAACCACGGCCTTAGAGTAACAGCTCTTCTCAAAATTTCTGGAAATAGCTGGTAACTAGGGCTATTAGCTCTTTGGAGTGAACCATTTGAGGAGCCTGACTGAGAAACAGAGCCTCAAATCAAGCTACACCAGGGCAGTCCCGATCCCCAACCCAACCATTAATGATGGGAAAATAAGTAGATTTAAGTTGAGCCCACTCTGGTCCAAAGTCTCTGAAGCATGGAGTTTAGAACTGGGATGGAGACAAAAACTAAAAGACTGCAGGGTAGGGAGATGAAATTCTTCTTGGGTCTCCAAAACTTGCTCAACATGATCAACCATGGCTCTGCTTCCCAAGGTTTTCCTGAATGGCTGGGAAAACATCTGGGTTGATATCAATAGCTGCTCAGAAGCCTCACCACCATGAGTTTTCCGGGTCCTTCCTTTTATGTTGTTGAGTCCAAGGCTCCCCTTCTTAGTCTTCTGCTGTGCAGTTTGTAGACAAGGTTGACATTCACCCCGGGACTCTGGAATTTCAGGAAAACTTGACATCTGTCTCCAAGCTTGTTTCTCCTTGCTGACTCTGTGTTCTGCAATACATCAGGCTCTCAATAATCTGAAAAAAAAGAGAGAGGGGTCTTCTCCAAAAGTCTATAAAAATGGCATTAGAAAAATAAATGTCTAAACTCTTAGCCTTCTTATACTTACTGAAGACTGAACCCTAAGCTTCTGTCAGCTAAAAAAAATGTTAAGCAAGTTCTTTACCACTGAGCTGCATCTCTATTCCTTTTATTATTTTCATTTTGAGACAGGATCTTGTTATGTTGTATAGGCTGGCACTGGCTTCTTAGGTAGACTGGCAAGCATCAAAATTGTGATTCTTCTACCTCAGCCTCCCGAGTAGCTGGGATTATAGGAGTGTACCACTGTGTGCAGCTTACACCATTTGACGGAAAGAAAGCAGACATCTCAAGGCTGCAGCAGAAGAGCAAATTCGTTTCCAATCTTAATTTTTCTAAACATTCAGAAATTACCAGCCTTGATTTGCTGGAAGCGAAAGAAAACTGGCGTGAAATTAGGATGCTAGGGATTGTCAATGTGCACTCCTTCCCCCAGTAAGGCAGCAATTGCTGTTGCCTCAGCTCTATTCTCTAAGATTGCAGGGAGAAGAAAGGAGGGCCTCTTTCTGGGGAACAGGCCCATACGAGCTATTCTTAAAGAAACAGAACTATTTTTATTTTTTAAAATTGATTTTATTGAGTTATACACAAGAGCCCATGCAAGTTAAGGGTACCATAACAGAAGAAGGAAGTTTAAGCAATATTATATACAGAACATCAGGGCCACCAGCCCCTTTCACTTTCAGTCACCAGAACTCTAGCAGCCAGATTTGACTTCCCAGAATGACAAGATTTTTGTCTAGGGCATCTGACCAATCTAGAAGGGTAGGTGAAGGTAGTAGAGTTGGGAATTCCTCAAGAAACAAGTCAGCCAGCAGTCCATGTTGCTACTCCAGTATCCACGAGTGGGAGATCCTGTACAGCACTTGGCCATGCTTCCAGTTCCCGATATCCACAGGAAAAGCAGTTACCAAGATTTGCTTTCAGAGAGCAAAAGTGTAACCTTAAATACTAAAAATAGGAACTACAAAATGTAATAACTTACTTAAAAGATTAGAAGATGGAATTGACAGGAGCATTTGGAAAATAGAAGAATAAAAAATAGACACAGACTCAAAGAGAAATTGAAGATCATTTGGGGATAACCTAAAGATGTAAAATCAAAGTGATAGGCACTCCCTAAAGATAATTTGAAAGAAGACAGTTAACCCAACTGAGCGCTCAGGAAAAAGTTAGGGCCATATACATCACCACCATCAAATTATTATCATGTTGTAAAACGTTAAATAAAAGTGTGTGATTATTCACAACTGTTGGAAAATAGGCAAAGCCAAACTGCCTATCCTCCCTTGCAAGTGGGTCACATCAGGGGATGGCTCCATGTTTGTTTCTCTGGCTTTCTGTCTGAGGATGCTTCCCTACCATGGTATAAATAGGTGGGTTCCAACAGAAGCAAAGTCTCAATAACCTGAGGAAGCAGGCCCAGAATTTGCAGCAACTGAGCATCCTGGAGTGATTGTTATGTGTGAAACTCTAAAGTCCAGCAGCGAACAGTCGCTGTTGAAAGGGAGACGCTAGAGTCTGCATCTATCAGAGTGAGAACTCCCTGGTGAGACGTGGGAATATTCAAGCCCTCCCCCTAAAAGGCTATCTCTCAGCTACAAGGATCACATACTTTATAAGAAAAAGAAGTGCCTCAAGGTAGACATAAAATACTTAACAAATTGAATCCAACCATTGTGTAAAAACACCACCCGAATGAGATTTATAGCAAGAACACAGAATGGAAATCAGCACCTTAGAGAGAACTCTGCACTTTCATGCCCACTGCATCGTTATCCAGTTACCCAAGGTGCGCAGGCAATGTCCACTGACAGATAAATGGATTTGAAACGTAGCACAGAGGATGGGATATTTACCTGTTAATAGCCTCGAAAAAGATGGACATCTTACCATTTTCTACATCAAAGATGGATTTGGAGGACTTTGGGGTCAGTGAGAAAAGCCATATTTAGAAGCAAAAATACCATATGATATGGCATACACGATGAAGCTAAAACAAACTCATGGAAGCAGGGAGGGCAGGATAGTGGTTGCCCTGCTCTCCGCGAGGGAAGCAGGTAAGTATTAGGTAAAGAGTACAAAGCTTCGTCAGCCCAGAGGTTTGCTGGAGAGCACCGTGCTGGCATTAAACATTATTGCTTTATATAAAGCATTCATAGACAGAGGGAGACCAGTCATTCACTGACATTCGCTGACAGATCTCACGTTACATGTTCTCATGATAAAATAATGTGTAAAAGGGGTATGAGGAAACTTTTGTAAAGAATGGATGGATTCACTAGTGCAATGGTTTCATGGGTGCATGCATGTCTGTAGACTTGAGCTGTATACATTCAATGTGTATAGCTTTTATAAAAATATTGTATTTGTATGTATATTTTAGGGAAACTATATTTTAATTATAGCAGTTCCCCCTTCCCTTGCCTCCCTCAAAACCCTCCCCTCTACCCCTCCCTACTCTCCTTCAAATTCATGGCCTCTTTTTCATCAGCTGTTATCACATGCATACATGTATTTGGATACACATAAATATTCCTAAATATAACCTGCTGAGTCTATAAGTGTTACCTGTACATACGTTTTCAGGGCTAACAGTCTGGAACTGGTCAACCAATAACTCCTCTTTGGAAAGGGCCAGGCTCCCAGATTTATTCAGTTGCCTGTAGTTCTTTCTGTAGGATCGAGGCCTCATACGCTTTTCAGCACACAGGCTACACCTAAGCTCAAGGAATAATGCAGAAGAGAGGGCGGAAAGATAGTAAGAGCCAGAGGATCAGGGACTCTGCTTTGAGATATAGTGTGCATTCTTTGCTCCATGTGAGTGGAGGCCATGTGTGTACGGTGCCAGCAGAGGACGGAAGAAGGTGTCAGATCCTTTTGACCTGGAGTTATACATGAGGATGAGTTACCTGATGCGGGAGCTGGGAATTGAACTCTGGTCTTCTGGAAGAGTAGTAAGTATTCTTAATCACTGACCCATCTCTCCAGATTCAATGTATAAGTTGTTTAGTGCCAGTTATGTGCCAATAGGGTGGCAATTTTAAAAATATATATATAAAGGGAAAAGTAATTATTTCAATAAATATGGGAAAATGACAAAATCCAATACTTACTGATGATTTTAAAGCCTCTCAGAATTAATAAAAAAGAATAGCATCAATCTAATTTTTAAGAATTCTGCCCCCTCCCAGTCCTATAGCTAATACCACATTTGGTGGCAAAGCTCTGAGTATCTCTTCTCTGACAGCATCAGTCTATTTTCTCTTGAAATGTCTACCAAGTTTGGCATGGAAGATTTCTGGGAACAAGTTCTTTCCAGGTAGGAAGTAGGAGTTCCGTGGGATTTGGGACAGAAAGAACTCATAGGTCCCAGGAAGTTCCTGAAACTAGCAAGAGTGCCAAGGCCCGTATTCAAGGCTATCTCTGACACATGGGTGCATGATGGACTCTGACCTACTGAGCAACCTCCAAGTCCTGCAGGGAACTCCAGGGTGGCAGCTTCCGTGCATCATCACACATCTTGGGGTAGCCTATTTGGTCATGTGACTTCTGTTGTGGTGTCCCCACCACAAAGTAACCCTTCATTCATATGCCTACAGGAAACCCTAATTTGGTCTGTCAAGATGGGCTTCAGTAGAATCTCATGCTGGCATGTTATTGTTTCTCTGTCTGGGGTGAGTAGCTATTTGTTCATGTTTTCCAAGGAAAAGTCTCATAGATCTGAAGTCCTAGCCTTAGGAAGCTATAAAAGTCTAGCCACACGATTATGAATAAGAAAGAAAAACTGTGATTAGTCACAAGCAGTGTAATTTCTTATATGGAAAATCTTAAGGAATCCACACTCCAAAAAGAAACACTCCTTCAAAATCTAAGTTACAAACTTGGCAAGGTACATAATGCAGGGCCAACATAGCGAATGTCATCAAATATACCAATGGCATCAAAATTACCAAACAGCATCAAACACTACATCTACACATAACAAACAACTGGAATATAAGTTAATCACACAGCATGTGCAGCCAAATTCAAACTTCAAGACATAGTAGATAGAATATAAATAGATAACAAGATCCATAGATGATAGGCAATAGATTCAATAGATAAAAGATACTACAGGATCAGAGGGAAAAAATGACCACAGAAACACATATGAACTTTCCCCCTGAACAGAACAGTGTCTGTTTCATCTGACTTATTTTTATCATCGTGATAAATGACATTTCTGTCTACACAGTTGCCCAAACCAGAAGCCGGGAACTCATTTCTAACCCAACTTCTCCCTCAAGCATCCCATCCAAACAATCACCAAGTTCTGTTAATCCTTCCTTCAAAGACAGCTTTAATCTGCCCACTTCTCTCCCTCTGAGTTGCAATCACTCTGGTCCAAGCCATTATCATTTCTCACTGGGACTGCCTCCTAAATCCTTTCCCCAAATCCAATACATTTTGCACAGAGCAATCACAGTGATGTTTTCAGAAAGTATACTGGATGATGCCTCCTTCTGCTTAACACCCTTCAAAGCTTTACAATTGCCCTGACTGCTGCTGAAGCTCCTACCTGAGGCAGAGGGAGGAGATCTACAGCCTCTCCCTCCCATCCTACTCCAGTCTTCTGCCTGAGAACTGCAAAGCCAGTGGACAAAGCATGGGGGAAGCATTCACTGGCCTTCTTTGTCACCCAGTGCTCCAAGGCACAAAACACTAGGGCTCATGGGAAACGTAGCTGACGGTAGATGGACCCGGGGACTGCTTTCTTCAGAGGTCAAGAAAATCCTGTGTTCGATGGAGACATTTGACTGAGCCCTGGAGGACAAGAAGGAAGAGCTCTATAAAAAGTAGGGGAATGGGGGTTGCGGCAGAGACCAGCACAGGCAGGAAGGAGAGGCAGCAAGAGACAGGAGGAGCAGCTGGTGTAAGGGCAGTCAGTGTTTGCACTGTGGTGAGGAAAAGCAGAGGAAGAATGTAGGGCCCTATTCTCATTTGATGCTAAGTGCCAGTCTGACAGAAAACCATTTCGGGGAGATTTCTTTCCCAGCTGCTGTGATAATCATCCTGACTCTTGAATCTGTGGTTGGAACGCAGTCCTGGTCCCCCAGATCCAAGTAAGAAGCCTTCCAGCCAGCCAGCTCTCAAAGCACCCCAAAACTGTGAGCAATGGACTCACTAGACTGCTCGTTCATGTCTTGGGCAAGCCTGTTTCTAGCCCCAAGCTCCAACTCTGGTTTACACAACATTCGCTGGGTCCTGAGGTGAGTGACTTCCACATTCACGTGGAAGGAGGCACCCCCAGGTCACGCTCCCATCACAGGGCTCCTCACAGCAAAACCGGAGCAAGAGTTAGTCACGAAGATGTCAGAAAGAGGATGAGAGGTGTCTAGTGCACAGAGCTCATTGTCTTTGTCATTATTGTGGTCATCATCACCATCATCACCCAAATCCCTGTGAGGATGAGGTCACTCCTTACCAGACATAGGCTGGACCTGAGCAATCTCTTGACAAAGGGCCACATTTCTCCAATAACCACATAATGACTTTTCCTATCTGTTAGTGCCAAGCTCATGCAGAACGTGCTCAGCAAGCATTCTGATGCCCACCTCCTGTAAGCTTTCAGTAGGGCACCAAGCATCCTGGGCTTCTTTGTTGACTCACAGTGCCCTGATCTGCAGCCTGGTCGCTAGGATCCAAGAAGAGAAGGTAGCTCAGAGCCTCTTTCCAAGATGGGGAAAGGGACCTTTCAAGGGCCTCAGGGAGGAAGCATCTGGGTATAGGAGTAGTCTCATGGAAGTAGATCATGGAAGTAGAGAGATACTGAACCAGGAGCTCCAGCTTTGTGACTAGATAGGACATGAAGGTGGGGACCAACAAGCTAAGGGGGTCTTCTGGCGCATTGACTTCAGGTTAATATGCCATGAAAGGCAGCCCACATCTCTCCTCAATACCGAGTGTGAAATACAGGGACAGCCAAGAGAACAAGCCACATCCTCTCCTCCAAAACCCTGGTTCCTAGTGAGAAAGCAGAAGTCTCTAGTGACATTGTTAACTGGCAGTGAGCAGGCAGCCCAGGATAGTCCAGGGACATGCTTGATGAGTGGGAAGGGGAGATATTGAGGCATAGATGTGATGAGGGAGGGCAGAGATGGGTAAACTCTTTGTGTGTGCCCTGCAGACCTTAGAAAGTTCAATCAGCTAGTCATACTTGGGGATCCAGGGACCAGACAATCTCGGTAGCGAGGGCAATTCATGGCTTCCCTCCACAGCAGACTTGTTCTCCTACAGAGTTGTCCTTAGAGAGGAAAGGCTCCATGCACCCTTCCTGCCCGAATCAGAACACTGCGTGTGCTTGTCTTTATTCCTTCCTCGGAAATGATGTAGAATAAGAATCAGGTGGAGACACTGTCTCCTACTTTTCTGTAATTTCACACAGGAAGGCAAGTGGCCAGGGCAGGGTAATTACCCCTGGCCTTCCCATCTGTGCTGGAGAGAAGCCTGGCACACAGCCACCGGCGCTCTGATCTATGCTCCAGGCAAGCAAACTGACACTTCTATTGCTCCCGTGCCAGCAAGAGACACAACTTTAATTAAATGGGTTGCTTAAAACTGTGGCAGAAGAGCCGGGACTCAGAAGACCCTTCTTCCGTGTGACGTCACCCTGCTCGCCAGCGCTCTTTCTCTGTTCCCAGGACTAATCTCCCCTTGGCAGTTGCCTTCCTCTGGCTTCCGACCACTGAGATTTCTTTCACTTGTGCCTTCAAAGCTCTTTGCAGAAATACACTCTGAGGCCAGAGCCGGTGGGAGGTGTGGGGAGGAAAGAGCGCCTTCTCTGTGGGTCGTCTCTTTCACATTCTATCTGACCCTCTCCGCCCAACCTCTCACTGCTGTCTGATGTGTGCCTTTTCTAAGAGCAGAAAATGTGAACACTCTACTGAGCTTTGGACTTGAGCTAAGAAGCATCCAATTTGATCACAGTCTATAGGCGTAGACACAAACTATGAGAAAAACAGGACACATCTCTCAGAAGCCTCTTTGTGTGATGACCAGAGAAACCTGAAGATGAGGCAAACTTGGTATCTCCAGAGCTATGGGGGCCTGCAGTCCCCCAAGGTTTTCTCAGCAGGATGCTGGGGGAAGGACACAGTCATATTTCCCAATAGGTTTGTCAAGTTTCAGTGGGCTAAGCTCCCAGAGGTCATGGCCTGACACTCTGCAACACAGTTCTCTCCCTGCGCCCTGAGCCTTGTTAGCCTCTGAATTTAGTTGTTTTATATAAAAGAGTCTTACTAGGCAAAGTGACATCTGCCTATGATCTGAGACTTCACAGCAATGATTAAGGTAGGAGGATTGTGGTGAGTTTGAGGCCAACCTGGTCTACACAGTGCATTCCAGGCCAGCCGGTGTTATATAGAGAGATCATTTCAATATTAATAACAAATAATCAAGGACTGAGACAAGGAGCCTGGGGTACAAAGTTTGAGGACCTGAGTTCGTTTGATTCCTAGGACCTGCCTAAGAAATGTTGGACACAGTGTCGCATACTTGAAACTGGAGTACTGAGGAGACAGAGACTAGGAGATCCCTGGGACCCACTTCTCGAGTTATGGGCCAGCAACAGACCTTGTCTCAACAAAGCAAAAAAAAAAAAAAGCCGCAGGTGTCCTCCAGTCTCCAAACATGGGTGCACACACTTGCACAAATACCTGCAAGCACACATGCATGTATGCACACATATACACACACACAAGACATTATCATTACTAATAAGTCTCTCTTCACTTGGGAGTGTTAGGTAAGATCGTATTTCTGCCTTGGCCCCTTGAAACTGATCCTTAGCAGGCTGTGTGTGATATCTGGGTGTCAGAGATGGATAGGAGACCATGTTATTGACTTGTTCGCAGTAAGACATTTATCAGGAGAGGGAGGATGTTTAATCAGAGGAGGACACAGGTGAATCAGGCTCATTATGTCCCTTCTGCAGTTGCAACGGGGCCGAGGGCGGGGAGAAAAGCATGCTGCCTCTCTTAACAGTTTTTAATTTTTTAAAGTCATTAAAATTCCGTTAAAATAAATGAAGAGTTCTGAAGGTTTTTTTTTTTCAAATAACTGTGACTTGACTAAAAGTCAGATTGAGAACGTCACTTTTTTTTTTTTCGGGAAATTTCCCCTAGCCTTTGAAGTACTCCCAACTATATTCTCCCTTCAGAGGGAAAATGGTTGTTTTGAAAGTTGCCTTTTAAGCAGCAACGTTGTTTTTCCTCTGCTGAGAGCTGCTCTTGTGCACTTCAAAAGCAGAGCATGTCAGCCATCTCCACCCTGCCTCTCCCCTTTGAAGTGAGTGTGGGGGCAGTGGCTGTCTCGGGAGCTCACTCGCAAAGTTTCCATGGCACTCTATGGTGTTCAGAGCTCTTTCCTAGCCATTATCTTATTTGATCCTCATCGCCACCCCTGAAGTAGGCAGGGAAGATATCTCTCCCCATTTCACAGATCAGAAACTGGGGCACGCAGAGGTGGAAGTTTGTCTCCAAGTAACAGGATCCCCAGAACGGAGGTGGCTTAGATCAGTGCTTAGCCTTCAGTGGCTTCCTGGGGAATCTTCCTGACAAACCACACCTTCTTACTTTCTCTGGTCTCTGGGGAACTAGGGACTGAGGAATCTGAATAGGTGGCATCTTGAAGCCTGGCTGAATCCAGTGTGTAAGGTGTGTGTTGTGCTCCGAGCCATCGAGATTGAGCTAGGCATTCGCTCCTAAGACAATACATGGGGGGAAACAAAGTACCACAGCAAAGCCCAGCATTGGCAGACTGTGTCCCTTCACCCTACACACTCCAGAGATGTCAGCAGTGTGATTCCATACCTCCTCATCTCAGTGCTTAACAAAAGCGCAGGCCTAGGCTCCTGGCTCAGAGGCTACTGTTCCAGCTTGGCCTGCTGGTATTTTCTGTTGACGTATTAACACTAATGGTATGTTCTGTTGATTTTGAAGCCAGTCCAGGATGTTAACTTTGTCCACAGTTTAGCGCTTCCTCAACCTCATATATCTTACATATGGTAAGTTCTCTTGAGACCTCGGCAGAGAACTGAATGAATCTGACATTCCATGGTGAGGGAGTGGGGGGGCCAGGATAGGTGACCTCAAGTACTGACATGTTTATCTCCAGACTTGGTAGTGTTGGGGGGGGGGGGGGGTCAGAGAGATTTCCAAGGAAAGAAAGACCCAGTCTGTTGCCTGAGCTATGAGTAGGTGTTAGCCAGGCAAAGATGGTGTGGAAGGGTAGGGAGAGGGAACAGGGAGAGAGAGAGAGAGTATGCTTGGAGGAGAAGCAGCATGGAGAAAAGCCAGGAAGTGGGAGGGGATTCATGGGAGGGGGGGGGCTAAAAGTAGCTCACTGTGACTAGAACATAGAGTTTGGGAAGAAAAGGAGGCCTAATAGATGAGGCCATGCCATGAGGGCTTAGTCATAAAGGAATGAATTTTAAAATCTTGGACTTTTTCCCGAAGGCAATGTGCAGCCTTTAATAAGGGTTTTCAAGTAGGAGAATGTCAGGTTCAGATTTGCATTTTGGAAAGATCATCATCCGAGCTGCAGTCTGGAGAATCCAGCACAAATAGGCAGAGAGACCCGGCCTGTGTCGCAGGCCCACTCTAGACACAGGTGACCGGAGAAGCCGGTCAGAGCAAGCGTCCCTCAGTTTCTTGGCCTCTCTAAGCTCTGTCCTCTTATTTAGCAGGGTCATCAGAATCCTCAATTCTCAGCGTGAAATGTCGTCCCCCCCCCCAATACACACACACAATCATGCCATTGTAGAGCTAAGATGTGAGGACATTTCATTTCTATAAGGAGCATCCATCTGGAAAAAAATACTCTTGTTTTTGTCAAGTCAAAATTAAATATATTGTCCAGCAAGTATCCAATATCTTTTATTCAAGATGTTTCTCAAAATGGAACTCTGCTTTACTTAGTACTAAGAAAAATAGTCTGTGATTTTTCCTATATGCAAAGTGGGGTTTGTTGGGAGGGTATATGGTGATCAGACAGGGGCGGGGCCTGGATTCTCCAAGGCACTAAATAAACAGTAATCTACACGTAAGTAGATGATGGGGTGTTACAATATAGGTGTTGAGTGTCCCCAAAAGTCCACTTGATAAGGGCTTAGAACCCACTGTGGTCCTACTGTGAGGTGAGGGAACCTTTGAGAGATGGTCCTTAGTATGCTGTGGGTGGGGTGCATCCCAGTCTCTTCCTGCTTCTGGGTTCATGATATTAATATGTTTTTCTGCAGCAGTATGCCTTACAAGATGCCCAAAGTGATGTAATACCAGAATTTGGATTGGAACCTCTAGGGCCATTAGTTAAGTAAAGCTTTCCTTTTAAGATGTTAATTGTTTCTGGTGTTTTGTTATGATAAAGAGAAACTGACCAATTAATACAAGAGGTAGTGAACTTGGAAATAGGTAAATATGAGCTCATGTCCTGGCTGTCCAATTCTCTAGCCCTGGGACTGTGGGCAAAATGTTTCATTTTTGACAACTTTGCCTTACCCTTCTAGTATAGGGGCAGTAGCAGGTCACTCTCATATCAGTGAACTTCACTAACTCTTCCTCCACCAGGATAAATGGAAAAAATATCGAATTTGGAATCAATATCAACACCTTTTTCCTACCAAATCTGCAGACTTCATTTCATCAGAGTGTGAGAATTATGCAAATTTGATTTTTTTTTCTTTCTTTTTAACTATTGGGAAACCTAGCGCTGGTTCATAGGTTAGCAGTAGTCTGCAAACATCTAGGACTGGACTCTTGTTCACTGGGTGCCTGCATTCTACTTTGTATGTGTCTCTCTCCCTCTCTCTTCGTGTGTGTGTGTGTGCGTGAGTGTGTGTGTGTGTGTGTGTGTGTGTGTGTGTGTGTGTATTATTATTGCTGTTGCTTGAGACAGGGTCTTCCTATTGCGCAGGATATCCTGGAATTTGCAGTCTTCCTGATTCTGCCTCCTGAGTAGATATTCATTTGAATCACAGAAGTTCATGATAGGCTTATTTAATAATTTTATTTGGTTTATCATTGTGCTAGGGAGAGAGAGCTACAGAACTTGATAGAACTATGGAGCGTTAGTTTCTGTTCTAGTCTTTGATCATAGGTATAAAATTTAATATTAGCTGTAATATAGTGATAGGGTGAGAGAAACTGTGGGTGGTCTCTGACAGGAAGAGTTATCTGTCTTGGAACTGGCCCTAGTAGAGAGAGAGACAGAGAGAGAGACAAAGAGAGAGTTGCCTGAAGCAATACATTGAGTAGGTGCCAAAGGCAATGGGGGCATGCAGGCTCATAAAAAAGGGAGTTTATGATTGACAAAATACAGATGTTTTGGAACAGCGATGGTTTTAACTTCATTGGGGCTCATGCAATATCACCTAGACGCCGATCGCTTTTATCTCAGCTCCATTCTCTTTCATGTACTAGCTTTATGCCAATATTCAAGTTCCAGTAAGATGTGTGTAGCTTGGGCCTACAGGTGTTCAGGATCAGCTTCCAGCTTTTTTCTGTCCTTGTCTGAGAATTTGTAAGAAAGCCTTTATGCATCTCATTCATTTTAATTGAATTACGTTATACTTCCTCCTTACTCCTTCCTCGTTGTAACTGGTGTGATTTGATATTCTGTCTAGCTAAAACCATCCCAGGCTCACCTCTAAAATTAAAGACGGGTCATTTTGCTTCACTCGAATGGACTGAAAATGGCAAAGGGGTGGTTTAAACTTCATGACATTTTTCCCAGAAGACGATGAGTGGAGGCTGTGTGGAAAATGAATAAGTAAAGGAGTGCTGGGGCTGGGCCAGGATCAGTCCCTGCCTTCAAAAGCTGGCTTTCATACTCTTCCCTCTGACGACAACTGTACTTCCCTTGTGAGATGGCTTTCTATTAAATTCTGCCAGTGAGATGCACTGGGAAGACTAGAGAAAAAGGAAACCGGGCAGTTTTACTTTTGTATGGTCTATCAATTTTTCCCAATAACAATGGATGGTTTGCATATGCTTCCAGCTCCTTCTGTCCTCGGCACCATTTCTGCCTCCAGTTCTATATCTTCATTAGCTGTAGGCATAGCTAGAGTTGGACTACCTGCATTCTGGAGGGCAGGTGCAAAGTCTCTCTCTCAGAGAGAAGTGGTTCCTCCAGAAGAGTGGCAGAAGTAGGCCAATTTACATAATCACGAACCCAGAAAATAGTCTTGGGAAGGCAAACCAGAAAGGATGGTCTACATCAGTGGATCGGACTGAATTTATTGACATGGTTGCTTAGTTAGCTGACTGAAACCTAAACCTAGCGATATTGACGCACTCAAACATCACAGGTATAGTACAGTCTAAAAGAAAGGGTAAAACTGCTCAGGAAAATGACAATGTTGGGACAGGTTTATCACGTACGAATTCCACGCTGGGTCCCACCAAGCCACGGAGAGAACTATAGCTGCACTCCCTGTTCTGAGAAGAGCTTTAGTGAGGAGAGCACCAGGAACTGTAAATGACTCTGTTGTAACCACCCAGGGGCCTGGAGATGTTCCCACTGTGAATATTCTGAGTTTGGATGGAGTTGACAGAATTCTGAAGTGACTGAGGACAAGCAATAGGAACTCACTGCAAGGATAAGGTGACCATAACTACCATAACTACCATACTGAGCAACATAAATAAAATGCCTATCTTTGGTTAATCTTTGGCAATGACTCGTTGACCATAGAAAAGACATAGATGCACAACAGATTAAAATATTATTTAATTTATATCAGGAGGAAAATTAGAGTCTAGTGGCCAGAGACCTGGATTGAGATTCCAAAATGGGAATCCTGGTCTTCACTCTAGTTTTGAGGAAAATGCCAGTTCACAGGCCCAGGGCTCTTGGGTTCTGCTGAGATCAGTCCTGGAGATCAGAAACATCACCACCTATTGCTCTGTATCTTCTTCAAAAGGCTCTGAAGATGTGGACAAGGGTGACTGTACACAGGAGACAGTGACATCCAGAGTGTTCAAGAATTAGTAGCCACTGACCCTGAGTCTACATTATTCATTTCAGCTCCAAATACCACAGTAGTCTACTGGCGAAGGGAATGCTTATGAAGATTTGAAGATAAATTAGGCCCAGTGCAGCTCACAGTAATCCCACAGGGTTTATTGATCCTCATTATGCTTATTTGCAAGTTCTTTAGTGCATAATTAGAACAGACTACTCAGCAACTAATAGAACCACCACATTTGCTCCTGGAGCTAAGAATTAAGGGTTTAGAGGCAGAAAGCCTTAATAGAAGCTTCTAGAACTTATTCTCCTTCACGAACTAATAATCTAAAAGCAAGACAATATCTTAGAAGAAATTGCAGAGATTAAAGGCTTGAACTGTTCAGGGTTGGTAGTCTGCCCACATCCCATTTAAAATTACTTGTTGGTTTGTACAAACAGTAAATGGACAGATCTTAGAGAATGGCTGTAAAATTCCATAAACGTAATCAGATGCTCACACCCATTACAGGTGTTTCAGTAATGAAATCTCATAAGATGAAAATCGGCATCACCCATGGAAATTGTTACATCGCTATTGTGTAAAACTTTCTCACAAGCTAAGGACCATAAGAAGCAGCTCCCTTTCACCTGGCAGGGGCTACAGTGCACCTTCATCAACACCGCCCTTTGCAGAGCTACCAATTCCAGCAAACAATGCGCTGGTCACCAATGGCTGTTCTTAGCATGCCAGGTGTCTTAGAAGCTTTTGAAAGATATTTTAGTGCCTGAGTATTGGAGATGCATCCCGTAACATTTTGGAAACGTGTTGCTTCTGTAGTATGTCTAGGATACCTATGATCTAGAGCCCAGCTTCTTAAACAGAGGACTGAGACCCTGTGGAGTCGTATAACTGAATGGTGTGTGTGTGGGGGGGGGAGCAGGTATTAGAACTTTGGCAGAAGTAAAAACAAATGATGAGCACTCAGCAAACAAAACAATTCAAAATCAGCGCGCAATGAATCTGAGGTGTTTCTAGCAGTGCTCACCCATGTGGTGCCCTAGGACTTCACTGCCGGCTCTCACACATGGGCACTTTGCCCTGTGCACGTCAGACCACTGGATTCTGACTGAAACACTCAGCTCATATTTGAAACTGTTGTATGGGATGAAATCTTGTGCCCTTTGTTGTGCATGCCAATTTTTTTTTCTATTACAGAAACACTGCGGTTTGAGTGTGGAAAACAGACTGGTAAATCTCTGGATTGATTTGGGTTAAGAAGTTTGAGCTTAAAAGTACTGCTGAGCTGTTGACTCAAGTTTCCAAAGATACCATTCAAAAACATTTGACCAGAGACTAGGACAGAATTTCCAACAATTTCTGAAATGACCCTAGACATACTTCAGCCATTTTGTACCATGCATTTATGTGCAGTTGTGTTCCTCACATTGGCAGTTACAAAATCAAAATACCTATCAAATCTGTGAAATGTTGAATGTGGTCTATGTCCTGTGCTATCACATATTTGGACAAGATTTAATTCTTTATGTAGAAGTAAAAATGCTCGTTCATCTCATTAATATGCAAATTTCACCTTCAGAACTGGTAAAATTGTGTGTGTGTGTGTGTGTGTGTGTGTGTGTGTGTGTGTGTGTGTGTGAAAGAGGTGTTTTAAAATAAGTGCTTTTATGATTCATTGCTAGTAGACATTTGACTTGTATACCTATTTTGTATGTCTATATATCTGGGGTCATGTAAATTTTTCTTAGATGGAATCTGACTGTAAGAGGAAACAGTTTAAAAGGTCATGACCTAATTCTTCTTTCGGTGGTGTTTGCTGGCGGACTCGTGGTCATGGGCTGTGTCCAAGGACAGAGGAAAGGAGTCAGTTCTGTATTCTGTGTGCACGTGAAACACCTTAAGGGCGCCGCGTGCCTGTGAGCTGTGGATTTCTCTGAGCAGCACAGCTATATTAAGGGTAAAGTATATTAAGGGTATTGTAAATTATATCATTCATGACCCTGGTCGTGGCACTCCACTCGCGAAACTGTTCTTTCCTGATCCTTACCAATTTAAGAAGCAGACACAGGTGTTCATCACAGCAGAATCCACACTAAGCAGTTTGTGTAATGTGGCGAGAAGGCCCAACTGAATATCGACAATGTTTTGCCTGTGGGCACCATGCCTGAAGGTACTATCTTATGTTATTTGGAGAAGTCTGAGGATAGGGACAAGCTGGCACTAGCCTCTGGGAACTATGCCACAGTCATCTCCCACAACCCGGAGACCAAGAAGAAGTGAATAAAGCCGCCTTCAGGGTCCAAGAAGGTCATTTCCTTAGCTAACAGAGCTGTTCTCGGTGTTGTGACTGGTGGGAGCAGAATTGACAAATCCAACTTAAAAGCTGGCCACGCCTACCACAAGTACAAGACAAACAGGAACTGCTGGCCACGTGGTGTGGCCATGAATCCTGTAGAGCATTCCTTTGGAAGTGGTAACCACCAGCACATTGGTAAACCATCCACTATCTGAAGAGGTCCCCTCCTGGGCACAAAGTAGGTCTCATTGCTGCCTGCCCGACTGGGCAGCCATGTAGAACCAGAACTGAACAGGAGAAGGAGAACAAGAACTCAGGAGCTAATAAAGTATGTCCATTGGCTCTTAAAAAGAGTCATGATTTAGATCATACAGGGTATGAAATAGGAGATCATAGGGGATATGTCCTTCAAAGTGAAATACCATCTCCTACTAAGAGAATGAGACATTTCCAGAGCTGCCTTAAATTAAAAAACTAGCATGTACTATGTAGAGAGTGGTGTAAATGGGAGAGAGAGAGAGAGAGAGAGAGAGAGAGAGAGAGAGAGGTCCTGCTAGCCTCGCAGCTCCTAACCAAGCTCCTCAAGACTTGTTTCCTATGACCCACAGGTCCAGCATTACTCAAGACTTTTCTGAAAGTTCATGTATTTTCTAAAAGTTTGATGTAGGAGGGTTATCTGTCTATGTGTTACTTTCATTGGTTAATAAAGAGACTGCCTTGGCCTTTTAATAGGGCAGAAAATTAAGTGGATGGAGTAGACAAAACAGAATGCTGGGAAGAAGGCAATGAGTCAGATGCCATGATTCCCCTTCCTGAGACGGACGCTGGCTAGACTCATGCCGGTAAGCCATGACCTTGTGGTGGCATACAGATTATTAGATATGGGTTAGTCAAGATGTGAGAGTTAGCCAATAAGAGGCTAGAACTAATGGGCCAGGCGATGTTTAAAGGAATGCAGTTCCCGTGTAATTATTTCAGGTGTAAACTAGCCTGGGAGCCGGGATCCTGGCAGGATGCAGCCCGCAGCTCCTTTAGCAACAAAAGCTTGTATGTCTTCCAAAAAGAGTCACAGGGGGAAGGCGTAGGATTCTGGAAGAAAACTTGCTTCTCTTCTACAGATAGCTTTTCTCTTGTTTTTTTTTTTTTCTCCAGATACTATAAAAGTGACACCTGATTACAAATGTCCACCATGACTCAGAATGTGGGGACCATCGAAGTCATAAGGTTCTGTATGTCCAGAAGCAGATTATGTCGACACCCACAAGAAGTAGGCTGCTATAATTTTATTGCCTTGGAAGTTTATCAATGTTTGTCAGAGATTCTAGAATTTGTCTCTGCAATGACCTTTCCATGTTTGAAAGTGGGCCAGCTTTTTTTTTCTTTTATTTCCACCCCCTGCCACCTTCATTAGTTGGCTCGCCTATATTACACAGTTGCAAGATAGCTGCAGAACATTAGGACATTATCCACAGTCAATAAAAGAAGAGTGGATAAAGAAAATGGCGGCCAGTATTCCTATCAATCATGAAACAGACGTCCAGAAAACTTCTGCTTAAACTTCACTGACTGTAAGTGTAGATTCACAATCCTAGCTGCAATGGAAGATGAGAAGCCATTAATTTCTCTTCTTCTATAATTAAAAGGAGAGAGACAGAGACAGAGAGAGACAGAGAGACAGACAGAGAGAGACAGACAGAGAGAGAGACAGAGAGTGTTGAGATGGCTGCTGTGATCTCCAACCAGCAATGTCCGACACAGGCATGGCTAGTAATTCTCAGTTCTTGGTGACAGAAATTGCCTTGTGGGTCCACGCCTGGGCATACTATGTCATCATCAGACAGTAGATTCTGGCCATCTTTTTCTGCTCCAGTCAACAAATACAGATTCACATCACCTAAAACTATTAGGAGAGGTCTAAGGCATAGATCCTCTTTTGTGTGTGGCGGTTTGTGAGTAAGAAAGGCATTCCTTCTTTGCAGTTTAGTTTTTGCATTTAAAGGTCTTTGAAAGAGAGTTGGGTCAATACTGGGATTGTACTATTTGGACCAGGTTTGATCTCTGACTTTGGCATAAGTAGGTGATGACAAGATCAATACGTGCTTCCGTGTCTGTGTCTTGGCTTATCTTTCCTTGCATTTTTTTTCAATTAGGGGTGAAGGAATTCATACAGTGCTTGTTTAGATTGAGGTGCCTAAGCCTGCAGCTTACCAAAGACTAAGCTGGCATCAACTATAAAGTTTAATTCAGTGGGATGATGGGTTTACAATTTGAGGAAGAAAGAGATTAACTTCTCAAGTTCATGAGATATACTGGGGTAGAGGGCACAGTTGTCTTTAATTACACGGGAAAGATATTTTGCAAGGACCTGAGCTTGTAACCAAATGCATGTTCAAAGGAATGTGAGAACTGGAGTCTGTCTCCAAAGCTTCTGCTGGTTTTAGGCAGTGAGATGCGGTGTCACTGGGTGGGGGTTGGAATCGGCACTGTCTTCAATCTGTCATGGAATAGTATTGGATTTCCAAGACTCACTCAGGCATTCTAAATTACCACTGTTTGGAGGGCTTGCCATAAACCACCCTTGGTATGTATTTGTGGCAATATTTTAGTAGAAGTTTTAAAACTGAAACGTAAAATTCGCAGAGCACAAATCACAAATGCCTCATGATTTAGATACATGGATGTTACCTCTGCCATGATAAAACACAGAATATTAGTGGGACCTCAGATGCCACCCTCCACATTCCCTGTCAACACTCTTCCCTCCATGGTGACCATTATCCTGATTTTTGACAGGGTATCCGTAACTCACTTGCTTTCAAATTCATATGAATGGAATTATAGAGCATGCAGCCTTTGTGCTTGACTTCTCTCACCCTGTACTGTAGCGATGGGATTCATCCATGTCTAGCATATAGTGTAGCTATTATTCTCAGTGATGTACAATATCCCACTGTATGAATACATCATGGTTACTTTATTCCTTCTTCTGTCATGGTCATCTGAGTATTGTCAATTTCAGGCTATCATGCACAGCATCACTATGAATACTTTCTTTTTTTAATTTTTTAATGAAAATAGATTCTTCTCTCATATGATACATCCTGACCCAGTTTCCCCTCCCTCTATACCTCCTTGTTCTCCCCACCTATCTGCTCCCCCTCTGTTTCCTCTTCAGAGAAGAGCAGGCCTCTAAGAAAGGACAGTCAAACAGAAAAAAATAAGATACAATAAGACAAGGCAAAAGATCTCATATTGAGGTGGCACAAAGCATCCAAATAGGAGAAAAAGAGTCCTAAGAGTAGGCAAAAGAGTAAGAAGCACACCCATTCCCACTGTTAGGGGTCCCACAAAAACACCAAGCTAATGGTGATAACATATACACAGGACTTAGTACTGACTCATGTAGACACCATGCTTGCTGCTTCAGTCTCTGTGAGCCAATGTGAGTCCTGGTTCTTTGATTTGGTAGGCCATGTTCTTCTGGTGTCCATCCCCTCGGACTCCTATCATCTTTCCTCCCCCCCCCCCTTCTTAAGGAATCCTTCATCTCTAAGGAGAGGGACCCCTTGGAGACCTCAAATTTAGACTGTGGGTCTGACTGTAGGTCTCTGCATCTGATCCCATCTGCTACGGAAGGAAGTCTCTCTGATGATGACTGAACAAGACACTCATCTATGAGTATAGCAGAATGTCATTAGGAATCAGTTTTCAGAGAGCTACCTTCTTCTGTCCTAGCATCAGCCTGGGTTGTGTAGGGAACTCCTTGGGACCCTGCCCCTGTTCAGCAACTCAACCAACTGCAACCTAGTCCCACCACTGGAAGACTTGACAGGCTATAAAACATGGCAGTTCAGACTCTCTATCCTCCATTGCTAGAAGTTTTCTCTAAGGTCACCTCCATAGATTCCAGGAGGCTTTCACTGCACTGTGTGTTAAACTGCATGAGTGTGGGCGTTCTATCCCCCACGCCCCGCAATCCCAGCTGTCTCTCCCTGCCATCTCTCCCTCTATCTCTCCCCCACATGATCCTTCCTGGTTTTCCATTCCTGTTTGCCCCAGTCCACCCGCAAATTTATTGTATTTCCCCCTCCCAGAAAAGTACATACATCCCCCCTAGAGCCCTCTTCTTTACCTAAGCTCTCTGAGTCTATGGATCGTAGCTTGATTGTCATTTACTTAACAGCTAATATCCGCTTATACGTGAATGCATTGCATATTTGTCTTTCTGGATCTGAGTTGCCTCACTCAGGATATTTTTTTGTTGTTGTATCCATTCGCCTGAAATTTGATGGTGTATTTTTTTCTTAACAGTTGATTGATACTTCATTGTGTAAATGTACCCCATTTTATTTATCCATTCTTTGGTTGTGGGACATTTGGGTTGTTTCTAGTTTCTGGCTATTATGAATAAAGCTGCAATGAACATAATTGAGCAAGTGTTCTTGTGGTCGCTTGGAGTGTCTTTTGAGTATATGCCCAAGAGTGGTGTCTTAGTTAGGGTTTCTATTGATGTGAGACACCATGACCATGGAAACTCTGATTTAAAAAAATGTTTAACTAGGGGTGGCTTACAGTTTCAGAGGTTTAGTCCAATTATCATCATGATGGGTTGCATGTGGTGCTGCAAGAAGATGTGGTGCTGGAGAAGGAGCTGTGAGTTCTACATCTTGATCCTCGAGCAGCAGGAAGTGAACTGAGACACATTTCTTCCAACAACACCCCCTAATAGTGCCACTTCGTAGAAGCCAAGCATATGAGCCTATGTGGGCATTCCTATTCAAACTACCACAAGTAGCTGTGTCTTGGGGTCGATTAACTCCCAATTTTCTGAGCAACTGCCATATTAATTTCCATAGTGGCTGTGCAAATTTGCACTCACTCCTATCAGCAATGGAGGAGTGTTCTCCTTGCTCCAAATTCTTCCAACATGAACTGTCACTTGTGCTATTGATCTTACCCATTCTGCCAGGAGTAGGATGGCATCTCAAAGCTGTTTTGATTCGCATTTCCATGATGGCTAAGGATACTGAACATAGTGTTTTGGAGCCATTTGCAATTTCTCTATTGAGAATTCTCTGTACCCCATTTTTTAACTGATTTTTTTTTGGCTTTTTGATTTCTAATTTCTAAAGTTCTTTGTATATTTTAGATATTAAAGCATTACTCTAATTAATCTTAGTCAATAAAAACCAGGAGTCAGATATTGGGGTAAAAACTGGAAGATCAGAGAATCAGGAACAGCCGTCAGTTGCTTCCTACCGATCCCCTTCCTGCATCCGAAAGGCCTGAGAACATGTCTACAGTCCAGCTTATCACTTCCTGTCTCCACCTCCCGAGTGCTGGAATTAAAGGTGTGAGCCGGGAATGCTGGAATTAAAGGCATGCGCCACCACCACTCAGCTTCTATGGTTAACTAGTGGCTAGCTCTGTCCACTGATCTCCAGGAAAGCTTTATTTGTCAGAGCACAAACAAAACACCACACAACAGGATATCACACCTCTATCAGATGTGGAGTTGGTAAAAACACAAAAACAAACAAACAAAAAAACTTTTCTCATTCCGAGTGTCTGCTTGGCAGTGTCTTTTGCATTACAGATGCTTTTTAGTTCAACAGGGTCCCATTTATTAATTGTTGCTCTTAGTGCCTATACCATTAGTGTTCTGTTCAGACAACTGTCCTGTGTGCCAATATGTTTAAGTCTGTTCCACATTTTCTCTTCTATCGTGTTCAAGGTGTCTAGTTTTTTGTTGAAGTCTTTTCTCACACATGATTTTGGTAGAGGTTGGATACATTGCTATAGAATTGCTATATATATATATAGCAATTAGCATATATAGCATCTAGGCATATATATATATATATATATATATATATATATATATATGCCTAGATGCTGTCCTACTGATTTTTTGTCAAACTGATAGAAGTTACAGCTATCAGAGAAGAGAAGCCTCAGTTGGGAAAATGTAGACAAGTCCGTGGGGAATTTTCTTGATTAATATTTGACATGGAAATGCCAGTCAGTAGCGTGTGGTGCCACCCCTGGGCATGGAAAACAGGCCGGTAAGCAGCTTTCCTCCACGGCCCCTGCTTTGGCCCCTGCCTCCACATGTCTGCTTTCTGTCCTTGCCTTGCAGTAAAGGACTATAAACTGCAAATTGAACTTAACCCTTTAATCCCCAAGTTGCTCTTGGCTGTGATGTTTTTAACCCCAGCCATAGGAAGCAAACTCAAACATTATGCATTGCCACCTCT
This sequence comes from Myodes glareolus, assembly GCF_982192425.1. NCBI lineage: Eukaryota > Metazoa > Chordata > Mammalia > Rodentia > Cricetidae > Myodes > Myodes glareolus. Next base: position 60,534,168 of record NC_142029.1, read on the forward strand.
TATTCAGAATAAGAAACTGCTGTCTCTAGGGAACTTGGAGTTTGGTCATCCTCTAGAAGTGTCTGGAGCTCTGACATTTGCTGGGGAAGAGAAGGTCTGGTGAAAAGTAGAAGGCATTCATGACATCCTAAGGGCCTCCTCCCTAGTACATGTTATTTATCTTCCTACCTGGTTCTTACTTGTAGTTCTAATGCATCCTGGAAATTCTTTTAGCCAGTTCCTTTAGCTGCTTGTATTCGATGTAGTCAGAGTCCTACTATGTGCTTTACACTGTTATCTCTTTCACCTATTTTTTTCAATTTAAGTTCTTACAGGGCTGGGAGAAGTATTGCCTCATACACAGTGGGTAAAACCTGTGGTCAGAAAATGACGTTGCAGTGCAAGTCCTGAGCCCCAAACCACTCTGCTTGTTTCTTTCGGTCATGCAATAATGCTTCCCAACTTATTCCAATACCTGGCTTCAACAAATGGAGACTTTATTAAAGGTAGAGCGATACAGCGATGCTCTTCCCACAGTTTGCTCCTCTTGAGTGCCAGAGGCAGTGTGAGGAGACTTGGTGACACTTTTCAGCGGCAGCTAAAGCTTTGAGACTATTAGAAAATCTATAAAATAACATCAGGGGACAAACCAGATGAGGCTCTATAAAGCAGGTGACATGGATCAAGCTTTATGGAGGGGCTAGTCCATGCTCTTGAGGTTCTCTGTACCCAGTGTTGATGAGATGCTGTCCTGAGCACACAGAGACAGTCATTTGTCCAGTAAGTGTTCCAAATGATTTTCACATCAAGATGCCAGGCCCTCAGGATGCAGAGGGGTGAACAATGTGGCATACTCCCTGGAGGATCTTTAATCTACTGGAGAAGGCAGTTGACTAAACAAATAATTACTAAGGCGCCTTGACAGAAATATAGGACAGACAAGGCACGAAAATGTGGATAGTCCTCTTGGGGACAGGGGCTGAGTAAGAGTAAGTAAGACGCCTTTAAAGACATAAGCAGTGGAAGAAATGGGCATCAGGTACAAAGGAACAAGGACACTGGGTGATAGAGATGAGATGAGGGACCCCACCCTCTGCGTGAAGACAGAGCTCCTAACTAATGCCAGCCATTACTATTTCCACGAGTTACTGGAAGCCCCGGAAAGAGGCTAGGTTGGTATGGGAAGTCAACCTTGCTCTTTGATAAGATGAACATTTATGCACAATGAATACTGATGCCCATCCCAGACCCCAGAGACCTCTGAAAACCTAGGACTTCTAGGCACAGACGGCTTCCTCGACCTGTTGGATGACTTCTCTAAAACCTCTGCAGGCTGAGCAATGGGAGCCTTGTGAGTATCTGTCCTCCAAAGTATACTGCTCCTCGGGGACCAGTTCTTCCTGAGCTGTGTCTGCGGGGCTGCACATTGTCAGTGCAGTGAGTGCTCACACTTCCAGCTAAGAGGAAATGCGATACCATCAGAGAACTCAGAACTGGTTCAGTCCTCCCTAGGGAGGTTCTGTAGGCAAAGTGCTGAAAGGGCTCCCTGGGTGAAGCCTCCCTCTTGCCAAGTGTTTATCCAGGGCTGAGTTCATTCTACCCAGTGGAAAACAGAAAATGGAATTGCTCCTTCCAAACATCTCCCAGTGTGAGTGGAAAACAGAGGTCCTGAGCCTCTGCCACACTTCTCGGGGGGGAAGGTTTTTGTCCCCCATTTCTGGCTCTGACAGTGCCTGAGAACTCTGGTTGTGGAAGGCTGACAAAGAGAGGTGTGGAGACATTCCCGCTGGTCATGGCCACTCCTAGCCCAAGAGGCCCTGTGATTACAGCCTCAGAGCTGCAAACTCGCCCTCCAGACCCAGGCTTTACTTGTTGCTGGGCAGACATGTTCCCCAATCTCCTCTATCATGGACACAATAGGAAGAAATCTTAGGAGAAAGAAACATTGGGTTAGGTGGAGTGATGTTGGGCTTTACATACAGACACCTGTTTCTTCTGCTGCTGCCCTGGTAACGGACCCAGACTCCTCTCAGAACAGGACACATGGCCCATGCTAGACCCATCATGTACGCTAGCCTGAGAACTGTCAAACTGGTCAAAGACACAGGCAAGCTTGACGTGTGTCATCTGAGAAGGCGACACAGCTGACGTGAATGCAGCAGCCTCATCCCAAAGAGTTCCAAGGCAAACCTCTCAGGCCTCCATTCTGTGAGCTCCCTCAGGAGCCTCTGATTAATTACATACAGACTCCCCCTCCTTGGGGATTTGGTATTTCTCTCCCTGCTTAAAGGCAGCCGGAAATGGTTTCTGTTGTTGCAGCAGAATCTCAGCTGATATAGAAATTGGTTCCAGAAATCAGTTGTAGGCAGCAGGCCCTCGGGGTATGTGGAATTGGTCATGGCCCAAATGGAATGTGTGAGTACAGGGACGCAAAGCAGATACAGCAGTTCTGTGTGGCGTTTACCTGAGATGACACTAACTCAGTGAGAGGACGGCCCTGAAACTGTAGCTATGCATAGCAAAGGGGGGAGGCTAAAGGGAGGGGGCCACTGGTAGCCTACATCAAATGACCAACAGAAACCTCCCCATGACGTACATAGACTTTCATTGCTTGGGAGAGGCCATGGTAGTTAATTTACAGCCTTATCCACTATAGACCCAAGTGGGCAAGATTTGTGACCCTGAGCTAGGAGATCTGTGAACCCCGATGCCTCTCCAAACCCTTCTGAAATGCTCCCCTCATCTCTGTGTCCTACAGAAGTGATGGCGACTCTGTCCCCATTTCATTGCTGTTTCCCAAATAAGGCAGATTTGAACTCTACATGGCCTGGGGGAGTAAAATGAATAGTCAGGGTACGGATGTGAAAGATACCCTGGAAATAATTGCAAGGCTACTGTCTGGGGAAATACAGGGGACATACATTTCAAGAAATAATGAGGGCAAAATATAACCTTAAAGGAGTCAGAGTTATTCGGACACAGCACCTATGTAGATCTGAAGTTAGATCCCAACAATCTGCCACTTACATTAAATAAGAATTTCTGCTGAACTGGCCCATGCTGTATGACACCAGAAAGCTATAAGGCACTTAAGAAATAAGGTAAAAATTCAAAGGCCCATATTCTTTCTATTTCCACTGAAAAGTCTCAGAAAGATTCCTATTTCCACTGCCTTGAGGAGAGTAAAGAAAATGCTCCCCTGGCAGCCCCCATTGGGCCAAGAACATTGTAGATGATGCTGAGTGAAAATAGGTCACACTGTCCTTGGGGATGAGGGAATGCAGGGCAGACATAGACAGGGTACATCTTGAAGCAAAGCCACCTTGAATCTCCTGATAGTCAGTAACTGAGTGTGGCAGTCAGTACCCTGTGGATGACCTTCTTTGTGGCCACAGCAAGCTGTGGTTAATCAGTTGCATTCCTTCCACACATCATGACCACCTTGACCTCTGTGTTGCCCAACACAGTACTGGAGGATGACTCCAGTGGTCTCAGTGACCTCTGAAATAACAAGGGTTTAAATCCCACTCAGTTAACACTGGTTTTTATTTTTATTTTTTATTTTTTATTTATTTATTTATTTATTTTTACCAGAAGTCAGGGGAGAGACTGACAGGAAGGGCAATGATCATCACAATGGTTTGGTGACAATGGTTTTTTGACAATGGTTTATAAATAACATCAACTGTTATACTATCAGGACATGCCCATATTCAATCAAAAGCCTGCATGTTGGCAGTAAAGATTCAAAACCTCTTTCTGGACACATCCCCTTGGCCAATGGGAGGAAGAGGATCCCCATTTTGGTGGTTTCTTTTCTTCATTTATTTCTTCATTTACTCATCCCTCCCTCCATGACCTAGTCCTCTTCCTCAGCACAAAACTCCTGCTCTGCTTAGGTGGCCGTGAGGTAGATCTTGCCTTTCAGAACCACACTTCTTGGATTGTGGCAGCCAGGGCCAGTTCTTGGAAGAGGGATTTACGGGAATGGGACCATGACCAATCCAAACCCATAGACTATGCCCCTCGGGAGTTTACATTTTCTTGGTTGACTGGGTTGCAATTAGCCCAAAGTCAGGCAGGGAAAGGACAGCCTCAAGACCAGTGTTGATGGTGTAGGCTTCTAGCTTCCTGATAAAGGTCTGGGGAGTTATGAGATGCCCTTGAAGAAGGACGGTATTTCTAGACCCTTGCCAGACCCTGAGGATCAAATCCTAGGCTGTTTGCTCTTGGCAGTAGGCCAAGCATTCCTAACCTTGGTAAGGATATTGATATGGCTTGAGTTAGCCTATGGCCTAGAGGTTCTGTGGGGGGGACTCCATTGCTGCAAGGTCATGCATACCCCTCAAGCCTGCTCCAGTTCAAGGGGAAAGAATCTGTCACAAAGAGGGTGGAATCCCAGGCTGATGGCTAGAAAGGTGTGTGCTGTCAAACAGCTCCTGAGTGGCACCCACTCTGGCAGGAAGAAGAGACGGCTGGACCCGGTCAATTGGAGATTGATTTACTTGACATGCTCATGTTGTATGTCTATTGGATTTCCACAGATGGCTGATCTTCAGTTGATATCATACCAGACAGAAAAAGAGTGGCGGGGTGACTGCCAGCTTGGATCCTGGAGCTCTTGGCTTTTCCCGGTAGATGGGCTCACAGATACAACTGACCAGCCTAGGGAACACAGCCAGTTCTAAGCAGCATCTCTATAAGGAGATGGGATCTGTAGTTTCTTGGCCTAGAGTTAAGCACTTCAGCATAGTTCCATCTCAAGTGTCCTGAATCCAACAACTAAGGCTTTTGTGGTTCATGGTTCTCTTTTCATCATTCGGCCCTTGGCCGTTTCCCTCACCCCATGTTACAACCATAAATTCTTTATGTTTTCCAGCTATGGCAGGCCTGTCTTTCACCAAGTCCTTCTGATGTTTATCCTGCTCCTGTCTCTTTCTGGAGTCCTGACATTGTTCATATTTTTATCTTAATCTCTGGGTTTGTCCCTTCCTCCCTGCTAACCTGCAATTGCATGCTCTATCCCATCCCCAGACACAGCCTTAGTTACTCCCAAAGCAGTATCAACTGCCAGAGCCCCCTCTGTTTTGGACAGGAAACCCCATGCTCCAACCTCATTATCAATGTCTGTCTGTCTACATCTTGGCATGCCATACCCATTGGGCATGCAATTATCTCCCCTGCCCTCAAGATCTTAAGATTCCAGCTAGGGGAGTCATTGCTACCTCGTCATGTCCTCCTGCTGTCCTTTCTGCCAAGAGAAATTGTCAAGAATTCCTTCCACATCTTGATGCCTATACCAACTTGGTAATCTAAAGGGCCTTGTGCTGGATGTTGGGCCTGTCTCCTATGAAGAGCAAGGCTGTGTCCTCTGGCAGTCACCCAGGTGTCAATTTTATACACGTCAGAAAGAGAGGGGTCATTCATCATTCGCCTCTCTGAAGGACAGGAACCATATTTTCATGCTAAGAGACCTAGCATGCTTCTGGGTTATAAGGGGTACTTTGAGAGGAAATTGCCAGAGGGTTCTGACTAGCCAATAGGAAGGACTGGGACAATGAGTCTCAGATGTTGACTCTGTTTTGCAATTGAGTACCTAGTATCACATTAGAAACATTTTAAGGCACCCACAGAATTAAAAACAAGCAAGACAATTGTAACTGTAGAGAAGGGTGGGACGGAATCCTGAGCGGTGAATAAAGTCGGTTCCTGCACCTGGCCATAGACACAAGAGCTACATTTGTGGATTCTCTCTGGGCTTCTCAGTGGAAGTTGGGTCACATACAGCCACCAAGCAGAGGTGACAGGGCCATTACTGAGTTCCTGAGAATCTGAATGGATTGGCTCCATTATTTCTCTGTGCTTCGACGTCCATGCTTCCTAAGAGACTTCTTATGATAGTGAGGTTACGAGCAGGGGCTTATTCCTGGTATTGGGGTCTGGGCCCGGTGTTTCCAGGTTCTTGACCTCTAATGAAATTAAAGGCTCACTCAGATTTGTGAAGTTAGGTAAGTTTATTTGGAGTTGATGCAATAGTGTAAATCTGAGAGGGATGTGATGTTAAAATTGACTGTGGCCACAAAAAGGAGAATGCACAAGTTCCCTGATAATTGTTTGGGAGTTCCTTTGATGGGATTCCAGAGAAAGAGGAAGTGGTCACTAAGGGGTGTATTCTGTTGGTTCTCATTTTAATTGGTTGATTAAGCCATATATTTATTTGTCCTACTGCATATTTCTTCCCACAGGCATCTGGTTTTAATCACATGCACATCCATTATGCATGGGCACAAGAGGATAAATAGGGGATTCTCCCTAAAAGTTTACTAGACGACACAGTCTTGTCTTACTGAATATGCACCCTAAACCAGATCAGGCTGGGTGTGCCCTTCCATTCTTTACACTCAGATATATTGAGGGCACACTTGAATAGAAACTGTTTACATTTGATTTTTACTAGGGTCAGAGAAATTTATACTACTGTTCAGAAATTGGAGTCTGTAGAGGTAAATGCATGAGAGAGGTCCAGAACTTGCTGAGGTTGTTAGGTACATAAGGGAGTTCATTGTATATGCAGGTGGAGAAACTATTGGCCAGGTTCATTGCTATAAGAAGAGTATGCATACCCTAAATCAATTGAACCCTGTGTTTGCCTGCCTCAGCCTTGGAAAAGACAGATTTGGGTTACAGAAGTTACTTTAATATTCATCTCTTAGTTTCCTCACTTAAGAAGTGGAGACTCCAACACTTATATCGGAGGACTGTTAGGCAATTACTTGAGATGATGTATATAAAACACTTAGCATATTACCTTGAAACATAATAAATTATCAACAGACAATATCCATTCACTTAATCCGTTGCAAACTTGGGTGCCCAAATATTGTATTCATTAAGAATAAAGACACTGTTCTTTTTATCACCCCCCTTGGTCATTTTCAATTGACTGATGCTTGGTTCTGAAACGATCTCTCTCCTAGGTTCTTGGGACTGATCAATCTCATAGACAAGCCATTGTCCAGCCTTACCCTTCACCCACTCACACCTTTCAGAAGGCACCACAAACCAAGCGAGACACACTGCACCCGGGGCTTTACCTTTCGTGATCTGTCATCCTGAAGGATATTTGATAGTGCATTTAAATTTTCCGTAGAAGCTATGTGAACTAGAAGGTTGTGCAACCTTTCTGTTAAGGAAAATAGGAATACGGAGTGAGCCTGTGTGTATGGGGGAGTAAGGGCATTCAGTGAAACACAGTTCTAAACGGAGGGAGGAGGGATCAGGCTGATATGTCTTAACTCAGAGTTCAGCATGGAATACTCGCTTATTCTCTTTCTGTAACGGGGCAGAACTTTATACACTCCATCCCACCCCACTACTATTGGACTATCACGTGAGTCATCATTTCACATCCTCTCTCTCTCTTAATCCAAGTTAAGTCTCTTAATCCAATCAGTCGTCTAATAGGAGTGTAAGATCATCAAAGGGGGAGCAGGCGGAGCAGAAGGAGGGATGAAGCATCCAAGAGAGGGGATACGAAATGAGATGTTGGCATGCCCTCTCCTTACCCTACCATCAGTGACCCATGTAGAACCACCACTAAGACTCAGGCTAGAGTTCCACCTGCCAGCAGGCATCATGCTCAGCATGCGAGCTAAGCTCAGCATCCTGCCAGGCTGGGTAATTAGATGTCAGTTGGGGATCACTGTCCTTCATCTTTTTTTCCTCGCCTCTTTCTCTTTCTCCTGGTATAAATGGATGGAAGAGAAGGTCTTCGCATTATTCTCACTGTTCTTCCACATTTCCCATTCATTCATTAAACAGTTTTCATCCCTCACTGTCGAGGTGAGTGGCTTTGACCTTAGGGTTATAAAACTATCGACCATCTCAGCATAGCCGGAAGAAGACTGTGTGCGATCAAGAAATCCCTTCCAATGATTTGCTTTATGTTTGTCTTTGCATGCTGCCTTCTGCTTTGATACCATAGAGGAAAGATAATCATATTTGTAGTGTGACTTCTAATTAATCTTAATAATAAAAACACAGAGTCAGATATTAGGGGGTGAAAGCTGAAAGATCAGAAAAACGAAGCAGCCGGCCACTAGTTCTACCTTTACGAAATTCTCAGACTGAATGGGGTATCCTGTCTCTAAAGTCCTCAGACTATATGTACCGAGCTCCTGTCTCCTCCCACTTCATATTCCTCTCTCGGCCCAGTCATATCCCTTCCTGTCTTCACCTTCCTAGTGCTGAGATTAAAGGTATGAGCCATCACCGCCTGACTCTGTTTCTCTTTTAGACTGGATCAATCTCAAGTAGCCCAGAGTGGCGTTGAACTCACAGAGATGATCTGCCCTTGCCTCTCGAGTGCTGGGATTAAAAGTGTGTATCACCACTGCCTGGGATACAAGACAAATGGGAGGCCATCTTCCCAGAGACCCTCGCTGCCAAGGAAGCATCACGTGACAGAGAGACCACTGAAGCCCTCCATGGCAGGATGGTGTAGGGCTCCTCCTGTCCTCTTGCTCTTTCCTGCCCTGCGCAGTGGTGTCTATGGACCCGGTAGTGTGGCCTGTGCACACTCCTCTGGTGCTGTCTGTCTTTTCACTGTAGTCCCTTAGCCTGCAGAAAGAACTGAGTCATAATCTCTAATTCTGAAAAATCTCAATGGATTTGTTGATACAACCACAAATAAATATTAGATGTCTGTTCTACTTCCTGATATTCAGATCCTAAAAACCTTGCAATATCTTTTCTATTAAATGTCTTTTACATTTTGAGATGACCGGGGCTGGAAGACCCTAGACAGTTCTGGAATGGGCCTAATTGCCAGAGAGACCAAGGAGCGGTTGGAGATTGACTGAATGAACAGCAGCCAAGGCTTTAATAATCCGGTGACCTTAAACCCTCCTGAACAATGTTTTTTGGAGAGCTGTCATGTTAGTGAACACACTAAGGTGTTAGGAGGATGATGTCACTACAAAGGGGATGGAAGCTCCACGCCATCTCCCACTCCTTGTCCTGAACACGTCACCTGGCCATTCCTGAGGTATGAGAGCGTATGCCTAAAAATCATTCCAGCAAACCCCTGAAACTGTATAGGAAATATGGACTCTCAGCATTTATAGCCAGAAGTGTAGGTGCTAATCTGGGTTGGCAACTGGCTTTGGGTGTGAGATGGGTTTGTGAGACCAAGTCCTTCATCTGCGTGATCTGTGCCAACTTCGGGTAGCTAGGAGGAGGAAGGGGATGAATTAAAAGGCAGTCAGATCGGGCCCTCCAATGGAGACCAGACTCTGTGATATTCTCAGTGCCTACTGTTGTGAGTGATATCGGTTCAATCTTGTACTTTCTTCCTTTTATAGCAAGACAACAGACAAAAAACAAAAGCATTGGAGAAAGTTGCGCCTGGTAGGTTTTGTCTTGGGTTGAAAACCAGAGAGATGGTTCTAGAGTTGGTGTAAAAGTTGTCTCTCAGGACAAGACTGGTCTTGCTGCAGGCATCATCGGCCAGCAGCTCACTCCTATGGCCCAGGCCAGACACTTCAGTGCTCATAACGTCTCCTTCCCTGCTGCTTTTGCAAGCACTGGCCCTTGCGAGTCAGTGTTGCCCCAGAAGCCCGCCTGTGTCCCCTCGTGTGCCTTCCTTCTTTTCTTTGCCCTTCAGCAGTCACTTAAGGACCCTGGTACCACTCAGTTTCCAAGCAAAACTGGGGCAGGAAATCGGCACTCTTCCTATCCCACAGATCCACAGCTGTTCCTGCTCCACGGGTGGAGAGCCAGGCCCGCCACTTCAGGAGAGGAACCAGCTTAGGTGCCACTGCTTCCTGCCAGCAGGGGGACGGGATGTCTACATCCCATTGAAGGACATGCCCAGATCTTTCCTGGCCACATGGTGAGCAAAATCTGTCAGTGAAGTCTGCTGTCTTGGCAGTCAACGTGCGGCAAGCTCATAGAGGGACCAAGAGCCAAGGAGCAGGAGTTAGGAAACAGTGTGGCTGCAGGCAGACTGTGAGAGTCTGGCACCGCAAAAAACCCACGGGCCTCAGAGGCGGGCACCAGACAGCGGTTCCTCATGCCTTCTAAGTGAAGAACACCCAATCAGATCCAAGCTGGGCATGAAGAATACCACGAGAGCGTAAGGGCTTCTTGACAACATTCAGAAGCCTGTTTCCTCTTGATGTACTTCTTAGAAAAATCTCCTTCATGCCACTACTGCATTTGGGGGACATTTAATTACGCACTCCTTTTACTTGGACAAAGGGGGCTAACTCTGTGCGTGGTGACTGACCAAGCTGGTGCTAGCTCTTAGGGTGGTAGCTAAAAACAGGACTTGTGAGAAATTTTTCTTTATATGGAGAGAAATTCTGCTTTCCCAACTATCTATTTATTAGTCTGAATTTTGCAGTTCTCTGGAATCAGGCTTTATGTGACAACATTCCAACAGTCTGAGACTGTTAAGAGATCCAATATCTCCTCTTATCTCAGGAAATTGCCCTGATTCTCTATGGGTGTCCCCCCCATGTGTGTTTCTAAGTTTCTCTCAGTCCTTTTTTCAGTGGATGCATATAACTCCTTCCTTGATGTGTGGCATAGTATCATCTGGGGACTTCTAGGTGCAGTGTTTTAGATGCCACTCTAGACCTCCTGAATAGGAACCCTCATTCTAACAGGACCCCTGAGTGACTTCACACATTAACTCCCAGGAAGGAGTGTTGTAAGCCCACTGTCTGGTAATTCACACACACTGGTGAGTATCCAGTGCTCCTCACAGGTCTGTGTGCTAGATGCTTATCCCCCAGCTGGTGGCACTATTTTGAGAGGCAGTGGATACTTTGGGAGGTGACTAGGTGAATGAAGTACAACACTTCGGACAGGGGCATATTTCCTAGCATATGCCTGGTCTCTAACCTCTTCCTCCACCCTCCTTCCTGTGAGCCGTGAGGGCAAACAGCCTCCACTGTCATGGTGGTCTGTGTTAAAATGCATCTGGAAATATAGGAGCCATGGACGGGAACTCCTGAGACCGTCAGATAAAGTAAGCTCTAAGTTATGTTTTATCTCACACATTAGGAAAGTAACTATCATACACACACACACACACACACACACACACACACAGAGAGAGAGAGAGAGAGAGAGAGAGAGAGAGAGAGAGAGAGAGAGAGAGAGAAAGGGAGAGAGAAAGGGAGAAAGAGATAGAGAGAGATGGACAGAAACAGATACAGAGAGACAGAGTAGATAACCTTTATGCCAAACAACAGGAGAATTATTTATTAAATTATGATAGACTAATATTATGAGATCTGATGCATTATCACAAGAATGATACTCTACATAGATGCCCGGGGGTATAATAGTGACAACCTGAATGCTAGTTTGCTAATAACTAGCATTTACAGGGAGCACTAACTGCCTCCTGGACTCCACTCAAGGCCCATTCACGACTCCCACTTCGAGTCACCACAGTAGCCCCACAAGGTAGAAGCACTGTCATTTCAACAGTGGAAAATTGGGCTAAGGGAGGGAGAATAATTTCATGTGATCACAGAGCTAGAGCCTAAATAATTTAATTTCAGAACCTATGAGCCTAAGCGCTGCTTTAGTCAGAAGATAAAGCCAGTCACAGAATTGTGTCCTATGCTGTGACTTAAGCTCTGAAGATGCATTGTGAACGCTCTGTTATGTTGTCATATTGGGTTATTGTAATAAAAATAATAAAACAGCACACCCCAAACTGATGACAGTTTGATCCAGCTACAGAACTGCTTCTGCATTTTCTTTCAATTTAAACAATGTTTATAATACAAAAATAATACAGACTCATGGTAAAAAAAAATCAAATATATACAAAGACATAATGAAAAGTAGAGAATACCTCCCCACCCCCACTTTCCACTTTGATGTAACCACTGTTAGCAGCTTCTTGCACATCTCTCCAAAAATATGTTCTGCATTTAAAATAAGGAACACACACAGAGGTACATAGATAATATAATCCACGTTACAGGCTTAGCTCGGTTATATCTGTGAGAGCGGTCTTGTGATTGGCTTCTGTTTTATTTATGATCAGTTGCAACACCCAGATTTTCTCACATGAAGTGTTATTAAGTTTTCATCTCTCCATCTTGTGCAGTTTTTTTCTCACCTAAATGTAGGATATTTTATGTCTTTCATATTGAGCTTCATGTAGCTGATTGTGTTCTTACATTCCATTGAATTGAATCTTTTTTATTTTTAACTTCTGATTCAAAAGCACAGAAACCCTGCTTTCTCGAGTCTAATAAACACACCTTGGGTCTCTTGGTTTGATGGGAAAAACTTAACTTTAGGGTGCGCTTCTTGGGGGGTCAGTGTAAGTGAAGTAAAAGAACACACCAGAATGTGAGCTCTGTCAAAATTGGGGGATTTATTCTCTCATTTCATTTCTCTTTATCTTCCAAATATTTGACAATGAGCATGAGTTACTTCTGTCACTTAAAAAGGAAACAGTAAAACTGGAATTTTACAGACTCAACATTGTTTCTCTTTACTCCTGGACAAGGCTCTAACCACCCATTCCTGTTTCTGCTCGGCTGGATCATCTCTTGTGAACTTCTGCGGCATGAATATTTGCTGAGGAGATCTACTCAGGCCCATAAAGAGCTAGCTTTGAGATGTGAGCAGAGCAGATGTTTCGGCCTGCTGGGCTTTGTCTTGGTCACAAGGCTTCTCCAGGTGACCATTAGCTACTTGAAAAGTGCACCCTAGGCAGTACGTGGCCCAGCATTGAGAGCCCTTGGAGTACATGGAACCTTAGTCATATGACAAGAGGCTGCTTTCAGAATCAACAGAAAAAACCTTGAGTGAGGAAAAAATGTAAAATTGGGAGGATTTTATATGGCATTGATATGTTCATAACTAAGGAGAAAGTAAAGTCAACTCTCCAGCAGGCTGGTTTGTCCAACAGTAATTGCCTCCCTTCCTCTGGTTGATTGGAACCCTGTCTCTTTGCTATGGACCCTATCACTAGCTACTTCAGCTGTGCTTGTCTGCTTCCACCTTTCAGTCACCTGCCTTGTGCCATTCTCTAGAGAGCAGGTCATAAGGTGGAAGCCCTGCTATCTGACTAGTCCTAATACTCTTTCCTCCAGAAGACTGTGTTCTGTAGAGGAGAAAGGGCTCTCCATAAAGTTATTGCATCCACCCCTGCTTATGCCAGCCAATCAAATAACCCAATTCTAGGTCCTGGGTCCATTTCCATACTTCTTTCCATTGTACTTCCTGTGACTGACTTCCTGTGTGAGTCCTAAGTACTCTCTGCGTTGGTAGCAAGAGTGGCATGCTGCATTCTCTTTCCATTATACCTCAGTTCACTCCTTATCCCTCAGATAGGAGCAGTCACCGGAAGTTATCTTCCAGCATCCTGAGCCTTGTCTTGACCCACAGGCAATCATGAAAGGCATTCTATGTGCGAATGCCTTCACAACACAAATAGGTCATCACATAGAAGCCTATGGGGCACAGTTCACTTACCTGGATAGAAATTTCATCAAAATATGAAATAAAAAAATTCAAATCAATGTATTTGAAAGATGGAGTTGAGACCCTCTTAAAGATTACCTAGCTCTGCCTAGGAATGTAGTTCAGTGGTAGAGTGCTAACCAAACATGTACCAAACCCTAGATTTGAGCCCCCAATACCACATAAAACTGGGTGGGGTGATTCACAGCACTCGGGAGGTGGAGGCAGCAGATCAGAGCCAAAGGTCATCCTGGGCTACACGGGGAATTCAAAGCCAGCCCTATCTCAAAACAAAACAAAGCACATGGCTCAGCTCAGGCAACCCTCTTATTTTACATGAGGTCAGAGAAGAAAGGTCTTGGCCAAAGGAAGTTGTTGTCAAAACCAAGAGCAGAGTCTAGGTTTTCTACTTCAGTTCTGAACCATATCGACCCTATTTCTCTAGGTGAAGGGGTTGGTGGGAGTTTATAAGGAGTTTATAGCTTATCTAATCACAACTTCACTTTGTAATCATTCCCAAATCATTCACCATTGTCTTTTGTGTTATTGCATAAAACATACATTGTTAGGAAATTTCACATTGTGCAGTAGAGGCACTCCAGAGGGTAACATCTGCTTTGGGTTAACCTACTCATAGCTCTTTTACAGTAGAGACACACTAGAGGGTGGCATCTGAACTGGTTTAACCCATTCACAGCTCTCTTACAATAGAAACACTACAGAGGGTGGCATCTGAATTGAATTAACCCATTCATAGCTCTCTTGCCTTTAGGATTTCTCACTTTTATATTTTTATGTCCCAACCGGATGGTTGTAAGTGGAGACTGTTCATTCTTTTCCTGGCTCTCCAGACCCAAAATATAATACAGAAACTTTATCAATTATAACACTGTTTGGTCAATATCTTAGGCATAATTTTAGTTAACTCTTACTTCTTAAATTAACCCATAATTTTTTGTCTGTATTAGCCACGTTGAAGAAGGACTCTTAAAAGAAATCCCATACTAGCTCAGAATTGAGAAATAGATGGTTATTTATTTAGGGGTAGACTCACAAATCAGTATCCTCTGCTTGAACAGAGATCAGAAACCAAAATCCACAACCAGAATAGAGAGGCCAGAAAAGAGGCCAGATGCAGACTCTACATCAACATATATAGTATAAGAGGCTACACCCCAGTGGGCAGGTAATCACTACCTGTATGACTTCCTACAGCATCATGTGGTTTGGTACCTTTTATCAGCGAGGCATTCTCATCTTGTTTCCTCTGTGTCTGGGTGACAACTATAGACTGAGCCTTTTCTCTTCCCAGAATTCTGGTTGCCCTGCCTGTTACTTTCTGCCTGGCTACTGGCTAATCAGTGTTTTATTAAACCAATACAAGTAACAAATCTTTACAAGGTACAGAACCATTGTCCCACAGTACTTTCTTTTTTTTTCTTTTCAAAACAAGAACTCTGAATCTAATCTCCTTTGTTTAGCCTTTTTTTGCCTATTATCCATAACAACTTGCAACCGAAACACTTTAAATAGAGACAAACATTCAGAATCCATTTTTTGGGAATGTGGGCATAGTTTTCTAAGCTATTTCCTGCTGACTGGGGGTTCAGATAGTCTTATGGGGAATGTAAAGAAAATTTAGGATCATGATCAAGTCCTAACTGGAATATTCTGTGAGGCTTGATCATCTCAGTCAGCAGTCTTGAGGCTGTTCTGGATGTAGAACTCATCATCGGGGCCATCCTCTCCTATCAGAGATTTTTCAGGGGGGCTTTTCCTTGATCAAACACTAATTTTTCTTATTCCAGAATGAATCCACAACCTCTCATTTCCTATGTAAACAAAAGTCAAACCTCTTCTCCAAAGTAACTTATCTTTTGTCTTAAATTTTGAAGTCAAGGCATTATACATATACATACATAAATATATGTATGTATGTATATATATATATATATATATAGAGAGAGAGAGAGAGAGAGAAAGAGAGAGAGAGGTAGAATTAATTCAGCAGCATTTCTAATCAAATGCCTTTTAGCAGCTGTTACTCCTTCCTCAACCACCAAACAATTCAAAGACAACACAATAACACAGTATACAGATTCTCTGTGTATTTTCCATCATTATGTGACTTTATTTTAAACTCTATTTCTTTTGCTTTTATTTTTAATTTATGTTTGTTTTTATTTTTGAGACAAGGGTTTTCTGTGTATTTTTAACTGTTCTGGAATTCATTCTGTAGACCAGGCTTTCCTAGAACTCATAGAGATCCACTTGCCTCTGCCTCCCAAGTGCTGGGATTAAAGGTCTGTGCCATCACACCCAACTACTTTCTTTCTTTATTTTGTAAAGAATTTTATCCTTTTTTATCTTTCAAGCCTACATATATTTTTAAACACACTGAAAACCATTTAGAGGTTTCTTTTCATCTGAATCTATCTTTACTGTATATCTCTCTTTTTCTGACCACATGAGTCTTTAATTTGCTAAGATATATGTATAGGATTAAAATCATGGCTTTGACAACTGGATCCACCCCATTCCTTAGCTTTCTGAGAGTCTTCCTTCATTGCAGAGGTATTGGTGGAAACCATGTTTATTGCCACAATTCTATGGAGTTTCAAGGTCCCTTCTACCACTAAGAAGCATACTGTCAGCTCTTCATAAACACTATTTAGGTGTTTGGTGGCAGGGCCTCTTTAAAAAGTTTCAAGGTTTTTGCAGCTAAAGCTGAGTCAGGAAGCCTCTCTTAAATGAAATGTACTTCCCTCTTATAAACAGAGCTCACCCAAGAAAATGCTGCTACCAAGAAGCTGGGTTTAACTCTGTTCTTTTGTGTCTTCCCAAGCTCTCTCAGGTTTGATGTGGATGTAGCTTCCTCACATTGGTGTGCCATTTTGTAAGCAGGGGCTGCTCGTTAGTTTTCCAGCCTCCTGGATGCCAATAATCACAAAGAAACTATATTAATTATAACAATGTTTGACTGATAGTTTATGCATATTTCTAGCTAACTCTTACATCTTAAATTAGCCCATTTCTAATAATCTGTGAATCACCACAAGACTGTGGCCTACCAGCAAGGCTCTGGCTTGTGACTGGTATCATTTTCCTTCTGCAGCTACATGGCTTCCCCCTGACTATGCCTACTCCCTCCTTATATCTCTGTTCAGATTTCCTGCCTGGGTTTATTCTGCCCTGCCATAGGCTGAAGTAGCCTTACTCATCCACCAATAAAGCAACACATATACAAAAGGACATCCCACATCAGATGATATTAATTTCAGACTAAAAATATTGTCCTTAATAACATAATTGAACGTTCTATCTTATTATTCTTAACTGTAGACATTAACTACTCATATTAATATAGATAGAAGGATGAGCATGTATTTCTTTCTTGTATTTTCACAGTCAAATTGTGTAATATTTATTTTTATCCTGTACCTATAATTTATTTCTGTTAGCAATTATTCACGTGTTGATTAAAAATAAGTGACTATCATTCAATATATTATGAACATGTAAATATTGAAAATTTGATACCAATACTGTCATTTTTTTTTTACCTCCAAAACATACCTTCCCCTTTGTCATTCAGAAAGACTGCTCAGGAAGAAAGATCCCGCATGCCTTGTCTCCAGTGCTCCCTTCAGCTCTCTCCTCCTCCAGGTCATCCCGCATGCCTTGTCTCCAGTGCTCCCTTCAGCTCTCTCCTCCTCCAGGTCATCGCATGCCTCACTTCTAATTTGCTTTTAATGATAGGACCATGCTTTTCTTGGGCAGTGTTTCTGAGATACCCTCAGCTCCTTTTGCGTCTGACTAATAGATAATCGTTAAGTATCCTGCTCAGGCTGTTGACTGAATGAAAATTCCCATTCTCTGTGGAGAGCTGTGTGGAAATGTGCTGTCCTGTTTCTCTGTGACTATACTCTAGTGTGACTTTACAGCAGTTCCCCTTTTTTTCGAGAGACTGTGTTTTCTTCCTTATTTCTTTCTGGGGAGATAAGGGTTTTGGGGACACATTCTCGAGCATGTCCAGTGTAATGTGCATTTCCTGGGTTGTCTTGGTGGCCTCCTAACATTGACTGTTGCTTTCAGTCAGCAGAGAGTTTCCATATCAAAATAATCTAGCATTTTCCCTTTTTCTTTGTGGAATCCACTGGTAAACTTGGGATGTCTGGGCCCATTTGATGAATGGTGTCCTTTTTCTCTGGGAAGTTTAGGACTTTCTCTTCCTCCTTGGGCTTCAGAAACTTCACTAAGCCTTCTCTCAGTGAGAACTTTGCCCTCGATCTCTGATAGCCTTCATCAGGGTCTGTCCGTAAACACGTCAGTGCTGGGCAGGTTCTTTTCATTTCCTTTGTGGCTTACTATTCCCTCTCCATTTGTCTTTTCCAGTTTTCCTTTAACCCTCTTGTATATAGATGTCAGACCCACTGCAACTTCCTTTTGAATCTCTAAATTTGAATTACAGTTTTAATTTTGCTTTATATTCAGAAATATAACATTATCAAAGGCCAGCTCTGGCTTCAGCCATGTTCTTATTATTCAAAATACAATTCTGTTTTGTATTTCTGCAATTGTATTTGATTACTAAGAACACCTTTTGTTTTCTGATTATGCTTTCTAAATTATGCATTTCTTCTATGGATACAATTTCCCATTCAATTTCTGTGTGTACTAAGAATTATTATTATTAGGTACACAATATTCTGAACTTGTCTTTTGCTCATATTTTGCTTGACACCATGTCTTGACAATTGCTGTATCAGAACCCTAGGATCATCCTAATTACTTGTAATAGTTATATTGTATTTTGCTTTCTATTTCACATAGTGCTATTTTTAACAATCCCCTGAACAACAGATACCTAGATTTTAAGAATAATTGGATATTATATGAATAATACTGCAATAATTCTCTCTGTATGGATATCTTTGTACACTACATTAGTATTTCAATAGACCATATTTTCAGATATACTGATTGCTAGTTTAATGCTGTCTTAATTAGGGTTTCTCTTGTTGGGATCAAACCTCATGACGGAAAAACAACTTGGGTAGAAAGAATTTATTTAATCATCCAGGCAAGTCAGGGCAGGAACTTAAGGCAGAAATCTGAAGCAGAGTTCACCAAAAAAAGTACTACTGACTGGCTTGATCTTCATGGCTGCTCAGCCTACTTTCTTACAGAACCCTGGACAACCAGCCCAGGGGTAGCATTGCCTACTGTGATCTGCGTCCTCCTGCATCAAACATCAGTCAAGAAAACTCACCACGTGGCTGCCTACAGGCCAGTCTAGTGGGCAAATTTTCTCTAGACTGGCCTGTAAGCATCCATGTAGACTGATGTTTGATGCATGATCAGTGAAAAATGGTGTCACAGAGCAGGCCAACTTATATTTTTCTTATTATGAGCAATATTAATAAAAATTTTATATATTAAAAAGTTCTTTGAAGTTTACATATATGCTAACTAGATATGCCTGAACTCCATTTATGTCAAGTTATTAGTGTTTTTATAGGAATTTTTTAGTGTTAAAGAAATTAATCCTCACTTTTTAGAAATTTAGAAGCATTTATTTTCACTGTGTATGAAATTTATCATCCAAAATTCTCAATAGACTTTTCAAATTGAAATAGTTCTAAATTTCAAGGAAAAGTGAATAGTCCCTACCTCTTCCCATAACAGTTTTACCTACTATTTATATCTTCCTTTGCTTTGGCTCTTTTGATGACTAGGTTCTGATCCATTATAAATAACTATAGTCTAATCAATTTAGCTTTCCTGGATTTCTTCCTAATAACTGGTCTGTTTCATGATTTCTGCACATTACATTCCGTCATGCCTTCATAGCCTGCTCTTGATGTGACATATTCCTAGACTTCTTCTTTAATGACCTTGACAGCTTCAGGGCAAAAGGTCAGATACATTATACAATATCCTGCAAACGAAGGCTTGACTTTGTTAAACTTGAAATACCACAGAGGTTAAGTCCATTTTTTGGATGCTATATGAAGCGGACTCACTGTAAATGTGAGTTATTGCTGATATTGACTTTGGGTATCTAGTAGATGTGTTCAGGTTCTTCCACCAAACAATGACTCTGCTTACCCCTCATTGACTATTTGGAGGAAATCATTAGGAATTTGATTTTAGCACCTGTGCTTGGAGAGAGAGGATCTTTGTGAATTATTGAGAATCCTCCTACATACTCAGAGAATCCTTGTGAATTATTGGGAATTCTCCTACATACTCAACTTGTCTATTCTCCCCATTTATGCAGATGCTTGCTTATTCAATTATTTGTTCATGTCACTGTGGACTCTTGAATATTTATGTTATAGTTTTGTCTATAATTTAACACTATGTACTTATTTCGTTGTTCTAGCTAATAAAATCCTCTACTAGAAGAGGATTTTAGTATGGTTGTATATATTGGGACTTTGGGAACTCTTGCAGTTGGTTCTGTGTCCCTTTTGTATATCCTTGACAGTGTAAGTTTGCTTGTTTTATAAGCATTTCTCCATTTTCTACTATATCATGATGCTCCAGGCTTACATCGTCTATCTATCTTACCCCACTCATAAATTCAATTATTTCTCCAATGAGCACTCTTTTCTCATTGAAAAAATGAAGGCCTGATTTCTAGGTGTGTTCATTGCTATTAGAGCATCATTTTTTCTTGGCCCTTTTCAGCTGATAAAACAAGTGTGTGTGTGTGTGTGTGTGTGTGTGTGTGTGTGTGTGTGTGTGTGGTGTATGTGTGAACAGATGAACATACACATACAGATAACTATAATGTTTCTATATTAAATTGTCTACATCTACAAAAAGCTAAGCACAAGCTCATAGCATGCCTTCAACTACAGTTTGGTACCACAGGATCCTTCCTGTACAATTCCATTTTAATGAGAAGAAAATTTCCGGCTATTTTGTGATCGTGTGGTGTTAGCTACTTTCTTCTGTAGACTTGTCAGAACCCATACACTATAGTACAAACAGTGTCTGAAACTTTATTTTTTTAGAAAAATCAATGGGAAAATTGAGAGATTCCAGGATGGGAATTAGTATGTGGCCAAATTTCTACAAATGTTACAAAAACATAATGTAGGCTCATGGAAGGGAGGTGAGCAAGTGGTGTTGATCTAAATAACTCAGCCCAAGAACAAAAGACTTTACTTAAAGCACTGTACTCTGCTTAACAATGTTGCTTCCCATGGGATGTTGCTGAGCAGTTCCACACACTTATATTGTAATAAAACAATTGAATAAATGAGTGGAAGATGCTGGGCTACATCATGCAATTTTACATTGCCATCATGATTATTGAGTACTCAGCCATCAATGGAAGTGTTTTGATTAGCCTCTCCAAGGCCCCAAAAGCATTGATAAAGAAGAGGTAGAAAGACTAGGAGCTGGACGATGAGGAGGAGTACTGTGGAATATTGCCATTTATATATGACACAGAGACACAGCCATTGCAATCTGGAACATTCAGAAGCATACATGTGTCAGACATGTTCAATGTTGGAACATTTGACACCATTATGAATGGGGAGGCACTCTCAAGGCCCTAATACATCTAGAGGAGCCAGTGACTGCCTATGGTTGTGGAGGGAGAAGGTAACATTTTCTCCAGTGATGTAGCTATTGGTGAGTTTTCTGTGTTCTAGCAAATAGGATCCACCCATGGCTATGAAAGCAACCTTAACTAAACCAAAAAAGAAAAGTAGGAGGGGATCTAGTCAGGAAGAAGAAAAGTTCTAGAGAGAGAAGCAGAGGATAAGAGATGGTGATAGATGTAAATATAATTATACTGCATTATATACTATAGTGATATTTTATTTGTATTTTAATAAATAAAGATTGCCTGAAAATCAGAGTGCAAAGCTAAGCCACTAGAAGCCAGGGAGTGATGGCACACCTTTAATGCCAGGACTCAGGAGACAGAGGCAGATGGATCTCTGGGAGTTCAAGGCTACCGTGAACTCCACAGAATCAATACAGAAACAGATCCAGGTGGTTCTGTCACACCTTTAATCCCAGTGTTTGGGAATCATACAATTTAATCCCAGCCCTAGGGAGGTGGAGACAGGAGCGATATGACTGGACAGAGAGAGGAATATAAAGGGGAAGGGACAGGAACTCACTGAAGTGTGGAGTTTGAGGTTTGGTGGAGACACAGTGCAGTCTAGGCAGTCTGAAGATCGCCCCTTCAGTTTGAGCATTGGTAGAGGTAAAAGGTCTCTCTAGTGGCTTACTGCTCTGCCTCTCTGATCTTCAGTCGTAACCCCTAAATCTGACTCTGGGTTTTGATTAATTAAGACCAACTAGAATTCATGTTGCTATGTGTGTGTGTGTGTGTGTGTGTGTGTGTGTGTGTGTGTGTGTCTGTATGTATGTATTAAAATTCTCAAAAGATGAAGACTTAAAACTCCCAAAAATATCAATGCAAATTTCAGCTGCTCCATTTGACGTGGAGAACCTAGTGGAGGCACTTCCCGGGAGCTGTTCTCATCAGCTGTTTTGGGTTAGGTCATCCCAACAAGCCCATCACTGTGCCTCGCCATCTCCCTCGGGTGAGTGATAGAGAGTATCTTTCCTGTTGCTTACCTTCCACCTCTGTACCTCCTTTAGTAAAGTTCGGATCCTTAGCTCATTATTTAATTGTGCTATGAATGTTTTCCTGTCTGAATCTTAAGAACCCCTCACCTGCTTTGAATCTATGTCCTTCACCAAGTATGTTTTTGGAAATATTTTCTGCTAGTATATGACTTCATTTCATTCACCTAAATCGTGTCTTTAGGAAGAAATACTTTTTAAATTTTAATGGGCTCTAATATACCAATATTATTAAGGATCATGCTTTTTATATATTCATCAGAAAATGTACACGATATAGGCTTTATCTTTTTGAGAAGTTTCATGGTTTCACATTTTATAATTAAACCTATGGTCCATTTTTGAGCTATTTTTTATGAAGGGAGAGGGTGTTTCTTTTTGGCGTGTGGAGGTATAATTTTCCTGCCTCATATGGTGTGAACACTGACTATTCTTCATCAAATGCCTAATGCTTTTTGACCATTTTAAACACCAATTGACTATAACTATGGTATATTCTTTTCATGTCTCCCAATCTGTCAATTCTGCTTAAAACTTTTGACTTTGTGTTCAGTATATAAAAGCCTGAAGTTTTCGAGGCTATTTAAAAATGTATCTTTGCTTAAAATTGCACACACACACACACACACACACACACACACACACACACACAATTTTATCTCAGTTTGATTGCTTCAATATTGAATGTAAAGAAAATATTCAATGAGCTTTCATCTAGGAGTTTCAGAGTAGCCTGGACACACTGTGTCTCAAACTCCAACGCTTCTGCACTGATGCTGAATGCCATCCTACTCATAGCTACCATGTGGGTGAAGGTTGGCTCAATGTCAACTTTATCTCTCTCCCTTCTCTGGTATGTTTTCCTGTTAGGTATCAATCAACAGCACACTCTTTAAATTACTATACATTTGTAGTATGTTTTCATATTTATTAGACTACTTTCTCCTTAGTATATAGTTACTTTTGAAATTTTGTTAGCTATTTCAAGGTGATTATTTTCTGTATCATATTACCTACTCATATCAACATATATACTTAAAATGAAAAAGCCCACTCTGATTTATCTATTTCAAAATAATGTTTTTTTTCCTGTGGACCAAATTAGATATTAAACTAAGAGTAACTGTCTTCCATATAATATTGAATTTTCCAGTCCAATAATACAATAGCCTGTGCATTATTAAAAACTTAATTTGGGTCTCCCAATAGTACTTTAAAGTTATTTTCACAATAATGCTGCTCAGTAAGTATATTAAATGAAAATGATCTAATCATACCCATCACAAAGCTGAATTGTCAGCCTGGATAAAAACTAAAGCCTCAATTTTCTGCCAACAGGAAATACACTTTAAACATAAAGACACAAATATATTAAGAATATATGTGTGGGAAACAATACAGGATGTGTTCATTGGTCAAGGTGAAGAGATAATTCTATGTGATTAAGATATTAACACATCAGGAGAACATAGTCCCTATATTTATTCCACAGGAACGGCATTGAAAACCTGGAGAGGATTATAAAAAGATGCAAGTGAATCCATGTCTACCTGTGCTGGCAATTTCATACCTCCCCTCCTAACAATTGGCAGAACAAACTGACAGAAAGTTATTAAAGATATAAAAGACTTGTGCATCACCATGAACTACAGAAGAACCACAAAGGCCTCTTAGCATCCATAGGGAATTTCCCCCAAACGTTTAAGGAAGAAGTCTACAGGAAGATTTCCCTAGTAGAGGGAAGGGATCTTAGTTTTTTTTCCATTAGGATCAGGGGCAAAAAGGGCAAGGCACACATAGTGTCAACATTTCTTAATCACTTTTCACTGGAGATCCTCATCTAGAGAAATGCTGGTGAGACAAGTGGAGAGAAGAGGAGAGGAGATGTGGAGGGGAAGAGAGAGGAAAAGGCAGAAGGAGAGAGAAAGAGAAGGCACAGAGTAGATACGCAGAGTAAAAAAGAGAGAAGAAAACTGTGCGTTAGCACACCAGTGTCCTTGTAGAAATCCCAAAGGATACACAGAAAAGCTACTAGACATGTATTAATGAACTTAGAAAATTAATTTAAAAATGGTATTTCTATCTACTATACATGAACACTTGGAAATATAAATTAAAGGTCTCCACTTACTACCGCATCATAAACATGACATGCTAAGAAAATGTTTCCCAAGATTTGTTTGCTGCAACGATAAAACATTAATGAAAGCTCTCAAGAAAGCCCTAAATAAATGTGGAGATATGTCTACAGATCTATAAATTCAATGTAACCCTATTGAAAATACCAGCAGACCTTTTTTTAGAGATTAGAAAGCTCATTGTAGAATCTATATGGAAAAGTAAAGGAATTAGTATAGCCTGGACATTTCTACAGGCACACAAAGGGCAACTGAGCTCTCAGTTTGAGACCCTAAAACTACATTAGTTAAAACAGTGTAATATTTGTGAATGATTAGAAATCTTGATGAATAGAACACAATAGAAATAGTAGGGAAAGATTCAACATTTATTATCAATCCCATTTCAGTGGCAGATCCATGCAATTTAATAGATAAAGGATAGACTTCTTAGGAAATATTGATATCCACATGGAAAGCAAACAAACAAATAATAAATAAATAACCAAGACCCAGCCACTATATTGTAAGATATATAAGAATTATTGTTATTATTTATCACCATATACTATATGTATATATATATATGTAATATGTGAAAATAATGGGATTCACAGCACTAAACATAAAGAGGTAATTTTACCCATGTTTAAGAAATGATATTTTTAGAGAAGATAAAGAACAAGAAATTTTAGAGATAAGTTAAATTTAATCAAAATAAAAACTTTTCACCTTTGAGTCTTAAGAAAATAAAAAGGGAATCCATTGCAGATGAACATCTACCAAGAACAGCAGAGGGAAGACAAGTATCCAAAAATGCCTAAGAATCTATCTTTGTTTTTGGAAGCCTTAGGTTTGATGTGGTACTGCCTGCTTGGTTTTGCTGCCTCTGACTTTAGCGAGATAATAAAAATGCTTACTAAGGCATTATGGTTTCGAGTTTTGCACTTAGGCCTTTCATATAATTTGATTGATTTTGGTGTATGATATGAGTCCATTCTTTCCCATATGGATTTACAGTTTTCCTTTCCCCGTTGTGTCTTCTTAGTGGCCTTGTAAAAAATTAGTTGGAAGTCAATGCTCTCCTTTGGCCTATATGTCTCTCTTTAATGCCATACTGTTCCGCTTACTATTGATTTATAACATTATTTGAAATCAGAATGTATACATTTCCAGTTTAGTTTGTTTTTCTGAAGATTATTTTGGTGACACTTGGTCTTTTGTGACTCTACATAAATTTTACAATTAGTATTTCTGTTTTTTTTAATAGAAGAATTTTGATGGGGATTATGCCAAATGTTTATATTGCTTAAAATAATGTGGACATCTTAAAGGCATTAATTCCTCCAGCCCATGAGCACATACTTTCTATTTCATTTATATATTCCTCTATTCTTTCCAGCAGTGTCTTAAAGTTTTGAGTGTTGATATCTTTTTACATCCTTGACTAAACTTATTCCTAAATTAATTGGATTGTTTTATTGATTTCCCTTTGTGATAATTTTCTATTACTATAATAGCAATTAGTATCCTGTGGAGTGACTTTAAATCCAATTATAAAATTGTTGGTTACTCCACTGGTCATATCTTGTCACCCAAGCTGTTGGCCATCGTTGTTGCTCACAGGGTTCAAAGCAGGAAAAGGTTGTTGATGACTTTCTTCCCTTATCTGGTCAGTATCAACTTGATTTATCATATTTCATGAGCAAAGTGTATAGAATATTTTCATCAGCTTCTTGTGGGCAACCAAGGAGAATAGGCATGCCCTGTACTTTCTTAGCCTCAGATGTCCTTGACCAATAATTCCAGAGAATATAGGCTACACCTGGTTCTGAGCTTTTTATTTGGCAACCAACAACCTATAGTACCTGGGAAGAGCAACACACTCACACATACACACACACACACACACAGAGAGAGAGAGAGAGAGAGAGAGAGAGAGAGAGAGAGAGAGAGTTTTTCCATATGGCATTTCCAAACATCTTTAGTATTAGTTATCTTTCTCCCCCAACCTGACCTCTGCCCTACCTTCCCATCCTTCTTCCCACATAAACTTTCATCCCTTTCCCCATTGGTACCATATATGTTCAACTATACCCAACTCTAAACATCTTTTTGAGCATTCAGGGTTTGTACACTTTCAGCAATGACAACAGGTGCTGACAAAGATGGGATTTTTCTGGAAGAAAGGGATGACCACCTGGTCAGCTGATGAATGTGATCCAAGGAAAGCAAACATACGGAGCAAACTGTATGTTCTAACCAGGCAATAAACCGGCCTCCATCTTGCTGTCCATCGGTGAAAAAGTGCTGGAAGGATGGTTACAGGTCACGTGCTGGGAAAGAGGTTCAAAGAAAGCTGCTTCTACAATAAAATCTTAGGCTCTTATGACTCCTTAGCTGTGGGGATTTCATTACCGATATCATGGTTAGCTTCAAGCTCACCCCATTGTGGTATACAATAAAGATATTTTCCTGGAAGCATAAGTCTAGGGGAACTTTCTTACCAAATAACTTTCACTAAAACCTGCATCGCCACTTAGCATGGAAGTTTGTGATTAAAATGTACAAAAATCAAGAGGATTGACAGACCTTTAGTTGGTTGATTGGGTACCTGGAGAACTGGGTTATCTAAATCCAGTTTAACAAGAAGTGGAAGAGCTGTTTCTTACTGGTGAGCCTCCTGCTGTCCCTTTCGGAGGACTGTAATAGGTTGCAGTTCCATTTAGGTTTAGCCTGTTGTTTAGAGTTTTTAGAGTTTTGCCTGTTGTTTAGTTGCTCATTGGTATAAGATATGTTTCCCTAAGCCAGAAAGACTCCCTTGGATCACCATAAATGAATCATTGATTAGGACTCAGGTCTTACAGACCTGCATTGTATTTACAATAATGATGAACGTGACCCACTGCAGAATGACAAATAGGCCCTCAGAAATCTAGACAAATGTTAGCTGCCAGCTCTGCCACCTTGGAAAAACGTGAAAATCAAATGAAGATGTAGGAAGTATTGTGGTCTTACATGAGGAAAGATTCTTCAGGTCAATGCAGACTCCTCCAAGGAGGCTGGCACATCAAGCCTAAGCCCACCAAAAGCCACAGGCACCAGGGTCCTGGCTGAACACCAGTGTGATTGTGGCTGCTGAGTCACAGAGTTTCAACTCAATATGATGTCATATAAGTTGGCTGAAAGCAGTTTGAGTCCATTTCCCTGTGCTGAGTGCAATAGTTGTACTGTCCACAATGGAAAGTGTGTGTACCTCATACCGGTGTGGGGCAGCTTTCTCTAATCCCCTTATTCTTCCGCTCCCACTTCCCAACCTTGGCTACTTTAAAGATGATTTGAGATGGGCTCAATGACTACTTCATATCTAATGCACACCAATGGCCACCTGTCCGAGCATGATAGAGAAGGCAGTGCTGGAAGTGGGTGTCTAACTCCCCATTCTACATATTGCCTGGGTTCATCTTCTAGAGCCTGAGGAAGGTTAAGAATGGTGTGGGAGATAATCTTGGGATAGGCTATTTTAGGTCATTCAAATGTTCTGTTGTGACTTGCGCTGATGAATGTGTAAAAGAAATAGAAGCACTCCTCATTTAATGAGGGATATGGACATTTTGTGGTCGTGAACAGAGCTGAATACTATATCCGACACTTCCTAATATGCATATGTATGATATTTGCTGGTAATTTGAATTTCTTCTTTAAAAACATATCTCTTAAGATCTTTTGCTCATCTTCAAGTTTCTTTAGTCCCTCATATATTCTGAATAATAAACATTTGTCAGTTGAATCATGTGTAATTGTTTTCTCTCATGTCATAAGTTTTCTCTTTGATCTAATTATTTACTTTGCTGAACAGAAACTTTTCAGCTTGTTATAATCTGACTTACCTACTTTTGCCTATATTGCTTCTATTTGGGGGTCTCATTCAAAAGAAACATTATCACTACTGTAATCTTCTGGGTAGAAATGAAGATATTCTAAAGAGACACTTTTGTCTCTCCATCTCAACATCAGACTATTGAAATGATGAACCCGAAAGAAATGTGGTTTCCCTTGAAATCTCATGCTAATAGATGGCAAGGGCTCCAACCAGAAGGGAGTCTGTCTTTTGGAAAGAGATTCAACACAGTTCAACAACATGTCAGATTCCCTTACAGGATGAAACTGAAACTCAGATAATAATGGGTCATTGGTGGGTGTGGCCATACTTGACCAGGACTGCTTAGCTCTGCACATCCTTGACCTTTTTTTGTTTTGTTTTAACTTTGATCTTACTCCAGGACCCTAAGGAGGACTTGAGGGGTTTGCTGAATCTTTGTTGTCCCTTTTACCAATGTGGTCATAGAGAATAAATCTCCTTTCTCAGCTTTTCATATTTATTGTGGCTCTTTTCATTGACTTATTTAGGATGGGTGGTCAGACCTGACTTGCGTACAGTCTGTAGTCCCCAAGTTTGATGACAATATCATTTCATAAATTATTTCTCTCATGTTTTCTTTTGGTAGCTTTGTAATGATGGTCTTACATTTTAAGTGTTTATAACATTTTTTATTAAATTTGCATAGATTGAGAGACAGCGGTCAAGTTCCAATCTCCATAGGAATTTTCAGCCTCTTCAGGATCATTTAAGGAGAAGACTCTTTGCCAGTGAATGATCTTGTGACTCCTAAACTAAATCAGTTGGCTCTGAGCATTTGGATTCCTTAAACTTGAATTTCTATTCCATGTCACTGGTTTATGCATTAGTTAACTCTAGCCTTAGAGTAGTATGTCTTTCATGTGAGCCAGGTTTTGATATGAGCCTCTCATCTTCCTGATGTCCAAAGCCTTTTCTATATTGCAGATGAAGTTAGAAGGCTGCATCCCAGTGACTCTGGCTATTGTGTGGTCTCACTACTATAAGCAGAGGGTGTTCGGTAAACCAAGATGAAACTCAATCCCTCTTCTTCTAAGGAAGACTTCACTGGACTTTGTGAGCAGATTCTCGGTGCTCAAGTGCATTCCTCTTTAAAAGCGCCAGGTCTGCACTTGTCCATAGTGAGTGTCTGATCTGAGAAGCCTTGTTACTTCCTAAGGCTTCTGTCCTCATTTTGGAGGGAGTCAGCTTAGACACAGCACTGACATATGTTGGAAAATGGTCAACAAGCATCAATTGTCAGATGAAAATACCATTATTTAAAGACTCAGCTGGGTTGGCTCCAACAGCATATTGCATGTAGATGTATAATTGGCTGTTACTCTCCCTTCGGAGAGAGTTTGCCCATCACTCCACCACTTTGGAAGAGTGTTGTGAAGTACCTGTTATAGCACTGACACAAATATGCCGTGGTTCAGCAATTTCACCTCTAGGTAGAAGTAGAAATGCATATGTTCATGCACAAAAAATACATGTACATCAAATGACATAGGTAGGAATATTCATTTTACAATTACTCATTGTAATCAAAAACTGGGAATAGCAGAAACGTACCCTAACAACAGAGAAAATAAACAAATTGCAGCGTATTTGTGTGAAGGAGTATTATATGTTATTAAATGAGTAGATTACTGTTATAAGAATATCAATGGATTTCAGAAATATGATTTGAGCAAAAAAATCAATCACAGAATAATGTGTACTGTATTATTCCATTGAACTGAAATTCAAAAGAATTCAAAACAATCTGGGGGCATAGAGATGGGGAGAAGGCTGGATGCCAGTGGCTTTCTGACTTCCTAATCTGGTGGCAGCTGCGTGTGTGACTTTGCTTTATGAAAATTCATCAAGCTGTCGAAGTAGCATTTGGATAAATTTCCCTGTATCTATTATACTTTAATCAAAAGTACTATGAAAAAATTAGAGCTGTCACTAATAAAATTTGATGGAGACTAGGAGAGATCCACAAACAAGAAAGCTATACGCTAGCCCTGGGTGGTAAAGAGGCATGAATCCCATGTCAATTTCAACATATTAGACTCCTCACTACATCAAAAGCCAAACATGCCATGATTTCTGGAATTCAAACTTGATTTCATGGATTATCCTTTCTATGAAAGTCTGAAAAAACTAAAGAATCCATTTACATTTATAATTCTTGGTAAAAACAGACCCACACTCCTCTGTCTAAAACCTATATTATAGCAGCAGCCAATATTATTGTTTATTGTCAAGCAATAAAGATACATTTACATTAAAATTATAAGTGTATGAAAACACCATTATTGAATATTTTCAAGAAGTTCTAGAAAACATAATAAGGAAGGAAAATTAAATAAAAATTAAGAACTTGAAATTAATAATATCTGTTAAGATTGGCATGATGGTGCACATCTTTATTCCCAGCACTCATGAGGCAGAGGTAGTTAGTTCAAGGCCAGTCTGGTCTACCAAGGATACATAATGAAACTGTCTCAATAATAATGATTTGATTGATTGATGATGATGATCATAATGATGATGAAGAAGAAGCAATAATCTCTCTTAAAGTAAGCTGTACTATATGTCTAAAATATAAAATAATAAACACATTAAAGAACTATTTAGTAATAATACTACTTTTCAACAATTTGAATAATTATAAAACATGTATTTAAAAGCAATTCAAAAGAATACAAAAGTAGAAGAGAGTTGGAGAGATGACTGAGTAGTTAAGAACAAGTACTGGATTTGCAGAGGACCTGAGTTCATTTCCCAACATGCACATCTGATGGCTCACAACCACGGGTAACACCAGCTCTGGGGATCTGACACCTCTAGCTTCCACAATCATGTATATTCACATACACATACACACCCATGACACATATACACACTTAATTTAAAATAAAAATTTAAATACCTTTTTAATAGCGAGGAAGAAGAAGAGTCTGGTAATTATAACAAAATATGAATTGTTGGGAGATTTAGCAATAAATAACTGGAAATTATAATAAAGGTACAACAATGTGCAGAAGACTAAAAAAAACTACTTGAATCAGAAAGAAACATTCTATTTCTAACTAGAAGTTGGATCTGCTTTAGATGTCCATTCTCTATCACACAAATTTAATGCTTATAGCTTTACCAATAAGCACACCTGAATTTGGAAATTTCACAAATGTATCCCATACCACGCCTGGAAAAATACACAGGTGAAAATCGTTCTGAGAATTATGAAAGTGAATGAGGATGGATGACTTGTGGTCCACCTATTAAAATGTGCAATGAGGCTGCAATAATTAAGATAGTGCTGCCTTGGAATGAGAGCTGGCAGACTAATGAAGCCGCTCTGATGTTCACAAACATATATATATGAGAATCTGCTTTAAAGGTAGCAAATGAAGTTACGTGGTGAATAGGTAAGTTACCCACATCCTCTCCAATCATAAACATCATTCTGTTATGTTCAACATGAACATCTTGCTTACATGTGTTCTTATAAAATGGTCATATTCTATATCCCCCCTTCACTTTCTTTGCTCATTCAATCCTTTGAAATGAAAATCCTTGAAAGTTTCCATGTGGAAATGTAGTCATCTTCTGTCTGGAGCACATAGCACTCTTTGGCATACATACACACATTTTGCCTATTGCTTCCCACATGCCCAGCACTGCCCCAGTTTCCTATCAGACATCTTTTGGGCCTGGAGATTTTAAAGCATGTAAGTTGCCTTCTTCCTTCTGATTCTTCTGTTATTGTCTGGAACTTACGCCTTCTCTTAACCATGAGTTTTACCTCTTCCAGGATGAGTTCTTTCCCCGAGGCAGAGGCACACCCCCCACACCTCATCAGGGACTAGAACTGCAAAGCTGATACAGTCCACTTTGTGTGTAGCCTGGTGCATACTGACAGTGACATCTCCCTTGTCGCTCTGGAGACTGGATCAGCATCTTTACATCAAACACTATTTAGTTATAACACTTCTCAGCAAGTCAGGCAATTATTAAAAAGAAATTAAGAAGTATAGTGAAAATGAAGAGCCCTATCACTATAGTAAAATCTAAATTACAGGGATTCTTCACACTGAGAAGCAAGATAGGCTTCAGAAAATGCTGTATTTTAAAATCAATTTCATCAAGATTGGAAATATTATTTTACAACCCACATTCTTAAACCTTAGCTTCTGTGCTTGGGAAATGCTAACATTGTTACCTACTGCTGAGGCTTAAGTGAGATGGTGTGTGGAAAGTATATTCCTGATCTGTAAATACATCGGGGCATTTTATCAGATATGCAAAGCCAGAGGCCTAGTGGATTTTGTCTGAAAGTCTTCTATCTTGGTCAGTTAGTCCCTTCTTTGTTTCTATCCTACTTTCCCTTTAATTAAAGTCCCAAGCCACTCCTGGACTGGGTTCTATAAGAAAGCAGTCTGAGAAAGCCATGATAACCCAGTAAACAGCACCCTTCCATGGCCTCTTCATCAGCTCCTGTCTCCAGGTTCCTGTCCTGCCTGAGTCTTGCCTTAGCTTTCCTGAGTGGTCTGTGATTTAGGATGTTTAAGTCAAATAAACTTATACATCCTCCCCAAGTTGCTTTAGTCATGTGTTTCCTTGCTGCAATAAAAACCCTTACCAGGACAGTTATTCTTTAGACACCATAATAAGCTGGAATGTTCGGGAAGATGCTGGGATGAATTGGTGATACAGAGATCAGATCTTCACAGAAACCTTCCTGTTGCTAAGGAGGGGCTCTGGATGCTAGTGCCTATGGTTCCATGGAAGAGGTACCCAAAAGCTGATAATCTGAAAGGTGCACAGGGGCATGTGTGGAGGGACAGGAGTCTAATCCCAAGACTCCTTCCACACTTCTCTTCTCCCTAGTTCTCCTCCTTGGCCATCATTTCTTCTTCTCTGTCATCCTCTCTCTTTCTGTGCATTGATTCTGCTGCTTTGGGATGCCAGTGGTCCCCACACTTTTGTGAGCATCTGTGCTACCAACAAAGCTGACGAAACACAGGCATTGGCTACTCCCTGAGAAGTTGGTCCAGTGCAATGGGATGGGACCCAAGAGTACTCATTCCTGTTTTCTTTTTTTATTATAGCCTTCTTTGCTTGTCATCGAGACAAGGTGTACCTCTGTCTCCTACCTAGCCTAGAACTTGTGATCCTCCTGCTTCAGCCCATACAGTGTCAGGATGGCAGGTGTGTACAATCATACCTGCTGAGAGGGTTTCTTTCTAGCATTCTTAGGTGCCACTGCTGCTGCTGCCGCCGCTGCCGCCGCTGCTGCTGCTGCTGCTGCTGCCGCCGTGGCACTGGATCCATTTCTCAACAGACTGTTCATTCTCCCTAGTCCAATTCTTACTGTATTTCTCTACCTTATTCTCTGTGATCCTTCTCGTTCATTGCCCCACCCTTCTATACCCACTACACACACACAAATGATACATGCACACATGTATGTGCACATATACACATATCTTCACATTTATTTTATAAGTACATATAAAGAACGTATATATGTGTATGTATGTATGTATGTATTCTGTCTTCCACTATTGTGAGGTCAGTAATTTCTCTTTTGTGTAACCTGGAATCAGAGCAGATCAGAGAAGGAAGCCCCAGGTCCCATCAGTTGATATACTGTATCCCAAGCAGAAATCCTCGTGTCTCCAATGCAGTTCTGACGCCCTTTGTGCTGCCTCCCTGCTGCCGAGTGTGATGCACTTACAGACAAGGTGGGAACTGGAGCCCCCGTCCCTCCACAGGACAGGCTGCGCCTCTGCTCTTCCCCGCAGAGAATGCCTGCAAACCTTCAAAGACCACGAAGGTAGGGGGAGTGATGGTAGAAAGTGAATCCATTAAGGGGCGTATAAGCTGACAGTTTCAAAAATAATGATCTGGGCTGCCTCTTATTTAAAACCAGCCAGCTGCCCTGCCGCTTTTCATAGCTTCTGCAACTGACACTCATAGCGTTTGGAATTAAAAATACATAAGTGTTCGCTGAAAAAGCTGCTAATTTGAAGGTCATTAGCAGCCCCAAACATATTTCTTTTATTTATAAAAAAACTGCACGGAATAAGGCTATTCAAATTTACCCTCATCCCCGGCTCTTCCCTCCAGGGTAAAGCCGCCTACCTCACCTTGGCCCCAACAGTGTGCCTTCCTCTTGGCCTTCCCTTCCCTGCACCTGCCCTCTACCTGACACCTGCCTGGCAGTCTGTGGTACCCAGAGAAGCCTCTGACTCGCCCTGACATGATGATATACATAGTCATTAGAATTGGTGAAATGGTCCCACCTTCCCGGGAAAGGGCACTTCCGGCAGTTAAGCAAGGGTGGGTTCGGGGGCACTTGCCTTGATCACAAGGATATTTGGGGAAATTTCCCTATGACTGCAGATGGTGTCCTCGACACTTAGGTCTGTGTCTCCGCAGGCTCATTGGCACACCTCTCCCTGGGGTTTGCCTTGCTCCCACCCGTTGCAAGTCCCCTGCTGTGTCACTGTGATGGCCACTAGTGGATGCTCACAGCTGGTCCTCTCTGTGTGCTTCCACACCTCCATCATCTCTGCATGCCCTGGGGATTTGGCTGTGCAGGGCTGCCAACAGCTGCGCCCTAGGGCCTATTCTTCATGTGTGCACAAAACTGCTCTTACTTAAGTCTCTGTCCCCTGGTGGCTTCCCTCTCAGCCTGGCCCTCTGCATGGCCTTAACTGCCTCCTTTCAGCTGTTGGTTTCTTGAGGGAAATTACCAGAAGCCCAGCCTGTCAGCAGCCTTCTTGCAAATCCTTCTCGCAAAAGGATAAAGAAGGGTGGGGAGAAGGCGGTGAGGCTGGGGGTTGCGGTTGCCATAGAAATCTAGAAATGGGACTGACAACTGAAAAGCATCTCAGGGAGCAAAGAAGAGGAGAAGGTAAGGGGACTGGGTAGGAGTGAGCCTTTGTGAGTGCTAGCTGACCAATGGGCAGTCACACTGAGGACATTTGGCGGGGGGCATGTGGACCTACTTGCCCTAGCCCAGGGTTTTAGATTCTGTGAGTAGGAGCAAGACTGGGTAAAAAATGTGACTGAGAGAAATCCCAGAGTCTACAGAAGTGCACCAGGGCCTGGGGAGTCACTACACCCCAAGTCATGGGGTCACCAGCTTTCTGGCCTGGAGGCAGGGAGAATCCTGTGCTGTGAGGTGTCCTTGAGTCCCTTTGAAAATTGAGCCGGACAAAAAAGGGGGACACTGTGTATTCTCTGAGATATATTCCTTCATTATATATATATCACATATACATTAAAAAGTCATTTGGGACTTTCTTAGCCAGATTCTCTTCCTGCTCTTGCTTCTTCTAATTACACGTGTACATTTTCCCATTACCTCCTTCTTAGCTTAGATGGGAAGAAGGGTAACTTCCCCATTGTGAGTGAAGTATAGCGGTTCTCAGGACAGCCCAGGCGAAATCTCTGGGGGCTCAGAGGCTACAGAGGTGGGTGGACAGCCCAGTGAGACAGGGTGGTAACATTCCCATCAAGACCAACAGAGAAGTGATGGTGAGTCAGGGTGATGGCAGCATGAAGTGAAGCCGTCTGAGCTAATTTCTTCCTGGTCAAAACCAACATTCCCACATGTTGTAGAAATGGGTGCTGTCTGAAAATGACACATCACTCCCTGCCAGCTTTCTAGCTAGGGGACACAAGCTTTATAACCCAACCCTGTGCCTCTTTCAGTGGCCCTTCTCACACCATTTGTGGGGGTGATGTTGAGACAAGACTGTATATAGCTCAGGCTGGCCTCAGACTCACTATGTAGCCAAGGATGTCCTTAATTTCCTGATCTTCCCAGGTCTCCTTCCCACGTACTAGGATTATAGACAATCTCTTTACACTTGTCGTCTCCATTTTGAATGTATTATTTTTCTGCTGTGTAGTTTGAGTGACAATGACCCCATAGGCCTATGGGGAGTGGTAGGATTAGAAGGTGGAGCCTTGTTGGGGGAAGGGTGTCTCTGGGGGTGAACTTTGAAGTTTCAGAAGCTCAAGCCAGGCTCAGTGTTGCTCTCTCTTGGATTGTGAACTCTGTTAGAGAAAGATGTCTGGGAGGTCACAGGGCTTTGCAGTCACATACAGCAATTGAATGCAAGAAGATAGGAATGAATGCTTGGGCTTCCTGGAGACTTCTCCTCAAGCCTTTGACAGGCTCCCCAACTTCCCAGCTATCACACTGATCCTCCAGAGAGGCAGCGCCATTTTCACAGAGATGGAGTCCATGGTGCCCGGTGTTTCTTTTCCTGGTGCCTAGTCCAGAGCCACTGTCCTTTTAACGCCAACCACAGCCTTGCTACTTTATCTAACACTCAAGGGAGGATGCTATGGGCTTCCTTCATTTCTACTTCTCTATGAGAATAAGCTGTGTTAGAGCACAGTGCAAGTATCTACAACACATTTTCAACTGAGAATTATGTGACAACGGTAGCTAGAACCAGGATCTGAATTTACTTGGTGAGATTTTTTTACCAATGTTTTCACTTCTATTTTCACCACTTCTCTGACCCCAAGCATGGTCTCTTTAGGCCACCATATGTAGATAATGTCCAAGTTGACCTTCCAAAGTAAGACCTCTTAACACTCCCAAGACTCAGAAAATGCTACCCCTATAACATAAGCAATCCTCCACTTGTTTTTGTAAATAAAGTTTTATTGAAACTTAACCATACCCATTAATCCAAATACTGTCCGTGAATATCTTCACAGTACAATGGAAAGAGTTGAACTGTTCCAAGAGGGATCACATGATCTAAAATATTTGCCATCTGTTTTACAGAAAAAAAAAATAATTTGTCATCCCCTGCCGCATTAAATCTACAAGAGAGGCTCAATTTTGTTGCTCTTTTCCATGCTGAGTTTGCTGCTCAGAACCATAACTGGTTAACTCACTCTCAGCACCATATGACAGTTTACAAATAAGACCAAAGGAATGATGTTCACTCAAATGAAATCAGCTGTACAGTAATGCCCCCTGGGCTGGACAAGTTAATGCTTGGCAAACTGCCCCTGCCTATGAAACATCCCAGCAGGAGTCAAACCCCGTGGTGGGGATAAAAACAATAAAAAGAAGAACACACAAACTTGTTAATTGTTAAATTGGATGTCAGAGAGAATATTCTTCAAAGCTGCAGTAGACACCACATTCTGGAAGCATCAGATTGTGAGTAAGACCGGAGGTCACAGTGAGGCAGAGGGGCCTGCTCCCACTGGGAAAACTGAATACAGAGCTGGTGCCATCTGCCACGTCCTTCGGGGAGACTCACTACCAGGTGCGTGTTCCACTGCAGCACTTTCGTCTATAGAGAGCACAGATGAATCCATGTGAGCAAGCTGGCATACATGGAGACCTAGACAGCTGTAGTAAGCATGGCTCAGTCTTCAGCCTGGGAGAAGTGACTTTGCCCAGAATCAGGGGACTGGGGGTGTAACTCCATAGGTGAGTGCTTGCCTAGTGTGCACCGTAAAGAAGTAAAAAGCAAAAGAATAACTGTAATCAGTGGGTAGGCGTGGTTCTTTGTTCCTCAGGTGGGTGGAGAATGATGGCAAAGGGACCTAGATCAAATTATTAAATTAAGTAGAGATTCTGGGATTCCTTTGGGTGGAGCTGAGAGTCTAGAGATGGTCAAAGAGAAGACAGGACAGTTTTTACTTACTTCAAAAGTAACTTATTTCAAAAGAATGCTTCACAATTTCTGCTAGATAGTGCATAGTTTTTATATTAGATGTATTTTCTTAAATATACCTCACAATAAACATATAACAATTTTAAAGACTTTGGACACTTACATCCTAAAAAATATTCTGCCATTTGACGGTTCACTCAACACATTATGGAAGCCCAGCAGGTTGACCCCTGAGGATGGCTTTGCAGTCAGAGAAAATCTGTAGACAGTTACTTAGCCAAAGAAAACTCTTCTTGTTGACTGACAGGTCCAGAAATTGGGCTTTAATGAAAAGATTTCATTTAGTGCCAGTAAGAAAGGGCACTGGCCTGTTTGAATGAGCAAGCCAAGTGTTGTTGCAACACACTGAAGGAAAATGTCTCAAACTCAGCCATTGGTCCATCTGACAGGCAGCCTGGAGATCCACCCAGGAACAAGAGGAAGCATGAGTCCAGTCTTGGCACACATGCAAGATGAGGGGCAGACATGATTCAGAGGACACAAACATGCAACTG
Organism: Myodes glareolus; assembly: GCF_982192425.1. NCBI lineage: Eukaryota > Metazoa > Chordata > Mammalia > Rodentia > Cricetidae > Myodes > Myodes glareolus. Next base: position 60,572,497 of record NC_142029.1, read on the forward strand.
AAGTTCACAAAACCCCCATGTCTGCAGAGATTAAAGACTGACCTTTTCCAGAAGGTGGGGAGACATTTACAATAGACCCCAGGCCTGATTCCTTTTCTATTTTTTGGCCATATTCCCAAATCCTTAGACATATAATAAATTAACTCACAATGGTGTCAGGTTTTGAATATGCTTCAAAAACCAAGAACTGAGTTATGTGACCTTATGTGGTTTATATGTGGCCCCTCACTTAAACTTGGCAGATAATGCAATCCCCTTTCACAGACATATCACCTCACAGTGTGCATTAATCACTTGTCCTTCATGATAGACATGCACAGTGTGTAGGGGATTCTTAGAAGGCATCAAACTTGGGTAATGGAATTACTCAATGACTTAAAGACCACACTTCAGACAAATAATCTTGAGTTCAAATCCATGGTTTAGATTTGAACAAACTGCCTGAGCATCTCGGAATCGTTTAGCAAATTCATTCCCTAAATGAACATCACAATACCAGCCTAGGAGTAATCAGTTTGCTTGACTTTGTAGCAAGCATACAAAAAAATTACAATTGCTGTCATCAAGCCTATTATTGAATTTGTGATTATTATTTTTGAGAACTTCTCAAGTGGTTGTAATTTCAGTCCCCACCCCAGGAGCGCCTTCTCTAATTAGCTGCTGGAAAGACTTACTTTAAATTCTAAGTGTAGAACACTTGCTGCCGCGCTCTCATACCTAAGTCTGGTATGGGAATCTTAATCAGTTTATTCTCCAAATATCTCTTGACTAGTGGTCAGAGATCCCTGAGATGTTTGTCTTCAAGTAGGGAAATCCCAGTTGGTTTGGAAACCCTCCTGGGCTTCAGAGCCCCATGCTTGGATGCTCAGCTTTCTGTATCCAGACTTCTATCCCATACAGAGAAAGGCAACTTCTTGATCATGGGGGTGGGCACACTGTCTTGGGGAGTCAACACAAGACCTCAATTCCGCAATAGGTGAACCCCCTTCTCAAATTCTCAAGAGTCCTGTCTGTTTGTCCAGTTAGACTCTGGACAGTGTCTAAGGCCTTCCTTTCCTGCCGAGGCAAATGATGTGGGCAGGTTAAGTCTCAATCTGAGTTTCATGTACCTGTTCATCCGGACATTCAGCAGATTCCATAATATCTGAATGGACAGTCTGTGGCACACACCTGGGAAAACATTCCAGTGTCCCCACTACATCGGGTTTAGCTCTTTCTTCTCTGAGTGTTGGGAAGACAGTTTCAAGGAAGCAGGTAATTAATCACACACCACATTTGCCCAGAAAACACAATTTCTATTTTCCTGAGCTATCTGTTAGTGGGCCATGCTGCTTCCTTGCTTCTTTTCTCTTTGGCATACCACAGCCAGAGGCCATCTGGCTGGCTCTCCATCCCTCAGCTGAAGGATTTGGTCTTCAAGCAGGCTTCAGCTTGCTCTGCCAGGCTGTGACTTTACTAGGCGGACAAAGCTGAGTTAATGCTATGCCTTTATGGTCTGTTTCTACCTGGCACCCACCCTACAAAACCCTTGGAGCCCAGAAGCAGCCCTGTGAATGTTGACCCATCAAGGAGTTGATGCCTTGATTTGCTCTTACCAGGTTCAAGTTTCTATCACTCTACCCAACTCCCTGGGGCTCTAGGGGCTGAGGCTAGGTTCAAGATGAAGGTTAAGACCCTAATTCTGATAAATAGATGTCCCCAATCCTACAGGCTCCTATTATAGTTGCTCCTATTATCAGGCTCTTGCTTCCATTAAGACGTCTCTAAATGTCCCCTTTACTCTCTAGTGCCTACTGTTCCACACAGAGACCACTCATTGATGTCTTTACTGGTCCCCTGAGCACACCCTCCATTGGACACATCCCTAAGGTCTCTCTGGTTCCAGTCCCAGAAGACTATAAATATTCTAGGTCACTCTGTCCTTTGGGGTTGAGTCCTTCTCGACCTGACTATGTCGTCCTTCCCATAAACATTTCTGTGCTGGGTTAAAAACATTTAAAGGAGTGAATATGGTCCTATCCTTGCTCTCCACGAGCTCACTAGCTAGGTGAGCCAGCCGAGTTGAGTGTAAAGGAAGAAAGACCTATTGTGTGGGAAACAGAGAAGCAGACATGGCCACCTTTACAAGACACACCAGAGCTGTCCCTATGGCCTCTTTTGGGGGGGAGTGGGCTTCTCGAGACAAGGTTTCTCTATGTATGTCCTGGAACTCATTCTGTAGATCAGGCTGGCCCCAAACTCACAGAGATCCACCTGTCTCTGCTTCCCTGAGTGCTGAGATTAAAGGTGTGTGCCACCACTGCCCAGCAGCCCTATGCCTTCTTAGGCTGGGAAATGGAGGACTCTAGTTGTAGGAAATATCTTGAGACAGCAGTGACAGGGACAGAAAGGGCCATGGACAGACAGCAGGCTTGTCTTGTTGGAAACCTGGTGGGAGAGGTGGCCTTAGACCTCCACGGAATGGTAAAGAATTTGGACATCATCCCACCAGTTATGTGCAGCCACTGTGGGACTCTGAGCAGGACAGGGGTTCGTGATGCCGTCTCACCTTTCCCTCGATGGCTCTTTCTCTTCTGTCCACTTACCTACCTCATCAGAAGCCTCGTCGTTGCAGAAGGGCTGCAGCAAAGCTTGTGCGTTCAGTCATGGTGCTTTCACGCAGGAGGTCACAGGAGTTAAGTGATTAGATAGTGCGGAACTTGGACAGTGACCTGGAGTTCTCTTAGGAGGTCGTGTTGTCTTTATTTCATTCATCTTCCAGACCAAATCAGAATTGCTTCACTTGGAGCCTCGCACCCTTCCACCTGCACTCCCTGCCTTCTTGGGGCCTGACCCTCTCAATTAGCTTCCTTTTCTGCTGCTCTCCACACCCGTCTCTTTCATTAGCTTTGCAATATGCCCAAGTCCTTCCCATTAAGAAGTAGCAAAATAGCAACAAGCAAAAGGAGCCTCCTCCAACTGTATCTGTGTATCTTCGCCATTCCCAATCAGTCTGTTTGAAAGCTTATGGTGTTCTTTTCCCTCAACTCAGCCATCATCTTCTGCTACCATCTCTCTGGTGAACTTGCCCTGAATAGGGCCAGCCATCCTTTCCTGTGGATAAACCCATGAGCATTCTGTCTGCCTCTCTCTTGGACAGGATCCCTATATAGCCCAAGGTGGTAGAGAACTCATAACAAACCTCCTGCCTCAGCTTTCTACATGCTGGGACTCCAGATGCACGACACTACAGCTATTTCCCTGAATGTCAACTATTTGTTTGGGGGCATGATCTCACATAGTTCAGGCTGATCCAAAGTTTGCTATGTAGCTAAGGTTAACCCTGAACTCATCCTCCTGCCTCTACCTCCCAAGCCCTGGAATCACAGGTGTGCGCCAACATGCTTGTCTCTGCTGGGTCTTTTGCAAAGCTCACCTCACATTGACTGTCTCGGAAGCACTGAGCCTTGGGATGGCTGTTCCATCTCTAAAACGTGTTCCATTGGCTTCATGAACCCCACAAGCTCCTGATTTCCCCTTAAGCCTGTGGAGATTCTGTTCCCAGTCCTCTGTGAACCTTCATTTGCCAGGATGGCCTATGAAATAGGCTGTGGATCCAAGCGGCACGCAAGCTCCCTTCTCTTTCCACCCTCACCTCCCAATGCAATAAACTCTTCTGTTTCCATGATTTGACTTACTATCTGGGCAAAGCAAGCCTTCAAGAGGTAGAAATCCTCCAGAGAGGATTTCTTAGCTGGATTGTAGACCTTTGTACCCTGTGTTTATGGGCAGTTCAGATACTGTGCCTTCCTTCCTGCACATTCTCTACCTCAGCTGATGTATCGAAACCCACCCAGGCACCTAAACAAGATGCGAGGGCTGTCATCTTAGTGCTTCCCTCGCTAACTCCTGGCAGCCAGTCCATCTCCTCCCCCACTGACCTTGCCTTCTGTGTGCTTCTTGGGTGGATATGTTTTCTTCACTCCTGCTACTTCTACACATATGCCCCGAGACCACTGGGATCTTCTGCCTTGATCATCAGCCTTCGAATTAACCTCTCAAATTGGGTTCAAAATCTGCTTCTCCATTTTCCATCTGCTGACCATTGGCTTATATAAAATGGATGTTCCTTGCTTTAATCCACTTTCCAGGCCTGGCTTAAGAGTAATATCAAATTCCGTTAGTCTCTCATATATGGCCGTTCACATTGCAAGCTCTGCCTACCCCTCTAGCTACTCACAGTCAACCCTTTATTCTTCAGCCTCAAAGAACAATCTATGATCCCATGAACACAACATTTGACTTCTGAAACTTGAACTAACATGAGCTCTTCCCTCTATTGTTCACCCAGACTCCAACTTGGTCACTCCTTCCACTCCAGTTGCAGGTGAGCAAAGCCTGTGAGATCATTGTCTTTGACTGCTCAGGACGTGGTGGCTCTCCCATGACTCTGTCCATTTCCCCATCAAGTCATTTACACAGTTGCATTCTGCCGTGAAGCCAATACTTGGAACTTGTCATTGCATCCGTGGCAGAAGGCCATTTCTAGTGCTATAGGCAACTATGACTTCAATAGAGAGGCGACTTAAATTTTCCTGAGGAGATGGCAGCTTCTCTTCCAGAAGAACAGAATGTTATGGGCTCAGGAGCTTAGCGGAAGCTTGTTTGCCTATACATTTGTTTTGTTTGAGTGTTTTAATTTTTATTCCTTCTGGTGAGCAGGAGGCTGCAGCATTTTTGAGTGAGGGTGTCTTCTGGGAGATTAAAGAAATCTTGGAATGAAGAAATTGTTAGCGTAGAAGGGCTGTTAAAATACTGATGTAGGTCTGGTGTTGTGGCTCAGTTGAAAGAGGGCTTGCCTCGCATGCACGAAGTCCTGAGTTTGATTCTCAAGAAGATAGATATACACTGAGCATGGTGGTACACATCTGTAACCCCAATTTTTGGGAGGTAGAGGCAGGGGGATCATGAGATCAAGGTATCCTAGGCTTGTAGCCAAGTGGAAGCCAGCCTGGGCTACACAAAGCTCTGCCTCCAGCTCCCCAAAGAGAAAATAAAGAGTACCAGTCATGTTCTCTTAGAGGAGCCCTGCCAGTCCCCACGCCCTAATCACAAGTTAGCTTGGCAATACACAGTCCCCAGGTTCAGGGGTTCAGGACACAGTCTGGGCTTCTCTCAGGGTAGGCTGCATACTGCCCCTGCCTCCCCTGCACTTTGGATTTGCTTCTGTCATACCAGGAACAAGACAAGTTAGTTTCTGCCTTTTGGTGCCTTTGGGCATTGACTAACACTCAGATGAAGAAACTACTGTGTCCCCAGCTGGAGCTCTGAGGACGCCTCTGACACCTTGTTAAGGAGTCAGACGGGGTTGACAGGGAGTGCTTGAAACATCAAGAGACTAAAATAATGTAGGCTGGGACTGATGGCAGTTAAGAGTAATTGAGGAAGCTTCCAGTGAAATACCTGGGGATTAACTTATTTTAAAGCGTGCTGTCTGAGGTCATGGATGTCTAGAGGTGAAGTCATGACTTACTAAACTTGTTCAGTTTGAACTTATTTCAGGCACCAAAAATTTTGTACCTTCTACAAGCCAGGTGACTTGCTAACAGGGAGTAGCAAGGCAAGGACAACCTCTCCTGTGTCCGCTTTCACTTGGAAATTGCCAGGAATTATGATGTACTAAGTTGTGACTCTCAATAGCTTGGAACAATTCAGGGCCCTTGATAACAAGGCAAGCCCAGAGGGATGCAGGGTATAGAGGGATCTCCTCCACAGGTGTGCAGAGGAGGCCCATCCATCACTGTTCATCCCCATCACCCTTGCTCTGAGGCCTGAGCTCTCCCAGAACCCAGGTTTGTCCTCAGATCTCTTGCTGGTCTCTCAAGACTTGGTAGGGGTGAACACAGATGCCATTGGTCTCAAACTCTGCATGACCTTAAAGCATGAGCCACACACCCTCTTCACCATTTGGCCACCTTTCTGTGACCCCAAGGATTCCACTCTGGCACTGCCTGCAGCTTTGCTGGCGTCTGGGAAGACACAGACATGACTGATTTTGGAAATGACCTCATGACCTCTATGTGTAGGGTATGGCACAGTGACCTCAGAGATCAGTCTGATCAGTCTTCTGTGAACCTTTCAATCTCTATGGGTATTGGGTGTTTTGAGAATTCTGGCTGGTGCCTGTGTTCTGCTGGTATCATGGCAGCCTTCCCTTTACTTCATTTGCAAGGGACTTACTGTGTTCTTAGCCAGTTGGTGACAGAGTTGTTATTTTTAAAAGATGATGAAACCCTTAGGTTGCCCCACAAAGAGCCTCTTAGAACAGAGAGCTTCCAGGAGCTTGCATTTCTTACTGAACGATGTAGTTTTTCCCTCTTGTCCTCTGCCTCCCTGACCCTCCCTAGAATCCTGTGTGTCCATAGACACTGCTCTCTCTGTCTTCTTTATCAACCTCCAGTTCTCCTTCTGAGTGTTGGAGTAGCAGAGAGACGGGGGTGGGGGGGAGCGGGAGGGAGGAAGTGAGTGTCTCTAAGGCATCCCCAGCAAGCCATCTCCATTTCTGTAAGCCCTGGCCCACCTGCCATTGGCGGATCACGCCTGCTCACTCTTGGTGGTCTCCTGTATTTGAACCACACACCTTGGGCTACCTGGCAAGGTTGCAGATTGCATCCTGTCAGCTTGGCTTTGCAACTCACAAATCACTGTGTATATTTTAAATTCTGAGCATGTCACAGGATGTACTCATGAACTCAGCAGCCGTGGCTGTGTACACAAGATCAAGTCAGCCAACATCCCAGCATGGCTGAGGGAGTGGTACATAAGACCCCACCTAAATCTGAGGTGCTATTATCATTTGATGGCTACTGGGAGAAAGTCATTTTTCTTCAAGGATGTGGACTTACCAGTGGTTGCCTAAGGACCAGTGGGTGGCTCTATAGCTATGGGCTTATAAGCAGCACTACTTAGTCTCGGCGGGCTATAAAATTAAAGGGAACAAAAAAGTTGGGAAGGGGATGTTGGAGGTCCCAGGAGGAGTTGGAAAAAGTGAGGGATAGATAAATAGACTCACAAAATATATTATATACATGTATGAAATTCTCAAATTATAAATTAAAATATACTATTAAAAAAGTAGAGCTCTTGAGCCAGGAATGTGGCTCAGTTGGTAGAATGCATGTCCTGGGTTCCATTACCAGAAATCCCCCCCACAAATATGTCTCCGTAGGATGATGGGGAGGCAGCACATGCAGTTCAGAAGGATGGGCTCTCGCTTCAGTAAGCAGCCTCCCAGGGGTTTGCTTTGAGAGTTGAGCAGGAAGTCCCCTGAACTCAGTGTTCGGAGACACCTCTCTGTGGCAAGCTCTGCCTGTCCGTCTCTCCTATCATTTTATACCCGAGAGTGTGAGGCTCGTGCCTCTCTTTCAGGGAGCCTCAGGAGCCCCAACAACTATCACTTCCTGAGCCAGTATCTTCACACAGAACTCCATGAATTCCCAGGGAGGAAGGTTAAGGGAGTGTCACGGCTTCCACAGTGTGGTCCCTGGGCCAGCAGCATCAGCCCCACTTGTAAGATGTTCAAGTTCTAGGTCCCACTCCACGCCTACCACACGGGGGCTCTGTGATCCGTGATTATGCCCCCACTGGTGATGTCAAGTCACACTTGGGTGTGACATCCCACTGGGGCAAAGGTGAGGAGTAGGGGGTCATATGTCCAAGTTAAAATGCTGACTCCGTTGTTTTTGTTCCTGAGATTCTGAGTCTGGAAGTGGGAACAAGGCAGGACCTGCTGGGACTTCACACATTTATACCGAGGAAGAGAATTCAGTATGTAAAGCAAAATATGTTAAAGGCAAAAAAAAAGTGCCTTTCTTGACTGCTGGCTAATGGCCCTCAGCAGCCCCTTTCCTACTTCTTGCTCTCAGTTAGTTAGTCTGGGGGTGACGCTGGGCAGCTGTGATTGGACACCAGGGAGGGCACCTGCAGGGCAGCCTGAAGTTGTGGAGTGCTTGTTCATGTCAGTGTGACTGAGAACTGTGCCTCCTTCCTGGACTCTGCGGATCCCTCCTGCTTCTCGTCCGTGTGCTCTGTGTTCTCTCTGTCCTTTCTGGGAACTTATGCTAACAGCAAATGAAGAGTTTGATGTGAACTTTATGTTGCCCCTGCCTTGACCCCAGCAAGAAGGCAGGCTGACAATGGCAGTGCTAGAGAAGAGACTCTGCTAAGAGATGCTGCCTGAAGCGAGTGGTGGCAAATTTAAACCCACGCCTGTGAAACCTGAGAACAGATCAGTCACATGGTGTAGGCTTGGAAGAGACACATGGACTGCGGGGCCTTTGGGGTTAACTACTAAACTGGGCATGTAATTGTTAATCAGCTAAGCAGGGGAGATTTTTCTCTTCCACCTTCCTGGTTGAACTGGAGCCCTCTGAAGACCACAAGGAATTCTGCGGACAGGTGCTCTCTCCCCAGCTTCTCCCATCCTCCTGGTCTTACACTTTAAGGTAAGCTCGCCTGGGTTGTAGCTGCATCTTCAAGCAATAAGACTCTTTGTGGGAGCTTCCTGCTGGTCCGGAGCTGGAAACTCAAGGCCAGAACGCCCCTGTGACAGTTTTAATCGTGATCTTGGAACAACCTAGAATCTCCAGGGATGGGAGTCCCAATAAGGTTTGCCTAGATCAGGTTGGTCTGTGGGTGTGTCTAAGAGGACTTGCCATGATTATGTTAATTGATGTGGGAAGGCTCATCCCACTGTGGGCAGCACCATTCACCAGGCAGAGGATATCCCAAACTGTAATAAGCAGAAAGGATGCTGAGCACAAGTCAGTATCCGTTCATCTATGTCCCCCCTGCTCTCACCTGTGGATGTGACATGATGTGACCGCCTGCTTCAGGTTCCTGATACTTTGACTTACCTGCAATAATGGATTATCACTTGGAATTGTGAATCAAATAAACTTTTTCCCCTTGGGCTGCTTTTCGCCGTGGTATTTTATCACAGCAACAGAAATGAAACTAGGACACTCCCAAATCAGTTACCTAAGCCTAGAGGAACAGGCTCGTGCTGCCTTAAATATGTATTAAATTTGGAGCCAAGGTTCCTGCTAAGTCCACACCTTCCCTAGCTGCATGTCTGCAGACACAGCAATAACAAGCAACCTAAAGTTTGGACATCAACTTCTTAGTTTAGTGTGTGAGCTAAGTCAGGACCCAGGGACACACACTCTGACAACATCTTACATAAACCCAGACATGCTTCTGCTCTTTTTAATTAGACAGATAAAATTAGGAAGGAGATTAAGGTAAAAGGAGAAATTAAAAATATTCAAATGTTAGGTGGAATTTACAAAAGTGAATCAAACAATGAACAATGAGGTACAAGAAGGAATGTAAAGAGAAACACGGACACGACAGAAACATTCCTCGGATGTCACACGGCTTCAGCCGGTCCACAGGCCAAGCAAGAAAGAATTCTCCCCTGCCGTTCCTAAAATCGCTGGTTCCAGGACTGTGGAAGAACATTCTCCAGAAATCCTTGCCTTCTCCTTCTCTTCAGATCTTATCAATAATAACTCTTCAGTCAGCATCATTCCAGAATGGCCCACACTGCATCCAATTCAAACCACTCACCTGTTTCCTGTCTTAATTTGCAAACTCTTCAGAGACTACTTTTTAAAAAATTTTTCCTTTCATTTGAGTCCCTCCCCTCTTTTCTCTTCTCATTGAGCCAAGCGGTCAGTAGGCCAAGCAGAAAGCCAGGCCAACAGCTTGTTCCAGCATCCTGAGGCCTCCCAGGGCCAAAACTTTCCCCAATTCTTTTTTTCTTGTTTGCATCTGTCACGAACAAGCACAGTCGTTTTATAACGCAGACACACAGACGTGTGCGCTTGCACACGGAAACAGGTTTTTCTATTATTTTTTTCCAATTCGTGGTTTCTTTTTTTCCTTTTTGCAGAAAATGCAAACAAAAGAAAAACAAGGTTTTCAATTGAAGGTACATCTCTTCTTCAATATGAAGACATTAATTGAATTGGTTGGATCCCCATGCAGTAGTGGTCAGCAAAGTCCTTTGGCAACTGACAGACGACATCTGGAGACTCAGGAGCTGGGTTTTATTTGAAGAAGCTTCCCTACAAGAGTCATGAGCAAAGGGAAATGGATGTGGGGGAGGACTCTCAGGGAGGAGCACAAAAGGAGAAAAGAAAAGAACATCATTGGTGAGGGAGAAGATGGAACAGCCGAGGCTTGCTTCTCATCCCTCCACCTCCTTCCCTTCTTCCCGAAGACAGGTAACTCCAGTCCCCCTTGGATAGGAACTGAGTTCACCTTGGTTCCCAATGCATATGGTTTCGGCTTCACTTCTGTTAAACATCACTTTCCTATCTTTATTATTACGTGTTTGGTTTCCCACGGCATCTACATGCTTCTGTTGCGGAGAAACGACGATTGCCCGTGAGCAATGGGTCCAGTTCATTCTTCACAGATGGAAAGTTGTTTCCCAGCCAGAAAGCTGATCTTCCTTGCACATTCCACAGCGGTCAACCTCTGGTTTCCCTTTGACCCTGGTCCTTTTCCTTCCTCTCCTCCCCTATGAATGCAAGTGTTCTCATGCCATTACCGATGGTGACTGACTCATCTGGACCCTCATTGAATGGATGCTGCTCAGAATCTTCTTCTGATGGCCTGCCAAGGTGACCCCTATTCTCAGGAGGTCTCTGGAAGAGCAAAGAAGTCAATGTTAGAGTTAGGGCAGCCTTTTCACAGCTCCAAATTGTCACCAAAGGTGTGTTCCTGAAAATAGAGTGGCCAAAAAAATGTGCTAACCATCCTAGAATCTTAAGTGAAACAAGCCCAAGTATTTAGCAATAACATAACTACACATTTTCTTTTACTTTGTATATGTGTGAATGTGTATGAGACTCTAGGAGGGGTATATGCACATATATGTACATGTATATGGAGGCCAGAGGCCAGCCTTGAGTGTTATTCTTAGTTGTCATCCACCTTGTTTTGTGTGTTTGTTTTTATGAGCTTGTCTCTCACTGACTGATTTGAGGCATGCCAATTATGACAGCACGGTTGGCCGGGGAGCCTAAGAGATCTTCCTCGCTTACCTCCCAGCCCTGGGATTGCAAGTGACTGCCACCTCACCCAGCTTCTCCTACAGTGATCCTGGAGATCAAACTCAGGTCCTCTGATCACCCAGCAAGCACACTACTGACTGAGCTATCCAACCCCAGCACCCCTATCTGACCTCAGCACCCAGTTATAATATTATCCTGCTCAAATTCATGTTTTCTGTGCATCCCTCCTGCCCCTCCCTACACAGTCTGCATGAACTATGCCTTATTCCTCACCCATGGATCCAGAAGCATCCCTTTTTTAGTGGCCATGATCCTCAGGTGGGCTGGAATTTTCCTCTACTCTGTGACTGACTCTCCAAGCGCACACTCTATGGGACTTTGGTTATTTCGTGGAGCTTCCTGCCTAAATTAGTGAACACCCACTGTGACTGAAAAGCTATGGGGCTTGCCTGGTCTTCTGATGTTTCCCCCCTGAGCTTCCAATCTCTCACTCTGTTTGAATTTTAATGCCATGCATTTTTAAGAAGGGTGATCTTAAAATAACTTTAGAATATCTGCCCAAGTAGGAATCCAAAGAATGTGTCTGGGATAGAAGCTCAGATTGGGTTCATCTGTGAGCCGTGAGAAGTCATACGGAAAAGTTCCTGGCTTATGTTTGACCTCAAGGAGACCCACGCATCTTTCCTTAGCTGCCCAAGAGCACACTATGTGCTATATACCATCCTATCTAAACCTGCAGGGATGCGTTTCTCAGTCGTCGAGAAACTGCATTCACAGATAGGTAAGTTAAACAGCAACCAGGCTTTCTGAGCAGGCGATGGGCCAAACACATGCTTGCTAGTGCACGCCACTCTATTTGTCTCTCTGCAAATCAGTAACATGGGCACTATTCTTACATGTGCATTTACAGACAAGACAAGTGTCATCCAAAGAAGTAAAGCACTAAATATCTCATAGCAGGCAGGCAGTGAGAGAAGCAGAATTCAAATACAGCAACGCCTGGTTCCCGGCCTCCCTCACAGACCTTTCAAACTCCCCTAGGCTACCGCTTATTTCTTCCAAGCTTCCTGACCCTGGCACAGGCAGGCTTTGTTGTATACTTCACACTCCGGCAGACCCTGGGCTGGGTTGGTATCCACAATGCCTTGGCACTTATGCCTCCCCCCATAGCCATGTGAGCTGTAGTCCATCTCTCTAAGGCTGCAGCTGCTTGAGATAGGCAAATTGCCCGTGTCTTTATAGCGAGTATTTTGGGGAAGCATGCTTGAATTTTAAATTCACAAATTGCCCCACCATCTATTTTATCGAGTTGCTCATTTCCTTTTTTTTTTTTCCTCATCTTTCATCTCTCAAGAAACAAACTGAATTGCTCCAGTGCTGTGTGGCTGTGTTTTACTTTGAACTAAATCCCTTAATTTTCAGTTTGACTTTCCTTTTAATCCTCTCCTTGTTCCTTTTTTTTCTGCGACTTTCCCCAGACTGAAGGAACAGCTTTATTTGACTCCTTCTATTATGGAGGGGAGGAGGGGAAATATGTCAAAAAGAAAATTGTAGTCAGCTGAGAGGGGGCAAAGTGGAGTGAGCCTGACCCCACGAATGCCCACACCTTGGTCCTCTGATCACCCAGGAGCATCTCTCTGAGCTCTGCAGGATGGGAAGGCTCGTTCTTTTTAACTTTAATTCTCTGAGTTTTGTGCTCACCCATTGGCAATCATTCAAAATATGTAGGGCTGTCCTTTTTTAATTTATTTTTATTTATCTATTTTATTTTGGGGTCACCGGGAAATAGACCTTTATCAAGCATATGCTGCAATTTAGTGGATTCAACTGGAGATGTATATTCAATCAACTCCCCTGGAGAAAACCCTGACTCCATCATTCATGAGAAGAATGAACCTTGCAGTCATAAAGCCTGACTCCAGGCATATGTAGTCGGTGTTCATCTGCACTGAAGTAAGCTTGGAGTGGGACTCCACTCTTCTCTCCCGGATGCAGCAACAGCCCTGGTCACAAGAAAACCCCAGCATCCAGTACTGTGCCTAAGATATGACTGGTGACCAGTCACCATGTGTCAGCTGTCTGCTGGACTGATGGGTCCTCTGCCATAGGAGATATGTATCACAGGCCTCCAGAATTCACTCTGATGCATCAGTACACACTGGGGCTCAGGGTTTGTGTGTGTGCACATGCATGCATGTGTGTATAAGAAAGGATTGATTTCCTGGCTTAGATCATTTGAACTTCACTGAATACAGAAAGCAAAAGCAAAATCTGAACATGGTCCTTCCTGTGTTTGTTCCCAACCTTTGTCACATGTCAGAATTCACCTAGGGAACATTGAAATCCCCTAAGCCCTGCATTCTGCTACCACCACATAGCAATTAATCAAAAGGCTGCAGGTGGCATCAGTACTTTGGCCTTTTGTAGCCCAGGCTGGCCTTGAACTTGATATGGTAAGTGAAGATAACCTTGAATTTCTGGCTCCCTTGTCTCTACCTCCCAAGTGCTGGGAGTACAGACATGTGCCACCATTCCCAGTTTACACAGAGCTGGAGGTTGAATCCAGGCTTCGGGTATGTTAGGTGAGCACCCTGCTGGCTGAGTCTTATCCCCAGGCATAGGCTTCTGAACTTCTTAAAGATTCCCAGACTATTCCAGTGGGCAGCAAAAGCTGAGGCCTCTTTGGGTCCTTAGAGGGGAAAAGTGTGGGGGGGGAGGGGAGGTTAGATGCATATTGAACCAGCAGCTGGAAAAGCAGTCTTGTGTCCCATCTTGCCTCATGTGTCGCACTATTTCAGAATCTGCTGGATGGAAAGACTGGCACTAGATAAATATTTCCCAAACTGCACTTCCATAAAAACCTGTCCCTCAAAACTATGGTTCCATGGTATTTAATAATTTGAAATGGGCTTCTTTATTTCAGGGTTTCTCATGGCCTTTATAATGCTAATACGAGCAGTGAATCTCCACGAGGATGATAAAGTGTGCAGTATTTCCCAAATTTATTTGACCGTGGGACATTTTTTCCAAGGAGAACCTATTAACATTTCCCATGACTGGTGCTGCTCACAACATTCTGGGAAAAGCGATGGACCACTTGGATCTTTAAGAACCTGTCTCGCTCTCCTCTTATTTGAATAATTTTATTTTGTGTATTCCTCCACACTCCTGTGGGAGCAGCAGACTAGTAAGTAATGAGTGTGAAATGGAAATGTATGTGTGTTTACAAGGGCTGTACAGGTGTGAGGATGGCACCTGGCCCCACACAGTTCAGAGGTTGCTGATTCAGGGCTGTCACTGCCTGCGACTCTGTCCAAAGTGCTGGCTGCTGTGTTCGTCCCTTCCACGTAGATGCTGTCTTTGCTGGTCTGAATTTATAAACTTGAATGGGGAAGAGAAGTAATTGATGATTGGACAAATGTCATATTGCTACAAGTATGAATAACTCTCATCCTGGGCCCAGAAAAGATCTCTATCTGCACCCTCAGTATCCCTCTATCTCCAACCTCCATCTTACAGCCTCACAAGGCTGGTTTGGTCAAAGCAAAGGGGCTTTGACCCACACTGTCTTCAGCAGCAGTGAAGGGGCTTGAACACCTAGCTCTGGGCTGGACAAAGGAGGCTTTCTTCACTTACTCTGATGTCATCTGGGTGACCAGTTGGAGGGAGGTGAAGCCAGCGGTAAGGAAGCTGTCCCTGTACTGAACCATTTTGATGGCACTCAGCCAGTCGTCCACGGTGGTAAAGGCCGTGAAGTCTGGGATAGAGCGGTCAAGCAGGGGTTGGGAAGGCCTGGCAAGACAGAGAGGAAAAGGTAAGCTCACAGCTAAAGAGAAGTGGCACTCCAGACTGACCCTTCCCTCCTGGCACCACCTCCAAAGCTGAGAGGCCAGCCCTCTACTTCTTGGTATTGTCACAGGTCAGTCAATGACACAAACAGATTGGTACAGTATTCAGTTGAAGGGAGGAGGAATGACTCCCCATCCAAAGTTGTGTGCAGCCTCGCCAAATCTGCGGGCAGCAGTTTTCTTTTTCCTGCTATCTGAAAAGCATGGCATGGAACAGCCAAGCAATGACTGCCCTTCTCTGAACAGATCCAAGGTAGATACGCTGGGAATGGAACCAGCTATCTTGAGGTCAGCCATCTTGAGGTCAGCCATTTTGATGTCAGCCATCTTGATGTCACTCAGTTTCACATCCAACTTCTCTCTAGGCCACAAGAGTTTACTTCCCATGTCTGCATGGCATTGCCCTCTTTAAGGTGTTCTTTTGAGCTCTCCTTTACAAGGTCCACACCACAGTCAGATATACTTTAAAAATGCAGAAATGATCCCATAAAACCTCTTTCCTTGGCCGTAACATATGCCAAACCTTTCAATAGGTGCTCACTGTCCTAAAAATGGAAATAATGCTCAATACACCTCAAGGACCCTAAGTGCCCTTATTTTTGCCCACTTCACTGGCTTCATCAACTTCATGCTTAGCAATTGGCCCTGAGCTTCCGATTCTCCTCACAGGCTAAGCACTTGCCCTTAGCTCCCATCCAGTCCATGCACTCCGGCCCTTCTGGTGGCATCTGCAAGAGCATCCACCAGATAGCTCTTGCTACAAATGGGGGCATGATCTCCGGGAGCTCTGCACAGGACTCTTCCATGTCCACCATTAATGGTTCAATTTTATGTTTTTTTAATGATCTTTGGATCAATGTCTGCTGGCCCTACATTATTTTAACCTCCACAATGGCAAGGACTACGTCCTACTTGTTGTATGGAACCAGTGCTGGGTACAAAAACTGGCCTGTAGCCACCTACTAGGTTTTGGTTGAAAAGAGAAATTAATAGATGAGTTCATACAAAAGTATCTAAGCGAATCACTACAGACACTGGAGCTGACAGTTGTTTTGTGCATCCATTCATATTCATATCAAAAGAATCTGCCTTGTACTTTTTTGGCCCACAGCAATTGGAGCCTTTACCTATCTAAGTGTTGGCAAAATCTTCAAGCCGACAGTGACACCGGCCTAGACAATCAGTGTAGTTAACAAAGAGGGGCCTCCCAGAAGTGAGATTATTTAGAAACAGTGCATCACCAGTCATATCAGATACAATCTACTAATACAGAGCCCAGTGCCGAGTTCATGAGCTGCCAACACATGGTAGCCAGGTCTCGGAGTATCACATGAAATATATTCTAGAGGGAGGGAGGACAAAAAGAAGGCAGAAATCTGGGAACGTCTTCCATTAGTGGACAGTCTGTGCCAATCCGACTTTGCTCCCGACAGAGCAAAGGCTGCCAACCATGCCCTTGGCCAGGAGAACAACCAACTCTAGGCGTTACCCTGCTTCACTAGACTCACACAGCGGTGATGGTTGCCACAGTCTTGAGACTAGCTGGGTTCCGGATCATCTTGTCCAGGGTGTTGACAATCTCGGCAAAGCGGGGCCGGCTATTGCGGTCCTTCTGCCAACAGTCCAGCATGAGTTGGTGCAGGGCAGCTGGGCAGTCCATAGGAGGGGGCAGTCGGTAGTCCTGCTCAATGGCATTGATGACCTGTTGTGGCAAACAAGAATCACGTGACTAAGAAAGGTGTTACCAGCTAGATATTAGCAGAGATAGAGCCTCCTCCAGCCAGGTTGGCACAGTTGCCCTCACTGGTTACCACTCATCTCTTACTATGTGATTTGCTCTGATCTTGGTTTCCCTACCTAGGAAGTAGGGACCAGATCTTGTGCCTTTGTATCCCCTGTACCTGGTACAGGGCCTGTACCATTGAGTTTCTGTGAATGTTTGTTTAAGAACAAAAAGGTCGGTGGACTGGAGAGGTGGTTTATTGGTTAAGAGCATTTGCTGGTCTTCAGGAGACCCAGGTTTGGTTGCCAGTGCCCACACCAGAAAGCTCAGAACCATTTGTGACTCCACTTCCATGGGATCTCATGCCCTTTTCTAGTTTCTTCAGTTACTGCCGACCCATGGTGTGCATACAGATAGACAAACATACACAAATACAAATACAAAATTTAAATCGGTTTTAAGAATAGAAGGTGGGACCAGAGAGATGGTTCCAGTGGTAAAGAGTGTGGACAGTTTTTGCAGAGGAATGGGTTTGATTCCCAACACCCAAACTGTGCAGCTCACAATGGCCTATAGCTCCAGAACTCCAGCTCCAGAGAGATTCAATGTTTCTGGTCTCTGAGGGCACCAGCACTGCTGTGTGTGCACATGTGTGTGAACATATGGACACACACACACACACACACACACACACACAAAGAGAGAGAGAGAGAGAGGGGGGGGCATAGGAGCTAGGGATAGTGGTGCACAGTTGTAATTCTAGCAATTTAAAGTAGAAGGATTCTGAGTTCTGGGCTAGCCTGGGCTATGTAAGAAGACTTTATCTACAAAACAAAGAAAACAGAAGGTGTGGGGCTCAAATCTGCCTTCCTGAAAGCAGGTGGTAAACAGCAGTGACAGATGTGATGCGGAAACTTGGCGAACTGGTTATTTATAGATATGCTCCAGAAGCCTGAGATGGCCTCATTCTTTCATTCCTGAAGGAAAAGGAAGGGAGATGAATCAGCATTGCCGGTACCACTCCATGCCTGGACCCCGCAGATGCTCCCTGTGTAAGGCTGCCCTGAACCTCCTGAGGCAGCAGCGTTGGAAGGGTGGGAGGTCAAGGCAAACACACTCTTCAGTGCGGTGACAACAGTCCCCAAAGCAAGATGGGCTCACAAAGTGAGTGCAAACCTCTAATCCAGTGTGGGTGGTCTTCACTCCCTTTGGTAAAAAAAAAAAAAAATAAAAAAAAATAAAAAAAAAACTTTGCAAAACTTTTGGGACCTTTAGGCAGCTCATTTTTCAGATTTGCATGTGTTTTCACACTGTGCATCTTAATTCTTAACTCATGAAGGTCAATTTTGCCTCCTTTGCACTTTTTGTATTAGAAAAAAAAATCATAAACGACCCAAGTTCTAACTGTATGATTCTATGAGGGCACATTTACAATACCACAGAAAGTCAGGAATCAAACACCAGCCTGTACAGTGATACGGCTGTTGGAACGGAAATAAGCTCACACTACCATATCAGGCAAAAGGGTGGGAAGTCTGTACAGCATAGTCCTACTTTCATAAACAAACTAACTAACTAAAAGTCACAGCTAAACAGAGCCCGGCAGCTGCACGGCAAGCCTGGTCGGGTATCCTCGGTGGGGTGAATTGCAGTCACTTCAGGGCAGGAGGAACAGGGTGCTCTCTCTGTTTTCCATCTTGCTTGTTTGTATTTTATTGCCTATAATAATTGTACATTGATTTTATATTAAACAGGTGAAACACCTTAAACAAAAAAAGGAAATTATTTGGAGTTCGGTGATTTTCTGGTATTTTTATTTCCTTTGAAAAAAAAAACCTCAGATTAATTTCAACTGATTGTTCTTTTTTTTTCGACCTTGTAAACTGGTCAAAAAGCGAACATTGTCAATCAGCTTATATTTTTACGGTTTGTATGGACGGTACACGCAGTGCAAGATAATGTTACCTGAGGTTAGTAGAGGTAATCAGTGTATTATTTTTCCATTTAATATGAGGAAAAATGAGCATCCACCGCACATTGGTGTCCCTGCAATATAAAATGATGAGTGCCTGGGAACACTGTCGTGTGAAGACTGACTAATTTTTAGCTCCTCCAAGCTGTTTTCAGTCAAATTCCTTTCCATCCTCTTTGGAGGACATTATGACCCATTTTCTCTGTGAGAAAATGGAGAAATAGGCAGTGAAGCAATGTGCCTGAGACATAGGTGTGTAAAAGGCGGCAGCTAACACACACAGGACACCCGGCTTTAAGGTGTCTGTCATCTATCCCTGGGGCCACAGCACTCAGCTGGAGCCTTTGAGGTATCCATGGGCTGAAACATGGTGGAGCTAAGCTAAGAGATCCACGAGAGCCAGTGACTGGCATTGTTCCTATTAAGCTGTCTCGTTGACATGTGCCCTGTTTCTAAAGTCTTCCAAGAAACCGGACTAAGGGACATGATGTCTCCATTCACTGTAGAAATAGGTGGAATTGTCCACCAAACACGAACATTCAGAGTTGCTTTCTTTAGGTCACCTAAGGCCAAACTAGGTGAGGCCAGCAGGAGGGGCTAAAACTCAGGTCTCCAGTGCCATGGGGTTCTCTGCAAGGTAGCAGAAGGCATTTGTGTTCCTCTCAAGTCCTGGCACTACTGTATAAACCAATCTCCCCCACAAGCAAGTCAACTCCTCTCTGTGTCTCAGAGGCACAGCACTGCTTGAGGAGCACTGCTTGAGGAGCACTCCACTGTGCTGCACTGTGGACCCAAGTACCTCACACAGGGTATCAAGAGGATGGGATCCACAGATGTGCCGCATCTTCTGCCCATGAGCTTTAGACTGAAGTAATGTAGTCATTTTGATAATTGCCCTGGTGGTTTTTTGTTGGTTAGTTGGTTTTGTTTTTGTTTGTCATTTCCTCCACATGTTTGGCATGCTTACCTGCTTTTGAAGAGACTATCAAACCACCCAGTGTTCCTGTTCCTTAGGAAGGTCAGTCAGGAGCAGAACAGCTACATTGAGTACTACATAGGGATTGGAGGTGTTGGCCAGTGAATTCCAAGTGAAAATTCTACTTCTTAATATTTATGAGATCTAGGGATAGTCACTGGACAGGAAACTGCACAGTAGGATGCTTGAAAGGCGAGAAGACACAGTGCCGGGGTACAGGCTGAACTCTGCACGGATGACTGACAGAGAAGTCCTCATCATGTGGAGGGTGTTAATACCACCTCTTCTTCAGTAAACAATTTCTCAGCGAGTAGGGGGCCACTGGCGGCCATGTGGGAAGTCTAGGAGGTAGTGCTTGAAATCATCAAGCACATAGTAGGGACACATTGGGTCCATAACCCATTTGTCACCTTTTCCCATAGAGGATGACCATGGGAACTCTCTTCCCATATTCATGCTTACGAAGTGGGACTTCATCAGTTATTCCTTCTAGATGATTCTGATGCTGTTACCCAAGTTGATACCCAAGCACTGATGCTTCTAAACTCTTTATACTTTGTACGAGCTACATTTCTCATGGCTAAGAGTGGACAGAAGCAACTTAAGGCAGAGAGGAACTATTGTGGCTCACAGGTTAATGGAGTTAGGGTCCACCGTGGCAAGGAAGCCATGGCAGAAAGCAAGGTCAGCTGTTGCTTGGTACCTGCTCGAAACATAGTACCAACCAGGAAGCAGAGAGTTTGGGCCAGAAGGAAAGTGGCTTATGACCTTCAAGGCCTGTTTCCTAGCGAGCTATTTCCTTTATCTAGGCCTCAGCTCCTAAAGGTTCAATACTCTCCAAAAATAGAGCCACCGGCTGGAAACCAAGTGTGAAAACACATGAACCTCTGAGAGACATTTCACACCCAAACTGTAATACCCTTCTTATGATTTAGAGATGTCTGCAAAGGCCGTGTGTTCAAGGCTTGTTCAGTAGCCTGTGGTGCTAGAGGGCAACGGCAGAACGTTACTTCTGGAAGTGTCACCTAGCTAGAGAAAGCGTACATCACTGAAGACAGGCCCTCGAATGGGATAGTGACAGCCTGCCTTCTCGTCCCCTTTCTTTTGCTTCCTGACTCTGGTAGCTGATGACCAGCTTACTCTGCTACATAGCACACCACCCTAACATTCCATCTCACAAAGTCCTCAGAGCCATGAAGTCAACCAACTGTGAATGGCATGCCTAAAATACAAATAAAATAAACCTTTTCTTTTGTAAAGTCATTTCTCTCAGGTAATTTGTTACAGGAACGGAGAGCTGTCTAACACAACTCCCAGCTCCGAGGAGAAAGACGCCTTGGTCATCCACTGGTGTCTGGGGAGCATTCGCCTGCTGGGCCTCATCTTTGAGGTGATTTTCCTGGGGGGATTTTTATTATCTTTTTAAGGATTTAGAGCTTCTATAAATTTGTGAAGTGCATATAACTCATGGTTATTATTACAGTATCATTAGATCAAAGACATTGCTAGACCTCTATTAGGACTTGGGAATGATTCACTGCCACCCCACCTCACTTACAGACATGGAAAGTAGTGTGGAGAAACACTTAGCCTATATGTCTGACTGTGACAAATACAAGAGGCCATTTGGATTGTATGGGAAGACTTGGCCTAAGGCCAGGGCCCGGGATATCCTACCTAACAGGAATGGAGATCCATTGGGAGGACTTCTAAGTCCCTTCCTTGGCTCATAGCAGGGTGAGGTCTATGACTATTAAGAAAAGTGGAGTTCAAGGCCAGACAGGTCTACAGAGCAAGTTCCAGGACAGCTAGGGCTATACAGAGAAACCCTGTCTCAAAAGAGTGGATATTAGAGCAAGATCAGACAGCACTTCAAGGGGGAAGACAGAGGGAGGTGGGGTGGATGTGAGAAACAATTTAGTCTGAATTCACTATGTAGTCTGCATGCAGTCCAGCATGATTAAGCACCTTAGGGTCTAACCAAAATGTTGAGCTCAGAGAGGGACTCGCTGTATGCACATGAGCCCAGAGATTGTGGGTGTGTGGTTGGCTGGACCCAGGAGCCTGTAGGAAGTCCCGAGTGTTTTCTGGTGTTATATGAGGAGACTGTAGCCTCTCTGGAAAGTGGTCAAAGTCCTTCCCTCAAATTCTGGCTTGAGTCCTTGACTGTGCCCGAATTTCTATTTCCTGTTAGCGAGCTGGAGGCAGGCGAGACCTACTCGACCCTGAACTGGGAAGAGTGAAGTGGAGGAGCGGAGTGCAGCGAAGGAACCAGGGCAGAGTGGGTTAAGTTGAGCTCTGATGTTTCAGTGAAACTGCAGCTCCTCTCCACAGACAATGTCATTCTCATTATCTCTGTCAATCAGATCCAAGCAGCAGAAGTTCCAAGCTGCTCTCTCTGGCTGACAAACTCTCTGTACATGTTCAAAGACCTTCCTGGGCTCCAGAAGCCCAATTACCAGCACTCCGACTTGCCTCTGCAATTCTCTTCCTTCAAGCCTTTTCAATTGTCATCTGTAAAATCCTTCACCGCCACCACCTCCCTGCTTTCTGATGACTGTGACTGTAGCCCAGCCTCGGGGAGCCCCTCCTGACTCTCCCCCAGGCCAGGTCCCAGGGGCTTTCTGAAAGAGCATGATGTCACCTCCTGTTCCCATTAGGAGCAGAATTGCACTTGGGACAGGGCTTAGAGGTTTTATTTTGGAAAAATACAGCAAAATGAGAATTATTGACTATTTTGCAGATGTTCACATTCCCTCTGAGTCTCTACTCAAACATCAAATATCCAGGAAGCTTCCTCCCTCCTCCTAAAGGCTCCCCAAACCCTCGGTATATGCCACTGGACTGTAAACCCTTCAAGAGAAGGATCAGCAAGTGCATTGCTTTAGTCGCCATTAGCATGAGCTGACTGTGTGGAATGAATGATTGGGGAATTCGTGAAACCCAATGTCAGAAACCTCCATTTATTTTCAGCACAGGTGAATGCATTGTCTGAGAATATCTCAAGTGTCAAATCTCGCTTGTTGGTTTTGTAATCCACTCTATGTGAGCTGAATTGTTCTTTATCGGATTAAGGTCTCTGGGTGGGGACAAGATGGGTCTGCTTTGTCTGGCGAGCATTTTTCACTTAGACAGTATAGATGGAAGTCGTGTGCAGCCGATTTCATAAAAGCAGCCTAGTGACTGTCAGCTCCAGCACTTACTGATTGGACACACTACAGGAACAGAGGCGAGGCGTGGCTAATCACAGATAATAGAGGACCTAGACACCACACGGCTGGCATCAGGACCTGGTTAAGGACGTAGTCATTTCATCAGTTCTGAACTGAAGGACTCTGCACACACCAGCACCAAATACCGTTCCACAATCACCCTAGGTCTTTTTCTTATAATTTTGCTGGGAAACTACCACCTTTCTCTGTCTTTGAGAAAACCCACAAAGACTGGGGGCAGTTTTCACAAGCTGAGGAGTGCCTCAAAGGCCACCCAGGCATAGACGTGCTTACAGGGTGACTGTAGGAGCTGAATGAATTGGGTCTATACTGGGGACAGTCCCGTCCCGTCCAGTCTAGAACCTTGGAAAGAAAAGAACCGTCCCCATGAAGGTGGGAAAGAGAAACAGGAGACACACATGCAGGCTTTGCAAGTTGCAAGTGTCTGGGCACCAAGCAGAGAGTGGGCATTTGAAACACAGAGAAGGAATGATCTGGGAAGAAACAGCTCAGGTCAAAGGTGGTATTAAAATCCAGGCAAGACTTTTGATTGGATAAGGTACTTATCAAACCCAAGTACCTTCAAAACTTTCGTTGTTCTTTACTAGGAAGCAAATTTCCCATCTGAAAGAGCATCACCCAAACGTCTCTGCTTAGAGCATCTTTAGTGGCTTCTTCCTTCCATTCTAATCCTCTCTGTGGAGTGCAGCCTGGAGGGAGGTTGATGGCCTTCCCATAGACAGGGATCCTATGTCTACAGCCTGCCGGAAGTTGACCACCTTGGGACACTTTCTCAGGATCTTCTTTGCTGATATTAGCACAGGCCCAACAAGACTGGGCTCTCAGGGAAGAAGGGCTCCTTTTGCTGCCTCTCTTTAAACTGACGGTAAAAGTTGCAGAAACACGGAAACCTTGGCTCTCACAGCATGAGGTCTCCTTGGATGAGTGTTTACAACAGTTAGATGTGGCTGATACTTACATCTTGATTGGACATATCCCAGTAGGGTCTCTCTCCAAATGACATGACTTCCCACATGACAATCCCATAGCTCCAGACATCGCTGGCTGATGTAAACTTGCGGTAGGCGATGGCCTCTGGAGCTGTCCATCTCACAGGGATCTTTCCTCCCTAAAGAAGGAGAAACCAAAGTTGGTCCAAATAAGTGAAATGAAAAAAGGCACACATCCTACTCCACACCATACCCTGTATTGCTTCAGCCTGTGAATAGGGACAGCCAAGAAACTCCTTGACCGACCAGTAGACAAGAAACATTGAGGGAGGTCTACTTAGAGGAGCTTCAGGGGACAAACAAGGCCTATACTAGCCCCATGGGCACTCCACATATGAAGCAGATGGCAACAATGAGATTCCATCACCCCACCCTGATACCCTGCACTGATTCTACCATTAGCGCCGGGTAAGGTAGTGAAAGGAGAGAGTACAACCATTCTAAACTCACTAGAACCACATCAGATTGGCTACTCAGTGGTTTTCATTGTCCCATGTCAATGTAAATACTACAGACTTGGATCAAGAGGAAATATAATGAACCTAAAGGAGAGCTGGGACATAGTCTCTGGGGACCCTCTTACCAAAAAGTCACACCAACTCTACCTCTGCCCCTATTCGCATTGTGCTCCATTCCAGAGGGAAGGTTTCCCTAGCTCTACGTCCTGCTTACAGCCCTGGGTTGCACTGGGTGTGAAGGGGTCCTGCCCTGTTTGTAGCTGGCTACCCCAGTAGTTCTTCAGCAGAGGTCGGGATCTGGGAGATAGGAGATCCTGTTCTCAAAGGGCTGGTCTGTTGGTTTGTTTGTTTGTGTTACCTCTTTCTTGTAATGAGAACCACGCTGTATGTGTATAACTCAGTTTCTTATTTAGCCCTTAGCTGGCCTCTAGACCTGGTCAGCACTGCTAACCTAAGAGCTGAAACCTGTCTTTGCCAAACATCGCTTGGCCAGCAAATGCACAAACACCTGTTCGTTATGGACCCTATTCGAGGATGACCTGGGGTCTCAGAGAGGAGCTACTCAGAGAGGATACAAACTTTATCTTGGTGCACAGATAATGGGGAGGCAGGCCAGAAACTCAAAATGTATTTAATGCAATTGAAAAAGGAGGAGGGTAAGGATGGAGGTTAACTGTAGGGGTTCTGAAAACTGGGGTACCTGTTTGGATACCAGTACTGGCTTTTTCTGGCTATATAACCAGACCAAATACGCAACCTCTTTGGGCACCTGGTCACGAGCACCTGTAGAGTTTGGTCCTCATGTGTCATAAGCAGCTCCTCTTCCTATAGGTCTGATGCCACACTCACTGCCTGTGTGTTAACTGATATTTTCACTAGAGAGCGAGTATTGACCAGACAGACATGCCATGGAAGGGAAATCCAGATGGGCAGCAGGAAAGGACTCAGGCAATCTGGCTCAGCCAAGGCCAGAGATTCCTCAGAAGGAAGCAGAGGGTGGTGAGGGGACAGAAAGCAGGGCGAAGTATGGCTTGTTCTGCACACACACTAACTGACTTTGTGTTAATGTGAGCTACGTCAAGCTGTCACCCAAACACATCCTTTCCTGGGACAATGTGAACCTCTTTTTCTACTCATCGTCCCAAACGCCAGTATCTCACCCCACAGCACTGTTCTGTTCTTGGGCAGTGAATGGCTCCACAGTTCCTGAAACTAAGGGAATAAGGCAAGGGAAGCTACATCAAGGAGCAACAGAGCCCACTTCCTTTCCTCCCAGGACTCATGCTTCCGCTGTAGAAGGCCGCCTGTTACACTGAGCACTCTTACAATCCATTCGAATCTCTAAAATCTATGGTTAGATTTAGCAGAAATGCCTCAAAGATGTTTAAATGGTTAATCTACAGCCTTGGGGGATACTAAACAGTAGACAGCAAACTGCATTTTTGTCTGGTTTCCTCTTCCAGGGCTGGGAGGAATAAAGACTGCCTGGCCTGGACCTCCCCAAGCACATGGCCCATGCTCTGCAAGGAAGACAGTCCTGATTTCCCCTGGGGATTCTGGCAGGCTTTTGTGGTGGGAGATGTCCTCAGCTCAAATGCCAGAAACATAACAAATGTCTTGAGGACAAGTTTAGGCTGCCCTGCAAAGGATGTTCTGTCTTCCCGATCCCCAGAAGATGAATGCATTTACTGGCTTTAGCAATATGGTACCCATGACTTGAAAGAGAGGTAGAAAATCCATCTGATGAACCAATAACGACCAAACATAAAAACGTCAGCAGGTGGTAGCTCAGAGACCCTTGTTCTAGGTTGCCCATGAGGGACGGACTGTTGCAACATCATGAGATAGCCTGGGCTTCTCCAAAGAAAAAGTGGGCTTGCTTTTTCAAAATACTTGGGTTGGGCCAGGGCAATAGGTCGGGCAGTAAAGTGCTTCTCTTACAACCACAAGAACCCAAGTTTGATCCCCAGAACCAATATAAAGAAGGCCAGATGTGGTAGTGGGTGCTTATAAAACCAATACTGGAGACTAGCATGTGCCTGGGGCTCATGGCTGGCCAGTCTAGCCTACTTGGTGAGCCCAAGGCCAATAACAGACCCTGCCACAAAACAAACTGTAGTCAAAACATACTGTAGATAACACCTGAGTTAAGTGTGTAAGAGACAGTGGGAGGTGTGTGTGTGTTTGTGTGTGTGTGTGTGTGTGTGTGTGTGAGAGAGAGAGAGAGAGAGAGAGAGAGAGAGAGAGAGAGAGAGAAACTGAGAGAGAGTGCAAGACTGAGAGAAAGACTAGGTAGAGAGAGTCCATAAGTAAATGGGACTTGGGGCTTGCTTATCTTGTCCACGAGGGAGGGGCTTATCTTTTGTGTGTGTTTGTTGGGGAGGAGTGAGGGATAAAAGAGTAGTTCTGAATTTCAAAGAGATGGTTTGGGAGTCTGGAGATGTCCTCCTCTACCAGATCTGGAGCAGACCCCAGGGGCCTTCAGCGACAGCTGTTGAGTTGCTCCCTCTTGCATGTAAAGTGGCAGTGCCAGGCCCACTGGCGGGGAGCCTCGAGCCCTCCTGCCACCTTGCACTGTTGGGCTTCACTGAACATGGAGTTTGGCCTGTCACCACGACTCCCTCCTTCTCAGCAGGTGCCTGGGCCTTCTAGAAGAGCCACCCTGGACAAGGAAGTGGCAGCTTGTCATGGCTAGCACTTCTCCTTGGCTGAAAAACCAGGGATGCACTGACCTCTGAGGCAAAACAAAGGGAAACATGAAGTTAGGGAAGCACGTGGTGGGTGCCTGCCCTCCTGAAGATCTTACATTTCCCTTTTAGTTTTTTAAACACCGCACAGGCAACATTGATTTCTGATGCTCATCGGTAATTACAGTGATGGTTATGATTACTTAACTTGTCTTCAATTATGTGACAGGAAATCTATTAGGTTAGAGGATGCTGACCAGCCCCAGGAGGGGACCAAAGAGAAAGGAGGTGGACAACTGTGCAGCAGGCGGGGTGTGCATAAGTCAGGAAGGTCTTACTGCTAGAAGAGGAAATCTGGACCAGAAGCCAAGCCCAGTGCACCCATATGTCTGCAAAGTGTTGTGAGGGTCCCTCACTCTCCAATGTAGGCATTAAGAAAGGGGTACAGATGAACGGTAACTTCCTCTATTGGATGGTAGGTAACACAAGAGAATTCTTGCTGTACTGAAGAATGGATAGGTTCATTAGAAAGAAATCAGCATCCTGTGGACAGAGAAAGACTAAAGAGACACTTGACTCTGGACCAGGCTTTGCACAGTACCCTGACTCCTTTCCCCAGGGATGCTGAGGAGCGCAGGTCTATGCTCTGCAGACAATGATATAATAGTCCTGTTCGTCTTTGCTGTGACCAAATACCCGAGAGAAACAAGTTCCCAGAGGGATTGTTTATTCTGGCTCAGAGCTATAGAGCTGTTGATCTCTGATGGTGAGGAGAAGCCAGGAGAATAGTTCCTCCATGGCAGGCAGGAAACAGAACAGGTGACACACAGGAAGGTGCCAGGGTAAGGAACAACTTCCAGTGGCCAACTTCCTCCAATTAGGTCCGAAGGGACAGGTATTTATGCAGTACCCACTCTGTCCCCTGCAGGGTACTGAGGACATGGTAGTAATGAGACTCAACTTCTACCCCAAGAAGCAAAGCTTCTCCCTGTGGCCACCCAGTCAGTACAGTGTCTTGTCACAATGAGGATAAGTACAGTACCCACCCTTTGTCCTCCAATCCATCCTATTGGGGAGTTTCCTAGGCCACACTCTGGTCTTAGGACTCATCCTCCAATGAATTATCATCTTAGAGAAGTTTCTGGGTGACTGGCATGGTCAGGATATCTCTCTCCACCATATTCTGTGGAACACAGTCTCTTTTGGGGATTAGTGCAGGAATCCAGGCACTAATGAATATCGACCATGGTGGTCATAGGCTTGTTCACAGAGTACTGAAATTAGAGTGCAAACCGTTTTTAAGGTTTGGGAGTGATAGCTGTATGACAAGAATGTCACACGGTGAATCAGAATTTCATAAGCCCACAGCCCCAGACGGTTTATAGCATAGAAAGTACGTGGGAATTTTAAGGGGCCAGACATATAACCCAGGAAGCATGTTATTGTTATCATTAAACAAGGACCTACTAAGAGTTATGAGTTGGACCATGTCACATCACATGTCCATCTTCTAACCAGTCATTGTGACAGTAGGGTTTTGGGAGATATAACCAAGTTAAGAAGAGGTCACCTGCATTGGAACTGTCCCTAAATGTAAAGCTGGCTTCATTATAGGAAGGCCATGCTCATGTATGGCAGCACAAAGGGGTGGTCACCCTGTGAAGACGGAGGCAGAGATGCGGATGGCAGGCGGCGTCTAGGAATGAGAGCGAAGGAGATTCCTCTCTGCGGCCTTCAGATGGAGCATGGCCTTGACAAAATGGGAACCTTGGCCCTGCAGCCTGCACAATTGAGACACTGAATTCCTGTTATGTAAGGCCTACTTATTAAAATTCTCCTTTCTTGTGGCCACTGCAGAGAGCCGCTGCGTGAACTACACACAGCTGTTGTGAGCCACGGCTCCGATCTCGCGGGTGGCAAGCTCTGACAAGGTACTGCCATTAGAGAGTGGTGGGACTTGGGGATGAGGGTTCTGCTGATACTTCATACCAAAGCCTCTTAATTAATCTCGGGCCCCTGTAATATTTCCTCACAGATGTTTATCAGACCCAGCCACGGTCCATACCATGGAGGGCTCTTCGCTAGCATGCAGCAGAGTCCCTGAACCTAGTGGCAACTTCAGCCAAGAGGGCCATGCTAGACATACCCAGCACTGAAGGCAAAGCCAACACTCCTCTCCATGCACAGCTGGCCTTGCCCAATAGTTCTCAAGTTTGTCTGCCCACTGTAAACGCTCAGGGGAAGTCTTTATCGTCTTTATAAGCTGGGACAGTTAATTTCTGGGAATGATGTCCAGAGATCGGTAGGTTTAACAGGAATCTGAATAGGAATAGAATCACATGTAGTCATGAGACGCCTCTGAGACCGCAGAAGGGGGTGTCAGCCTTGGTTAGCAATGTCTGCAGTGGGTGTGGGAACAGGTGACTGTGCATGCATGGCATGCATTTGCTAATACTGCACTAACTCTCACAAGGTCTTAAGATGCTGAAAACGGGACAGAGGGCAAGCTTGCCTTGCATGTCGAGAGTCACTCTAGAGTGGGCAGATTGAACACACCCCTTGGGGCAGTGACCATCCTGACTGTAGATGACCAGCCTGGAGGAGGCAGTCACCCATGAAAACAGCTCTGTGCAGACAAGTTGGGGCACAGATGGGTCCTGTCTTCAGAGCACATCTATGTGGCACACCCCCCTTCTGTTCCTAAGTCACTGTCTGCTACTCTGGCCCAAAAGATCTGAAGAGAGCCTAAGGCTAAATAAGAAGTATAGTTCAGAATGACTCACTGGCTTCAAAGGGGCTGGCAAGCACACCAATCCATTTTCCTCAGCCTAACAAGTAAAGTGATTTTTTTCCCTAGATAAGACAAGAATCAGTCGAGGACAGGAAGTCTCTGCTTAAGGGCCTCTGTTCCCTCCCAGCTCCTAGCAGCCAGTGGAAACAGCGCCTCCTGGCTGTTGAATTGCAACTGAACCTAAGTAACAAAGAGGAGCTTCCCTAGGATGGCTGTAATTTGCCGGGCAAAGGTCTCTCCACCTTTGGAGGGAGTTCATCTGGCCCTGCTGCCGCCTTCATTCTAGAAGTCAGGCTCTTGTTAGAAACACTGTAGCTTATTTCCCTGCTATATAATGCAACATACGGAGAAGAAGGATTCAATGAACTGTGGGCTGGCTGCTGGGACAGGCCAGCTTCTGGGAGGGTGTTCTCATTTGTCTTGCAGCCAAAGAGAAGGCTGGAAGAAAAGACAGTCCAGAAAACGACACCCGGCCTTGGTGACTGCAGAAGAAATTGTTTCTAAACAGAATGTTTTTCAAAGCTTTTCTTGAAGCATTAGCTGCGCCTGCAAAATGAATGACACAATGTATTTCATACAAGTAATAAAATATGTGATTTGAATAACTACAAATGAAAAGATTTACAGTCGGCGGGCTCCTGGCTGCCTCTCCCCTGAGCTTTGTGCATGCCGAAACCCTTCTGCAAGATGCAGCAAAAGGTAATTGCAGCCCAAACATCATTTCCCAGCAGCTAGAGAAAGGCCTATTTGGACATAAATTAACTAAAAATATGCGAGTGATAGTGTGTATTTCATGTGTGAAGAACAGAAAGGCCACTTGGTGACGTTTCCGACTGGGGAAAAAAAAATCCCGGTTCCGAACGAAACAGAGGAAACAGAAGTCGTTTCCCTGCAGCCCAGTGACAGGAAAACAGCTGGCTTTTATCACCCACCCCCAAAACAGCCCCCGCTGCTCGAGCATCATCATCTCCCATCATTCAGCACTTCTTGAGCTTACAATTAAAAATAAAGAATGGAGAGATGAGGGGTAAACGGGTCCAAAGCTGCCACCATTCATTTGACAAGCACATAGGTAGTCGCCTTCCTGCTAGCCTGGATCAGTAGAACAGAAGGAAGCAACATGGCTTCTGCCCTGAAGAGGGCACTGTCCAGAGAAGCCAGTAGTGTGGGCTCAGGGGCGATGATGTAGGCAGATGCTCTTCAGCATGGGACACTAAAGCTGGGCCCGGTTGTCAGTGATTCTGAAGGACCATCTTGAGTCAACGGGACAAAAGGAATCTAGATTCTCTGCGTTTTGCATTCACAGAATGTTTACTGGTAACTCAGGGAGGGATCTAGACATCCATCAAGGATCTAGTAAGCAGGTCTGGATTCCCTTGCTATGGAAACCAAACACCATCTTTTAGTGGTCAGGGACCATGAGCCTCTAGGCCCTTTAGATGGCAGGCTAGTGGGAGGATCAGGGAGCAGGGAACAGGCAAAGTTGAAAAGAGGCTCCCTGTTCACCCGGATGTCATAGCCACTATCATGGCTGATTCTCAGATTCTGCAGGAACCGAGCTTCCTCCTGGAGCTCATCTAACCCATTTGCTCCCTGCTACCCTCCCCAGCTCCAGCCCCCTCGCAGTAGCCACAGCCCCGCATCATCTGCAGACAGACCATTTGCTGCACCTCCAAACCCCAACTTGTCCACAACTCCTTGGGAGCTCTTGCTACATCCTCCTACCTCCAGATCTGTATTTCCCCCCACAACACCTGTCACCCCCTCCCATTCTATTCCATTTCTACTTATGTGCGTGGAGGGCACTGGGTCTTTCTACTGTCTATCACTGAAGTGCCCCTCCAACAGCCCTGCACTTGGCAGGGCTTCTTTCTGACAGGGAGCAGAAGAGCTGAAGGCTTCTCGGCCTCTAGATTAGCGGTTCTCAACCTGTAGGGTTGTGCCCCCTGGGGGTCTCATATCAGATATTTACATTATAATTCTAAAATTGCAGTTATAAAGTAGCAACAAAATAATGTTATGGTTGGGGGGGGGTCACTACAACATGAAGAACTATATTAAAGGGTCGCAGCATTAGGAAGATTGAGAATCACTGCTCTCGATAAAACAAGGGATCTAAGATACAGACCGGCCTCTGCTCTACATCCTAGAGACTTCTGCCCAGCCTTGCAGAAAACTGTAGTTTGATCTGCTGGCCTTACCAAGGTTGCTATGGCCTCTAGTATTTTCCCTCCTATTCATGGAATACAAGCAACTGAGGTAGGCTGATAATAACTTACCTTGACAGAAAAAGTAGGTCTATTTTTATTCGCATTGCATTTTCTGACGCCTTACCAGCATCCACTAACCACGCCTCAGATCTCCTTTTTTATTTCTACCCCAAGAGCTGATAGGAAACAATCGTTCACCTTAGACAGCTTATTCTGGCCTCCTGAGCAGCAGCCCCTTCTTGGCATGGCTTCTCCCTCAAAAAAACCCAGCAGTTATAACCAAGTCACTTAACCGCTCCATCTTACTGTCTCCACCTGCCAATGGGGATAATAATGCTTAATTATCTCTGAGGGGTGCACGAGGAGCTGTTAGCTGGTGCTGGCAGAGGAGTGAGCAAGTGTGCTACTGAGGCTGCTCCACCTGCCTCCCAGCAGGACCCCTGCTCTGGAGTCTCCTATCTTCCTCTACAGGCAGTGAGCAATGGCTGGGGAGAATGGGGTGGAGTCATGCCCAAGGCCACCTAGGGAGGCCAGCTTCTTCCTGGATGTCTTCTACGCCAGTGCTGTGAACTGAATCAGATATTCTGAATCTTGATTTATAGACCCTGGCAATGGAGCTACCCAGGGTACATACCTGATGTAAGGTAGTGGGGGCACTGAACCCTCCCCTCCTATGCTGTGTTTGACTAATGGGAAGGAAGGGAAGATAAATGGAGATGTGTTCCTATGTGTGGAGGGAGAAAGAATAGTAGTTTTTGACTCAGGCTAAGGAAGAAATAGAATGGGTTCTGCATTACATTCTCAGACTGCAGAGCCCCAACTGTTTCCAAAGATCGCCCTCACTCACCCTCTCTCCCTACCCTCCCCCATAAAGAGTTAACACGCTCGATGGGCAGGTTTAGAATAAGTGAAGGGGATCAATGATGTCCTGGGTGAGGAAGGGGAATTAGAAACAGGCTTATCTCAACCATGGCAAAAGGATTTGGAAAATGAACTTCTAGCTAGATTTAAAAATCTGCAAATCTGTAGGATGGCCACCAGGTACAGATGTGACGCCCTGGGAGAGACATACTTCATCTGCATACTATATAATGAATAACCTAAATCCCATCATGAGAAGCTATAGGGCAAACCTAAACCAAGGAGATTCCATTAAAAATATACAAATGAGGACCAAGAAGTTGGCTCAGAGGGTAAAGGCAGTCACTGCCAAACCCAAGGAGTCAGTTCAATCCTGGGATTGAACAGATTCCCTAAAATTGTCCTCTGACCGCCACACATATACCAGGACATTCTTGCACAGACACATACACACAGTAATAAATAAATGAAGTACATGAAAGATATTCTTTAAAATAGTATTTAAAACATCAGTAACATTAAAAAACAACATCGTGAAAGCATTCTTGATTGGAGGAGAAGTCAATATGCAGAAAGGACATATCTGATCCCAGTACTGGGAGGAAAAGAAATGCCTAGGAAGACGACATTGGTGTGGTAAGTTAAATGGAAATATGGAGAGCAGATTAGATAAGAATATTCTATCTGTGTTAAATTATTAAGTAGGAAGAATGCCAGAGGAATATTTGAATATACCTTTAGTATGGAAATAATACACAGGGAAATGTCCAAGAGTAAAGAGTTATAATATATGTAATACACTGTCTAAGAGTTCAGAAAAGGGTTGGGATATAGATCAAGGAACAGCATTTGCCTAGGATGTGTTGAATGTCAGAGACCCTGGGTTCCATCCCCAGTACTGAACAAAAGAGTGTGCGTGTGCGTGGGGGTGGGGGGAAAGTATTTCACAAAACTAGAATGGGAATGAAAATAATGAAGAAAGGGACCAACGACACAGGCCTGCAATCCTTAGTTCTTCAGGAGGATGAAGCAGGAATATCCCAAGTTCAAGATTAGCCTGGGGAACTTAGTGACCCAGTTTAAAACAAGCAAGCAAATAAAATACCCGATAGAGGAGTGTGCCTGGGATATAGCTCAGTGAAGAGTACCTAGTTGGCATCACGTATTGTGTGAGGTCTGAGGTTCTCAGCAACACACACACACACACACACACACACACACACACGCATGCATGCACACACACACGACAAAGAGAAATGGACTAAAACTTATATAGGTGTTTGCATTTTTCTTGTAAATATTCCTTACATTTGAATCCTTAAATTTTAAATGTGCAAAAAGTTTTAAAATAAGTTTTACTTATTTTTTGATAATTTCATACATCTATATATCCTATTCCTCTCTAACTCCCTCTAAAACCCTTTTTCCTAATGTGTATCTCTCTTGTTTATTTTTTTTAATAAACCAATAGGTTTAGTTAGTGTTACTTGCCTGTATATGGGTTTGAAGCTATTTACTGGATCACAGAAACTCACTGGTGCCTATACCCATGAAGAAAAATGACTCCTCAGCTCTCAGCACCATTATCTGCCAAGAGCTCTTCAGAGGAGGGTGGGATCTCATGCACCCCTCTCCCACCCATGCTGGAATGTTGATGGGCTTGACCTTATGCAGATAGCCACCAGTGCCATGAGTTCATGAGTGTGAGAGCCATGTCACGTCGAGAAGACAGCATTTCACTAGACTTCTTATTTTCTGGTAAATGTGCAAAAATGATTAGACCAGCAAGTTTGCTTGCATTATTTCACAGAATGGTTGACATGGGTGTGTATAGAAGCATCTGTGTAGCAGGAGTTCTTTGGAGCCACCAACCAGCTTCCAAATCATAATAAGGAAACATATTATTAATTATGAATGTTCAGTCTTAGGTTAGGCTTGTTTCTTGGTAGCTTTTTTTTTTTAACTTAAATTAACCTGTTCATCTACATTTTGCCTCAGGGCTTTTTACCCTTCTTTCATTCTGTACCTTCTACTTTTCCTGCTTCTTCTGAGTCAGGCTGGCCGGCAGCTGCCTGCCTGACTGGCCCTGAACATCTCCCTTTCTGTCTCCCATTTTCTCCTTCTCTCTCAAGCCTACATTCCTCCTCCTACTTAATTCTCCCTGCCTTCCAGCCCCGCATAACCCCCTACTTCCTAGCTATTGGCCATACAGTTTTTTTTATTAGATCAATCAGGTGCCTTAGACAGGCAAAGCACCACATCTCTACATTGTTAAACAAATGCAGCAATCTATATAAGCATTTCTCTGAAGCATTATTTGAAATCATGTATCAGAAGCTCTCTAGATGATCACCCCAAAAGAACTGACGAAAAAACTCATCCAGGTCTTCTGTGCAAAATTTACCACTGAAAGCCTGAAAACCAAACTGCAGAGACAGCAAAAGGCATAAAGCAAGTGACCAAGAGTCATATTCATAATACATGGGTAAATGACAAAGATTGCTCACAACCAGCAAGGGTAGGATGATTTAAATTTTAAGAGATTGTATACACACACACACACACACACACACAACACATACCATCCTCTCTCTACACACACAAGCACACACACTATAGTCAGGAAGGAGCCATATCAAAAGCACTGAATGCTAACCACTTTCGAGAGTTGTGGAGAGGAATGCAGGATTTGGTCTATTTTTTAAAACCTTAAATGCATGTTTAATTAAAACTGTAATGGTTTTAAAACATAGCATCCTGAAGACTTCTTCTGATTCCTTTCTTTACAAAGACTTGTCTTCCTAGTTGAACAACTAAGCCTCTTTTGCTGCAACTTGTGGGATTACTTTCTTCCTAGATGTGGGACAGGGAGTATATGGGTTTCATTAATCAAAAGTCTGATGAAAGAGTCTGGTTATAATGGCCATCAGAGTTGGATAACAGAAACCAGGGTGTTTCTTCCATTGTGAAATACCCAGAAGCCTTTGGGGCAGACACATTGCACCTAGGGTTCATGGGCTTCTGTTTCATTCTACACTAGCTATTCTACTTAGCTTCTCAAATCTCCAGTGACATTTACCACACTTTAATTCCTCAGTCAATTCCACAGACAGTTACTGAGCAGTACACAAAAATTCAAGAGTACTGTGTTAGAAGAGGAAGTCAAGTCAGCTTCCGGGAGAAAAGAGTACAGTAGCTGATCAGGAACCCTAGGAGATGGGTGATGGCTTTCTTGAAACATCTCCTCCAGAGGAGGATGTGACTATGAGGACTCATTCACTGTATTTCAGGGACTCAGCACCCAGAAGACAATTCTTAATGGCTTTGTTCACCCTGAAGTTTCTTTGTATCTTATCAGAACATTCCAGAGTCATTCCAGATCCACATTTCACCTTTATGGGTCTTCAAGGGCTATATTATTCTGGTTGTTGCAAAGGATGAGTGACACAAGGAAAGAAGGGGGACAGGGTACCCCAACTTTGGACAGAGTAGCTTGAAAGCAGAGAAACAGGAAGAGAGGACCCAACAGTATGTAAGGTGATGTAGGTGGGTCTTCTGTATCTCTGTTGCTTTCATTGGTTAATTAATAAATAAACTGCTTGTCCTGATAGGTCAGAACATAGGTGGGTGGAGTAGACAGAACAAAATGCTGGGAAGAAGGCAATGAGGCAGATGCCATGGAACCAGCCGCCAGGTCAGACATGCTGAATATTTCCCAGTAAGCCACCACCTCATGGTGCTAAACAGATTTTTAGAAATGGGTTAATCAAGATGTGAGAGTTAGCCAATAAGAGGCTACAGATAATGGGCCAGGCAGTGTTTAAAAGAATACAGTTTCTGTGTAATTATTTCGGTGGGGGAGTAGTAAGCTAGCCGGGATCTGGCTGAGAATGCAGCCCACTGCTCCTTTTACAGAGCTAGCTGGGAGCCAGGCCACAGCCCGCCACTCCCACCACTACAGTAAGACAAAGAGAAGCATGTCTGGTTGTCTTGTCCTTTCCATCCCCAGGTATGTCACTAACTGATGTATTTACACAAAAGGTGAGAGCAGAATGTAAAGAATGGGATAAGCTCAACTCTAAGGAATCATAGTTCAGAACAAGAATCAGAAGCATGAGAACACGTGAGAATAATCAAGGTGTTGACCAAGACTTCTCAAGTAAGAAATCAAGATGATGGCCACAGAATATTGTTAGGTTGAATTTCCAAAAAAAAAGGGGGGGGAGCATGTGTTTGATATACTGAACTATCCAAATATTTCCTTACAAGTATTGACTGGTTATATAGTGGTTTTTTAAAAGATAATGTTTAGTCAATATTAAAAATTGAGCCTAATGAGATTTATCAATGGATGCTAAGATTGGAGGAAATTTTTTGAGGAGAAGCAGGATATCAATGTGACCTAATAATATCTTCTGACAGGGAAAAATAAAACATGAACAGTATGTAACTAAACATTGTTGAATTAGACAGAACCTCGAACAGGTGATCAAAAATACTAGCCCCAATGAAGGGCAGATAGATATCATATGTCTCCAGATACAACAAAAGAGGGAGGATGCAACATTGCTAGAATAGAATCATGAAAAAGAACATAGAAAATGGAAGCATGAGAGAAGTCAGAAAAACCCCAAAATATAAGTGTTTCGTTTAAAAAAGTGACTGTGTGATTCTATGGGACAATCATCTGTACCCTGTCAATTGTATTTTAATAAAATACTGACTGGTCAGTAGCCAGGCAGGAAGTAGAGGCAGGGCGACCAGGCAGGAAGTAGAGGTGGGGCAATGAGAAGAGCAGAATCCTGGGAACAAGAAAGATTCAGTCTGCAATCACCACTCAGACACAGAGGAAGTCAGACACAGAGGAAGCAAGATGTGATTGTCTCACCAAAAAAGGTACCAAGCCACATGGCTAACATAGACAAGAATTATGGGTTAATATAAGTTATAAGAGTTAATAAAAAGGCTGAGATACTAGGCCAATCAGTTTATAATTAATATAGACCTCTGTATAATTTCTTTGGGACTTAACAACTGCGGGAACTGGGCAGGATAGAAACCTCAGTCAACAGTGTGCTTTAAAAACGTCAATGTTCTGGAACCAGGACAGGCATCAAAACTACAGAGAAACCTTGTCTCAAAAAAAAGTCAATGCCACAAAGTCATAACAGACAAAGAAACACAGGGAAAATATTCCAGATTAGAAGAGGCTAAAGAGACATAAAAATTAAAAGTAACCTCTGTTAGACAGCAGATGTAGAGACTATTTACCAGTAGTAAAGGGTGGTCCCAACAAAATTAAAAACCTTGCCATGATGCAGACTTCCTAGTCACTAAAAAAACTGATCTGAACAAAAAGTTTTCTAACATTCTCTTGCTAATTGAAGATGTATCTGAAGGAATTATCTTACCAAACAGTGACATTTCCTTTTGAGTTGTGTTTGTAAAGACACAAAGGAGATTCCCAAGACAATTCTATGGCTTCAAATGTAGACAATAAATAATGTGTAATAGAGTATCTTCTTTGAAGCTCCTAGAGCTAAGGGGGAAAATGTCCCAGGAATCAGATTAAAAACTCACGGACAGTGAACAGAGTCTGTTGAATCTCTTCAGGGCCCAGTGAAAGTACCACAGGGTACAGAAATAGTAACCTCAGAAACTGACTCACTATAGCAGCAAAAGCCTTTTTGGGAAGACACCCTCAGTGAAGACACGCTATCAACTGCAAACGTGTGTTGGGGATGCTGTTACTCGGGTTAGGATCTGGGTCTTACAGCAGGTGGGGTGGGGGTGCTGTTACTAGGGTTAGGGTCTGGGTCCTGGGTAGATCTCTGCACCACCAGCAAGCCCAGTCCCATTCTGTTAAATGCTATCACACGGAGAGAACACTGGCCCCATCTCACAGGTGGACAGACTCACGTTCCCGTAGTCTTGACTCGGGTAGATGTTTGAACATGATCATTTAGTTTCAATCTTCCTGAAAGCTGTTTTTCCTGCTTCAGATGTCCATATTGACAGTGCAACTATAATATGCTGAGACAGAGTGCAAGCTTACTGAAGGCGCCTGAGCAGACTCTAATTTCCTAGCATGGGCATTTCTGCTAGACGGTCATACCCACATTTCACACAAACCTCATTTTCTGCGAAAATGTTCAGCGAAATAATGAAGCTATGGGGAGAAAGTACATTTGGAAGAGAACACTCAGGTCTAATGAAGACTCACGATCTAATAGCAACAGCATAGGCCACCTGTGCACCTGGAGAGTCTGCCAGTCTGGGGAGTTTCTATAGCCTTAAGCACCTCGTTTTTTATCTATCTATCTATCTATCTATCTATCTATCTATCTATCTATCTATCTATCTATCTATCTATTTTTGTCTCTCCTTGGAAATCTAGGTCCTGAGGGTATGAACATCCCATAGGCATCGGTATGGTTCAAAGGAAAAATCCAACACAGCTTATAGGCTCTTTAAGTAACCCAAACAAATATGTGTCCCGTATCCTCTGCTTCACAGACTATCAGAACGGACAGTGAAGTGAGTCTGGAATCCACTCAGCCCTAAATAAAGGCCTTTTGATGGGTGTCCTGCTCTTTTCTCTAGGTCTTCTCATTATGGGAAAGCTTACTCTTTGATGACAAGAAAGCTTGGATCTGCGTGCTTTAGAAACAAACACTGAAAAAGACGACATGAAAACCTGACACTGTCCTGGTACCCTGTCGTCATTTGCTAATCCCCGATGAGTAAATCTGCACTGAGGACAGGCACTGAGAGCAGGCTGTGTGTATTTCCATTCCTTGAGTAAGGCCCACTGGAGGAGGTGAGTGCTGATGGCCAGTGATCCAGCATCTACCATGCACCACTTCTCTGCTGCGTACTTTACATATTTGATATCCATATTTCACACACATATTCATGTACTTTTCACAGTAATAAATGGTTCTTTAACTTTCCCCCCAAATGGTTTCTCTGTGTAGCCCAGGCTGGCCTCGAACTCACAGAGATCCACCTGCCTCTGCCTCCCGAGTGTTAGGATTAAAGGTGTGCATAACTACTGCCGCCCCTGTGTTCTATTACCACTTCACAGATTAGAAAACTGAGCCCCAAGGAGTAGATACCCTACCTGGTCTATCACACCATGTGTTAGTAGTAGAGCTGGGGTTTGCAGTTTCACTGCCAAACAAGTCTGGGAGAAATTTTATGTGAACCCTCACACTCTCATGATTAGCTAAAGGAAACAAGCGGGTGTGTTGATAATTGTATTTAGCATGACTCATATTGTTGGGGTTGATTTTTGCCCCCAATTCAGGTCCACATTTTTAACAGAGATCAGAAATCCTTTACTAATGATTCTGTTTCATCAGCATTTATAATAATTTCTCAAAACATGCTATAGGACTTTAGGCATCAGGAAAGCACACAAACCTGCTTCTCCTCTGATCTTTACAATGATTGCCTTATACAGACCAGGTATAATGCATTATTTTTTTCCTTTTGACACATAATGGAGTAGAGTCTCAGAGACTTAGTGTAAATCCACCCTACTTACCAGTGGGAGACCCAGCACTCACACCCTGTTTTCTGGTTCAATATCCAGCTATGTTCTTAGAACTTCCAAGGGGTCCCATACCCCTTTGAGGACCTAATTCTTAGATCTACAGTGAATTGTCTCTGGTTAGCAATGTTGGGATTTGTTACGTC
The DNA here is from genome assembly GCF_982192425.1 of Myodes glareolus. Lineage (NCBI taxonomy): Eukaryota > Metazoa > Chordata > Mammalia > Rodentia > Cricetidae > Myodes > Myodes glareolus. The sequence continues at coordinate 60,613,009 of NC_142029.1, forward strand.
ATATGATTTGAAGTGTTTTGAAAATATAAAATGGAAAAAAATGAGCTCAGGTCTTCATTACTGAAGAAAATGATCAGGGTAATGAGTATCAAAAGTTAACACACACACACACATGCGCACACACACACATGCGCACACACACACATGCACACACACACATGCGCACACACACATGCACACACACACACACACATGCGCACACACACACACACACACACACATGCACACACACACACAAGCCCAGCAAAGACAAAGATCAAGTGATGTGTTTTAAATGACTGAACCTACTCTCTTAGTAAAATAAGTTTTGAATAGTATTAATTATTATAGACTAAGAATATCGTAAGTAACTTATTTTAATTTAAAGGTAATAGAACCGTAGCATGTGAAATGGCCAAACTATTCCCCCACACGGAAGCCTTCAAATGTGGTGAGGCCCGCAGGCAGGGCTCTAGGACCATTCCTGGCTAAGGTGTGAGCCAGAACCCTGTGGTTTATGCTGCAAACACGCACCCCTCCCAGCCTCTGTGAGGACCCACAGAGCTGCTCTCATCCCTTCCAGCTTGGAACAGCACTGTGCGGGTCTGCTGGGGTCAGCTCCAGACATCTGAGGATTCTGGCTTTGTATTTTATTAGAATACTCCCAGAGAGTTCGTGAATAGGAGGTCACCTTGGCCCTTGTCTCTTGAGCCCCCTCCCCTCCTTCCTCTATACTCTTTGGCTCCTTGGCCACAAGAGAATAAAGTGACTTTACAGAGTCCTTTGAAAAAAGAGTTGTTGCTAACTGTGTAAAAAGCTGGGGGGAAAGTCTGCCGCTAGCAAAGATGAGAGCCGACCAGGAGGAGAGGTGAGCAGCTTGGCCTGGCAAGCAGAATCCACAGCTTTGAACCTGAAGTTCCATCTATGCCTTATTTTTTTTTCCTTTTTATCAAATACTCAGATGGCACGTCTTCTCTAAGAGAGCAGAATTAGTAGAAGTCTATGCGATGCTTTCACTGCGGTCTCATACAGGAAACGGTTTACCCCAGTGCTCTGCGGGAGGATTACAAGGAAGTCTTCAATTCTAAAATCCTGCATATCCCCCTGCAGCTGAAGCGCCAGCAATGATTGCAGTGGAGCCTTTGATCAGCACTCCGGGTTTTCCTCCCTCCCTCTTCTGTCTCCCTCTTCTACTTCAGCACTGGTTACCCAGCCGGATGAGAGCCTCCACTATGGCTTCAGGTATTTGAATTCTGCTTTCCCAGAGGAAGGAAACTATGCTCAGCCTTGACAGTACTGGTTTTGAACTATCAAGCTCTTTAGGAAAAAGAAAAAAAAAAGTCTTGCCTCTGCATTTTCAAATACTCGGTCAATCCAAGGACCCTAGTTCCCTTTTCTTGGATAAACACTGTGCCATATAGAGACTCAAGGGACCCACGAACTTTCTGGGTGAAGGGCTCTGTACTGGGAAGATCCATAGGCCAAGCTCTGACAGGTCTCAGAGATACTTCTTAGGCTGGCTGCCTAGGACAATGAGCCCAGCTTCTATATCAACATTACTAACAATGCTTAAAACTTCTGAAGAGCAAGCTAGGATTGCAAAGACTTCCCCAGTCTCCCTGCTGGGTAGGGTTTTCCAAATATGAGAAGCCCCCTACTTTTTACCATACTGGGACATAGCACTTTAAAGACTTAAAGACCATGCTTCTGCAAGGATGCCTTCACACACACACACACACACACACACACACACACACACACACACACATATAGCCCTCTTTAAATCTGAAGCCATAAATTTGATGCTCAGTGCCCCTGTGATGGTTAGCTTACATTAACAACTTGACCCAACGTGGGAATGACTTGGGAAGACAGTCGCAAGAGGAATTACCTACACTGGGTAGTCTGTGGGCACATCCATGGGCCATAGTCTTAATTAAGTGAATTGACATGATAAGACCCAATCCACCGTGGGCCACAGCATTCCCTAGGTAGAGAATGGGCTGAACTTTTGTTTAAGAGCAAAGAAATCGAGCAGAGAACAATCCAGCAAATGAGCATGAGTGTCCACATTTCTCTCAGCTCTTGACTATGGGTGTGATGTGACTAGCTCTCTGAAGTTCCTGCCTTGACCTCCCCACAACAATGGACTGTAACCGGCAATTGAAAGCTATAATAAACTCCTTTTTCTCCTAAGGTGCTTTTTCCAGGGTGTTCTTTTCATCACAGCAACAGGAAGGAAACCAGGACAGCTCAGCCCCCACTTTTCCTAGGTCAGTTCCAGGTGGGTTTCCAAGAACCCCCACATAGAGCATGCCCTCCCCATCCTTCACAGTCTGACCACTCACTCACTGCGCACCTATCGGGGGATAGAGTTCCCCTCTTGGGACCTATATTGATTTAACCCAGCTGTTCTAACTCAGTTCTCCAAACTGTGTGGCTTAAAGCAGTAGAATTTATTGTCTCCCTGGCCTGAAGGCTGGACGTCTGAAATGAGAGTGTCAGTTGGGTCTTGCTCGTTCTGAAACGCTGCCTTCTCTAGTTTCCAGTGTTTACTGACAATGCTTGACACTCCTTGGCTTACGGACACATCTTTCCACTCTGCTCCTCGGTCCGGAAGCCATCATTTCCCTGGGTCTCTAAGTGTCCTCTTTCCTATCAGATGCAGGGGCCGCTTTCCCAGTTTGATTTCCCCATCACTTGATCCATATTCATAAAGATCCAGTTTCTAAATAAGGAAGCATTCTAGGCATATGCATGGCTGTGGTGGTAAGAACTCCCCAATTTCTTTTGGAAGGGGCACAGTTCTGATAGGGAGTGGCTTAGCTGAGAGGGTGAACCTCTTCACTCACACTCCCCAACTTTAGTACCCAGGGAACACACAGATGCTTTCTATCTTTTTCTGACCAGACCAACTTCCTTTTTTACAAAACCTTTGGTCCCTGAACCATTATCAGCTTGTCCACATTTCCATCCAGCCACTCCAGCATCTGAAAAGTGTCTACTGTGTGCTCATTTCTACTCTAGGGTCTATTTCAAAATTCTCTTTTCACAGATGAATGTCATGCTTCCTATACTCAGGGTTCCAAACTTATACTAAACATCCAACAGGGAAAAGACAGGATCCTACTATTGCCAATCAACATGTTAAATATAATATCTAAATATCTTCTCTAGTAAAGGTCCTCACTTCTTGCAAGAAACCCTTGATTGACTGCTTCATGGATTTATTGACAGGCTCTGTAGGACCTCAGCGGAGATGAAACCATGCCGCTCCACATGGGAGTTACACAGTTCATTCTCTATTTACCTGCACACACCCAGGCCAGCCCCTTCATTCTAGCCTCTTGAATCCTATGTCTAGTTTTTCAGATCTTAGCCTGTCTCCAGGGTCCAATGGCTAGGGTTAAATCACTGTGACCCACTTTGGACTGTTCACACAATGTTCCCACATCCATATTGATTCATCTCTGCATTCGTGTCTCCCAGGGTTCCCTTTGGCTCTTTCTGCAGGACAGTGGTTTCTTCTCACTGGTACCTGCACAGAGGCTCCACATATCTTCACTCCTGCACGTGCTGAACAAGATGCATGTCCACCTCGAGACGGTACCCTAGTCAACTCTTTCTCAGCTCTGGGTCTCAGTCAAGGGATTCCGCTCATGATTCACTGATACATGCTTGATAGTCTCCATGAGCATACCAAACAGTTATACCTACACAATGAACTATGTAGTCATTTAATGTTTGCTTTTGTATGCATGTGAGTATATATAAATGTATGTATGTATTTGTGTTGTTTTACATGTACTGGTGTATGTGCCTGCCTGTGTCTGTATGTAGGTCATAGAATGACCTTGAGTGTCATTGTCAGGAACATCATTCATCTATTTTGACACCAGTTAGGCCATAATGGCTGGCAATTGAGCCCCAAAGATCCTCTTGCCTCTTCCTCCCCAGCGCTGGGATTGCAGATATCTGCCAGCACGTGTTGTCTTTTTACATGGGCTCTGGGGATCGAACTTGGGTCCTCATCTTCGTGAGACAAGCACTCTCTGCCTGAACACTCTCCTCTCTGCCCCTCCTTTGACTTGGAATGGAACTTGAGGACCTGTGTTAGAACTGTATTTATGAGGCTTTGCACATGTTAGGCGATGCCCCCGTGTTAGCTGTGCAGAGACTAGGACAGGCTGAACACTCCCATGTGATCACACACATTTGGGGTCCTGGCTCTGCATACCAGCTTGTGCGCATTACATACCCACTGGCCTAGAGCAGAGAGGGGCACTGGATGAGAAACCTGGCCAGCCCTCGGTACTGACTGGCTCAGGCTCTGAAATTCCATACTGGTCCCACCCCAGCTAATAATATACAGGGCCTGCTAAGAATAATTATGCTGAGTCTTTTTCAAAAGGGCACTCCAGTTAGGTCCTGCTGTCCCTATATGTGCATCTGCTGGCAGAGTGACCCAGGGAGGGATCAGAGGGAGAAGGAGGAGGCAAGAACCGCCCAGGAAAGAATTATTTGAGCGACAGAGCACGGGGCAGAATGACATTTGAATTATTCTTCCCTCCAATTAATTAATGCCAGAGAAGAATGTCCAGGGAACCGGGGCTCTGGTTGATTCTGCCTGCAATTAAAGGGTCTCCCCATCTTTTCTTTGCTTGTCTTCATTCCACTCCATTTTCCCACCTACCCAGGAGACAGAGCTGATTCCCAAGCCAAGAGATTGAAAGAAGAGCTAGAAATCACTCTGAAAGTGGCCTCACGGGGGAGGCCACATCAGAAAGGGAGAAGTAATGATTTAGATGTAAAACTGCCAGGAACAGAGAAGAGGAGAAGAGGCTGGGCCAGGGCACCAGGCAAAGCCACAGACATTGCTCTTTCATTGCCAGAGTTCTATAATTTCCTTCCATAATCCAGGTTGGCCTTGAACCCATGCTCTGCTTGCCTCAGCCTTCTCTCTGTCTCCAGTGTGTTGGGATTAAAGGTATATACCACCATGCTGGGCTAGAAGCAACTTCTTTAAGAGTTACAACACAATGCAGATGGATGGGGATTTCTCCTGGAAAGCTTGCAGGAAGGATTACCTTTGAGATAATTTTCTGCTTTCTCTGTATCTTTTAAGTATTAAATATATTATGAGGGAGAAAATACCTTCCAAAACCAATTACTAGAACAAGCAAACTCACTTTTTAGAAGTAATGAAAGGAAGTTATTACCAGATTATCACATGACTTTTTTGCTTTTTGCTAAGAGCTACTTGGAATGTGTGGGTGGTGATGGAGGTGTATGTTTCTGTGCTTCCCTAGGTATATGTGTGCATTTCTTTACATGTACCTCTGTATTGAGTGAAAACCTGGGCATCACATGTTTCTTCAGTGGAAGCATGTAGTGTGCATGTGTATGTTTGTATGAATATGTATATACATATTTGCATAGTACTGATGGGGAGCCATTCAGCCCAGATTTTGGAGAAAGTTCACAGACCTTTATATTCTAATCCCTTTTTGCACCAGAACCATGCAAAGCCTTACCGGCCCCTGGAGAAACACCAAAGTCTGGGCAGCCTGGACCAGGAAAGCCCTGTGCCCAACACTGCCCCTGCTGTTTCCAGTGAATGGTCAAGGCAGTTTAGACCATCTGACAGGAAGAAGACAAATGTCCCTAAGGTTAAGGCTTTGGCACCCCTTGACTTCCTCTCTTTGAGTCCCTTCTCTTAAACAAACCTAAACAAGTTTTGTGGACAGAGCAGAACTTTCTGTCACAGACAGGTGTCCTGAGTTACTGTGTTAGCCAATTTTCTCCGACCGTGACAAAATACCAGAGATGAACAACTTCAGAGAGGGAAATGTTTGCTTGGATTCATGGTTTCAGGGGTTTCAGTCCATGGTTTTTTGGACCTATTGCTTCCAAATAGGTGTGGTAAGGTCAAACACCATAGAGAGAGTACACACTAGCCCGGAAGTAAAGACAAGAGAGAAAGGGGCCAGGGTCCCTTTTCAATGGCATACCCAATGACACAATGCCCTTCAACTAGCTCCTGTCTCCCAAAATTTCTACCAACCCTAAACAGCTTCAGTATCTAGGGACCAATTCTTTAACACAGAAGCTTTGGGGGACATTTAAGAGCCAAGTCCTAACAGCTACATTCTTCCCTTAAAGATTGATTAACACCATGATGAGGCCAACTAAATGCCATACAAGGGAACTCCTTCGGTTCGGTTCTGATGGATTGGGGAGATGAGGGAGCATTTTTCTAAGGGAAGCATGACAATGAAAATGATGGCAACATTAGTAACTTATCTATTTTGATGGTATGATATAGACTGCTCTCAAGACTGGAAATGGCTGGTATTGGTCTGTTTCTGATTCCTTACTATACATCTCCACGGACCCAGGCCTGATTTAATGAGCATTGCTTTTGTGTTTTTCCAAAGGGCTTTTGGTTGGGGCAGGGATTCAGATATTGGGTGGGAAAATGTTACAGGATAAGAATAAGTTTCCAAGATTGAGGTTGATATTAACTTAGGGTCTGTGATGTAGCTTTACTGTCTCCTCAGATAGCAGTGATAACTGGTGGCTGATGGGAAAGTTGTACCATAGACACAAATGCTCCTAACTCTAAAAAGACACAGGAGTCCCAAGTAACATGCCGGTCTTCATAATTCCCTGGGCTTGAGGCAGCACAGTACAAAGATGGCTGAAATTGCATTGCCTTTCCCTAGTAAAAACTTTGTACAATATTTACTTTGATTTTTTTAAAAAAATAAGGTGTGTTGACTAGTTTTATGTCAACTTGACACAAGTTTGATTCCTCTGAGAGAATGAATACTCAATTGAGAAAAAAACTTCCATAAGATTGAGCTACAGGCAAGCCTATAGAGCATTTTCTAGATTAGTGATTGATGGGAGAGGGGCCAGTCCATTGTGGGCAGTATTATCAATGGACTGATGGTCCCGGGTTCTATAAGAAAGCAGACTGAGAAACTCATGGGGAGCAAACCATGAAGCAGCACTCCTCCATGGCCTCTGTGTCAGCTCCTTCCTCTAGGTTTCTACCCTGCTTGAGTTCCTGCCCTCACTGCATTTGATAATGAACTTATGTGGAACTGTGAAGAAAATCAACCCTTTGTTCCCCCAAGTCGCTTTGGTCATCGTGTTTCATCACATCAAGAGTAGCCCTAACTAAGACAAGTTGGTACCAGGAGTGGGGTATTGCTGCGACAGAACTGAGCATATTCTTGTGAGGGTTGAGGAAGGACTTTGTATTCAAAGCTTGGTGAGCTCTTCTATGAGAAGTCAGAAGATAAGTGTGCTGGGAGAAATGCAGACAATGCAGGCCGGGCTTGTGAAATTTCAGAGGGAATCAAAGAGTCTAACAGGACCATGTGTATGAAGACTGTGTAGTTTCTAGTCAGCTGGAGCTGAAGAATCAACTGTGATTAACAAGAGAGCAGAGCCACTAAAGCAAAACTCTTTGCTTTACTGGGACAATTGATGCTGGTTATCCGGGGCTGAGCAAGGTGATTAAGAAGAGAGCAGCATCCGTGAGGTTAAATCTTCTGGAAATGTTTCCTGAGAGTCAGTACACAGAAGCCGTGTTCCAGAGGAGGCCAAGATTGTACCGCACACTGGCAGCCAAATTTCACATGTAAAAGGCACTTGAGTGGTACTGGTTTTGAAAGCGCATAGGGATCATGAGAAGCAGCTGAGGTTTGGTACTGTGAGGGTGAAGATACAGCTTCAGTAGCAGCTGAAGACCCAGGATGGAAGGGGTCATTTAGAGAAGCTGAGGCTTGGCACCATGAGAGTCTAGAAGTTATTGGTGGAAGGGCAGTTCAGTTGTCGTGGCAGAATGCACCATCTTAGAGATGCCAGTACCTTGAGAGGACCACCAAGAACAGCAGCAGTGGCAGAGAGGAGGCTGGCCGAGCTTGGAAGACAAGCTGCGTGCGTCATGCAGGGCAGAGCTGAAGAAGTGACCCAAGCCCCTCTGAAGGATCCCAGAAAATGGTGTGTGAATCCCAAACAGGGGACAATGAGTTATTTCATTGTTGGTGTTTTTTGCTTTGTTCAGATTATGATCGCACCCTGGTTCTTCCCACTTGAAGTGAGAAAGTATTTAATTTAATTTTGATTTTTATAGGAGCCCACAGCTGAAAAACTTTGAACTTTTAAAGGAGATTTTGGAACTTTAAAAAAAGAGAGAGTGAATATTTTAAAGAGACTAGAGTTTTAACATGTTTGAATTTGTTTTTATTGGGCTATTTATTTATGTTTTATATTGTGATATTAATATTAATGTGTCATCTTTGGCATAAATGTGAAAAGAAAAGTTCTATCTGAAAAGTTATGTGATTGTGTGTCAGGCTGACAAGGGGTCAGTTGAACAAAGTCTGCCTCCCCCATAGACATGAAAGCAAGATCTCTGAGGTGGAGACACAAAAATCTGTGTCTGAGAAACCTCTTGTGGGTTGCAGTGCATTGCAGATTGTGAGAACCACGCGTGTCTGTTGGCACAAGCTTGATCACCTTCTCCCTGCTCTCTTCAAAAGTCTCCCTACTGATCCCACCACAGGGCCTTCAACCTTTTCCCTGTGAATATGTGTCTGGCCATGGGTAAGGAAGCGGGGGGGGGGGGGGGGAATGAGAAAACACTCATGGTGGCTTTCCTAGCAACAGTATAAGCTGTGACCAGAGCAGATCTGAAAGGTTATTACCAGGTTATAACATGAATTCTTAGAAATCTCACAAAATTCTGCAAACTCTGGAAGTGTAGAGATGTAAGCCAGGTTCCAGAATATAGCATAGTCCAAGTCTGGCTTTTCTTTCTAGTGTCTCAATTATTTCTTCAACTAGAGCTGGAGAGGTAGCTCCAGAAGCTTCCTTTACCCCCAGTCCGTACAGAATTCAACTGGACAGGGCAATATCATGAAATAAAAAGACGTGATTTTGTGAAATGAAAAAAATCTAGACCTAGCGTGGAATCAGTTGTGGCTGGCATGGGTGATTCCGTGGAAGTGCAGTTGTTACATAAATGTCCCCCAGAGATCCTGTGTTCGAGACCAGTGCTGGGAAGTGACTGGGTGACGAGGGCTCTGATTTTATTAATAGACAAATTTATTATAGATTCAGAGCTTAATGGGTTCTGGTGGAAGGGTTTTGTTATGTAAATGTTCTCGTTTCCTCTTTGTTTCCCTGATGTCACGAGTTGGTTCTATCCCAGTGATATCTGGCCTAATCCCAGATGCATGGTGATGGGACCAAGAGACCATGAACTGGCATCTCTGAATCTATCAGCCAAACAAAGCTTTCCACTTTAGAAGTTAATTGTCTCATTTTTAACTTTTATTGTATTCATTCAATTATTTATTTAGTGCCATGTGTGTGAGTGTGAAGGCAGAAATCAGAGCAGAACTTGTGGAAGCTGGTTCTTTCTTTCTACGATGTGGGCTCTAAGGACTGAATTCAGGTCTTAGAGGATTACCCACTGAGCCATCTTGCCAGGCAGTATCTCCGTTATTCTGATACAACATTTAATAAGGTTGTAAAGATGAAGGCTGCAGCTAAGACAATAATTCACAGGCACAATGGATAATGCAGAGGCAATGGGGAGATGCTGCTGCTGACCACACTGTAACTGGATGAGCAAATTTATCACAGGGGAGCAAGGCATCTGCTGAGCACGTAAAGGGTGTCCCTGGTTCCTTGGGGAAGACGGACTCTTCTGCTCCATGCCCAGCCAGTGCAGGGGATGATTCTGATGCAGATGGGCCTACTCTGGAGCAGATATAACATGCACACTGTCCAGGCAGTCAGTGTAGGAAAAGAGGGGCAGCCACAGGGCAAGGTAGTACCCGAGAAAACACAGAAAAGGGACAAAGATCACAGAAGGAAGACAGCTTCTGCCTCCTGCTCAGAGGAACAGATGCCCCGGGAACAGCTCCTCCTGACATTCACAGATGGGGACAGAGGCAGGGCAGACATCAGCCAACATAAGGAGTCAAGGAGAAGGGGAAGGAAGGGACAGCCTTGGAAGGAGGCGAGCTTTAGATGTGGAAGAGACACGGAGCGTGGGAGGAGCCGCTGTTGGAGACAGCAAAGAAGGAGAGCAAAGGGGAAGGGCAGAGGAAGCTCGGAGGAGCTCTGAGGAGTTTGTACAGTTCATGATGAAACAGGGAAGCCTTGAGGGAGCAGGACCTGGGGAAAGCAGGGGCATAGCTGGAGACTTCTGAGAGAGGCAGCCTGGGAGGGATGCTATAGGACAGGAACACTGACACTACCCTATCAGAAGAAACCCATCTGAATACTAAGGAGGAAGATTGTGGTCACTATGGGACAGGCAGGGCCTCTTCCCATGCATCAAAAGAGAAGAAACACTGCTGGATGGGACAGAACTTTTTGTTTCCTGAGCGTAAAGGCTCCATCCAGAAGTCTCTGGGATCCTGCTGGAATTCTGCACACCAATGTCAAAGGCTAAAGAGTGGAGATCAGATTTGGGAAAGTGTGTGAGACTTGAAATGCAAAGCATTTTTCACAGGTGTGGCACTTTTCCTGGGCTGCATGGACTCTGTTCTAAGCCGGTAACATTATCCAGAACCAAGTAACATGAGAGTAAGGTCTGCAAGTCAAACCTTGAGAACTGGTCCTGAACAGTGCAGTGGAGTGTTTGTTGAGACACACATTGCAGAACGCAGACATATATTGGCCAAGAAATAACATCTGTAGATGGCACAGGCATTCAGAGCCCAGCGCATCTCGTTTTTCTCATCGCCATAACAGGCAGGAATATTAGGAGCCACTCAGAACTCTTTCCCAGGTTAGTGAATTTATTGCAATCGTAAGAAAGCACAAAGGAACAAATTTTATCTGTTCATTATTGTGGGAGCCTATTGGGAAGGAAATGCTCCTGGGGCTAGAAATAGCAATTTAAAGTGGAGAACAAACACCCAGAGAAAAGGACTAGGGTGGAGACGGACGTCAGAGTGCCAGATGAAGGATGAGGGCCTAGGAGGGAAGACTAGAAAACTCTAATAGCTATTAATGAGGTCCTCGCTTACAAAGAAACACCAGGTGAATTAGAAGATGATGATGCTAACGGGGCCTTGAAAGAGCTGCGTGAAAGAGAATTAAGGTAGAGAAGACTGTCTCGTAGAACTGAAACTCAGGGCATGAAGCTGCAAGCTCCACTTTTGATATGGGAGTGGATATGTTTCTAATAAACAAAACCTCCAAGGCATAATAATGAGTATAATTGAAGACAGAAAGGAAAGGGGAAGAGGAGAGAAGAGGGGGAAAAGGGAAAATTTCCCAAACTTTCTGGAAACTGAACAGCACCAAGCTATACCTTCTACAGTTTTGCCTATGGGCAGCCTGAGTTTGTGCAGTCTGCTCATGCAAGAACAGCAGGGGACACGTTACCAATTTTCTGGGTGGAAAAATTAGGGACATGTGGCTCATTTCCTTGGGAAAAGACAGTGAAAAGGTGCCAATCTAAGGACAATGTACTTGGGGCGGGGGGCGGGGGGGAACTCCAGAGTAACTGTTACAGCCATGTTCAGTGATGTAAAGGAGAATTTCTTGAATGATAGAAAAAGTGAAACACTTTAACCAAGAATTAGGAAGCACAGAGACAAATTAATTAGACACTACAGAAGTAAAGCTTATAGAATTGGAAAAGTCCGATCCTAGGAGGAGATAAAGAAGTTAAAAAATTAAAAAAATGTGGAAATATGGGTGAAAACTTCCTGAATATGTGAATCATCACAAATATACAGATTTAAGAAACTTGTAAAAGCCTTAATTGGGATAAGTTTTGGAGGGAGGATCCATTCCTAGGTGCATCTTAGTGAGGGTAAAGAAACTAAATATTGATAAGAGCACGTGAACACAACCAGTGAAAAACATTATACAATATAGTTGTGTGTGTGTGTGAGAGAGAGAGAGGGGGGGAGGGAGGGAGAGAGAGAGGGAGAGAGAGAGAGAGAGAGAGAGAGAGAAGGAGGGAGGGAGAGAGGGAGAGAGGGGGAGAGAGGGGGGAGAGAGGGAGAGGGAGAGAGAGAGAGAGAGAGAGAGAGAGAGAGAGAAACTCAGAAGATCTCGTATCAGCCACCCACGTTATAAAATAAAATAAAACCTACTCCAATTTTAGTCTGTCTCCTCCTGATGTAAGTCATGGCATACATCTTACCTACAAACATCAGTTACAGGATTCCCAAAGTTCTCTGCAAAGTTACTTTGTTGCTTTTTTATTAAATGAGTAAATGAGTATGGTGTGTGCACACGTGTATGCACATGTGAGGTCAGAGTCTGACTGCCAGTGTCTTCCTCAGACATTCTCTACCTTGTTCCTTTCTGACAAGGACCTCTGATTCTGCTAGCTTGGCTGGTCAGAAAGCCCCAGGGATCTGTCTGCCATTCCATGCCAGCACTGGGGTGAGAGTGTATGCAGCCACACCCAGCTTTCACATGGATGCTGGTGAGCAAACCCAAGTCCTTCTGTTTGGACAGCAAGTCCTTTAGCAACAGATCCATCTTTCTGGCCTCTAAATCAGTATTTAGAAAGAGACTATTTGAAGCTATGTAAAAACTATGCTTCTCTTCCCAGGTTCTCGGGTTTCAGTACCCACTTATGTTTTTTCATCAGAAATAACCATTGATTGATAGTTGCCAACTAGTAGTTTTCTAATAATATTCTAATAACGGTTTTCTACTATGTGGTAGCTCTCTCTTGCCCTATCAGTATATCCGTATACTATTTATGTTATTAGCTGAATTATTATCTGTTACTGTCATCTTGCATTGCATTTTATATTTTAAGGCTCAAATTATCTCAATCTAGACATGGGACTATGCTTCAAGCTGGATATTTTGAATTTTGGGGGCACCTCTTCATCATTATTTGAAAGTTTTTTTTTACCTTTTCACACACACGCATGCACACACACACACACACACACATGCACACACATACACACACGGTGTGGTGGTGACTCATCTCATTTTTCATTCTGAGGCTCTGGAAGGGACCATGTCTCTAGTGAGTCCTGGTTGTTTGAAGTGGGGTGGAAATAATGAAGATCTGAGAGCCAGGTGCACTCTTGCTGCATGGCTGTTGCTGCTTCCAGGCATCCCCAGCCCTATTTATTGCCTGTCTCAACAAACGCATCTGCTCAAGCTTAACACTGCACAATCCTTTCCGTCTTGCATGCTTTCCATGTGTGCAGCACTCTCTTGGGAGTCCTTCTGCCCAGCTTACTTTTTAATAAGTCATGGAGTGGTGGTGCCCTCACACACGGGTGTCAGTCTCCACGAGCTTATGATAGCTACTTTTGTTGGCTCCGGAAAGGAGTGTTTTGGTGAAAGAAAGTATAGAGAAAACCAAGGAAGTCAGGACTTTTTTTTTTTAGTATATGAAAACAGAGAGATGGAAGAAATTCAAAGGGACAGGAAGTTGGGGAAGGAAGCCAAGTTCTTTTTCTCAAAGGCAAATCTATCACCTTTAGACCATATGTACAGACCTATAAGCACAGCATGTGCAGACACACACACACACACACACACACACACACACTTCTACCCTCTGAGTTGTTTTCCATCATCCCAAGACTATGAATTCTATCACAGGAGTCTGAGAAAGCCTACCACAGTTGACCTCTTAGGCATTTTCTCATTCTCCAGTTCCTAGGAATGGTGGTCTCTACTCCAACATACTTAATTGTGTCTCTTGCCACAGGAACTTTGGAGGCACTGCTTTTCTGCCTGTGTGGCCTAACCTGCCATGTTCCTTTGGGGAAAAAAAATGCTACACTCTATTTTTGAGCCTTCAGAGTAATATGTTGAAGTCCCAATCCCCAATGGGATGATAATTGGAGGCAGACCTTTCAGAGATAAATATGGTTAGAATTGAACTGTGAAGATGTAGACCACATCATGGATTAATCCCCTCATAAACTGAGGAGAAGTGTGAGCACTCTCTATCTCTCTAATGAACACACCAACGTATTCAAGGAGATGGTCCCTACCCAGAGCCTGAGCAGACTGCTCTCTTGACTCCAGACACTCTAGCTTCCAGAACCAAGAGGAAAGAATGCTTGCTGCTTAAGCTATCCAGCCAGCATCACTTCATTTCAGCAGCCAGAGTCGACTAAAGTTGACTTATTTTTCAGATCTGTTAGAACACCATCACCCCCTCCTCTGGAAGTCCCCCATGGCCCCCTAGACACTGTCAGGACAGTGTATGGTTCACTGTTTTCTGTATGCTCTTGCAGCAGACAGCTGTGCTGTCATCAAGCACGTGTCTAATGAACGCCCTTGTCAACACTAAACCCAAGGCATTGTGAAGCAGCAGCCTCTCTCCTGACCCTGATTATACGCTTATGTGATAGAGCGCTGACACATAAAAGATGTTCAATAAATGCTCAGCTCTTGAATAAATTAGTATTTTCGAAGCATTATCTTATTTAATTGACAAGTATGTTCATCGTTTCTATTTCTAGGGAAAGGCAAACAGAAGAAATACCGTGGGAAATAAAATGAGTCCAGTGGACATATGACCAGCACCTGAGCACTCTGAGGTCCACAGTCAACAGACCTTGTCAAATAGAGGAAGCATTTATGAGAAACTCACTGTGGACAACCTAAGCAATGTGCACAGTAAAATAGTGTGGGAAGTTTTCCCAAGAAACTTTTGCTGTAAGGCACCCTTTAAGGTAGATGTATTTGACTCCATCACTACTTAAGTGACCCAGGAGCATTGAAGTATTGGTTCTTTCAAAGGCAGATGGAGCTCCACCCAGAGACCAGTTGTAAATATGTACATGTGTGTGTGTGTGTATATGTGTGTATGTGTGTGTGGCTATGTGTGTGTGTATGTGTGTGTGTGTGTGTGTGTGTGTGTGTGTGTGTGTTCCTAGACAAGGGCATTTTAAATATCACTTAAAATAAAAGAAACTTAAGACCAAAAAATGTTTTTAAGAGAAGGATGGAAGATAATTTGTTTCTTCCACATAGTAAAACTTTCATTAAAATTTTGTTATATGAAGTTTTCTCAAGTCATTATGATTATTCCAATAGGAAGAAACACTGGATAAACAGATCAACAGAACCAAACAGTGGCCAGAAAGAACTCATTGTCAAGGATGAGTTCAAAACAACAATGTTTTGGAAATAAAGTATATATTGAATGTAGTGGCATAATTGTTCACCTCGACAAAGTTAAGTAAGATGTGGCTTTCCAGGCCATGTTTAAAAATATGTTCCAGAATGTTCCTGGTGTCTGAAAACAAGACAATGGAAAAATAAACACTAAATTCAACAGGAATAAGCTCCTACTGCACATAGCAAGAAGAGTGACTCTCTCAGACACAATATAAAGGGAAACAATCAGACATCCAGAAGCATGCCCTATATGGGTTTATTTCTAGGGCAATCTAGATTGACTATGAAGTTCTAAAATATATGTGCATGTATATACATATAAGCAAATGAAAATCCCAGAGCAATAGTTGTGTCTGAGTGTGTTTGGCATGTGGGGATTGACCAGAAGCGGGTGGCTCAAGGAAGAGCCTCCTGGGGGATGACTAGATTCTTTATCTTGCTAGAAGTTGGACTGATACATCGCTATACATTTGCTGAAATCCAAAATTTGTATTTAACATGTGCACACCATTGTGTACAGAAACAAAAGGTAAGCATAGACAAAAATGACACCCAGACAGAGGTACAGGCCAGAGTTAGATGGTGAAGAACATACAGCAAGATACTCCTCCTTGGATCTACAAAGGATTTATATGAATATTTCTGGTCAAATTTTTTAAAGTTCTATGTATGTCTGAAATTCTTCTGAAATAAACACGTGGTAAAATAGTTTCAGGTATGTATTTACATATGGCACAAACATCAACAATGCAATTGTACTGAAAACTCTGAGAAACATTGTGTAATTTTGTACAATGAGAACTTTCAGAGTAAACCAGAGGCCTAGGAATACAGAGAAGAAGTGATGGCTATTTTTGACTACTTGAGTCTCAGTGTCTTTGCAGACTGGATGATGCCACACACAATTAGGAAACAACGGGTGGGCATCTAACTGTGTCATATACCATCACGGGGTAACATTCCCAACACAAACACCAGCAAGCAACCCAGTGAAAAAGTTAGATAAAGACACACAGAAGAGAGAAAAATGAGTTATGGCAATTGTATAAAAATGCAAATTAAAGCAAAATGAGGTGCCCATATTTTGCTATCAAATTAGCATAATTTCAAAGATTGGTAGCCTCCAGTGTCGCTCAGGATGTTAGGTGATAGACACACTCTCAGGAGAATATGAATATTCACCAAGTTTTAGAAAAATCAGTCTGGAAGTAAAAAAAGTTCCCATGGGGTGCACAAGAATTCAGAAAAATGAGTACAGTGTGGTCACAGAAAAATGTGGATGGAGACACATCTAACTTAGAAATGACGCCTCCAGAAAGAGGTTGGAACACTTTGGCCTGAGTGTCAAATTTGGCTACTCTCATGTTTATAGCTCAGAATGATGCTCATCATTTTTCAAAGCATCACACTGCAAATGGTTACATAATTCTTTACATAATTCTCCACTGTGCCTATTGACCAACAAAGCCTAGAATACTAGCCAGGTGGCCCTTGAAGGTGAAATTTATGGACTCCTACCACGGGGAGTCATCATTCATTAATTAATATTTACACTTGCCTCTCTGTATTATTTTAATTTCTACACTTCATTGTTGAGGTTTAAAGCAGATAGATAGGGAAGCAGGGAAAGATACTTCTGGGTCATGAATGTAGGCAGAAAATGAAGACACTAGCTAGACACCCATTGTAGCAGTTTGCGTCAAAGATGGGGAAGCCTTATAAGGTCAGTGGGCAGTGGAGGGAAGAGTGGGAAGAAGTTTCCTAGGAGGAACAGAGGATCAGGCTGAAATATTGAGGTATAGAAAGAAAGCAATAGTTACTCTTCAATTTCAGTCTCTAGTTAAATAGTGCCAGCTATGGAGAAGGAGCAAGAAGAAGGTTACACTGGAGAGTAAAGCCAGAACTCTATTTTGAATCTATCATGGTTCCAAGAGGAATTGTGTGAAGGAGGCAGTGGGATAGAGATTAAGCTACTCAGGATGTGGAGGGGGAGGCTGAGAGGAGATCAGATTTCAGCACTCAGTATAGAGCTGGTACTTAAAGGCCTCTGAATGCAAGATATGAAATGGAACCAGATTCTGATGGTACAATGCCCAGCTCAACGGGAACCAGCAGCTCCAACTTTGCTTAGAGTTGCTTCCTGTCGAAAGATGCCTCTGACATCACTCTGCCTTATCTGGATTCTCTAAATTCATCTGTTCCAAACTGCTCTTGCTGCTGGCTGGCTAGGGAACACTGGTGGCTTCCAAGTAGATACCAGCTCTTTCTGCAAAGCTGTGGTGGTCAAATCTTTGCCCAAACACTGGCTACTGTTATTTCTACTAGATGGATGGGTGTCCAGCATCTGTCTCCCTAAGTGGGAAAAAACTCAACCACAGGTTTTAAGATACTTTCAGCCATCACTGACTCATATCATACTTTCTCTGAGTGGACTAAAAACTCACCAAGGAGCTAGTGTAGGTGGGATCTGAGGTGTCATCCTGGAGGTAGCGAGAGAGGCCAAAGTCGGACACTTTGCACACCAGGTTGCTGTTGACCAGAATGTTCCTAGCAGCCAGGTCCCTGTGCACATAATTCATCTCAGATAGGTACTTCATGCCGGCCGCGATGCCCCTCAGCATCCCAACAAGCTGGATCACGGTGAACTGTCCATCATTTTGCTGTGATAAGACAAAAAAGGAGATCAGGATCAAGATCTTCAGTGGCTTCAGTGGCTAACCAGGAGCCTAGACAGCATGGCCGACGGCTTGTCAGCCTCTGTCAGCACTCAGCATTCAGTTCTCCACTGCTTCATCCTGCTCCTCCCTCCTCTTCGTCTCTTTCCTTGAATGTTCTGCTCTCTTCTTGCCAAGCCCTGTCGATTTCATCTCCAAATTACATCTCAAACCGTCCACTCCTCTCCCTTTCCACCGCCACCATTCCAAACAAGTCATCGCCATCCATCACCTGTAACAGCCTCCTGCACCTGCCCCCCTACAATCCATTCTCTCCATGGCAGCCAGGGCCATCTTTTCAAGACATAAATCAGGCTTTGTCACTCCCTGGCTTAAACTCTCTAATAGCTTCCCATTGCATTAAGGGAAATCTCCCAACTACTCAGTACAGCTTAGGAGACCCTAGGGACCAGCTACTGCCTTGCCCTAGGCCCTAGGCTCACACACTCATGCTGCATGAAGCCACAGGGACTGGAGAACTCTAGGTTCTTTCCAGGGCAAGTCTGACTTGCCCTGGAGCTTCAAAGTACTATTTCTTCTGTTTCTTTCTCTCTAAGCCCACCCTTCTGTGCCCTTTGTTTTCTGCTTAACTGCTCCTTCCTCAAAGATGACATCCTTATGATTCCCCCTTCCCCAAATGTAATTAGCACTCTCTGAATATTATTTTCAGATGTATTACTGTATTGCCTTACATTTTACAAGTCTGAACTTGGTGTGTGTGTGTGTGTGTGTGTGTGTGTGTGTGTGTGTGAGACCTTCTGTCTTTGCTGTTTGACTCTAACTCTTTGAGCACAAGAACTTCTATCTCTTGAGATCCCTACAGTATTTTCAATGCTAAAAACTTTAATAGAAAATAGAAGAGGGAAGAGGAGGAGGAGGAAGAGGAGGAAGAAGAAGAGGTGGAGGAGAAGGAGGAGAAGGAGGAGGAGGAGGAGAAGAAGAAGAAGAAGAGGAAGAGGAAGAGAAGAGGAGGAAGAGAAGAGGAAGAAGAAGAAGAAGAAGAAGAAGAAGAAGAAGAAGAAGAAGAAGAAGAAGAAGAAGAAGAAGAAGAAGAAGAATCCCAACACCTTACAAAGCATGAGTAGTTGAGTGACCAGCATCGCTTGCTGTTTTCCAAACTCAAAGTCTCAGGCACATTCTTTGCATTTTCTGAGCTGGAAAACTTTACTTTGCATAACTAACTTCACCTCACAGAGGTCAGTGGGGGCTGAAGTTCACACATAGTGTCTGGTACCTGTAACCATGCTAGTGTCCCTCAACATGCCAGGTTACTTACTGTTCTCTCTCATCACTGGTGGACTCACAGTTCAAGCATAAAGGCCCTCCCCATTAGAGAGATTTTCCAACAAATAGAGTGTGTATCTTCCACTAGCCACACAGAAACTCTCGGGTCTTGCCTCTGCAGACAGTGGTTAAATCGGTGGGTCCTGAGTCATGCTGCCAGAAACTTCCCTTCCTACTTAGTTCAGCTTCAGTTTCTCTCCAAGGGGTAGTAAGCTGTATCCTTTATCAACTAGACCACACCCTAAACATTGGAATGCTGTGATTGGAGGAGAGGTGGGAGGAGGCAGGGCATCTGAGGTCTAGCCTAGTTATTGTAGAACACAGCTACTGGGTAAGCCACACTCTCTGCCTCAGAAGTCCACATATAAAGTACACAAAGCATAAAGTGTGAGGAGCCCCTTTGTATGGAACATCTACTGGATAGATTATACAATACATCCACATCTATTATCTCATTGCAGCATGGATGGAATGCCATTTTTGCACCTACTACAATGAGAGTTACTTTTTCACAATCCATCAATAGCCAATGATTCCCTGGAGAAGGTGAACTGGTTGGTTTCATCAACTTGATACAAATCTAGACATGGCGGGGGGGATTGCTCCCATCAGATTGACCTGTGGACATGACTGTGGGCAAACATTTTCTTGATTAATTATTAACATGGGATGGCCTGTCCCACTATGGGCTGTGTCACCACGGGACAGGTGGTCCTGGGTAGTCTAAGGAAGAAGGCTGAGCAAGCCATGGGGAGCCAGGCAGCACGCCGCTTTCCTCCACGGTTCCTGCTTCTTCTCCTGCTTGAATTCCTGCCTGAATTCTAACCATAAAGGACCATGACCTTTTAGATAAGCAAACTAGGATACACCCCACGGGCCAGGCTGCTGCTGACTAATTGCTAACTACCTCCCAACCTGCCCAGAATGCTTTCTCTGTGACATTTTCTTCTAAGGACCTAAAGTACAGCATTGCTTTGTGGAAAGACTGACGGATTTGTTCATCTGTGAAGGATGAACGTACCAGGGATGGTTCAAATCCTCCTCCCGAGTGAACTCCCATCAGCACCTTCTCTAGAAGCCAGCTGGTCTTTCGGGAGCACCCTCATTTTCCCTCAGCGTGCCTCTGAGAGATCTGCCTCCTCAGAAAGTCCCTGTGCAACTTCTGTAAATTATAGAAATGCTTCCCAGCCTCAAGTCACGTGGGCTGGAGTTTTCTTTAAATTCCATTTTTCATTTCTTCTTCTTAAGTGTAGGTGACATGCTAGTGAAAAATTGGTATCTTACTAAAGATTCCATTCTGGGGAAGGGCAGCGGTGCTCACACACAGTGAGAAGGCTGCAGGCAAGCATACACGGCAAGGTGTCTACACTTTTGCTTAATTTCATTGCAGCTCTCCTGGGTTGACCTTGTGTTTAAAATTTAGACCAGGCATCGCTACAGTTTCCATGGAGAATAGAGGACGGAAGTGTTTAAAAGTTGGGTGTCTGGAGAGATACAGTTTGGACCCTGAGCAAGTGATTTAACCTCTGGAGAAGTGACCCCATACCTTGAAGAGTACAGGATTATCTCTTCCAGGACTCTGTGGGGGTTCAGGTCAGAGCTTTCATTTGGGACCCTGTGATGCTCTGTTGACAGCAGTGGTCACTGTAGCCAGGAGCCAGGCCATCCTTTCCTCCCAGTCACCTCCTCCATGGACCTCAAGTGTTCCCATTGAGGGAGAACGGGGTCCAGTCCAAGGTTCCTCATGTTTTCCTAAGTGTGTGAGAGACACTCTAGGGTCCTCACTCCTGGGACACATGCACAGTCCAATGGTCTGAGCTTGGCATACAAAGGGTCAATACTGGTAACAGTTCCCTGATGCATACCCAGTGGTAACAGTGGTTGATGGAGACTTAACGACCCACGCTTAAAATCCAAATCAATTCACAAATACCAGTTCCTTCCATTACTTGACTTAGAAATGGCAAATCATACTTCCCAGAATATGATCAGAGCCTTCAAACTGGCCCTGGGCAGAAGAAAAGGCCGGCAATATTGTATTGTTTTCATAGAGAAGATAAAGGAAGTCCAGAGGATCTACGTGAGCAGACTTAAATCACTCTGGGAGGGTTTGAGTTATAACAGAAGTCTAAATCCGGAGTGGCAAATTACTTCTGGGCTGACAGTCCATCTCTGATCCTCTGGTAATGGCTGCCTTCTGTGGTATGGAGGGAAGGGCTGCGGAGGCTTCAAGGGGAGAAAAGCCCCCTGTGACTGATTCTGCTGCTGTTATCTGATCTCTGAACTCCTGTCTAATGCCTGGTCCCCTGGAAGATGCTGATTCTGCAACATATTTTTCTTAGGTGTTGTGGGGTAAACATATCTCTATAGGAAAGGTCCTGACGATTGAATTTACTATCTTGGTGAAACCTAAGGGTACAAACACACTATTTTTATCCCCTGATGTGTTTTACTTGATTTATTGGAATGGTGCATGTGTGGAGGTCAAAGAACAACTTGGTTCTCTCCACTGGGTCGCTTCTGGGCCTTGAACTCAGGTGGTTAAGCCGGTGGCAGGCTCCTTTACCTGCTGAGCCATTTCGGGGACCCTGGGAAATTGTTTTGAGCGACAAGTATTATCCCTTAAATTATAGAGCGTGGTTGACCACAGGCTTTGTAATTGCAGAGATAAGAACTCCAGCATAGAGAATGAGCAAAGCAGACAACCATCACCTGGTTTCTGGGCGACTTGGGGAAGCAGCGGGGCTCCATGCTCAGCTGATGGGAACAAAGATGGAACAGTGAGGAGACCCAGGCCTGGGTGGAGTGGTTTAAACTTCCTTCTCATTCTGAAGGGCTTTCTACTGAAATTGCTTTCCTGCAAATGCATGGAGTCACTTGCCAGCCCTCGTAGCAGACAGGGAGGATTTAGGTATTTCCACTTTCATTGACAAATCCACTTCAGGAAATGAAACCCTTATTTGATTTGTTTGAAGAGAATGAATCATAGATTCTTTTTTTTAACTAGACGAGAACTTTCCAGCTCATCCAGCTCAATGCCTTTAGTTTATAGATTGGAAAATTGAGTTCAACAGACCTGCTCCAGGCCACAGGGTGACTCATAGCAGGAGCCGGGGCAGGGCCTAGGTCTCGGGGCTTCCAATGTGATATTCTCTCACTAGTTGCTTCCTTCTAGCTTCAGCCTATGAATGAGCATCCCTGAGGAAAAGTATCCCATTTGACACCAGTCAGTGACTACCCAAAGTCTTCCAGATGTGGCCATCTCTGAGTGAACCAACAGGGACCATGACGCTCTGCTTTGGAGCTTTTGACCAGACATGGATCTGAGCTTCAGCATTGGCTCTGAAGATTAGGGAAGAGCCACCGGGTGGGTGACTTTAGATTTTTGGTACTAAGAAGGAACTCTTCTATTTAAAGCAATTAGCAATGCAGAACCACCTCTTGGGTGTTCCCAATTCTTCTACAAAAATGGGAATTGCAAGTTCTATCAAGACAAGGATGGAGAATGGGTAAAGATAAGGTATGGATCTCTGAGGCTGTGACCCAAGGCCAGAGTGGCAGCCCTCTTAGTGGCAGCTAAGTCCAGGAGTGGAGGAAAGGAAACAGCTTGGCAACACAAGGACTAACCCCTTTTCTCTCTTCTTTGAATGGTGGTCCTAAAATTATCCTCCTTCCCAGAAGGTGGACCCTGTAGAACTGAACTGATGACCTATTTTTTCAATTTTATCAAGTAGCAGATACATCAATTAATGTTGCTATGCTCCAGGGTTCAGTAGTAAGCCTGAAATTAGATTTATAGATTACCTGCCTCCACGAGGTGTGAACAGTCAGACACGCTCCGTTTCCCTGCTGCTCTCGGCACTGCCTGTTCTTGCTACCCCTTCCTAGTTGTGCCCTCGCCTCTGGTTTTCTGTGTTCCTCTCTTGTGTCTAAGTTTCCTCCCCCTGCACATATAGCTTCACTATCACGGAAACCTCCAGTGTCTAACAAACCTATGTGTCCTGGGGCCGGGGTGGAAAATTCTCTGTCTCAGAGGAGTAGCAAGGTATGGCTTTGATTTCCATAGGCTCCTAAAGGATGAGTCTCCCTGTCCTATAAGCGACCTTGGAGGGACTCTGATTCTTTCACCCATGTGGTGACTTTCTCTAAGACAGAATCGACTGACACCAAAGAAATACATGACTCTAGAGAGGCTCTTGAGGCTGGTCCAGAAAATTCTTGCCTTTCTATTCCTGTTTATTTCACTGTCTCCACAAGATCTGACCATGAATGATTGCCCTAGGGAAAGCACAGAGTGTGTCTTGCTCTCATGTGTCAACAAGGACAGAGAATGAGATGCCATGGGCACACAGCATTTCTAGAACTCTCTTCCACTCTCTAGAAATAATTGTGCATGGTTTTCATTCAGCTAACATTTACCATGGGCTCACTGTGCCAGGCACTAGAGTTTCAGAACGGAGATGCAACCATTCCCTCAAGGAGGCATGTGTTTGAACCCCCAATTTACAGCCCTTTCTCCAATCCCACTTCTTCAGCTCCTCCAACGACCTTGCTTAGACAGCGAGCATGTACTGCCCTGAAAAGCCAGCTTCGGTATTGTGAAGTGCGGTTTCCAATTGAGCCCCACTGCCATGCCCACGCTGCTCCTGGGAGTGGGAGCAACCCTGCAACCACTGTAAACTGTGAGATCTTCCAGGCACTTTAACCTCTACATATACCAAGCTGCCCCACAGTTCACCGTTCACTTCCCCACTGGCCTGTCAGACTCCCCAAACTCTAGTCTTGGAGAGTTTCTCCTCTCTTTGATAGCTCCCCTGAAAATACATCCCCAGGAAGACTCATTGTCCCACCCTGTAACATCTTAGCCCTCACTCATAGAAACAAAGTGTTACATGGGCAGGTAACAAGTGGCAGCTTCTTTGAACATGCAAGTTCAAGGTAGGAAATGCAGCTGTGGTGGGCTGTATTCTGTAAGAAGTGTATAGCAAGATCTCTCTCTCTCTCTCTCTCTCTCTCTCTCTCTCTCTCTCTCTCTCTCTGTGTGTGTGTGTGTGTGTGTGTGTGTGTGTGTGTGTGTGTATACCTGTGGTGGACAGAAGTCAACACTACTTCCCACAACCTCTTTCCACTTTATATTTTTTTTCAGGTTCATTCTTTTCTTTTTCTCAAAGTTTATTAAATTATAAATTTTCCATTTCCACCCCTCCTCCCAACACCCTCCCACTCCCCCCACTCCCTCTCCTCTTCCCTCTCCTAAGAGCAGTCAGGATTTCCCGCCCTGTGGGTAGTTCAAGTTCCTCCCCCCTCCCTCCAGGTCCAGGAAGGTGAGTATCCAAACAGACTGGATCCCAAAAATCCAGCATATGCAGAGGAAACAAGTCCCAGTGTCATTGCCAATGGCTTTTCAGAAAGACTCCGGGCCAGCCACATTCAGAGAATCCGGCCACATTCAGAGAATCTGGTTGGATCACGTGCTCGTTCAGTCCGCCTGCCATCCCAGCTTCCATCCACTTTATTTTTTAAGACAAGGTTTCTCAATGAGCTCAGAGTTTCAGCTAAACTAGCCAGCCAGCCAGAGAACCCTTAGGGTCCGCATCTCCTTTCCCCACCCCAAGCCTAGTACTGTTGTTACAGATATGCTCCAATGCATCTGTTCACATGGGTACTGGGGATCTGAACTTGGGTCCTCATCCTTATGCAAGCATGCTCTTTACAAACTCAGCTATATCCCTAGCCAGCTGAGACTAAAGTAGAAAATACTGGGTCATTGTCATCCCTGAACATGGGGACTGTTCTCTTTCCTTGGATTTTGATGGGCCAGTCACTGTGGTAAAAGTGACACTATATGATTTCCAAGACACACAAATGGTGCAGCCTTCACTGTCTCCTTGAAGGATGCTTGTCTTTGGACCCAGCCTGTTCCAAAGATATTCAAGTAGGCCACCAGGGAAAAGGTATGGCTGATACCACATTTAACCTTTGTGTTAACACAAGAGTGAAGGAAACTTCAGAGAGCTTCAAGCTGAGCCATGAGCTGTTTTGTATGACTCTACAACAAAGCAGATGTTCCGTCCCACACCATACCTCAGTTGCAGGCTCATGCATGGTGCTGTGTCGTCATTCGGGTCTTAGGTGAAGAGTCATAAGGCATTAGAGCTGTTTCTTCTATCGCACAGGCCCATGCCTCACAGTGGGCCTGGCCAGAGCACTCTCAACCAATGAATGTTATACTGTGAACAATGATCCCTTGATCAATCACTGTTGCTGACAGGGTGTGGGGACACACATAGTCTGTTCACACAAAGTTCTCACTCAGAAGGCTCTGGCCAGTTTTTGATTCTGCTCCTAGACTCTCTGCTCCCAGACTTGATGTAGGATTCCCCTCTGTATGCCATGAATATCATTGGTTAATAAAGAAGCTGTCTTGGGCCTGTGCAGGGCAAAATAGAGGTAGGCGGGGAAAACTAAACTGAATGCTGGGAGACAGAGGGAAGAGTCAGAGAGATGCCATATAGCCACCACCAGAGACAGACTCACTGGAACTTTGCCAGTAGACCATGAGCCTCTGGGTAAATATATGATAGAAATTTAATAGTTAATTTAATATGTAAGAGCTAGCTAAAAAGATGCTAGAGCTAATAGGCCAAGCAGTGATTTAATTAATGCAGTTTCTGTGTGGTTATTATGGGGTTGAGCAGCCAGGAACAAATAAACAGCCTCGTACAACACAAGACTCACTAGATGTTCCCCCTGGGCATCTAGGTCAGGCCCGATTCTGGTCTAGGTTTGGCTACCATCCACTCTCCAAGTGCCTCTCTGCTCTCCTGCAAGAAAGTGGCTCCATTGTGAGCACAGCCTCACAAGCACATGCTCTGACACAGATCCTTCATGGATTTCTCCACAAGAACGCATTCAGGTACCTCCACTTCTGCTTCAGGTTGGACTGGGGATCACATCATTCTGAACATATGCCAGGAAAGACTTCTGGCTGCCTGTGGTGGCCTTTCAGATGCCTCTTTGGATGGCGGGAGGCTCAGGGATTTTTCTAGAAGATGGCAACCCATTTTCTTCCTGACTAGCCAACTGAAGAGAACTGGCTAGGAGGCTGGTGATGCTTCTGAAAGACCACAATAGCCACTGATATCTGTATGAGTCACACTAGGCAATGGAGTCTCTGAGAGTCTCTTCAGTCTCAGTAATTCATGAAGATAACAGTGACCTCTCTTTACTTCTGCCATTTTACTCAACCTATAAATGTTTATTGAGGACCTCCCCCACCAACACACTTCCTCTAAGAAAACCTCAGATTCTGCTTTGTTCTCTCTTCTCTAAAAATATACTTTTAATCTTAAATACACTTAATTAGAATACAATTACATCACTCCTCCCATTCTCTTTTCTCCCTCCAGCCCCTGCATCCATGGTTCAGGGAACATCATGGAAGAATGGATGGGCAGAAAGACTGAATGAGCCAGGATGTCAGGAAGTCTGCTCTGGGCCTGCCCCTTAGAAACGTGAGGGCATAAACAAGACGCAAACAACAATAGCGTCCAGAGACCTGCTGATGAGGGAGAGGGAAAATCTCATGGTGGGGGAGTCCCGTTCCTACACCAAGAACTACAGACAACTAATGGCCGCTGAGAGAGGGCAGATTCGTCTCTCCAAGGTGTGAGAGACCCTGATTGGTTGCACTGTACAAAGTCATTCTTCTCTTTCCAAAGCAAATCTCTGCTGACCTTGCCAAGGTCAACACCTGCCTACACCTGCCCAGCCAGTCCTGAAGGCAGACCACCTTAACGGACACTTCTCCCAGGACCTTGGCTCTGCATCTGACAGTATTAACATCACCCATGCCCCTCCGTGGCTCTTACCCTGAGGAAAGAATCCAAAGCACCGTTCTCCATGAACTCCGTAATGATCATGACAGGCCGACTCTTGGTGACGACACCCTCCAGGCGAATGATGTTGGGATGGTCAAACTGGCCCATGATGCTTGCCTCGCTCAGAAAGTCCCGACGCTGTTTCTCTGAGTACCCAGCCTTCAGGGTCTTGATGGCCACATAGATTTCCCTCTTGCCTGGCAGTTTCAAACGACCCTTGTACACCTCTCCGAACTCCCCTGAAACAGCAAGCGTGCAATTAGGCTCCTCATCCTTCTCAATCTGTGGAACCACAAGGGGAGGCATCTTACCAAGAACAATGGTGCTCCAGGTAGGATTGTGATTAGAGCGGAGAAATGGAAATTGGATTCTTTTCTATGCGACTGTGATGTCTAGGCTGTAATCAGTTCATAGGGAACACGGAAGGAATACTAAAGTACACCCCATGGGCCAGTTCTTAGAAATAGTGTGAGTAGCAGAAGTGAAATTTCACAACATATCCAAGTTTGGGATTTTGTCCCACACTTTATGTGTGTGTGTGCGTGTGTGTGTGTGTGTGTGTGTGTGTGTGTGTGTGTGTGTGTGTGTGCGTGTGCGTGTGTATCCCTGATGAAATGGTCAGTTTTGCTTTGGCAGAATCATGGTCCATTTTCAAGCAGAGTCAGTGCACAAATGTCTGGGTGATGGAGGGTGTGTGAGTACTGTGGTTGATGCTCCCACATTGAACACATGGGTGGCTACTGTGTCCTCTGGAAAGGAGGCCCTGAAAAGCTAGGAAACAAGCAGGTTTATCTGTGAAAGACAAAAGGGGAAGGAAGCAGGACTGGGCAGCGAGAGCATCAGCTTACAGCAAACCACGCCCTGAGCAGACAAAGGCTCAGTCAGTCCAACCGGAACACTAGTCACCCCAGTCTCCCCGCCAGGCTCATGGCTGGGGGCTGCTTAGAGGAGGCAGGTCTCTGCAGGGAAGCAGGGGCAGACCCAGGGAGTGCTGTAGCTTGATGTCTGGCAGCTCAACAGTAAGATATTTCCCCACGTAGGCACAGGCTGAACACCTCTTTGGGTGTGCCATAGGATTTTAACGTCTTCCTTTTTTTCCCCCCCCAGTAAAATCGCTACGAGTAAAAACAATTTTGATGACACCATTTCATAGCTCTCTGAAAGAAGAAAGTCTGTTGAATCTTGCCTAATGTGCTTTCAAAAGTGATTTGATGGTTTCCCTTGGTTTTGTGACTTCTACCTCTTTCCTGGAGAGTAGTTAAGTGTCTCCTTGCAAGGGCTTCAGTGAAATGCATGTCAAAGGCCTGTCAGGAGAAACAGGGGCTTCTGTTGGGCAAACTTTCTTTTTTTTTTTTTTTTACTTTAAGCTTCTGAAAGAAAAATGATAGAGCAAACTGTGAACAATCAGATAAACTCCCGGCCACATTGAAAGGATGCGTTAACAGGCTCCTGTGCTTTAGTCCGGTGCTCCTTTTGCCTTCTGCGACAGAAAGCTCTGGAAGAAAGCTATGTGAAGGGACTTTTATGCAAAACTGCCCTGAATTCTCCTGGACATGACACCACGTGGGACTGCGGGAGAAGCTGGTGTAAGCACTATTAGGAAGATTTCATCCCAGACCTAATACTGAGATAGCTATCATTTGGAGCATTTGGCTTTGACATTGAATCATGTGCGGCTTTGGTGAATTGCTTGAGGTCGGACTGAAACTCTCTCACATTTGGAGCTTGCACACCCACTGGAATACCTGGTGTGTGCCTGGCATGCTAAAGAAAGTCAGTGTGTCGTATGCATTGTTATTTGTTTGGCCTTTGCCTCGTCCATAGTCTGACCGTCAACTATTGGGATTTTAGCACTGCTTCATCCCAAAGAAACCTAAGCAGTGGTGTTTAACATCGTATGTAAAGGCACACTTGTAGGGGCAAGGACAGCTCAGGTGGTGAAGCGTCTGCGGCTCAAGGAGAAGGATCTCAGCTCGCATCACCTGCACTTAGATAAAGAAGCCTGCCATGGTGGCACATGCCTGTAGAGTGCTGGGGAGGTGGAGACAGGAGGATTTCCTAGAACTCTCTGGCCAGCTCTTCTTGTTGAATTGGTGAGGTCCAGGTTCACTGCCTCAAAATGTAAGGGACAGTGATCAAGAAAGCTATCCAGTGTCATTGGGCAGTGGTGGCACACACCTTTAATCCCAGTACTCGGAAGGCAGAGGCAGGCGGATCTCTGTGAGTTCGAGGCCAGCCTGGTCTACAAGAGCTAGTTCCAGGACAGGTTCCAAAGCTACAGAGAAACCCTGTCTCAAAAAATCAAGGAAAAAAAAAGAAAAAGAAAGAAATCTATCCAGCATCAACCTCTGATCTCCACATGCACACACACAGATGAATAAACACACCAACACACATACATGTGTGTCCATGCACATCTACCCACATGTAAGAAAGTTTGCACAGCAGTTGATGTATACTGAATGCCCGTGTCAAGGAATGGTTGGAAACCACCACACACAACCCAGGGAATGCCTAGAAATAGGTGAGTGATATTCGTTGACTCTGAGAAATGCTCACATGATGTTAAGTGAAGGAGAGGAGGGAAGCAAGCGACAGAACATCATTTGCTGTGTGTGCCCATGTGGGACGCATCCCCCCAATATAAAAGGAAAATTATGAAAAGCACATATCGAATGTATTTTTAACATCAAATTATTTTTAAAAATGGTTATATGAGAAGGATAGAGATAGGACATGGGAGTAGAGATTAGTAAACTTGTTTATCTAATTTTATGTTGAGTTGCTATAAAAAGCATAACTTGGGTAGTTAAAATGCAAAAAATTTAAAGTTGAATACTAAGCAGGGACGTGCACATATATGTATCTCTATATATGTGAATGTGTCTGCATATATACATATATATGTATATATACATATATATGTGTACATATATAGCATGCATATATAGTAGAATTCAGCCTTCTGGTAACCTAATATTTAGCAACTATGTATACAAATAGTATGTTTGATAAATAAGCTAATTGAATACTATTAGTTAGTATTTCTTCTTGCTGCCATAATAAGTTCAGTTTCCTTTAGGAGAAAGGTATAGCTGAGAGTTTTGTGGGAGGGTATGCTTCCATTCTCTCTGGGTGAAGATAGCCCACAAATATTTATCTGTTGGCCAGCTGCTATGGCATACTTCATTCCATCCAATCACCATAGAATTTCTGAAAACAAAATGTCCACTTTAGTATGAGCAAATTAGCAAGGAGACACCAAAGTCTGCTGCCAAAGCTGAAAGTCAGTCAGGGTTCTGACCACACCCACTCCATTTCTTACCATTTGCCACTGGATGCAAAGTTACAACTCAGAGAGCATCCTGCCTAGCTTACAGCTTCAAGCCATTCTGTTCCTGGCAGAGACAATCTTAGCAAGTCAGTCTCCAGACAAGAGCATGGAAGCAGAGTTTCTTCCTTGTCTCCTTTCCTCTCTCCTTCTGACATCCCCTCACTTTCTTCCTTTCTGAGACATGGTCTGTGGTCCGTGTCATCCTTAAACTGCCAGCAATCCTCCTGCCTTGGCCTCCTGAGTGCTGGTATTACAGACATGTACTATCGCCCAATTCAGAGTAATTCCAGAAGTGGATGCCATCCACCCAAGACTCTTGTGGGACTTCGGCAGAACCATAATATTGATCAGTCTGTGTGTGCAGTTTGGGAAAATGCACTAGATTAACCTGAAGTCTCCCCAACCCTACACATAACACCCCAGCTGAGAAACTCGGCTCTGTGTTAGTTGTCCCTGCAATTAGAGCACAAACACTTGGGTATTGTTGGAGATTCTGAGTAGCTGGCCTGGGTGCAGCCTGAAATTTATGCATTTAAAAGCTGACTATGGGATTGGCAGATCCTGGTGGAAAATGAAAACATAGGATTCTTTGCCCCCAAAATTCTGAAGGATTTCAAGATGGAGAGAGGAGAGCATACAGATGAAATGGAGACCTTTCTGGTCATGGGTCCACGCCTAACTGCACTGTCCACATACCTTGCTGCCCTTGCTCCTGTTCCTGGGGTGCAGGAGTGCCCAAGGCTGAGAAATGTGCTTTCACCCCTAGCATCCTGTAAACAGATTAGCGGACTGCCCAAAGCCCAGATGTCTTTTGACTCCGCTTCTATGTCGACTGCCTCACACTGCACATGGCCAGGAACATAGTGTAGGCTTTATTGATGTGAGAGGAAAGGAAGAAGAAGGGGGGGTGGTGACAAACCAGGAAAGCATGCTGTTGAGAAGTTGTCTCCCTCAGGACATCGTAGATGAGATTACTTCTCTGACTGACAAACGTTATTTCACCGTTTGATCTTTACGGTTAACCTGTCTTCAAGTCGGTGCTTCTAAGACTGGAGCTTCAGATTATATCTTCTGTGGGGTCTCATCTCATTCTTGGAAAGTCAGAAAAGTGGGCTCTCCTCGGGTAGAGTGAGGTGGGTGTAGTTTCTGGTGACTTTAGTGCTCAGACGTCTGCTCTGCAGTGGTGTAAAGTGTGGGGATTCTGGAAAATTACAGATGTCTAATAGTTTCTGAGCCAGGAGGCTTTCAAAGCACAACTGCAAAGCAAGTTGCTGAGTATCAAGGAGTCCCTCGGAGATTAAGTGATGCCTCAGTGCAAGGGGGCAGGTCAGGGAAGGAGCTTCATGTCTACTCCAGCCTGCAAGCTGGTCAGTGGACTTTGGGTTGACCCGTACATCTCTGGGACTCATCACTACATAACAGGAAGCAGCAGGAGGCTGCCTTCTTTTCCTACCTGGGACTTGGGAGAGGGGCCATTATGGATAACAAAGGGGAGGAGGCAGGTCTCTGTGGCCTTGCAGGACTTACGGGTGCTGTGGAAGGTGTCTTTGCCAGGAAGCTGGCATGTATGATAGCCCCAGATAAGTCTAGCATGGTCAAATCTAGGGTCTCTGGCCATTCAGTATTTCTACAGCTTCACAGGGAAGTATGAGCCCATGGCCATACTGCCATTAGCAATGACAAAGAAAATGCAGGACTTGTGTTGTTTGTGATCTAAGGAGGTGCTATTCACGTGTATTCTTTAGCTTCTCTAATAACTTTAGTTAGGGTACCAACTTCACAAACTTTCCTTTGCCTGAGAGTCATGGTATGCAGAAGACAGGGGACCACAGGTTGTGAACAGACTGGACTGCACAGTGAGACTCAGTCACAAAAATAAACAAGCAAGCAAGCAAACCAAGTGACAATTTCTTCTCTCTGATGATTTCCTGCAATTAGTACAGAACTTGATGGTGTCTCATTGTGTGAAGATCTGAAATCTTAAGAACTTCCCTGTTGTAAATGTCCCTCATCAGAATCACACTTTTTTTTTCATTTCTTAATAAAACATCTCAACACACCAAGGTGCGATTAAGAACTGGTTCAGCCAGAAAGTGTTGGCAGTTGGTTATTTGGTGAAGATTCTTACCTACTATAGGTACAGGCAGCCTCATTTTGGTCTGGGTAGGCTTTGATCAGCATGCATCCCTGCAACTGAACTGGGTCCTCTCCCGTAGCCTCTCATCTATTTACTCGGGGCTCAGCTCCAACATTTAGACAGTACGGTCCAAGGGCACTCAGTGCATCTTGTCTAGCATCTACATCTGGAACTTGTTAGGAAATACAGATTCCCAGAGTTTCAGCAGATCCACTAGATGAGAGACATGGTGGTGGGACCTGGAATCTGGACGCTGGCTCGTTTCCTAGTGGTTCTGATGCCTGACTCTCCTCTGTGAGGCACTTTCCTCGGGCTGTCAGTGCATGCCTCCTAGCTACCTTCTCTGACAGTCCCTCTTGACAGCTGTGGGAACTGCTCCTTACGAGCTACGGCCTTGCTAATGCCTCTTTCCTGCCTTCCTCGACAAACTGAGGACGAGAGAAACAGTGTTCCGGCACCATTAAATACCTCAACTATTATATATCAAATCAGAAGGGAAGACTTTCCAATTTTTGGAAATGAAACACTCAACCTGCCAGCAGGTATTTCAAGCAGCGGCGATTGGCTGTATGCAGCAGGAATCTACACCCAAAATTGCACCCCTCCCTTCTTAGCAGCATTCTGAAGTCTCAGTCTGCCTTGGGGGAAAATGGAAAGCAGAAATTCTAGTTATTAATTCAGGCATACCCTCGATATGGAACTCACTTTTAAAGAATAAATTTAATCTAGGTTAGAAAGAATGATTTCAACACAATAGCCTGGACAAGATAAGTAGGTTATGACCAAACGCAAGAGTGATGAGGGCTATGGCATGCATCTCACCACCTCCTGGCCACGCACAGAGGACAGACATTACTAATTGAGCAGATTCATCCTTATCCTTTTGGCAGAGTTCCTCTGTTATCCATTACCTAGGCTGCTATAGTAAGTACATGAGGTGGCTGGCTTCATGGTCACAGTGTTTACAGAAAACTGAGAGCAACATGAACTTCTCCTTTTCTACAACTCTTTGCGGTTTTTAGACAACAGCATACTTCTGTAGCGCATGTGTTTAATATATGTGTATATGCATGAGATTACATATGTATATATAGTGATCTTATTTTCATAATTAAACATATATAAGTATAAATGTAAAAATGTCCTTTCCTTAGGACACACTTAGAATGAGAACAGAGACAAGATGAGTATGGAGTTCTATGAAGTGTGTTCTTTTTTTGAAGTGTGTTCTTAGAATGAGAACAGA
The DNA here is from genome assembly GCF_982192425.1 of Myodes glareolus. Taxonomy (NCBI): domain Eukaryota; kingdom Metazoa; phylum Chordata; class Mammalia; order Rodentia; family Cricetidae; genus Myodes; species Myodes glareolus. Next base: position 60,646,742 of record NC_142029.1, read on the forward strand.
GACAAGAAGAGTGTGGAGTGTGTTCTATGAAGTGTGTTCTTTTTCCAGTGACCATAGGACAGTCTTTACAGTATTTCCACATGGGATAATGAATTGGAAGGCAGTATTGCAATTCCCAGCAAAAAGGCCTCAGTACTGCAACTGCTAGGCAGAGTGTACCAGCAGAAGCAATAACTATGTATTTAGCTGTTCTTTTCCACGGCAACGAAAGTGGCAGCGAGTGCAGGGGTTTCATTTACCAGCTCTGGATCGGCTGCATCTGGGTTTAAATTGTAGCTGCATCATTAACTCAAGGGCAGCACAGCTTGGAGCAAGCTATCCCCTGCATGTTGATTTCCTCACCAGCCTAAAAGACCCATACACACGTAAACGTCAACTCTGACTCACAGGCTATTACAAGGATTAAATGCACAGTACATATGAAATACACAGGGTAGTGCCAGGCACACAGCACATGTTAGAATGTACTTCACACTTTAATTATTCCTCCTAGAGACATCACCTTGGGCTCCTCTTCTAGAACCCTTCCTGCTACCCTCATGTTGCCCATCTTCACTCTAAATGATGCCAAGAGTGTCGGGTTAGCAAGGAACCTTTCTCTGCAGAAATTCATCCAAAGATAACAAGCCCACATAGTGAGCACACATCCATCTGTATACAGCATCCATTCTCTTACCCAGTCCCTCCTGGTAAACAGCCTTCTTGTATATAATCATCTGTGGTGGAAGGACAGGATTAGTAGCTACTAGAGATGGGCATTTATTCACTAAAATACAGTCAGCATGCTCTCCCCTGGATAACACCTCTAATGACATCCTTACCTACAATTTCATGCACTTAGCAGCCAGATGCTCAGGCTACTGCACAATTGCACAGGGTGCAAACTCAACACCGGAGTGCTTTTCTTTCTGTAATAACATATATGGTAGCCCTGACTGAGTCTCTTGGGAAATCCAGCTCATCAAAACTAAACAAAGAGATGAAAGCGACCAATGAGATGACTCCCATTAGTCACGCCTATGGTAACCATGAGCTGATGGTCTCCAATAGTCTCCATCAAGACCAGAGTGCTGTGCTGCCTTCCCGACAGAGACCTCAGTTTATCCCACTGTTCACATGAGGAAGGGGATGGATTGGCTTTCCCTCGCTCCAGTGAGCCACCTTCAGAGTGCCAAATACTCCCTGTCCTGACTCCATCTCTCTAGTCTCTCTCTTCATTCCCTCAAACTCTGTCTAGCTCTCAAAATTTTTACCTCTGCCACACGTTTTCCTCCAAGTACCCACTGTCACCAGCACATCTGACAAACACTTAGTTGAAGAACGAAGTTCCACATACTAGGTCAGGTACCAGATTGATAAAAGCACATGAGCCCTGCCCTCTAATAGAACTGTGAGCCCCATGAGGAAAGGTGAACTTAAAGCAAGTAATTACGTATTAATTACATATTAATCTTCTTGAGCGGTGTCACGCCAGGCTCTTCAGTGACTATTTTTCATTCTTTTGCTCAACACCCTAAACAACTTTAGATGATACTTCAATTTGTCTGTCTCATAGTTTCCAGATTTTACTCCGCTGACCTTCACTCATATGCAGACCCAACACTCTCACACCCTAGGTGCTAGACAGCCCTACTCTGCCTTCTTGGTACTTAAGCTGACGGTCCTCATTTCTGGGCCCCACCTCCATGTCAACTGCCCCCATCAACTCCAGTTTCTAAACTTCATAGTAGAGCCATTTGCTATACTATACTCCAGCTTGGGTACCTATTGTGTCAATGCCCTCTCCCACTCCACCCATCATCCCAGAATCGGTCCCCCCAGAACCTCTTCCCACATCTGGTCCAAGTCAGATAACTGGTCTCCAGGCTTCCGAAGGCTGACCCACTCTTTCCCATAATCTCCTTCCCATCAGGCCTACAGCGGTTACCATGGTCCACTCTCTGAACATCATCCTAACGCTCAACCTGCTCAGAATCCTGGTTTTCCCTTGGGGAAAACCTATACCACAGTCCTTTCATCGCTAGGTCAGTCTGACTCTCCAAACTAAGCCACAAGAATGCTTCCCAGCAACTTTGTCCTTCTCTGAGCTTTCTCCATTTAATTGGATTTGTCCTCAATGGTCATTCAGGTCTCTCTTCCCTGAGTCCTCCCTGACAGCAAGCCTCTCCTCCTGTCTCCAAGGCTGTATTCTCCCTATGGTGCTCCCCTCATTTCTCAATCTCTTTATTCCTTGCATGGAGCATGGCACTGTGTTTTGTGCTAACCAATACTTTCCCATGGCAGAGATTGTTAAACATTGAGTACACTTCCCAGCATCTACTACAGTTTAATAATGAATGAAGGTTTTTTTCCTGAACACTAAAATTAACCTCTCTTGCAACAAGCATAGCCTTCTCTGGTTGGTAGGCAAAGGCCTCAGTAACCTCTTTAAAACAACCTTGTGCCATCTATGATGTGGCATTCCTTGTACACTCTAGAGATGTAAGGTGGTATGTGTGTGTCTTAGTCAGGGTTTCTATTGCAGTGAAGAGACACCATGACTATGACAACTCTTATAAAGAAAACATTTAGTTGGGGCTGCCTTACACTTTCAGAGATTCAGTCCATTATCATCATGACTGGGAGCATGGTGGCATGTAGGCAGATGTGGTGTCGGAGCTGAGAGTGCTATGTCTTGCAGGCTACAGGCAGTCAATCAACTCACTGGGCAGTATTCCAAGCATAGGAAACCACCCCTACAGTGACACGCTTCCTCCAACAAGACCATACCAACTCCAGCAAAACCACACCTCCTAATAGAGACTCTCCCTAAGAAATTATGACGGCCAATTACATTCAGACTACCATAATGTGCAACTACTAGCTCTCTCAAAAATCAAGAACCAGGGAGAAACAGTTCATGGCTCACAGTGTTTGCCAATTCCCACGGTGTAAATATGCCTCTAAGGGTCAACAGTGAACACCAATGGTAGTGTACATAGCTGGGAAAAGGCACACAAGTTAGCTGGTGTGAGCAAGTGCAGGTTTACTCCAGCATGCCTGAACTGGAACATAATGTCCATTTTCCTCCTTGGATCGTGTGGCATTCCTTTTCCATCACTGCCTCTCTCCTATGCAGTGGCTCTCAACCTTCCTAATGCTGCAGCCCTTTAACACAATTCCTCATGTTGTGTTGACCCCAACCATACAATTATTTTTGTTGCTACTTTACAACTGCAATCTTGCTACTGTTATGAATTACAATGCAAATATCTGTGTTTTAGTGTGGTCTTATGTGACTCCTGACCCCAAGAGGGTCGAGACCCACAGGCTGAGAACCACTGCCCTAATGCATTTCCAAAAACCTTATTTTCTTCAACTAGTTTTCAGCCTTGAAGGTTATTTCTTTCATGGAGTTGTTGTGACTTAAATACAAACTGCCCCCATATTTTAATTTACTTGAATACTTGGTACCAGCTGGCTGCTGCTTTAAGAAGTTAGGGGTGAGGGACTGCAGAGAAGGCTTAATGGTTAATAGCACTTATGGAAGACTAGGGTTCAAGTCCCAGCACCCACATGGTGGCTCATAGTCATCCACAGGTCTACTTCCAGGGGATCTAATGCCCTCTTCTGACTTCTGTGGACACTAAGCATGTCCACGGTCCCCAAACTTTCAGGCAAAACACTCACATGCATCCTAGAAGTATTACATTTTCAAAAGGGAAAAAAGGGATGTGGCCTTGCTGGAGGAGTGGCTCTCTAGGTCTAGGGACAAGCAGTGAAGTTTGCTTCCCAGCTGCTCTTTGCATCCTGACCAGGTGCTTCAGGCTGCTGCCACCATTCCTCCATGACGCACTGTATGGCTTCTTAAACCATGAGCCAAAATAAACCCTTCCAACCTTAAGGGCTGCCTGTCAAGTATCTGGTCACAAGAAGAAAAGCAAAGAATACAGGAGCCCTCCTGATCCCTCAGGACCCTCAGCCCACAGAACTACACACATCCTGCAAGGGTTGCCAGGGGTTCCTCTGTGCTGGCACTATGATGGTCGGAAAGAGTTGACTGTGACCACTTCCCTGACTTCCAGCTAAGTCTGTCCGCCTTCAGAGCAGAGGAACCATTATTCTTCTTAGGAAATCCACTTCAGAGTACAGAAGGGATCCACTGAAAGCTTTTGATGGAAGAAGACAAAGAAGAGAAGGGAGGGAAGGAAGGAGGAGAGGAAGGAGGAAGGAAAGAAGGGAGGAGGGAAGGAGGAGGGAAGATTGGATGACTATTGATTTTTCCTTTGTGGCTCTTGCTTTTGTTCTTGATATTTTTTTTTTCCATATTGCAAGCCAGTTTTCTCTTTCTGCACCAATTCTTCTGGGTGGCTAAGAGAAACATTGTCAATTACATTGTGTAATTGTTACTTTTTGCTTCTTGTTTGGCAACCAAGCTCTTTATTAGCTAAAAGGAAAGCCAGTCTCAGTGAGGCACGGTATGGGGGAGGGAATGTGGAGTATCTTGTGTTGAAATTGTATCCAGTTGCTAAATGTGAGTTAACACCCACAGGGATCAGTTCTGGGATGGCTCTGAATCACAAGGAGATTGGACTTGGTAGAGGCTGGTCAGCAGGGACAGACACAATTCTTAATGGGATGGTGCTGAACATCATATAATTTGTTAAATGAATCTCTCGTAATACCATGCAAGCCACATCAAAAACACTGACTCTCCTCTGAGCTGAATGCACAAACACAGCAGCACTGGCAAACGACGGAAGGTGAAGGATAGAGCGGGGCCATCAGTTGTCCCTTTATGGGCATCCGGCAGTTGGTGAGCTCACCCCAAATTGTAGCTCCTTGGCAGGATCATAAAGCGAAAAGGCTCTTTACTCGTCCCCTGACAAAGGCAGGAGGGGTGTTGATGTGTGCTGTCTGGGATGAAATGCAGTTCAGAACACATCACTCTAAGCACATGACATAAATAACAACATTAAAATCACTAGTGCCATTACCGCGAGCCATAACAACAATTAATAACGCGGGCAAACAGAGTGCAAGACAGCAGGCACGCCTCTTCAACATTCTTAAGTTTCCCAAAGAAACCAGAGCCTATAAGAGCAATCCAATTTATCTGGTACCCAACCTTCCAACACACGATCCTTAAATATGTCAGTGTCTAAAGAGGAAGGGAAAATTATCGACATAGAAGTGAAAGTCATGCTTCAGTAAAATATTTAATGATAGTCAATAGATGGAGAGACCCCGGTGGAAAAGATTCTAGTCGGCCAGCTGGAACTGCTGAGGGCTTAGTGGCAGGTGGCAGTCTGTGGTGACAGGGAGAGTTCTGGGGCCTTCCACCGTGAGGCTGAGGTTGAAGGGGGGACGATGCAGTGCATAAGAAGAACCCAAAGCACAGAGATAGTGTCCTACTGGGGTATGCTCCCAATGTGACTCCCAATTCCATAAGTGGATTTTCTGAGCCTTTGGGACATTGAGAGAGGAGCGAATGGAAGGATTATGATGTTTACTCTAAAGATAACATATGAAGTGGCTGTGTGCTTTGTTGAGTTATAATGTTATTGGGAGTTGTCACTCTACGGCTGTCTGGTGACACGAATCAAGCATTTCAGTGCCAGGACAGCCTGCACAATGGAACTGAAGAAGACAAAGAATGCCACAGAAAAAAGTAAAGTTGGAAAGGAGACCCAAATCAAAGAAGTACAGAGATTAATTATAAAGAAATAATGTCCGGAATGTTTCTATCTCACACTAAGACATCTCATCCACCCTACATTAATCAGGCTGGTTCTATAGACAGATGGGCTCTACAGTCTGTTGAAGAAAGATGCGCTTTCTAGTCCAATCTTTTGGTGTGCTTTTTCTGAAGCACCTCAACAGTTAGTCCCAATCCAGGCTGGGATTCTATCTGTTGCCTGATCTGGTTGCCAATGTGGGAGCATAGGAAAAGGAGAACTCAAAGCACGGAGAGAAGCCTTGGCCCAAAGTCATCGAGATGCCATTTTCAGTGGGATCCTAGATCGGCTTTTAAAATTGTTTATTCCCATCCTCATGACTAAGGACCCTACATCTCTCTTCATCTCATTTTCCTGGTCTGCTTCCAGAGCTACTCCCGAATCTTTGAAAACCAGAGCCGACTTTTAGTGCCCAAGCAAGCTTAAGCCACTGTGACCAAGGTCCCCAAAGATTCTGAGCAACATTCTTGCATGTTCTAGTTGTCCTGAATTATCTTCTGAAAAGTATGAAGACTGTTAAGAAGACAATGTTTGAACAACAAGAAGACAGAGACAAGGGGAGAGGAGAGTCATACCTGCTCCGATGACCTCTTCAATTTTCACAAAAGACACATCAATCTCCTTGGCAAACTCCCGAACAGCTTCATTGGGGTCCTCATAAGTGAAGGGATCAATGTAGATCTTCATCCCTGGGGAGCCTTATTGGATGAGATAAGCAGGTTAACATCCCAGACAGGATACGGTTCACCGCTATTACCAATGTCCCCAGCACCAAGGGTGTTCCTGGGAGGAGCCCTTCTCTTAATCAGGTTGCGGTTAACTTCCTCTGTGCAATCTCTTCTTCCTGGGTCTCCCTATCTCTCTTTTCCCTGGACCACTCTGGTTCTCTGCCCTCTACTTCTCCTCCATATTTTTTCTCTTTCTATGCTCTGGATGAAATGTGGAACAGATTACTTACAAGTGACAGATCGGGACCAGTTCCCACGCCAGGCACTCACAGAAGGCAAAGAAGCTGATTGATGCCATCCAAATGCATTAGCAGAAAAGCGGTGGTAAAATGGTAGGGTAGATATCAATATTTATCAACTTGACAACTTTCCTGAGTGGAGACCACCGTTAAGGTTATAACTGACGGCTGTGGTCCGTGGCCACAAGAGGGATGAGGATGGATTTCTTTTTTAAAGAAGGAGGGAGTCGCTATTAGAAAACTCTCAAGACAGAAGTGCCAACACTGTTCACCAGAAGAGAAAATGTGAGCGGAAAGCTTAGAAAATACTAATGCAGGAAAGAGCAACGTCTACATAGGAAAAATTGGATGGGATGAAAGAAAAATGGTAATTGAACCCCCCATGCCTTCAGACACACTGAAGTATGAAAAAGGAATAAAATGGTAGATGGGAAATACATAAAGGAATATAGGCCTTGTCACTGATGTATACAGGGGCAAGACAGATGGGTGTGCTTGAGGACAAAATAGAGAATTGTCACTGCAGAAAAAGTACTTTCAGAAAGTAGAGGACAGGGGACTAAAAAAGCAAGTGGAACACAAAAAAACAAATGGATTCGTTGGAAATGTAATTTTTCAACTTGTTTGATGTGTCATTAAGTAAAGTGTAGAAATTGTTTCCACGGGGCTGGGATGGTGAAAGGTGGGGCCTCAAAAAGACGGACTGTCCTCCTGGAGGAGACAGATCAGCAAGGGCAGGGCAGGTGGGTCTCTGTGCGCTTCAGCTTCCTAAGGCCTTGTTTGTGTACCTCACCCACACCTTACTCCACATTGCCTCCTTCCATCCATGCACCAGTTCCGCCCTTTCCCATCAGAAAAACACCCGATGCCTCTCTGAATGTCTTGATCACGTCCTTACTCAGGAACGGATTAAAATCCTAGGACACAATCCAGCGAAGGAAGGAAGATACACTGAAGACAGGGGAGATTTATTTTTTCAGTCAAAGGAAGCCAAATGCCCTGATGTAAGTAACAGATATTCCCAGAACCTATAATCTTTTGTCCTTAAGCAAATACTGTTCCTAGTATTCTGAACTGCTTATTTGAAAGTAGTCAACATGTTCTAGAAAGCTTCTGGGGGTGGGATTGAGAGAATAGGGACATAGCTCAATCAGAAAAGTGCTTATCCTGCAAGCATGAGGCCCTGAGTGTGATGCTAACATCTGTGCAAAATTCTGATGTAGTGGCATCGAACTGTATCCCAATGCTGGGGAGGCAGACACAGGTGACTCTCCAGGGTTCACTACCCAGTTAGCCTGACCTAAAATAGTAACATTCCAAAGAGAGATCTTGTCTCAAAAAAAAAAAACTGGATAACACATGGGGAACAACAAAGTTGACCTTGACCATTGTCCATCCAACAAGTGTGCACACATATGCTCATGAACCTATTCTTGCACACCTCCCTCATACACACCTATACATACATGAAAAACTCTACAAAACCTGATGATGTCTTTGACTTTGGACAAAGCAAACAGAGATCCTTACCTCTGTCTATGTCCAGTCTGTTGACACCATAAAGCACTATCAATAAACTTCATGCTCAAAAACCAAGCAATAGAGCTAAAAAAAAAATGGCAAAAAAATCTCATAATGATTTAAGCAAGTTTATGATTTTTGTCTTGGGTCACATTCAGAGTGACTCTTGGCAGCAGTAGGCTTGTTGCACACCTGAAACATTCTACACCCTGGAGGACAGCAGTATGTGTGCACACGTGCACGAGAGGGAAAGCTCTTCGGTAGCGATGGACCAAGGGCAGCCAGAAATGAGCATCATTGACTTCCTACCTGCTGTGCAGAACAGGTGAAGCACAAAGGCAACTGGCCAGACTTCAAGCTTGTGAGAAGCCCAAGCAGTATCTCCAGGCCGCCCAAGCTCTGCTTAGGGTTCCCCTAGAAACTGCCCTAATGGCCAAGCTATAAAAGCAAATGGTTTATCTGGAGAATGCCGAGAAGTAGAGGAAGGGAAAAGGGAAATCAAACAGGAAACAAAAGGCAAAAGATGTAAGTTGTGTCCTTAAGCCACTGACTATTGTAGGTTATTATAACTGGCTTTATCTCCTCGAGGGCACTCTGTGAACTTGAATAGGTAACCACAAGCTTCAGAATGGGCCCTCCCTAGGGTTAAAGGAGCTGAGGTATTTCCATAGTGATTGCCATAGTCAAAATGTAGGCACTGAATGGCCAGTAACACAGGCAAGAGGGAGACTCTAGAGCCAGAGAACACAGTCAGGCAAAGAAACAGAGATGCTGACAGTGGAGGTCAGCCAGCATACGTAGAAGGATGAAGGAGGCAGACAAAACAATACAAAAAACACTCAAAATGCAAAGAAGAAAGGAGGGGTAAAAAATGACACCAGGGTAGTGTCAGTACGCTGTGATTTTTCCCTCCTAATTCTATGCATCCCCGACGCTGAGATCTGCAGGTGACATTAGACCTCCAAAGTACTTTATTAATCCTGCATAATACAGCAAGTTCAGACTTATCTCTCACAACAGCTTCTCCAACAAGAGGGGAAATGAGACTTCCCTTCCAGCTTGCCTGTGAGAATAAAGACCCTATGACAAGTGTCAGGCCCAGCACTGCGCCCCAGGTACTGGGAAGACTCCCTGACTAATAGACTCATTACTGTTATCAACAATCTTTTTTTTTTCTTCTCAGAAGTGTATGGGAGGTAGAAAAGGAAGTAAGGCCTGGTGGGCAGTGGGGGGATGTAAGCCACTTAGGGTTACATTAGTTACTTTCAAAATAACTACCTTGTTATTTTAGATCAAGGGCTTTTAAAGATGTATGCTAAGCTGTCCTGAAGGAGTTCTTCCATGGAAACTAATTAAACAATCTAGAATGGGCTGTAATGAATGGGTTGCAAGTAAAGACGTATATGAGGATGAATGGGGGAAGGATTCTGCGCTAATGAGCTTTACAGATATTGGCCCCGGCCAGTTTGGGGAATAAGCTATCTCCAGAAGGGAGCCAGCTCATCTCCTGACGGAGTCTCCATTCTTTGGGCCGGTAGCATGCCACAAAGTGCATGCAGATGGGAAAATGTCTACCCTCTGACGAGGCATGCATTTCACTCCCCAAGGAACAGCCAAGGAGTTGGAAAGTGTGAATATATATGTGCATGCATTTGCACTCACGTGTACATACATGTAACATCATAGCTGCTGTGCTGTGTCTCAGGGCTTTGGCTGTCACTGAGGCATTTCCTCAGAAGCCAAGAAGTCTGCTTAAAGCAAAGAACTATGATCTGCTGAAATGTCCAAACAAAATGAATGCCCTAAATCCTGCATCTAATGCATCACTAAGAATCACTACCCGTTTTCCTTGACATTGAGTAAAAGTATTATTATATGGAGGAAGTTCAAATAAGGTCTAAGAAATGGCTCAAAATTAGTGCCTTTTCTCTAGCCACAGTCTGTTAAGAGTCCCATACAGCAGGAGGAAAAGATGGCCCTGGTTCAGATCCTGGGTTGCAGGCAGGGGTGTTTGTATTCCAAATTAATAGAGGGATTTGGTTAAGCATATGAATACAATGGAGCCCCTTGCAAGCACCTCCTCCTATGATGACAGAGCTCCCTAGACCAAGTTCCCAAGCTCTAGCCAGCCTTTCTCAACGCCCAGAAGATGAGGAAGGGAAAAAAATGCCTTTCGCTAGGCGGAACAGGTCATTTGTCTTTCGGCTCATTTTGTGTTTCTGCATAAATCCCGCATCAGCCTGTTCCTGCTCCCACTTGCCAGTGAGCAGTTTTTAATTATCAGGAAAACGGTATTTAGTGCAATGAATCACCAGACAGTGAACAAGGAATCAAGTCAGCAACAGAGTGAGGCCCAGACACTAGAAGACTGGGCGAAAAAGATGGTCTCCTGCTGTTAGAGGAGATGGTGACAGTGTCAGAGACAACAGACCCCTACAGTACAGGGCATTTTCTAGTGATTGACATGGCCTCCACACCATTGTTAGTAACAACAATACTGTTAAATACCGTTAGCCATATTTAAGTTTTCATGTTTTTGTCACAGATTGCATATCTTTGCCATAAAGGGGCTTGTGTGAACTTCACCTTCCGATTGTTAGTGTCTTAATAAAGTAGTGTGTTGTTAGGAAACACACCCCAGCTTTCCCACCTCCTAGTCTACAAATCTCTGGCGAAGATTGAGTCTGTAAATATGTTCATGGGGAGCATGGCTTCACTGCTGTATCGTACCTTCTTGCATAGCACCAAATAGTTCTGGAAGCAGAAGAAATTCTTTTCTACGGTCAGAGGCCCTGTACTAGGGGATCAACCGAAGTGGCTGAGATGAGCTCCGGGGATGCTAGAAGTCTTTGTGGGGAACTTGAAAGGTTACGGAGACATTTAAAAGTGCCAAGGGTGCAGGGAAAGACAGAGAGCTCACTACTGTAAACAGCAGGTGACATGCACAGACTCAGCTATGGGAGATGACCCAGTGCCCTTGTGCAAGCCTGGTGCACACTCTGAGTGTAGAACTAGTAGCAAGGACATCTGTAGGCCAGTTGTGACAACTGATCCTAGGGCGCCAGAGGTTCCAGTAAAAGCCAGTGGGCCCTTAGCTGAAGAAGAATTGCTGGAAACCACAGGGTCGTGTCAGAGAATGAGTTGGGTTGTTTCCGGTCATTAATATTCTTGTATCCCAGCAGGTTTCGATGGAGTCATAAGGGCATGTGAAGTGTGCCTGCTTGTACCTCATTCTGAATCCAAGAGAGACTTTGTCACCTTGTGGCCCATGCAGTTTTGTCCAGGTATTTGAGCATGAGAGGGGAACTATTTAGAAACATGTGCAGTCCTTAAGGGACATTCTCTGATACCCTACGTCAGGTGACAAGCCTCCCTCCTTTTCCTCAATATTGCTAGACATCCAGCTAGCACTGTGGCATCCATAGGAAAGCAAAGCTTCCAGGGCTCTTCCAGTGACTGAGACTTGAAAGGGTACAGGGCTGGGCAGTGCTGAGTCAGGAGACCACACTGGGAATGGGTTGTAAACACTACAGAGACTAGAGAAGGCGGGAGGCAAGAGTGCCACTCTTCAAGGTCAGACTCCCAGAAGCTCCGGAACTGGATTAAATGCAGAAGGAAACAGTACATATTACTACAAAGAAGTTTGGAATGCTCAGAGAGAGTCTTGGTACCGGGTGTAGAGGAGGAGGGAGACTTGAAGCAGAGGCAGCAATGCTGATAGATAAGCACGGGGGCCTCAATTACCAAGCACAGGGGCGACAACTGCTGCCACTGGGCACACAGGGCTGGAAACTGTTTTATCGGCAGTGGAGGGGGATTCCGAGACCAGGATAACTGGAGAACTCATTTTGCTGAGGAAGGGACTGTAGGCTGGGGAAATGGTTGTGAAGTGGCCTCAGTAACTACTTAAGGTGTAAGACAGCAGCATTTGCAACCAAAGCCCTGGAAGGAGAACAAGAGAACAGGCAAGAGCAAATACTCCTGGAGAATTGCTTACCACCTTCCCGCCTCATGGGTCCCTGCGACCAGGACAGACAGGTCCTTCCAGGCAAAGATCTCTGGTGCTGGGCTGCTGAAGTCCTACTGGGAACCCCAGGGCAATAGATAATGATCTTGGAACTACTGGAGGTAACACTGCAGAGGTTCTGGCTAGGAGCCAACAGCACACACATGGGTGAATCTAGATCTTTCCATTTATTTGACATTTAATAAACACTGACTGCTTTTATACCTACTTTTATACCGAGGAACCTTTCCTTGTATGTCTGCAGGCCTTCACTTACATATGATCCACTCTTAATGTCCCAGTCCGTCTTCTCCTTCCAGGGTCCTCCTGCACTGCCTACCAGGTCTCAGGTGATTCCTTGGGCCAAGTGCTATCTCTGAGGTTCAGAATGTATCAACTACCCAGTACGCAGTAATTCAGACATGCTTCTGGGTGTGACGTCATCCGATCTCCCACCTAGGGCAGGAATCTTTTCAATAGCATCCATTACTGAAAGTTCTCGAGCCCTAACCTTACTGGAGAGGAAGCTCTTTGATGGACAGCCCCTGTGCATCTGATAACATACTGCAAAGGGTCAGACACTTGCCGCCCGACACAGAGGCAGGCAGGCTGCTCTTCTCTGGATGGGAGCTTTGTAGAATGTGTCCTTCTTGAAATCAGGTCTCTAGGATAGAGTCCATGACCCTGAGTGGGTTCTTACGAGCACAAAGGGAGGATGTAAACAGTTAATACAGCAAGTGCTCAAAATGGCCTTACTCGTATTCTTCATCAGCAGTGCCACTGAGAGTAACCATGTGATCAGCGGGGTTTTTTTTTCCCCCACACAAATAAATAGTAAGTGGGATCGCTCCCTATTTGTACTGCTTCAGTTTTGTTTTAATCCAAACACTAGGTTCCAGATTTATCCTGCTAACATTTTGTCTTGCAGATTTCAAATTAGCATTCAAAGCTGTTGGGTAGCTCTGAATTTTGATTCCGTCTTTTATGGTGTTAGTTCTGCTTCCCAACTGTTACCTACAAACTCGATCAGCATCCCCATGCTTGCATCTGACTCGTGAAGTTAAAAAAGCAATCAAACAAACATGGATTGAATAGGACAAGAACGAGAATAACGCCAGGGACCCTCCCCCTGAGTGGCAGTCACTAACTCACTTTCCCTCCATGTGAAGACAAAGTCTGTATCTCCTTAACAATGCCTTCCATTATACCATATGATGTTCTTTGCCAAAATAATCATTCACTACCCATAATTCTTGAATTTACTAAATATATGGTCTAATTAGAAGAGGCAAGGTCCCATATTTTTTTCTTAATCACCTCTTGTCTATTCCTAATGATGACAGAACTCCAGTTCACATTCTCAGACCCATGTGTTTCACAGTAGCTTGGGGCATTTGTCTGGGCCTGGACTCACAACTGTGTCCTCCCTTTGTTCCTTTGCTTTGCCCGAAGATTACTGTGTTTTCCAATCTCAAGTATTATGGTTGGATTTTATGTCTATTCGCCACATATCAAATCACCTGACTAGAGAGCCTCACCTGGAAAAGCATACTGATTTCTTTGATTGATATGAGAAGAACCACTCAGATTGTGAGTGGTGCCTTTTGGTATCAGTGTAGATAAAAAGGACGTGGCAGAAGAAAAATTATCTCTTGCCTGCCTGACCTTCCTCTTGTTATTGAGCAAATCCGTCCCATTGCTGATGCCACTGATTCCTATACTAACACCAGAACCAGCTTGCCCAAGCTTCGTGGTCCAGCTTTCTTTGGCACTAGGGACCAGCAGTTCTCCAGGAACCTTTAGAGTTTCCGGTGCCAGATTGAGGCAGCTGAGGGCCCAGCTTCAAGGAAGAGCAGTTCTCAGTTCTCAGCTTCCAGGTGTTGTGATTCTACTGTTGTTTGTGTGTGTGTGTGTGTGTGTGTGTGTGTGTGTGTGTGTGTGTGTGTGTATGTGTGTGTGATTATTCATCCCTTTTGCTCCTCTAGAGAATCCTGATGAACGCAGATCCATACCTCATTTATATTTTTTTTTATCAAAACATGTCAGTAGACGTAATTTATATCTTCCACTCAGAGGCAGTTTTTTTAGGACTGATCTCCTACAGCCCTTAACCCTTCCACAAACCCCTTTATCTCCAACCTCCTGCAACCCATCCAGCTCAGAAATCAGGAATGGCCTCCCTGCCCTACCAGAATCATCCTGTCCAGGTCTTCTGTCATTAGCCAACAATTTACAAGAACTGGGGCAAGAAACCATGGCAACATATTATCTATCCATTCCTGAGCATGAGAAGCCCATGACCCTTTCCATCCATCCTTGAACATGAACCCCTGGCTCAATAACTTTTTATCAGATCAACTGGCCCACCCTCCAGGGAGTGTCTTTCCACCAATTCAAATCCATCTAGGGCAGCAGTTCTCAACCTGTGGGTCACGACCCCCACAGGGGCTACATATCAGATACCCTGTATATCAGATATTTATATTCTAATTTATAACAGTAGAAAAATAACAGTAATGAAGTAGCAACAAAAATAATTTTATGATTGGGGGTCACCACAACATGAGGAACTGTATAAAAGAGTTGTAGCATTAGAAAGGTTGAAAACCACTGTTTTAGGGTCAGGGGTGAGATATGAGCCAGTTCCTGAATATAACATCATGTTTTCCAGCCACCAGATCTACCATGCCTTGACTAGTCAGGGAAGATGAAACTTCTGCAAACATTTCTTTGCTGTCTCTTTCAACTTCTGTGCCACTTTAAAATAAAGAGTCTGGAAGACAAGAACCACCAGCTCCTTCGTGGTGCCCCCAGAGGAGCCAGGGGACTTGGGGTCCCCAGGCAGTGGAGAACAGAACTGAGCAGCTGCGGCAGATGTCCTATTACTCCCAGACCAGGGAGCCCACAGAGCTCCAAAGCTGTCCATACTCTGCGGAGGAAATTCATATGAGGAGTCCAGGCATATGCATAGTTACATACATATCTGCATACACAGTTGGGCACACTTGAGCCTTCTGACTCTCGGAATGGTACTCAGAGGTGAGGACTCACAAATCACCAACCAGGGTGTGGAATATTCCTTTACACTGTGTGAATATATGCCACTGTGATAGGTTTAATAAAAAGCTGACTGGCTGATAGCTAGGCAGGATTTTCAGGGCAGAGAGAATGCTGGGAAGAAGGACAGAGTCAGAAGAGTCACCAGCCAGACTCGGAGAGGAAACGGGAGGTACAAGATGAATGAAAGGTAATGCCACATGGCAGAATGTAGATTAATATAAACGGGTTGATTTAAGTTGTAAGAGTTAGCTAGTAGCAAGTGTTAGCTAATGGTTAAGCATTTATAATTAATATTAAGCCTCTTTGTGGTTATTTGGGAGTGGCTGCTGGAACACAGAAAAACTCTGCCTATACCAGGGCATCTGGGATTAGACTAGAACTCCACCAAAGACTAGGTACATGGTACGGAAAGACCATGAGGTCTGTAGCTAGACCAGAGGGTGCGTAATCCACCTCTTCAACCCTCAAGCTTTGTCACTCAGGAAGTCATTTGTCCTTTCAGGATTACCACCCGCCTCCTTGAGTGGCTATGAAGACTATGGGAGTCAAGCAAGGCCAGCTACTATATTAAAGTTCTTAGTGTAGGCACAGATGGCATCTTCCATGGCCATCACTCCCACCTCTACCTGCCCGTCCTTCCTTCCCTGTCAAAGTTTTAGTTTTCTCTTCTGCTCTTTGTGTGCTGGGCCTTCCTCTTGCTGTGATTCTTCAAGAGATGGTTGTCCACAGGAGAAAAGAATATAAATGCAACTCAGCACACAAGGGCGTGGCCTCAGAGAACCCAGGTGTGTGGTGGGGAGCAGTTGTCAGAGTCCAGGGAGGCAGGTGTCAGGGGTTGATTAAAAGAGGATAGCTGTGCCCAGAGGAGAAGGGCATCTAGGAATGGCTCATACATCTAAGGCAGCCGAAGAAGTAAGCGGAACAACCCTGCAAGAGCTCTACATTCACCTAGCAACAACCGGTGAAAGTCGTTGACTGACTCCAGCCATGCTCACTGGTGGTAGATAGCAAGGACCCTATGACTGAAAACTGGGGATTAGTTCTTCTATAGAGGCTCGGAACCAGAGCTACCTCCCTCTGTGACTATCAAGGTGATGAGCACCCCAACCAATCTCCCACACAGGGAGCCATGAGCATTTTAGAAACACATCTTTGTACACTCAGTAGCCTGACAGAAACATACTTCAAGAGAAGAACAGTCAAATGCCAGGCTGAAGTCGTCCAAAGAGCATCATCACTGCCCTGGATGCCTGGGGATCCTCGGAGGGACAACATATCTTTAGAAAGAGAGTTCTTGGCTGAATCACTTTTGAGCACCGGTTTGAAGTTTCTAGACTTCAAAATGAGATGACATCTTTTGAACCCAATCATGTACTCTTATGGTCCTAACTGTTTTCAAGCCAATAGGACCATCGCTTTATCCAAAGAGGCCAGGAACCAGATCTGAAAAGGACATTTAGTGGCTCACCACAGCAAGGAGCTGGCCCAAAGCCAACAGGGAGCTAATGTCAGAAGACAGAGTGAGAAAAGAGAAGCAGAGTGTGAGCTTTGGGACAATTCTGAGGTACCAGAGTGGAACATATCTTCTGAGAGTCAGATATCAAAGTCTGACTTCAAGAGCTGACCTGGGGAGTCCTGGTGCCTTACGGTGGCTTCTCCTTGCAATGCCTACTCTGTACACACCCTAGTTATTAAAAGTTTGAACTTATATAAACCTTCAGCTGGGTCTTGATTGAAAAACCGTATCTGCAGAGTGCCTTTGGAGCAGCCCAAACTTGTACCCTCCATGCTAGACAGAACACGTGCTCCTTCATAACGTGGTTGCAGCTGTGAACACTGTATTCCTCCTCATCTCAAGTGACCTTGGAAAAGGAAAGCCTTCTGGTCCCTGAGAGTTTTAGTCTTGGAAGCCATTTTTACTAACAAAAGAAGCAACCCAGTGAATCCTAACCCATGCTTCAGGTTATATGTGTCTATGAGATCTGCTCACTGCTGAATGCTCAGAACAAGAATACTTCAGGGCACAAGAGGAGGATGGGAGTGGGATATGGTTTATGGGGGAGAGCCTGGTATGCTGGGGAAGATTTCTCCGGGTGTGTGTGGACTTCCGAAAGAGTCATTTAGAAACAGTGTCTTTTTTTAAGGATCTAAATACCTGCTGCTGGAAGCAGGGAGGTGGCCCACCTATCCTCCTGGGAACTATTTTAGACTGCAGCACTAGAATCATTCAGAGGAAGGAGCAGCAATTTTGATATAGAATTATATGTATGTTGGTGAGAGAAATTTGAGTTTCAAAAAGAATTTTTTAAAAAACATAGGCTTAAAAGAGAGAAAGGCAGGGGTAAGATAATGAATGCGAGAAACTTTTAAAAGTACTGTTTAAAAGAAAAACGCTTGGGAGATACCCCAGCACTTCAGCCTCCTGGGCTCTGTTATCTTTTTAATTCCCTGCATTCATGTTCTATGGCTTATCTGTGAATTTGGTTAACACATTCCCCAGCCGCTCAACTGGATAAGATAAGGGAGAAGATGTTAATAGAGAACCCTCCATCTTTCCCCACTGAGTGTGATTTCAGGATTCATTGACTTGCTAAACCCCCATCTTCCCCTGTCTCGAATATGGCTTATCAGTGCAGAAAGTAATCTCCCACCAGGAATCCAGTGACTGTCCAAAAAGGGCGTGCAGTAGACAGCCTGGGGTCTCCAGGGACTTACAGAGAGGGGCCACTTGGGCACGGAGGGCTTGTCAGACACTTGCTGTTATACCTGATCCTAGCTATAAACCTGATCCTAGCGGCTCTGAGGGCCGCTGTACACAGACTGGCTGGATTCCCGGGGCCCTCAGAGGAGCGTTCTCTCTACTCACCTCGGCCTGTGCTGTAATGCTGAAGTTTATCACTGTACACAGCCTCTTTGCTGTACGCTCGTTTCCTGCAGACAGAAGAGGGGCTTTCTTAGCAGGGTCACACCCAGGTCTCGTGCCCCGACACAGAACTCTGCCTAGGTGCCTCCTGGAATTGGGAACTGGGGACTCCTCACTGGAAGGTTTTGCTTCTGCCTTGACTTACATTCTGGTTGACCAACACACATTCCCTTAGGCAGAGGCTTCGTCTTTCAAGCCAAAGACCTGCAGGTACCAGGAAAGGCTATGGGCACCTGCCAAGAGGGCATTGGTGATGAGGGCGCCCATCAATACCAGTGAACTGCAGAGATGCTAGGTGAGAGTCGGCTACAGGACTTTGCAGGCAATACCTTGGATAACCACCCAAGGCAGTTGCAAACAGTATTAAAAATTCACAAGGCCTTCAGGCCAGAGCTCAGGAGAGCTCAGCTCACACCGTCTCTTCCTTACCCCCTCTCCTGCCTGCTTGCCTTTTGTTGCTGCCCAGGGCCTGAGCTCTTCAACCAGAAGACTGTCGGTGCAGAGCTGAGATGCTCCAGTGGGTCAAATGCAATTTTGTAACTGTCACTCTGGAAAGTCCTTGTGCACGAGGGGCTAAAAGTCTTGGCTAAAATGAGGTTGGAGGATGGATGCTGTTTACTTATAGTCTTGCCCAGTTCCCATAGCAGGTTTTTATCCGAGGCACAGAGAAAATAAATCACCTTGAGATTTCTAGGCTGCTGATGGAAGAACTCACCCAGGCTGCCCAGGTTGAGGAAAGGCCTAACATGGGAGAAGGGGATACAGAGAGGGGGCTTCCTGGGTTTGGGGAGAGTAAAGGGGAGGACCCACCTGCTGCAGACGATGGAGATGGCCACCAGAGACACAACAAATACGACCCCAGCCGCTGCGGAGCCGGCAATCAGGGGTAGCTGTTCTCTCAGCTCAGACTTGTAATCATCTAGGTGAGAAAGAAAGGAATTAGAACCTTCCCCATATGCCCCATGCACATAGCTGGACTTGGGACATGACACCAAAGACACCAGATATATGGGTATGTGGGGGCCCCAGTTTCTAATGCTTCTAATAACTCGGGGCTGATGACAATTGTCTCCCAAGAGAAGGTGACTCCCAGCCTTCACCACCTGGCTCTAAAGGTGTCTCCAAGTCCTGTTGGCTGTGTTAAGAGTAAGACCAGTGGAGGGGAACGGAAAGTCGTTGTTGAAGCAGCTTACGCTGTTGAAATGCAGCCTGTCAACAGATTCATTGAGCAGATTTTTACAGTTTATCTGCAGTCAGCCAGCACTGCAGCGGGAGCTGTGGAGGATGAAGAGATAGATGCCAGAGAAATTGCCCAGCACTCTGAGTTCCCACTCGACAAGGAAAGGATTGAGGTTTCTGCCAAGTGCTAATACAATGCTGCATTACTGGTAGAGTGGAACAGCTTGGGGTCACAGAAGTGGACGGAGATGGTCCAAACCCTGGTGTTGTCTGTGTACTCGTCGCGGTCTTGGAAGAAATTGTTTTACCTCCATGATTCTCAGGCCTCTTGACAGTTGATAAAAGGTCAAACCACATCTAGTATCTGACCGACATCACAAATGAACCCAAATTCTACTTCTCTCTTATTGAATCCACACCAGCCACCAAAGTCAGCTTGTTATCCTTATTATGGTGGTGGCGGTTGTCATCAGACACTGTTAAGAAGCCATTACGTGCAGCTTTAGACCCAGGCACGGAAGGCCAAACTCCTTCTATTGTATTATAATCAGAGTTGTCAGGTACAGCAAACAAAAAGTACAACCTGCACTTCAGATTACTAATGAAAGATATTTAGGTATAAATATGTATCAAATAAAGCATGGGAGATTTTCATCCTTAAACATTATTGATCTGGAATTAAACTGATCTCTATAATTTTATCTGGAAACCTCAATGACAAAGCTCACAAGGGTCCCTATTAAGTATAGTTGTTAAACCCCACTATTTCTGAGCCCTTCCTCAAATCTACTGGTGAGATCAGGGTGAATGCATGGTTCACCAATACCTCAGCTAGGTCTTCTGCTTTCCAGTATTTTGAGCCATCTTTCATATATCTGGTAACTTCTATAGACAAGGCTGTTGGCTCTTAGTGTGTATGTGTGTGCACACACATGGACGTTGATACCAGAAGGTAACTTTGTATGTTTCTCAGGAGCCATCCTCCTTAGTTTGGTGTGTGTGTGTGTGTGTGTGTGTGTGTGTGTGTGCGCACGCATGCAGGTACATTGTATAGATGTATGAGGTCAGAGGTCACACAGATATACTCTGCAATAACATCACCATTTTTTTAAATACATAGTCATCACAGAACTTGAAGGTTAGTGATCCACATGGACTGGATAGCCATCAAACCCTAAGATTCCTCTGTTTCCCCAGTCCGGGGATTACAGACACAAACTGCTCTACCTGATTTTTTATGTAGATGCTAGGGATCCGAACTTGGATCCTCACATTTGGACAGCATCCACTTTGCCTTTTGAGATAAGATCTCTCTTTGAAACTCAGGGCTTGCCAATTAGGCTAAACTGGCTGTCTACCTAGCCTCAGGAATCCACGTATTTCTACCTCCCTGGCAATGGAATTACAAATGTGTGCAACCCTGCCAAAGTTTCCTTCTTTTTTTTTTTTAAGCATGGGTTGTGATGTTGATACTTGTGTCCTCATGCTTAGGTGGTAGGCATGTTACGACTAAGATATCTACACAGACTATTGTTGACTCTTAAAACACCACATTCTGTAGTCTATAGAAAGTAGCTAAGAAGACTGGAGGTGGGATTTTGGGTTCCTCAGCTGAGAGTGTTGTTTGTGAATTTGCGTTACGTGTATCTGTGTGTGCGCTAAAGTATGGCTTTATGCAATCTGAATGCAGGTGTTCATAGACATCAGAGGGCATTGGATCCTCTGGAGCTGGAGTTACAGGTGGTTCTAAGTCCACTCCTGAAGTGAATGTTGGGAACTGAACTTGGGAAGACAGTACACATTTTTAAGAACTGGACCATCTCTTCAGCACCACCTGGGAGTATTTTTTTTTATAATATGTATTTAGAAAAGAAAGTTGGCAGAAAATAAAATGCAGGGAGCTACAATGATGAGTCTTTGATAAGGTCTTCATAAATCAAATCTTCATAAGAAAATATGAAACCCAAAGGTAATAATGATGATGAAGATGATGATGATGACGATAATAATTAATACTAATAGGGAAAAAATTAAGTCAAAGGTTAGCACACAGTAGCTAAGAGTGGCCAGGGCACCATGTGGCAGTCACCAGCCCAGTATAGCCACTGACCTAGAAGGGTCCCACACGTCCTCCTGCCTTGATGGCCCTCCCACTGATCAATCTTCAAACTCCTTCTCTGCTGCAGACCCGCCTGCAGCTTCTGTGAGCATCATCACCAATAAACAAGCCCCGTCATTAAGATAAATCCTCTCAAATTTGGCCACTTACCAGAACTCTCTTACATCTTCCCTCTCTTGGGTCTGCAAAACTTAACTGCCAAATGTAAAAAGAATAGCCTTCTTGGGGGAGATTTGTTACTTCTTGATTTGTCTAGCAAAATTGCCAAGAGACCAGTGCTCAGAACATTTGGAGTTTGGGGCTTTTAATCCTGTGTACCTCCTGATGCCAAAGTGCCTATAAATCTGGATGGTAAGTGAGGTGCAAAATGGGGGAGCAGAGTCCTTCAGGGAGAAGCAGATGGCCTGCGTTCTTCCCATCCCAGAAGTGTTATTAATCTCAATGAACGGCTCACCTTTCTACCCCATCTCACCAGCCTCGAAACGTGAGAGAAAACTCACCTGGCATAGACTCAATGGGCTATACACACTCTAGTCTCAGAGGGGCCAGGCGGCTCATGCAAAGAATTCAGCTGTGTTGCTTCGAAGTGGGGGGCACCATTTGGGGTAACCGTGGTTCTCCTTAATCCCTCTCCTCATACCAGGAAACCCAGCCCTGCCTTCCATAACTTTTTTTCACAAGAAATTTATTAAACAATTTGGTTTTTAAAAAATATTTCTAATTAGTGTAGAAACTGCTTTCAAATATGCATGACAAGATAAAACCTCAGGTCTTATCAAGCACCCAGCCTAAGATCGCCAGTCTAAAATAGAAAACTTTGTGGGAAAAAAGGCATTTCAAATGTGTGCTAACCAGTGAGGACAACATGAAGGGCTTCCAGCGGATGGGGTGTAGAATAGATTGACATTTAGAAGGCCGATGGAAATGGCTCAAGAATGCGTCGATATAGGCAGATAGATAGGCAGAAAGATACAGGAGGGCACAGACTCTGGCAGACGGCGAGCTAAGGGAAAGAGGTGGGTAGCGAGGCAGCCAAAGTTATCCACAATGCCAAGGCTGCAGCCAATTGTCCACTGAGCTAATGATGGGGGTGGTTAAGCAAAGTTAAGACAGGGGGCAAAGAAGCTCCCAAAGAAAAGTATTTAAAGGTGTGTGTGCAATAGCTCATAGAACGGGCAACCTGGAAGGATCTAGAATGTCTCAGGAGACAAACTTCTTGTCATATCTATGAGACAGTTTCTAGCCTGGGTTAATTGAGATGGGAAGACGTACCCTAAATATAGTGACACGGGGGTCCTGGATTGGATAAAAAGGAGAAAGGGGCTTGGTGCCACCATCCACCTCTTCCTGTTTCCTGACTGTGGAAGCAATGTGGATGGCTGCTCAGGTTCCTGCAGCCATGACTTCCCACCACATGCCCCCACACTGTGGGCCAAGATGATGAATGCCTCTTTCCTTCCGTTATTTCTGCTGGGTGTTTTGTCACCGTGAGAAAAGGTATTCAGGAGGATGTTTCTCTCTCTGAAAACACCTGAGCAGGTCACGGGTGAAGTGACTGCAATATTCTGAGATCCTGGGCACATGGCCCAAACATTGCCTCCTCTTTTTTCTCCCCTTTTCGTAAGTCCAAGCATGGAGGAGTGAGATGGAGGGAAGAAGGGGCCATCCCAGGCCCCTGGAGCCTCTTAAGGAGACAAGGAGGCACCCGTGAGACATAAAGGGTCTCACTATCCCAATACAGAGACACATAGAGTACGCAGCCATATGGGGTACCCTTCCAAGGCATTCAGTCAAATGGTGAGAGAGACAGACCAGACTTCAGAGTGCTGGCATATACTGAAACATTCCACATGGCCCTGCTTGGAGACAAGCCCTACTAAGGAACATCCCTAGTCTGGCGGGACTGGGTATCGTGGAGATTTCTACAGGATTGTTTTCTTTCACCGTTGCCTGCCCTGTGCCTGTGTCGTTTTCACCCCCAACCCTCACTCCCCCTCACCTGCCTTACCATCTGTCAGCGTCTGGAAGCACATCTTGCCACTGAATTTGCCATAGCCAGCTACAGTCCGGGCACGCACTTGGACCACATACACCATGCCGGGCCGTAGCCCATCAATACGGGCTGTGTTGGTCTGGCTCCTGGCCATGGAAGAGTTGAACTCGTTGTGCTCCTAAAGAAGAGAGAGACAAGGGAAGGGAAACGGGTCATCAGACGGCTCCTGAGCACTGTGACCCCAGGCAGCTCTGTGAGGGTACTCAGTCCCATCAGTTCTTGGTCTTACACCTTTGGTAGAAGTTGTCTGTCCCTGAACGAGGATAGCCTGCCTGGACCAAGGGAAGGAAGAGTCAGCTTTGGGGCATGGGGAGGCGGCACCCTGAAGAAAGGAACCTGAGGAAAGAGTTGAGCTCCTACTACCTGGCTGGATGTTCGCAGATGTTTTCCACCCATGCCTCAGCCATCTCTTGTGGTTCACAGATAAAATAACAGCTCCTGTCAGCTTTGCAGAGTCCATCACATCTCTGATCTCAACAACGGCAAGCTTTGCGGCCTCCACGGGCAGCTCATCGACCTGTGTTTGTCTCTGCTGAGGTGCAGTTCATTCTCTCCCTGCTCGAGATCAGCCGGCCGTGCTGTACAATTACTGTTCTGGATGACTCCTGAAGCTCCTCCGAGTGTCCAGGAAAGGGCTCTGGCTCCATTCTGAAGAAGCAGCTGAGGTAATTCTAGACTGCCTCTCACACCTGCTTCTGCCTTCTCCGGGCCTTATCTGGGTATCCATGTTCCAAATCCAGCATGTCTCTTCTCCCTGGGACCTCATCCCTCCCGTCAACTTCAGGAATCAATCCATCCTCCTGTCTGCCTCTCTCTAATACCTGATACCTTGTTCTCTACGGTCTCATCTGTCTGTCCCATATCTCTGGTGTGCGCTGACTTGTGTATATTAATTGTGTCTCTCCCTGGCTCTTCTCACCATAAGTACTTTTAAAGCATTCGTCTTCTTGCTACTGGTCTTATTTAATAACAGATTATGACTGAACCCCATCATTCTCATGCTTCTCCACCCATATGACGTGTGTTCAGTGTCAAGGTTCTTAAAGGGCCCCTGCTTTTACTGTCATCATATGCAAACCAAACTTCTTAAGCTAGATAACCACGCCCTTCAGGATGGAATCAATCCTCATCTCTCACATTCCCTTAAAGCTGTGGTTTTACTCTTCCTTTGGGTCCACACCCAAGTCACCTGCATTTTGCTCAAGGCTATTTCCCCACTCTGAAATGATCCTGCTCCCTCTAGGTTATTTAAGCCCTCATCCCCCAGTGCCTCCTCCGGAGTCCTGTTTTACTTCCCCGACATGTAGGCTCTTCCTTACTGTTTTTTCTGTTTACAGCTCACTCTTGCTTAGCACCCTAAACACCAGCCTGGTCTCTGTTCCATGCGAGCATGTCCTCTCTCTGTAAGGGTTCTGGGCTCCCGCTAAGTGTGTGAGAACAACAGCTGATAGTCTGGGCCTGCCTCTGTACGCACAGCGAATGCTGGCACGTGAGGACTGCATTGAAGATGAAGAGGCTGGACCACGAAAAACAGACCAATTCCCGACCTTCTGTACAGATCTGGGAAACCATTAGGTACTCTAGGCAGAACAGTTCAAGAGGCAAGGAGACAATTGAGAGAAAGGGGCATATGGAAGTTCTACAACCTACACGCTCAGCCAAATCCCAGGGAGAAAACATGGGGAAGTAAACTAGCACAAAAGAGAAATTCTCATTTTCCTAAAATATGTAGAACTGTACTCTGCAAAATCAAAGCCCACTGGATTCCCTCATCCGGTCCATCAACCAGGTTATGTATATATGTGTGTGCATGTGCTGTGGCTCCAAAGTGTGGTTGGTCTCTTCTGGGGAGACAACATCTTATGGGATGGACTGGAAGACACACAAGCTAGGAATGTTAATTGTGTGATGTGGCAGAGGGACCGTGGTAGTGGGAAAGGGGTTGTGTGGATGTATCAAAGGGAAACAAGCCCAGATTTGGGGAGAGAGCTATTCAGACGGAATCAGGAAAGAGGAGCATAAGAACCATCAAACAGATGAAAGAAATCAACCACATTGCATTGGTAACTGGAGAGCAGGAACAGAATAAAACAGACTAAAAGAAGGCACGAAAGGGCCGAGGAGCATACAGAGTGTACTGGACAGTTTTGTGTCAGCTTGACATAAGCTAAAGTCATCTGAGAGGAGGGAGACTCAATTAAGAAAAACCCTCCATAAGATCGGGGTCAGAAGGCAAACCTGTAGAGCATTTTGATTAACTAATGATTAAGGGGAGGGCCCAGACCATTGTGGGTGGGGCCCCCTGGGCTGGTGGTCCTATGTTCTATATGAACTGAGCAAGCCAGGAGGAGCAAGTCAGTAAGCAGAATCCTCCATGGCCTCTCCATTAGCTCCTGCCTTGTTTGAGATCTTGCCCCAACTTCCTCTGATGATGAACATGAAGTGTAAGCCAAATAAACCCTTTCCTCCCCCAACTGGCTTTTTGGTCATGGTATTTCATCACAGCAATAGAAACTGTGACTAAGACACAAAGAATTTGCATATCGGGCATGCAGGTGGCACAAGGGAAGTAATGAAAAACTTTGGCTTAAGAAATCATGGGTTCAAGGCTAACTTCAGTTGACAGTGGAAAGTTACAAAATGGCACCTACTGGAGGGGTTTCCCACTGAGCCCTGGGTGTTGTTGTCTGGACAGGAACTTCTCACTGGCCTGTGCATCTACTTGACCAGTTGGGGCTGGAGAGGATTCCCCTGGGCTCCTCTCTACTCCATTGAGGGACTGAGCAGATGGAAGGCTGTTCACTGTAGAAGGGATGTCATCTAGAACTTGCTAATTACTATTTTGACACCCTGAAGACAAGAGATGAGAAACTACGAGCATGACCCCATCAGATTGTTAAGAAGAAGAACACACCATTGCAATAAAATGCAGGCAGCTGCCTGACTGCTCTGGTTTAGCTGGAATCAGATGGAATCACGCACTGCTTGAGATGAGTGAAACGTTGACTGGGTGGCGCCGACTGCGGGGAGAGCGTTTTTGATATATTGGCATTTCGATGGTGGGGACCAAATGTTAACCCACCATCACTTTCCAGTCCACACACTCCTGAAGCGGTTCAGTGATTAAAACGGGTATCAGTTCTTGTTCTTTGCCAAGTCATTAATCAACTCCGGACAAATGAGAGAGAGTGATGAGCAAGGTTGCTACGACTGGTTTGATTATAAGGATGTGAAGATGGAGGACACAGCTACTGAGGGCAGTGGTTATGTCTCCATTATCGCTCCACCCACAGCAGCATCCCAACCCCTCCCTGCCTGGGCTCGCCACAGCTCAGTGCTAAGGGAATGAGCCAAGGGCACACTTACCATCCGCTGAGCATAAGGTATTGCTCAGGTCCAGAAGAGTTTCAGTGAGATCATGAAATCTGAAGAGCAGAAATCCCCCCAACCTAAACCAACCGGCCCTAGCTTAGGCAGTTGTTATGAAGTGCTGGAGAGATCCAAACACTTAATCATAAAGACAGCTGAGGGCAGACGTAGATGCTCCCTCCCCCACATGGTTTGCCTACATGCACTGACAGCAGGAGTGGAAATGCTACAAGACAGTAAACAAGAGAGAATGATGAATGGGACTCCATTGAGATGGGGGAAGAGATGAACATGGGAGAGGCACAGGGGGTGTCCTTAGTCCTCTGGCCTGAGCTCTCTATTGATGAACTACTGGGGAAGGCGGAGCCCCACTGATTCAAGTCACAAAACTAAATTTGAAAAGTATCCCCAGCACTGACTGTGAGACTTGTTCTGCAGGAGACCCATGGGGGGGGGGGGGATAGGGCTGGTGGAGGTTGCAAAACTACCACCAACGGTCCAGGCATTTGCTTTATAAATAGCGTGCTATTGCACATGGCCACACCCACTTCCTGAAGTGCTATTGCACACAGCCACGCCCATCTCCTGAAGTGCTATTGCACACAGCCACGCCCATCTCCTCCTATGCTGCCTGCCCTGCTTTCCTGCTAGAATGACTCTTGGTTCAGATGAAGGGAATGGGACATCCACAGGGAGGGGAGGTGGTGTAGGATGGGGGAATAGGGAATTTTGTTTCATGGACTAGATCCAAGACATCTACTGGGCAGGATTCTATTTGTGTTGGTGAAGCAGACATGGCGATTCATTCATTTTGCTTACATGTCTTTGGGTTTAATATTAAAACCCAGTATCTTGTTTCAGGAGTCACTCTGATACAGAAATCCTGAGCAGAGATGATGATTTCATACAATCCCAGAAATTCCCAGCATTGAAATATAATAAAAATGTCGGTAATTTGGTTCTTTGACTCCCTGTATGTGACCTGTGTGGTCATGTCTGTCATTTAGCCTTTATGTAATTTAGTTCCATCATCTATAACTGATTATAAGTGGCTTATGAGTGTATTTCTTTCAAGGATCAGAACTAATATATCTGTGTGTATTTGGAACATAATAGGTACTCAATATATGATGAATTACCATTTTGGTTATTATTTCAAAATGCCCTCACAGGCTAATGTCTTTTTTCTTTAGTCATATTGGAAATGGTCAAGGCAGTGTAATGGATTTCACAGCGGAGCACTTTGTAAGCAGAGAGGTCCATTCTCATATGCTCAAGGGTGGTCAATGACTAGGCAAAGAATTCTGTGTGTTCCCAAGGAAAGCATCCCATCCTCTGGAGGAAGGACAATAATATGCTTCACTGAGGTGTGCAAGCTGCCTCGGGCACTGAGTGCTATGTGTATGTGTGTATTAATAATTAGTATGAATTAATGAGAAGCAAGGGGATGGCCCAAAAGGAGAGACTAATGTCCTTCATAGCCTCAGAAGCTGAGGTTAATTACAGTGCTGCAAGGGAGGAGGTTTGAATGGAAATGCAGACCGTGGCAGAAGCTGAGCTGGGCTGGGGAATAGGAAGTCAAGGC
The DNA here is from genome assembly GCF_982192425.1 of Myodes glareolus. Taxonomy (NCBI): domain Eukaryota; kingdom Metazoa; phylum Chordata; class Mammalia; order Rodentia; family Cricetidae; genus Myodes; species Myodes glareolus. The sequence continues at coordinate 60,675,241 of NC_142029.1, forward strand.
TCAGAGGCATGAGCCACATGGCTGTGGTCCCAGGTTATGTAGAGCACTTGACCTCATCACAGCTGCCCACTGAAGTATCTGCCTTGTCCACAGCAGGTGAGGTAGAGGCAGAGCAGTTGGCACCAGTGTACGCAGCCCCTTGCCAACACTGCCACCTGCTGCAGGGTAAAAGATCAAGTCTCACATCCTAGCTGTATGGCTGACCTATGCAAGTATTTCTGTTTATTTTTATTTTCTTTATGTTTCTTTGTCCAAAGCAGTTATAATAATCCTGACTACACTGGAATATGCAAGGAAATGCAAATCTTACTAAGTAAGCCCGGGCACAAATAGGCACATCTTAGGAAAACCCTTCTTCTAGATGAAGTATGATTTCAACAGGCCTGAAAGATCACATGTATAGTACAAAGGACTGAGTAGACCCTGGTCAATGACCCAGTACACTGCACAGCAAACTGATAACTACAGCTTGGTAGGACTTCTGTGTTTGATACAAGAGGAAATCAACGGGTCCAAACAGCTTAGTGGGTGAATTCTAACCTTATTATCTCTCCCCAAAAATGTTTTTGCACAAATAGACCTGTAACTTTGGAGTGAATTAGGTATAATGGTGAGCTGGCTCATTTTATGTCAACATGACACAAGCTAGAGTCATCTGGAAGGAGAGAACCTCAACTGAGGATGTGTCTGCAAAAGATCCAACTATAGGGCATTTTCTCAATTGGTGATTGATGGAGGAGGACCCAGCCCATTGGGGATGGGGATACCCCTGGGCTGGTGGTCCTGGGTTCTCTAATAAAGCATGCTGAACAAGCCATGAAGAGGAAGCCAGTAAGCAGCACCCCTCCATGACCTCTACATCAGCCCTGTCTTCAGGTTCCTGCCCTGTTTGAGTTCCTGTCCTGACTTCCTCCAGTGATGGACTATGATGTGGAAGTGCAAGCCAAATAAATCTTTTCCTCCCCAACTTGCTTTTGGTCATAGTGTCTCAGGATCCAGCAATGATTACCATAACTAAGACAAATGGGCTAAAATTACCGCCGATTCATTGAACGTTCTCAATCAACTGTCTCTGAAGGCCAGGGTTAGCTGAATGCTGTCATCTCATTAGCCTCACTGGCGGGTGCTCCCATAACCGTGAGGAGCATAGCACCACACAGGCAAGACTGGCGACCTAGACTGGTCTGTACCTCCACTTTAAGAGATGTAAAACTGCTACCATTTCACACATATGCAAGCTGTGCCCTGCAATGGTTAAGTCACAGGACCACAGCAGCTTGTCAGGGCGCTGGAAATCAGGGCTTTGCTTCTAATGCAATGCTATTCAGCCATTCATCTGGCCTCTTTGCAGGGCTGTGGGGTCTTCATTCCCGATTCTCTCTACATCCGTCTCTCCAGTGGATGACCTCACTTAGACCAAGGATTTTCACGTACATCCCAACAGCTCACACATGGGCATCTTCAGCCTATCCCTTTTGCTAACTCTAAATTAAAAGTTACCTTCTGGCTGAGGTCACCAATTAATTTTCTAATCCACATCTCTACCTGGATTTCCTACAGGCATTTTAGCTACAAAGCTGAACTTCTGCTCTTCCTTCCTTCCAATATCCATTACCCAGGGAGGTCTTCTCAGTTGACATTGTCTACATCATCCTAGAAGGTCTCTCGACATTCATCCACACACCACCTAACTTAAAAATCCAGTTAGCCCTGTCTGTAGTGTATACTGTGAATCAGAAGCCAGCTAATTTCAACAGCTCATGGTTGACGCTCCAATTCAAATATCTATCTTCCTGACAGATGATTATGGATCTAGCAGGCCTATTTACAGCCTGAACGGTGTTCAGAATATAAGTCACATCCTGCCTGCTCCTCTTCTGCTCTGAAACCTGCGGTGTCTCCCTGCCTTACTCGGTAGTAAAGCTTGATTCATTATCGCTCAACATGTTGACGTCCCCTGGTATCAGGCTCTCTCGCACGCCTTCTAGCCCCCTATAGCTCCTATCATTGCAGGTGCTCTCACCTGCTGCCTGCTCCTGGAGTCTCAGCTGTGACGGCATCTCAGAGTCTGCCGCTCTCCCCTTGCCAAGATAACTTAACTTTCTTCAGATACTGAAAGAGGTCTCATCTTCTCCAAGAGGCTAGGACCATTTTATTTAAGTCTGTAATTTATCCTTGCCTGGCCTTCACAAAGCCATTCATTTGCTCTGTTTCTTTTTTTGTTTAATTTTTTTTAAAAAAATATTTTTTTTGTGTATGTCTCTGTGTGTCTATAAGATGTGGGGTGTATATGGACCACTGCATAGTGTAGAGGTCATAGGACAATTTGCAGGAGTTGGCTGTCTCTTTCAACTTTTATTTGGCTTCTAGATATCAAATTCAGGATATCAGGCCTGCTCACAGAACACCATTACCCTCTGAGGGTCCTGCCAGATCCTCTATACTTTTTATGCTGCTATTTTTCACATGCTAATCATTTCTATATTTTGTATGTTCATTGTTTAGTCTGTCTCCCTCTTTTTGGAAGCAAGATTCCTGATAGCAGAACTCTTTTGTTCACTAACATCTCCTAGAATAGGACCTCGCAAATAGTATCGAGATCAAACTCTTCAACAAATAAACAGATGCATCTGGTGTTTTTCTAAACAGTGTGTTGGGTTAGCTCAGGAAGAAATGTATTTTCCCAGGATTTTTGAGAATGCTGCAGTTCAGCCCTGTGGAGAATGTCCTGTTTCCATGGATGATGATGAACAGGCCAGGGACCAGCCCTACAGGGCATTGTTTCCCTTTTCTTGGCAATTCATGCCCTAGGTAACCCTCAGGAGCAGCTGCTGACAAGCAATCAGGGAACAGACAAATGGCTATGTCAATTCTTTTTTTATCTCACCCTTTCAAATGTCCACCTGTATGTCCTTTACCCTCCACATTAGTGTCACGACACATGCATATCATTTATAAATAAATAAGCTTGAGTTGGAAGCATGGGATCAACAGTTTGGAAAACAACCATTTCCAAGACTCCAAAATCCTCTGAAGGTGGATAAAACCAGGTGGTTTTTATCACATCCTCCTTGGGACAGAAAATGCATGGCTGTAGGAAGGGTAGTGGTTTCCACAGGCCAGTGTAGTATCCAGACTATTAGATGATGAATCTGAAGGTTCTCTCCCAAGTCAATGAAAAGAACCTGGGCAAGGCAGACCCAGCTTTCTCCCCAGAAATTCCATACCTTCCAGCATCCAATTCTTCCTCTCTATGGGTTTCCAGCCTATCTCCTTGTGACCTCAACTGGCCACACCCACTGAACATTGTTGACTTGACCTTAGAAGCCTGAGGTCAAAGGTGGCTCACCTTCTCGTAGTACCGGATCTCATAGTCCAGGATGATGCCATTGGGTTGCTCCGGCTGAGGCCATGACAAGGTGATGCTCCTCATGGTAGCACTGACCTGGTGCATGATGGGGACAGTGGAGGGGGCTGTGGAGAGAGGAAGAGACAGGGTAGCTGAAAAGATACTCAAGATAGGAGAAGTGCTATCTTTTGGAGATAAATAGAGAGAACGAGGTGATTGGGTTTGAGTTCTGCGCTTTCTCATTAGCTGAGCTGGATCTGCAGAACTCCCTGTGGGGCTTGTGGACTGGATGGAATTGAGATGACAGAGGAGAGAGATGGTGAAAATATCATAGAGGAAAACATATGTGAGCAGGACTGGGGTGAACTGGTGTATTTATGGCACAGAAGGGCTAGTGATGTGGTTCAGCAGGTAAAAGTGTCTGCTGTGAAAACCTGGCAACCTGAGTTCAAGCCCCCAAACTGGAACAAAAGTGGAATGAGAGAACTAACTCCATGGATGTGACCTTTGACCTTCATATGTGTACTGTGACATATGTGTCAACACACACACTTAAAAAAAAATCAGTCCAAAATAAGAGAGAACTGGAAAAATAGGAGGAAGAGACAGAAAAAAATGGGAAGCCTTTTTGAAATACAAGGTGCTGAAGGAGCCTCAATGATGCAGTAATGGGCTCAGCTACTGCAGGGCAGAAAACCTGGACAAAGGAGGAGGAGCATCAAGAGTAGACGGATTAGTGCAAAGTAATTGTACCACAGGAGGGGACATTCCAGCAAATATTTCTTTCTGGTTCTGTGTGTAAGGTTTTAATACACTTCCCAAAGAAAGGAGGGAGAATCCCTCACGAAGACAGGAACACAGAGCTGTAACTGAACCCCTGTTAGCACTCTCTGAGTGAGAGCATTTGCAATGAAGAACTCACAAATGCAAACGAAGAAATGATACATAAAGCAAACGTTTGGAAACAGGATAATAATTCCAAGATCAGCAAAGATGATTATGAAATTTCTGTTAGGAAATAATATTTATTTCCCAATTCAACATTTTTCACACGGCGTAAGTAAAATGAAAACAGCCTGGAAATAATAAATGAGGGCTGTCTTCCTAAGGGAAGAGGAGGGTAATGGATGAGGCTCCGTCTGTGCTCTGCTCGGGGGCTGTTGTGTTTAGTCTTGCTACTTCTGCAGTGACGAAGGTCATTTCCTCACTCGAACTCTGCTTTACAAGGGTTTCTCTGGGGACCATGGCTCAGTGACATTTACTATCCTCAACTTAAGTTAATGAATTCCCTCCAAGACCTGCAATTAGAGAACACAGCTAGCAGATCATACAAGGGGAAGGCATGGCCTTGCCCACGGTTTGCCGGACTCAAGCACCTACTACAGTCAGTCTGTTCCGGGGAAGGAGAAGCAGAATGTGCATTTGAAAGATGCTCCCAGTTGTGTGAGCCACACAGGATGAGAAGTGTGGGAAATGCTATCAGGACACTTTAGCATCAGCGTGTCCTCTGGGACTTCGGAGGTTAGTTTGCATAAAGCCTACTAGACACCATGTGTTGGCCATGACAACGCACCTTTCTGAGCGCCTACTCCTGGAAGTGAAATTGATGAAGGGCCTCAGATGCTGTGCCCTGTATTTACAAAGAGACTTGCCTCCTTCAGAGTTCCAGCTAAGCACCGAGTAGTCCACCTATCTATGCAAAACATGGATTCCCCCAGTAGGCACTCCTAATCAAAGATTCTACAATGAGCTTTCCAAGGCTTCATGGTAATAATACAGGTACACTAAATTTCTCCAGGTGTGGGAGGTCCTTCTGTCTATGTGTTGCTTTTATTGGTTAACAAATAAAGAACTGCTTTGAGCCTATGGCAAGAGCAGAACATAACTAGGCAGGAAAAGCTAGGCTGTGTGCTGGGGGAAAGAGGGCAGAGTCAGAGAAAAGCCATGAAGTCACTAGAGAAAGATGTTGGGAACTTACCCAGTAAGCCACAGCCACATGGCGATATATAGATTAATAGAAATGGGTTAAATTAAGATGTAAGAGTTAGCCATTAAGAAGCTAGAACTAATGGGCCAAGCAGAGATTTAATTAATACAGTTTCTGTGTGATTATTTCGGGGCTAAGCGGCCGGGGACAAACCAGTGGCCTTCCTTCAGCATTGTCCTACCCAGTCCTCTTTCGTTTTTCCCTTCCTCCCTCCCTCCCTCCCTCCCTCCCTCCCTCCCTCCCTTCCCTCTCACTTTCACTGGAATGGGATAACTACTGTGGTCTGATGGCTCTCCCTAAAATGTCGCAACCCAACACTTGCTGCCAAGTTCCTGCTACACGTGGGACACCCTGCTCTGTGCTTCCGTAACTCTCAGTCCTCATGGATCTTCCTTATCCATATCTCAGATTCTTCCCCTTTGTCTCACCTCTCCCAACTAAAGCAATCTAGACAGTCCTTGTTGCACATGAGAGCTTGTCAAAGACCTAATGAAACAAGTCAAACTGTACTTGAGTTTCCCCTGCTATAAAGAATGGTTAGCTGCTACAAGTATTTCTGCCACAGCCAGACCTGCTGCTGCCTACAGTATCTCTTTCCCAATGGACCTGTGTTATCAAGAACTCTGTAGTCATGAGATAGAGGCATCAGCCCAATGCTCCTCCAGGGCTTGTACTACAAGTTAAGTTTAAACCTAGTATCTACTACATTTTGTGTATTCTGTTAATTTGACTATTAGCCTTTGGATCAAAAGCATGTCTTTAATATTCTATCTTGAAGTTAGAGTCACATATAAACTCTAGATTTCCCCAAGGTATGTTCTCTCTCACCATGAATGTAGAGCTGGATTTCTGTTGTGGAGATGCATAATCCTTCTTTGCTTTTTGATGGTGTTATATTTGATCTACTAATTTAACAAGTTGAAAGAGCTTTTTACCCTCATCTCAACCGCATTTTTTCTCTCCTACCTGGGTATTATAACCCAGCTGTGTTGATTAATTAAACAGTAATTATTTAATTGTATCTGCCAGGTAGTTGCTCTTTCAGGTTCTAGATACACATTCATGTGTAAAGTTTCTTATCCTCTTAAAACCTATTCTCTACTGGAGGGATTCAGAGTATAGACATGATAAATAAATAGCAAGATATATAAGAAATAGTAAAATGGGGAAATCAAGTAGGAAAAAGAGGAGGTGGAACGCCAGGGTAGGAGGTATGTGGCTGGCCAGTGGTCAGCAAAGGGCTCCCTGAGTGGCAGGTGCAGGAGTGTAAGCTAAAGGAGAGTGGGGAAGCATTGAGTGTCTGACCTGAAGGCATCATAGTCGGGGGGGGGGCAGATTTGTGTGTGTGTGTGTGTGTGTGTGTGTGTGTGTTTGTGTACATTTTGTTTGGTTTGTGATGGAGCTATTTAATAAATTTGTTAAAATTTATTAAGCTACATGAGATGTTTGCTATATTGTCATAAACTAGGCTCTACATTAGATAATCCTTCCCAACTGTAGGCTACTGTTTTGAGCACATTTCAGTTAGGTTGGCCTAAACCTGGTGTTGGGTGCAGTGAGTGATATGGCATTGTCATTTCCTCCCAAGAAAACCATTCCTTCCTGGAGAGAGGAGGGAGCCTCATAAGACTCAGAAAGCTCATAACGTACAGAAGCCCCAGGAAGTTCGGGAAATGACAAGATTCACAAGTCCCTTGCCAAAGTTTATACAAGCAACAACAATTTCTGAGAGACGAGACTCTCTCGGGTGGAGCTGCCTGTGAATTGTTCAGGGGGCTCCAGGGATTGCAGCTTTAGTGAGCTGTCACGCATGCCGGGGTAGGCTTTTCAGTGGTGCAGCCACCTTTGAGTCACCCACGTTCCTGTTGGTATCCCAGTGAAGCCACTGATGTGCTCAACTGGCCTTGAGTGGGTAACTGCGCTGGTCTGTCATGGGTAGCCTGTCTAGGGGTGATCAGAGATCTGTCTCTCCTGGATTTGGTTTATTCTATTTCCAACTCAGTGACAGTGTCCTAAGGATGTAGCTCCCCTCACAAGTCAAGGAACACTGGCGTTGGGAACGTCTCCATAGATGTGAGATATAGAAGAAAAAGAACTAAAAGCAAATGCAAGGTTTTTGTTTGGAAGAACCGAAGGACAAGGCTGCATCAACTGAGAAGAGAAACGACATCAATAGAAGTCATCGGGGAGGACAGACCAGCTGCTCCATTTTGAACACATTATGTTTCAGGTATCTAAGATGTCCCATGTAGACACCGGGTGGGGGGGAGGACATGCGTGTAAAGCTGGAGTTATTAATATTTCAATAAATCAGAAAGGAGTAGAGCTGACAGATCATGAAAATGGCTGGACAACTAGATGTTTTAAGATGTAGGGAATGAGGAGAAAACAGCAAAGGGCCCTGGGAAAGCCAGGCCAATTGAGTAGAAGCAAAGCCTGCAGAGTGTGATTGCCTGTAAACCAAGTAGGAGAAAGAATACTTGGGGGACAGAATATGTGGAATCTTACTGCTAAGTCAGGTAAATGGAACTGGAACCGAACCCCTGATCTAACCATAGCCTCCGTGACTGACCATTTGGATGGCACACATTCACCTTGCTCAAGGTCCTGCATGCCTTGGCAGGACTATGTGAGGAAGTCAGGGTAGCTCAGGAAGTGCCACAGTCTCTCAGAGTTGCTACATGTTTGGGGGGTCCCAGTGTGTGACCCTAGATGGGGATGACTGAAGGACTTCTGATAATAGGGCTTTCCTACCACATCTTGCCATTCAGACACCCCTTGTACGCCATGGGGAAGCACAGCCTACACGATGCTGCTTTTAGAAGTACCACACAGGTTCCCAGGCTCCCTCTGTTTCAGAGATAAAGTGCCATCTATTAAAACTGGAAGACTTAGAGCTGGTGATGTATAGTACTCACTGAGCATGCACCAAGCTCTGGGGTCAATCCCTAGCACCACAGAAAAGCAAGCATGATGGCTCGTGTCTGTAATGCCATGTTTTAGAAGGCAGAGGCAAAAGAATCAGCAGTAGTTCAAGGTCATTCTCAGCTATTTAGTGAGTTCAAGACCCACTTACGTCTCATGAAACTCTGTCTTCAAAAGAAAGGTAACAAATTTAAAAAAAAAAAAATGGAAGACTCCAAGATGGCAGGTTGGAAACATACAGTGATGGCCATCTTCTCTGGGGATGGGACTAAATGCAGGAGAGCAGCTACTTCTTGAGGTGGGCGGTGACAAAAAGCAACTAAAGTTTATCTGTAAGTAGATTTTAAATCTCCGAGGCTTTGGAGAGTAGAACAGAAGTTGAGAAAGAACATTCTGGTACCAAACTCAGTAGCTGTGTGCAGGGGACAGAGGGCAGAGGGCAGAGGGAAGAAAGGAAAGAAGAGGAGGAAATACAGAAAACACAGTAGCACAGGCCTAGGCACCATGCAGGAGTCTAGCTGAGCAGGCAGGGGAATCAGAACCCGCACTGAAGGCACACAGGGAGCTTTCTTAGTGTCACCATGTGTAGTTATTGGGAAGTCATCTAGATAAGGCCTAGCCTGGGCTCACTGCTGGGAAAATCAATGATTCCTTCATTTTCTTGTGTCTGGGAGCAAAGTCATGAACAAGTGTTGGCCAGAGAGTCAGTCTGGCAACCAAAGAAGACTCTGACCCCAAAGTGCTGAGGGCCAAGTGTGATGACTCAAACCTGAAATCCCAACCCTCAAGGGACTGAAGCAGGAGAATTGCTGCAAGTTCTAGTCCAGCTTGGGAACTACATAGTGAGTATCAGATCAGCCAGGATAGTCAAGCCTTTAGAAATTGAATAATAATAATAATTTAATTAAATAACAGCAGCAATAATAACATTGAAAAAAGAGTTCCATTAGTGGAAGTCACACCAGGCTGAGACAAATAAAAGGGAGCAAAGGTTCAGATCAGCTGAGACCATCAGTTCGCAAGGGAAGGTGCAGGCACTGCGGTGAGCCTATGCCTTCAGGTCACTGCCTCCAGGAGCTAAGTTTCATTCTAAAACTAAAAGAGAGATATGTCATATATTGATAAAAGAAACATTATACTAAGAAGATCTGATGGTTGTAAATATACACACGTTGATATCAGTATGCTCTTATTCATAATAGAAGTGCTATTGTCCATAAAGATAACACATAGGAATCACTACAATAATAATGGATGCTGTGGCTTGTCTATTAAATTTCCCTTGATGACCCATGCATTTGAACTTTGTCCCTGGCTGGTGGTGTTACTGAAATGTGAGCAAACCAGCAAGGCTCTGGCCTAATCAACAGGTTAGCACATTGACGGAGTCATAGCCTGATAGCATTACCGACATGTGATGGGCACTAGGAGGTGGGCCTAGACAGAGAAGATCACAAGGGTAGATCGTTGAAGGAAATATGCTGTCCATGGTCCTTTCCTGTCTCTCTGCTTCTCAGGCATCATGAAGTGAGCAACTTGGTTCTACCATGCCTTCCTGTTGCCATGCCGTCCTGCTTCAACACAGGCTCACAGCAGGGAAGCGAACCAAACATGGATTGAACCCTAGCAAGCATGCATAGGAATAAGCCTTTCCTTCTCTAAGTGATCTTTCTAAGACATTCTTGCAGTGGCAAAAAAGGCTGGCTGACAGACCGGATGACGTTGGCATTCTATTCTCCCCAATAGATAGGCTATCCAAAGAAAAAAATCAGCGAAGAAACATGAGCAGTTAACTGTACCATAACTCAAATGGAATCGGCATCCATCTACAGAATATTATGCAGATGCAAAACACACTTTTCTTGGCGGCTTGTGGAACTTCCCCCTAAAGGGTTATTTTAAAGATCCATGGCAACTGAAACAAACACAAAAATACTGAAGTATCTGTTGGGATCATACCAGTCCTCAATGGGGAAAAAACTGGAAATAACTGGTAGGAGAAACTGCAGATAATTTGCAAGTGCACAAGCACTGAAAAACATACTTCTGAAACACCAGTAAGCCATTGAAGAAATCGGGGGAGGAACTGAAAAAGAAGAAGTCAAACTATCTGTAAGACTCCACATTAATATCATAAATTTTATTTAAAAATGTAATAGAGTGACAGAATACAAAATTGGCATATGAAAATCAGTAGATTCTCTAAACATTGGTAATGAACTCAGTGAAAAGGAAATCAGGAAAACAATTGCATTAATAATAACCTCAACAAAAATCTAGAAATAAACCTAACCCAGGAGATTTTTGTGATGAAAATTTTGAAACCCCAAACAAAAAAAAAAATAGAAGAAGACATCAGAGGATAGAAAGACCCCCAAGTGCCCATAAGTCCAAAGAATTGTTGATGGAAAGCAGCCCTATTGCTGAAAGGGTTTCATGATTCAGTAAAATCCTTACCAAAGTTCCAATAATATTCTTCATAGAACTAGAAAAACGAACAAACAAACAAACCCCCTAAAGTTCTTAAGGAAGTAGAAAAGACCCCATTCTGAGCAAGAAATACTGGAATCACGGAAACACTCCATTTCATATTACACTACAGAACCTAGTAATAAAAAAAAAGCATGGAATGGGTACAAAAGTCGGCCTGTAAAACAGTGAGATAGAAGAAATGACCAGAAATAAACCCACAGAGCTACAGAAACAGATTTTGAGGAAGATGGAAAAAAATACAAATGTTAAGGAAAAGGCAACATCTTTAGCAAATGGTGCTGGGAAAATGGCACAGCCACAAGTAGATGACTGAATTTTGAGCCCCACCTCCCTCTCACTCTATACAAAATTCATCTCGAAATTGTATGAATTTAAGACCCAAAATTTGAAACTTCTAGAGGAAAATGTAGCCGAAATCTTAAACATACAGGCATAGGCGATGGCTTCCAGAATAGGACTTCCATAGCTAAAAGAGGATAACAAGGGTTGGCAAATGGAGTTCCTCAATTAAAATGCTTCTGTAATCAACAGAGACAACAGAGAGTGAAGAGACAACCAATACAACAGCAGAGAATCTTTGCCAGCCACTCACCTGACAGGTAATACCGCGTATATAGAGCACTCAAAAAGTTCAAGCCAAAGAAACAAATAATCCAATCAATAGATGGGCAACTAGACTCAAGAGATACTTTCTAAAAGACAAAACACAGATGGCAGATAAATACATGAAACCCCTTTGACATCCTTGGCTACAGGGGAAATGCAAATCAAATGCACATTGAGAACACCACACACCCTAGGCAGATTGACTATAGTGGGCAACAAAAGCAACAAAAGCTAGCAAGGATGAGGTGGCTTACACACTGTTGGTAGGAATGTATATTAATACATTTACTTTTTAAATTCCTCAAAAAACTAAAATCAAAACTATAGAATCCAGAAAACCACTCCTGAGTAGATATCTCAAAGTCAGTAGATAATGTGCATGCAAACACACACATACACACACACACACACACACACACACACACACACACACACACACACACACACACACACATTAATGCACAAGGGAACACTATTCAGTCACAAAAAAGAACAGAATCATATCATTTGCAGAAAAATTGATTGAGCTGGCAATCAACATACTAAGAAAATCAGGCCCGATTGGGAGAGACAAGATTCACAGAGAGATTCTCATATGTGATGCTGAAATCAGGGTCATGTAAGGAAACAGAAGTGAAGAACTGTGGGAGAAGAACAGGACCAGTGGAAAAAGAAAAGAAAATACAAGATGGATAATGGGAAATAAATGTGATCAAAGTATCTTATACACACACACACAAATATGTAACAATAAATGCCATTATTTTGTATAATTCTGTGTAATGAATTTTTGAAAGATTAACCCCAATAGTATGAGGCTAACCCTGGGCCTCTATACCTCTAATCTTCAGACAAGCTTCATTCAAAACTCCATGTACTTATTAAACACTATGGCATGCCTGCTCTGATCATTGGGGTCAAAGAGATCACAACCTTGTTCTCAGGGTTCATGGAGTTCAGTGAGGGCAGGGGGCAGAATGTAGAGAACCACAGGGTATGGCAGAGAGAAACAACCAGCATCCCAAAGCATGAATGCCTTGTTTCTGAAGATGGCGTTGGCCACCCCAGTTGCCACCTAGCAGCTCACAGATCCAGGAGAAGGGGTTGTAGTCATCCTGGTCAACATTTCTTGGATTGATAGTGATGATCTCATGGTCACAAGTCCTTCAGAAAACTGTGTATCCCATATAGGGACTTTTAAATGTCTTATGTTTTGTGATAGGGCTTGGCACTTGGGAGAAAGTGACAGAGCATTTCCTGATCTCCCTGCATGAAAGTTAGGACAACTTACAGCCAGGCCCTGCCATCAGCAGTACCTACACCGTGGATTTGGTTTTCCTTGTCTAAGGACAAAGATCACCCCTAAATCTGGTCTTTTATGTGCGATGAAAGCGTCAGGTAAGTAAAAATAAAAATAAGGTCAGGTATTCATTCATCCAAACAACAGCTTCTAGAAAAACTAAGGCAGATGAGAAGATTAATTCCAGCAGGCGACCCCTGTGACCCTCCAACCCCAAAACATTGATTTCAACAGTCAATTCAGGGCAGTCTTTTCTACATAATCCTCAGAGGAAAAGATGGTGTTACTGAATGCTTGAAAGAATCTGTTTTGCAAGGGCGCACAAAGCTTTTGAGTAAATTAAACATTCTACCAAGAGACAGAAATAATGAAAATGAAGAGTTCACAAGATTATTCAAATTTAGAGAGAGAGGAAAAAAGAGTCTTTTTGTCAGAAAAGGTAAGAAGAAAGAATTAGTTTGGAGGCTATTTAGAAAGAAGATCCTGAAGTCTCGGTAAAGATGCTTGGCCTTAAAGGGAAGTGCTCAGAAAAATCTAAACAGAAACAAAACTGCCCGCAGTCCCTTTTAGAAAAATACAGAGGCTAGTTCTACAGGATCATAAAGAGAACAAGAAACAAGGAAGGTCTCTTTTGTCCCCAATAAAAAATTAACCAGGGTTCAAACCGAGTTAGATGGAAGAGTACCCACTAGGAGAGCCTACTGTCAGTATCCAGGGTGTCTTTAGGAAGTAAAAATCAGTAAAGAACTTAAAATTGGTTATCAAGTGGCTCAGGGATGGAGAGGAAGCAGGAGCAGGTCAAGGGATTGAAGTCTTATGTCTCTGTTTTTGCCACTGAAGACTTCTGGGAGATTGTACTCCCCAGTAGCTTTAGTAGCAGACAAATCCAAGAAAGGGTATTTTATGCAATATAGCAAAGACACAGAATGTTCTTGCCTGTTCTAACAAGTGGGATGCGGAGAAGTTGCAGATAAGACGGTCCTAAGGCAAGCTGGAAAGTGTCACAGTCACAACACAGGACAAGTGCCAGCCCAATATTGGTCACTTGTCACCACCAACAGTACTAGAGATGGGTATCAAGCCAAGCAATTATCAGGCTTCCATTTTTACAAAAAGTTCCAAAGGGGGCAGTGAGGATTATGACCCTATGGGCATCTGAGATGTCATTAATCTATCTCAAAACTTCATCATTCCATGTATGGACCCTGGAGTCCAGATGCACGGAAGCCTTGACAGTGCCACCTGGACGGTCTGTGCCTTGACCCCCTAATTCAGCAACCGATTTCACCATAGTCAAGGTTTGCTTCCTACCCATTTTATTTCCCTATTCAATAGAAATATTTTCCCTTGACAGATAATCATTTCCAATTCCAAAATATAAGAATAAATGCGCTTTCCTTCTATGATAATTACTAAGTTTTGATGCATTATCTTTGCTTATTAGAAATTACTTCATAATCTCTTAATTGATTTTTGGGTCAAAATAATTCCATCAAGAGGTTTATCCATAATCCACTTTGGGATCTAACAAATGATACAAGTTTACTATGTTAATACACATTTAAGACATTGAAAATATTTACATGTAATTTTAAAGAACATTCACAGCAAACTGCAAATCCACTCAAAATTAAGTGGTTCTGTTGAAGTATAATGATTGAAGAAGTTATGAAAATAAGACACTTGGACTTTCTGAAGGTCATCAAACCTTTTCTAAAAAGAAACAGTGTTGCTTGTGACTGGGAGTCCTACCAGGGAGGGTCAGTTTCCAGGCCATCTCTCCCAGATCAGAATGCTGTTGAGTTTCCTCTAAAATACTCCACTTAAGAGTATGGTCTTCAAAGTTTCCTGAAAGAAACTGCTCAGTCTGAAGGAGTTCATATCTGAGTTTTCTCAAATGAATCGCAAAAAAGAGGATCCTAGTCTCACCTTAACCCATGGTGGGCATGGTAGGCCCTTTTCCTTGGGCCATTTTCCTTGGCCCTTTCATAGGAGATGGTCCTCACCATGACCATTTCTCCCCATGGAGGTACTGCTGTCTCAGCCTGAACTAGGTAAATAGCCACTTTTACCATAAGTACCCCATTCTGAATTGCTTCCACGTTGGGGTTGTTAAGATAATGCTGGCACTGATCTGTCAGCATCCTTCCTAACGGCCAGAGTTTATGGTGCCAGAAGGTTTTATGCAGGTTATGTAGACTGCAAAGAGAGAGAGGTCACCAATTGCCGTTTTTGGCTGTGGATCCTTTGTACAATAAACAGACAAGATGCACACACTGGAACAACAGTGGCAAGAATATTTTGTGGGCAACCAACCGTTTTCCAATTGACTATGAGGGTCATCGAGAGGTGAGCACATGTGTCTGTGACTGTAAAGTGGGTCACAAGCCTACATATGGGGAAGCCACAGATCTTCGGGAGGATGTACTACTGATGCCTTGTGTAGCCAAACTGACATCTACGCGTTTGTGTTTATACCCATAGACTACTCCTGCTCTCAGCCTGGGTCATGCAAGCCTCTTTGTTGTACAGGGTGACAGAGACTCATAACTGATCAAAATACTGAAAAAGTGACTGTTGTATTCTCAGCTCTAAACCACCTTCCAAGATCCAGGGAACACATGGAGAAGTGTCAGGAAAATTCTAAGATCTCGGGGGTGGAGAAAACTGCTATGGAATGCTGTCAATTGGATGTGCAGTGGCCACAGATAGAGAATATGCAAAAGGTATAGCAACCTGCAAAAGACCTACACACACACACACACACACACACACACACACACACACACACGACATGGGGGTGTGAAAGGGATTCTTTAGAAAGAAGGAGGAGGAAGTTAACAGGAGAGTAGGAGAGAAAAGAGAGTAATGGGGCATAAATGTGATCACAATATATCATATACATATTTGAAAATGTTTTTAAACATCATAAAGAAGAATAATCCAGGGTCGGGGGGAAATGCCTCCATCAATAAAGTGTTTGCTTACTAGTCACCTCCCCAGCCAAAAGGCAGGTGTGCTGGTGTACATTTGCAATTTCAATGCTGGGAGAGCAGAGACAGGTGAATGAATACTTGGGACTTGCTAGGTAGCCAACCTGGCCTATCTGACAAGCTCCATGACAGCGAGAGACTCTGTCTCAAAAATACAAGGTGGAGCAATCCTGAGGAATGACATCTGAGGTGACCGCCACATGCACCTACACATCCCATAGTCACCTGTACACATACTAACACACACACACACACACACACAATAATGCTTCTGTGAGCATTCATATACCAGTTTCTGTGCGGCATATGCTAGCATCTCTCTTGAGAGTAAACCTAGGATTGAATTGCTGGAGCATATGGAAATACCAGCCTTGTGTTCTCTGTCTAGAATATCATTTCCCAGCCCAGTCGTCCCTGGACTCATAACTTGCCTTCTCTACTATAGACCACAGCTGTGAAGAAAGGTGGATAAGGAATAATAAGCAGCCCAGAGCAGTAGGAATTATCAGAAATGAAGGAGGGCTGTATTCAGGGTCCTACGATGCTGCTGAGGGACAAGTTCCTATCCTAGCTTGGCCTTCTGCTTACTCTGTGATCTTGAGTTAACCCAAGGCCTTAACATCTTTGAAGCTTGTATTTTTCAGCCATGCAAGAGGAATGGTAATCCTCACATTATGAAATTTCCAAATGTTCTGTGCCATGTGTGGTCTAGCACTCCTGTCAGGATGGGTATTTGGCATCCACCTGCAACTCTCCTTCTGGGACCAGCGCTGCTCATGCATGCAAATTAATCCCTGGGCATAGCTCCTCAAGATAAATGTGAGAAGCACAATCCAATCCAGTGGTGGCCTTGGATATTTGTTTCATAAATATTTTGGAGGCAATAAATAGACCTGTCAACCCAGTCAGGGTGAAGGTGCTAGGCAAGAGCAGGAATGAGACAGGGAAGGCAAACCAAATGGGGCTAGAGGTGGAAGAGCCACATTCCAGACGAGGAATGACTGCCCTGTGGAATGTGAAGCCTGGAGTCTGCCTGTTTTCTCCAGGAAGCAATTTAGGAAGAAAGAAATGTCTACCTAGTTCCTGAGAATAAGACAACCTATGACTCTGTGGGGGGAGCCTCTTCATAGATCTTGTTACTCTCCATAAGCTTCATTCTACTGTCCCAGAACTCATATCCCACCTACGGACCTCTTTACGTCAAACTGCTAGACCAGCCTTCCTGAAGCTTGACATTACCCATGTTACCCTGACACCCCAAAATCTTTAGTGGCTCCCCATTGGGAAAAATCCTAACTCCCTCCTTAGCATTTACAGGTGTGGTAGGCATTGATCGCTGCAGGCTCAGGAACCTGTTTCTCAGGTTTGACTGTGACCTGCCTTCATGACACTGTGAGCCTTTAAAAGCACTGCCGTGTGTGACTTTGCCCATCTCAAGCTCTCGCTGTTGATAGCGTCATTGGGGAATGTGCTTGGCATGGGAATCAGCATGCTATAATCTAACTTTCCAGCCACTCTGTTCTCCACCACTGGAGTAAGGTCTTAGGGGCAGGAGGCACAGTTTTAGCCACTTCACATTAAACCAGTATCATTAACCATATTTTAGATGCCCGACAAAACTTTGCTTTTACCGCAAAGGTTGGGATCTCCTTCAAAGTCCTCAGAGGAAAGAGGAAGGGGTGGAAAATGGCTTAGTTCTACCAGACATGGGTATTAGCATTTAGAAGAGGGCGGGAGAAGGGAAGCGGAGCTGTGAATCCTGGGAAGGGGGACAGGGAACAAAGATAAGAATGGAGTTCCGAGGAAGTAGCGACAGAACTTCTGTATTTGCATGGATGACAAAATCCAGGATGCTGAGTCCTGAGTCAGGCCTCATCTCTGGAGGACGCTAAGCTGCTGGAAACCTCTGAAAGTCCCCCTGGAGCCATGGGGTTAAATTGTGTGAGTTCCTAGGAAGGTATGAATGACAGAATTAGGAGAGGCCCTTTGGGAGTGGCTGGTTGTCGTTTCTCTCATAGAAAACACATCCACGGGGCAGGGAGGGGCCAAACCTGTGTAGAAATGTCAATTAAAGAGTCCAGGCCCACAGGTACTGGTGGCAAAGAATGGTGTGCACCCTGATGACTGGAGTTTCTGGTGACATTTCCATTCTAGAAAGAAACTTGGCTAAGAAGACCCTGCCTCGAGAACCGGCTCTCCCTCTGCTGACGAAAACTCATCCCACAGCACAAATACGCTTGAATTTTACATTAGGAAGCCTGACTCATTAAATACTTTTGGTGCAGTAACACTTCTGGTCAAAGTAGATTAAACAAATAAGCAATTAGTTGCAAGCCTGGATATGAATACAAAAGCAGAATTAATTATTTCTCTTATTGTTTTCTCCTATTGTGAACACTGGCTTCATGTTTTATTCTGGGAGTTAACTCTGGCACTTCCTTTCAAGTCCCCCCCTAACCTGGAATTACCTGAGGTCAGAGGACATCCTGGGCATGCAGGATGTATTGCTGTCATGGTAGTCACAGGGTAGGCTCCATGACAGAAAGTGAGGGCTGAGTGGGGTGAGCTGACTGAGCTTCGTGCCACAGGCAGAGTCATAAGCTCTCCCTTCCATTAAGGGTTTGGTTCCAAGCCAAAGGGGTGAGTGAGTGTGTGTGCACATGTACATGTGTGTGTCATGCACATACACCTGGAATCTGTGGATGGCATCTTTTCTGAAAAAATATGGGTTTAATGCAGGAACCTCATTTCTTCTACTATGTCTCATGTATGTGGGAGATACTTTTCACTGAGACAATCTACCTCACTATGTCAATTCTCAGAATGGGGTCCCAGATCAGCATCACCAGGGACCTGGTAATAATGCAAATGCCTGATTCCCACTCCTGGCTAAATCCAGACCTGGGAGAGGTGGACCCAGTAATCTGGGCTTAAGGACGCTTCCAGACCTTGACACGCGTCTGGTGCGCGCTCAGGGTTGGAATCTGCTTATCTACGGATCTGGAAATCCGAAATGCTAAGCTCTGAGAGGACATCCCGGTCATTCAATTTTCTGTCAACTCTTCGAATTTCCAGATTAGAGTGCTGAAGGCAAGAGAGGGAAAGTAACTTCCTTTAGTCCCCAGCAAGTTAATACAGAGCCAGAAATAGCCTGGCCTCCTTTCCGGGACTGATGCTAGCTGGCCATCTATGCTGCCCCGACACTCAGGAGCTCAGCAATTCCACCGTCCCTCGAGGATGCCTTGCACCAGAGTGGGAGGCAGTTAGCCCATGTCACTCACTGTCTTCAGGATCCTTACGTTCTCAGAGAGATCGGGGGCTCCCTGCAACCCCTCTCATCCAAGGGTGGAGAACGTTGCTTCTGAAGGCAGAGGTCAATAGTCCTGCCATGCAATGCTGCTCCTGGTACCCCAGCTAGGCACGTCCCCACAGGTCCTTCTCCCTAGCAAGGGGATCAGAAAGATGCCTCAGAAAATGAAAATTTACTGTAGAAACGACAGCAGATCTGAGTTGTGGGGCCCTGTGGAGCTGTGTGTGTCAGGGCGAAGGCGGGGAGTTACTCGTCAGGAGAGGCTGTCCTCGGTTGTCAGCCAGGATCACGGCTAAGGCACACAAGGACAGGATCCTGAGGGCCTCTAGGTTATCTGACATGCTCTGTTCAGCTGCCTCCCATGGGTCTATCTGCCTTTCCTGGTATGAGAGGAGTGATTGCCCCTTTGGGCTGATACCTGATCGCAGACTATCTCACTAGGAAGTCCACCACCCTAGTGGGGCTGGCAGGCTCTGGAGGCAACAAAAGATACATTACAGTGGGTTGTATGTCCTGGTTACTCCCTCCATATCTCTCAGCTAGACATGTTCATTAGAGTCCCCACAGTGGCTGGAACCGCTCTGCCATCATCCTAAGGCTGATACCACTGCACTGTCCTCCCCTGGGCCTGGAGCTCCAAGCTCCTTTGCCTGATGACTAAGGCCCTTTTCTCATCAGAGCGGCTCACTGGCAGCCGGTCACCCTCCTGCAACACATTCTGTAAGCTCCTCCTTGTGTTCCACCATCCCCACTGTTTCTCTATTCCCTCCACCTTGGCTTTACCATCCCTTCAAGGAGCACATCCCTATTGTACCTTCCAAAACGGCTGCTCAGAAACCAGTTCCCACTGCCTCTTCTGCCAGGATTCTCTCTATGTGAAGGAAAAGCTCTTCTCAGAGGCGCCTCTGCCCTGTAACTCTCTTCAGTGTTGGTACTTTGCCTTTGCATGCCAGCTGCTCCTCAAAGGCAGGAAGTGGGCTGTGTCTCTGTCTCTCACTACCTCTCTGACATTATTTCTTAGCATCTCCTGCAACCTATGCAGAAGCGCCACACATCTGAACCACTGCTGCCCTGGCCCTGAGACAACCAGGCACTTCTTCCCTTCTTACTGCCGCCTCCCCATTCATGGCTGTTTCTGCCTTTCCCTCCACCACCAGCCTTGCTCTCCAGAGAATGACTCCCATGTCCTCTCCCTGCGTAACTCACATTTCATTTCCTCAGCTCCACACCTTTCCCATGTTTGCTTAGCCCATGGTGTGCGCTTGGACTTCACCTCACCCAAAGGTACTCCATTTTCAAAATTATACACCAAGTGTTGTATTTCCCCAGCACCATCCTTGCTGACACATCGTAATTTCTCCTGGCTTCCTCTGCCCTTGTTGGTTCCATTTCCACCCACGAGTAGCCAGCTCCCTTCTGATTGCTCATTGTCCCGCTCAGGTTCTGTCTTTCCAGTGATGTAATCTGAGGTACTCATGCCCTCAGGCATGGGTGTCTTCCTCTCTCCACATCATACAACTGTCAAAACTCAACTCAAAGATAGATCCCTGGTCCCCCTGTAGGGTCTGCTCTCCAGGAGGCACCCTGACTGCCTGGAAGGCCACACAAAAGGGTAAGGCATGCAGGAGGTGGGGGTGTCTTTGTAAACACACGATTGTCAGCTTCAAATGAGCTCTCAACAAGTTCTAGAGACCCAGGTTTCTCTGGTAATTCCACCTCCCATCCTCTGTAACTGTTCATTAGATTTATTCCCCTGCCCTCAACTCTTCAGCCCCAATACGATCCCCTTTCACTCTTGGCGAGCAAACTTATTTCCCACTTCACAGAGAAAACTGAAGCCTGAATATCCAACTGCATAAACAACACTCGGAACAGGCACTCAAATCCCCCACAATTTGCTATAGGTAGGCCTGCACCTATCTTCTGGATGCTGTCTCCAAAGGCTTCCGGGAGCCTCTGGGGTATCTCCTGGGTGGTTTCTAGCCATCCTCTCATTCTCCTGCTTCGCTTTCTTTGTTCTCAATGTCAGCTGCCTGCAAGACCCCTCAAGGAAAGCTGCTCATTAAGTCAGATTACATTTTCCTCTCAAGGACCGGCAGCCCTGTGAGTACACTATTTCCGGGGCTTCTTCAGGCAACACTGGGCTCCCTGTAAACCCTGAGAGCTCCCTTCCTCTCCCTATTAACCGTGACTCCTCATCACAAAACCTCAAGCCTGCCTCAGACCTTACAGCACCCTCCACACAGAGACACTTGCCTTGCTGTCCCCATCTTCAGTCTCAGCATTCACCCCCACCTACTGAGAAAACAGACGCCAAGGAAACCTTACTCCATCTCCACCTAGCTTCCTGCACACCTGCTTCTTTAAAAGCATCCCTCTCTGTACATAAACCCCACCCTGCAGAGGACAATGCCATCGTTTTATGAGGCAGTGTCTGTGGATTCTGTGGATATGATCTAAGGCACACGGGAGACGAAGACACGGTGCTGAGGTACAGGAATTGCCTGGAGGAATGAGATCTGGTCCTCTCCCTGCTGGACTCATCAGGAGAAACATGATTATGAGCATGAGCACAAGCTCTCTCTCTCTCTCTCTCTCTCTCTCTCTCTCTCTCTCTCTCTCTCACACACACACACACACACACACACACACACACACACATACACCCTTTATTGCTTATCCAAGGAATCACTATGTCATCCATGTGGTTAGCAATGTTTAAGGAAAGACAAAGCCACACTAGGGTTTTGCTATGGGGCAGATACATCACAGGGAGCATGACTGGTCCCTTGCTCTGTCCTTATGTCCCGGAAGAAAAGAAAGAAGAACAAAAAGGAAAAGAAGGAAATGCATGTTTTAGAATCTTAGAGTTTGATGCTATAACTATCATTCTATAGTTAAGTAGACACTGATTCCATGGCCTGGGGTGCTTGCTGGCAGAGTCCCCTTTCCCCTACAATATATTTGTGGTCCAGCATTGCCTTTATTTACCCAGAACATTTGCTGTGCCTTTTCCCCCGTCTTTCACATCCGCTCTGAGAAGATGTTAATTTTCTGAAATTAAACACTTAGCTTGATTACTGTTTTGTTAATTGCTGCATTCAAAAACCCCTCGTGCTCCTGCCTGTTTAACATGGATGGCGCTGTGAAAATGACAGGCAGGGAGCTGGGATGCAGGTGGACAGACAACAGCACTGGAATGCCATCCCAGCTAGCCTCCACTGTGCCTGCCTACCAGCGGCTCCCTGCCAGTGGGGACCAAGGAGAGCAGGCCAGGTCATAGCACAGTGGCTCCCACAGGGCCACCTTAAGGGGATACAGTACATAAGAGGGGCCACACCTCATCAGTACTTGGAGGGGTTACGGGCTTAATTCCTATCTAGTCCCAAAATGAAATGCCTGATGGAGAAACCACGGAGAGAGCTGAAGCTAAATCATCTGTTGATGCTGGGAATTGATTTCAAAAGACGGAGGCATTCATTATTAATTTATTGGTTAACATTTGTGGAACGTTTTCTATGTTTTAAGCATCTAGCTAGACACAGGCTTCCGGAGTCAATACCATAGTTTCAGGGAGTGCTCTTCTGGAAGCTGGCTTGCTCATGGAGGGTATTTGCCACTGAAATGTGGTGGCTTGAATGAGAATGCCCCCATAGGCCCATATATTTGAATGTTTGGTTCCTGGTTGGTGAAACTGTTGAGAAGGATTAGGAGGTGTGGCCTAGTTGAAAGAGGTGTGTCACTGGGGATGGGCTTTGAGATTTCAAAAGCCCACACCATTCCCAGTTAGTTCTCTCTGCCGCATGCTTGTAGATTAGGATGCAAGTTCTCAGCTACCACTCTAGCGCCATTCCTGCCTGCCTGCTGCCATGTTCCCTGCCATGATGGTCATGAACTCCAACTTTCTGGAGCTCTAAGCCTCCAATAAACTCTTCTATAAGTCACCTTGGTCATGGTATCCCTTCACAGCAACAGAAAAAAGTAAGACAGACACGTACAACAATCATGAACCCTCACCTACCTTCTATTCTCTTTCCAACCTTCTAGTCCCTTTGCCAAGACCACAGTGCCAATGATAGATATTTCATAACCTAACTAACTTATGTCTCATGTGGACTTTTCATGGATTAGGAACTCCCTACCATCCATTGTCAGCAGCCCCACTGTCATCTCACAAGCCATATACTCAAAGTACTTGATCCAAGATGGTGTAAGAGGAACAAACAAGTCCCCAGGTTCCTGGTGACACTCTGATCATTTTAGCAGTGATGCAGGGAAGAGCCATTCTCAACTCTCATCATCACTAGCTGTAACTCAGTACCAGAAATAAAGAATTCTAAAATCCAATCTTTGTGTGGCCTACCCACATAAAGAACAAGCTAGTCCAGTTAGCTAGCAATAAACTATCCCATCCAACACCATTGCTGTAGAGCAACATGACACCAGAAACTAAAGTGCTCTCTGGAATTTGCATGGGTTTATATCCTAAGTCTCAAGCAAGGAATAGGGTTCAGACCTTCAAGTTACAGCAGAATCACCAATCCACTTATAGCTGTCCTGGGCCTCTCAGCCTGACCTCAGTGGGTGCTGTGAACTAATATAAGCTCCCTGAAGACATAGATCTCTACCTGGTTTATTTCCTGCTATGTCCGTGGTGTCTGAACAAAATATGATTGACAGACGATGTCACTGTATAAAATTTGCTAAGAAAGTAGATGGAAAATGTGTAGGACTTGAACCAGCACCTGCTCAGCTGTCACAAAGGTTACATTAAATGATTGTATTTCCAAAGTTCAAGTGTTCAAAGAGATTGACCAGTCCCCTTGTAAGGGTAGCTGAATCTCTTTCTGTTCCTCTGAGTGGGTCACGGCATCATCATAAGCATTAGTTCTCTGCGTTCTTTTAGGAGCCACAGTGGAGGAAGGTATTTGGTCATCTGGCTAATCTGGAAGAGGTTCTAAGATGTCACCTGTAGACTTCCAAGAAACCTTCTAGTTGCCCAACTCCAGCCACACACATGTATCAATTGCTATCTGTGGGGAATAAAGCTCTCCAACACATATTTGAAAGCTCACTGTTCCTGGCACTCTGTAGCTCTTTCCCAAGGAAGCTGGTGGTAGATGAGAGAGCCTAGATTTCCCCAGAGCTCTCCGTGCAGGGAAAAACAAAACCCCAAAGCTGCAGAGGGCTGATGCCCACAACCCTGGGCACCAGCAGTGCCACATGCTGACCTCAGTCCCACTGACAATACGCCAGTGCCCGCCCATGGCCTTTCTGAAGTCAAGGCCTTTCTAAGGCCACCTGCAAGTTTCTTCTCAACGACAAGACTTAAGAAACAATCAGAACCTGCCTGGAGTTAGCGACAAGAGAACAGCAATGAAATGAACTATGAAATTGAATTAAGAACAGTGAAAATTTCATTTCCTTAAGGTTTATTTTTTTTAAAAAACTTTTCTTTATTTACTTCTTTCAAGGTTTTCTTTAAAGTCATTCCAGTCTTTTTAAGCCCTGACTCAATCTTTTCCCTGCTCCAGAGCAATTCTCACCCACTCTTTTCCAATGAGACCAGCCTTTAAAAATGAACTGGTTCCAGCATATGGGATCTTAAAGCTCTCCATTTTTACAGGCAGCGTGTAATATTGTTTTAATATTTAATTTTGAGATTTACATAATATCTTTCCTCCAAAGAGCTCAATATATTGCAATATCGTAAATTCCTTTTCATATTCAAAGATTATTCTTTATGCATGCAAATACTATATTTAACCAAGGAATAATGCAAATTAGGTGATGGATTCAGAGGCATTGATGTTCTAGGTAATTCTTTTGTAGGAAAAGCGGTGCTTCTGAGTGATTTTAATTGCCCAAGAACTTCAAAAATGGCTTGAAAATGGACAAACTGTAGGAGCTTGTGACTATCAACAGAAACAGCACAGTTATTTTAGACAACACGGAGTAATAGATTGTGTCTGTGTTGTGGACATGATGGATGGAATTGCATTGCACATGCAGGAGCCCAGCAGACCATACATGAACTGTATGCAATAGAAATGTCACCTATAACTCCAACTGATACAATCATCTGAGTAAGGGAGGCAGTGGTGCTACTACACACACATACACACACACACACACACACATACACACACACACGGTTTAAAAGTAAAAGAGGCAGAGGGCATCTCTGAGAGGCAGGACCTCCCTGAGTGAGATACTGGGCACCACTGCATCCCACCTTCATCATTATCTCACGGATGCAGACTTGGTGTCCTCCTTTCTGATGCCTGTTCCAATCAGCACAACAGGGGCAGATGGATACAGAAAACATCAATCCCAAACAACGAGACTCAGCAGCCTTAGCAGGAAACATCTGAGGAAGGGAAGTCCAGCCATTTGCTCAGGACCTATCCCCAGAAATGATGCTAATCTCCCAGCCCCTGGCAGGATGTAGAGTGAGTCTCCATCTTCTGTCCCATTTATTTGTTGCTATAGTACCAGGAAGCAGGTTATCATGGTTTTCATTTCACAGGTGAGAAATGAGAGATGTTGACAGTTCAACGAATGTTTGAGAATCATGTGAGGAGCAGAGAGGGTATCCGACCTAGGCCACCCTGTGTGAGCCCAGGAGGTGAGGAAGATGCCTGCCCCAGGCACAATGAGATTCAGCAGCGCAGCAGCTCACGTTAAAGCTTGGATAAATCAGATTTGCCCTTGGAATAAGAAGCTACCAACCATAGCCAGCCGGCCAAATCCAGAATTGTATTTGTTTGGCTCTCAAGTACTTAAAATTTTCTAATCAGTTGTCAACATTTGAAATCCATATTTCTGGCTTAGCAAATCAGGCAGTGCACACTTGCTGGAACAGGGGGATGGCTGTCCGTATGTCCTGCTGTTCTCTGCACTCTCCATCGGTCCCCCCTGCCTTTCACCTCGCCCAACTTGTTTCCTTCCATTATTGTCTGGCCTTCTGGCCTTTGAGTTTGTTCTCTTTGGCTTAAATAACCTCAAACCAGACCTTGGTATGATTCATCTCCCCACTCCCAAGCTCTCAGGGGCTCCTTTCCCTGACTCTGATACTTTGGGGCTAGCCAGCAGGGAGAGACATGATGCTTGTCACTCACTTATTTCTCTCTGATGGTTGGATGATCCGGCCATCAGAGTATTCTGAGGTCAGGTGCCAGAGAATGACTGCATGTGCTCATGATGATAACAGCCTCCCTGCAGACAGTTTGGCCACGGGAACAGGGAGCGTTTTACCTGACCCAGCCTGTTTTAAACTCACAGCAGTTGCATTCAGTGCGAGGAGACATTCTTCCAGCCCTCACGTAAATCTGAACTTGCATAATTCATGACCAGCCTTGACCACAGATGATGGACAGTTTTTTGACAGCTAAAGTGGTCCAGCTACATGGCACTAGCTTAGAGAGAGTTTATAGGTTATATGTCCCCCCATAATGTGATTTTTGATAGGATTTGAAGATAAAATGGTCACAAACCTGAGTCTGAGATTTGGGAACACTATTTATTCTCTGGTGCTTTAGATGATGGGAAACTTCTAAAACACTCCAAACCTGGTTTCTTCACCTGAGTTACATCTCTGCAAAGATCTTGCTAGGGGTGGACATACCAGAGGCTCTCAGAAGTAGCAGAACATCTTTGCCCTGACTGCATCCTGGGTGACTGTCCTCTCATGATATTAATCAAGGGAACCAAGGTCCTGGAATCTCATGATTAGGACTGTGATGGAGGACAGAGACTCTGAATCACAGGTGGCGTCACATCATGCTTAAGTCTGAGTGAAGAACTATGGGCCCCTTGGCCAAAGGCATGCAAGAGGATTACAGAATTCTATCCCTGGGGGAACAAAAAAGTCTACTGTCATGAGCTACTAAATGAGGAACCCAGAGAAACCATCTACTTTTAGGATAAAATGTAGGAAGTCTGAAACCAAGACGTGAGATCATGGTCACTCTCTCTACACCCTTCCATCTTAGATTCTCCAAATCCCTACAAACCTCTACTTCGTTGTCAGAAAGATTGGTAATTATCAGGTAATTATGAGGATGAAATGAGGCTACACACCCATAGTTCTTTGTGAATATAAAAAATACACATAAGAGGTATCCATGGTAACCTTTACTCTGTTTATCCATGTCGACCCACCCAATAGTGCCCAATCAGTCCACAGTTCAAGCAGCTCCTGTCTGAGGTAATACTCACAGGTTGACTTAACAATTGATTTCAGGACTTCTCTTGGTCAATTTTTGGTCTGCCATCCACTTTCAGGAGAGTGGCAGCCACAGACACTTACATAGATCACACTGTAAGGCCGGGGAAAGCGGGGCAGTGGGGGAAAGGCTATCCTGTCCATCTCCAGCACTAGATGTACTTAATGGTGTTCCGAGAAGGTTAGACACGTTATGACTTGTGGTTACACACAGGTCCACCCACTTCATTCCCCACACTGAAGTTTCAGGATGCCTACTATTAGTCTCCTAACTATGAGAAGATGCACACATGGTAAGCCGCTCACATTTCTAAATTGTTCTTGCAAAGGCATGGGGTCGAGTATTCATTTTGATTATTTCTACCTTTTTAAAAAAAAAAAACAATGCCACTGGCTGAAGATCCCTTGCGCTCATGTACAAAGTCACCAAATAGACACTATTCCGTAATGTTACACAGCACACAGACTAGGAGCCACTGGTCAATTTGATACTGCTTTAGATGAACCACATGCTACCGAGAAGTTATTTCATCATTCTCTTGTCGATTATAAACTTTCAAAGTTCCAGAATTATCAAAGAAGAATTCTATATTGGAAGGTTATAATGAAGTAAAAAAAAATAGGGGAAGGTTACGAATAAAGGATCTGTTGGAGAATAAAGAGCACCAGAAACGTGTTTGCACAGGAGTAAGTGAGTGGGGATAAAAATAAATATTTTGAATGTTGGTAATGCAGGGCCCCTTTTAGGAGCCCGGTCCCTCTGCTCCACTGAAGCCTGGGAAGGTGCAGATGGCAAGACAAGCAGATGGGCAGGTTCGGGAATAGCAGGGGAAGGGAAGGGAGGGGAAGAAATAAAAGCAAACTGATATAAGTGGCAGGTTTATTCGCACATGCTTAGAGAGAGAGAAAAGACAGCCAAGCCCAGAGTAACATGACAGCCTGGCAGGATCGCTATTCCCAGAAGCTGGGACACAAAAATATTTCAGCCAGTTTCCTGCCTTAACTCTCCAAGGGAAATACTTGCTAACAAAGACTGCCCATGTTACATGCTCAGCAAAAATGCAGAAAATGCCATTCCATTTTCTGGAAAAGACAGACTGGCCCAACCTTTGTCTCCATGGCACCGGGCTATAGTCACCAGCTGGAGGTTTCTACACTTCCATTCTTATTTTCTCACCATACACTTCTGCATACAAACACGTGATCATACACATACATACAAACACACCACATGAGCATACACATGCTCCACATGCGCGCGTGCGCGCGCACAAACACACACACACACACACACACACACACACCAGCACAGCCATCTGGACGGCCATGTTTTCCCATAACACTTTCTTTTCTTCTCAGTTCTGACAGCATTAACCCAAGAATCATCTGCCATCAAAAATACCTGATATTAAAAGGGGTGGAACAAGTCTGAGGATGGGATATTTAAGAGTAGGACAGAATGGAGTAAAAAAAAAAAAAAAAAGGAGGTCAAGAAAGGGGATACGGAACAAGAAAGAAAGCAAAGAAAGATACTTAGTTTCTGCTACTGTTAATAAGTTATCCTTATAGAAAATTTTATTAAAAATCTATAATTACAAATAAGATCATCGTTCACTGTTAATGACCCCTGTCACCTATAGATGTGATATTCACTTGCCCTCTGAGTCTTGTTCCCCCACACAGGGGACAAGCATTTCTTTCTCTTTAATTATTTATTATTTACTGTCAGTGTATAGCATTCTATGCTTAGAACACAGCACCTTACAACTCCACGCTTTAGGTCAGTGCCTTGTAAATTATTCCATTAATGAGCTCCATGGGATGAACAACTGTGTCTCAACATCACTGTATCTCTCATGGCATCCAAATCCACAGCATGGTATAAAGTGGGTGCTAAATAACTCTCTCTTAATAATGAATGAGTAAATAAATGAGCTAGTGCATGAATGGACTGGCTAAACAGATATAAAAGGAAATGGATGGCTCTACAAGGGGTAGAAAGCAATAATGGGGAAGGATGGGAAGAGTAAGAAATAAACAGAGACAGAAAGATGTGCTCTGATCTATGCGTGTGGCAGAGCTACTCAGGGTCCTAGGTGTCTGCCATTATTGTCTATCTGAGGACTCTGCAGCACTGTAGCATGTACCGGGGAAGGACGCACTCTGGAGAGACAAGAGTGTAATGGAAAATGACGTTCGTTTCATTGACTTTTCTATGAAAGCACCATCGGTGTACCAGCTCTCTCTCTTAAAGATGTGTAATGCCCCCACCACTCATTCCTCCATCTACCCAGTCACCCATCTTTCTATCTGTGTACATAGATCACCCATCCACTCACTCATCCATCCATCCTCTTGCCATCCATGTATCCATACACCATCTAACCATCATCCCTCCATCCATTTTCCCAGTATCCCTTACTAAAGCCTGACTGGATGCTGAGTACCAGACCCCTCTCCGGCTTAGACACACATATTTGCTTTGATGCTGGGCACAAGAAAATCCCCTAGTTTCCATCTCACTTTTGAGGTTGAAAGATGACAACAGTTTCCTCCAGTCACAAGCATCTGTCATCTGACTCCTTTACTCCTATAAGGAGGCCTGAAGGCAGGTTGGTAGGATGGGTGTGGCTTTGGCTATGACCCTACATAGAGATGAATGAAAAGGCAGCCACACAGACAGACATGCACACAAAAACCTCCAGACTCACCAGCCTGGTTTGTGGTGATGTTGACGGAGACATGTTGTGGGGGAAAGGGACTCTTGCTAGAGACTCCATTGATGGCCTGGATATCAAAGGTGTAGGGGGTGTGGGCCCATAGGCTACTGATGGAGACACGACACTCAGTCAGGCCCAGCTGCCTGGGTACAAACTCCACATTGTCATCACAGCGGGAGCAGCTCCGGCGGTCTGCTCGGCACTTCTTGCAGATGATGTTGTAGGTCACATCGTCCCGCCCACCGGTCTCTCTTGGAGGATGCCATTCCAGGATGATAGATGTCTCATTGACTATGGAGATGACATTTCGGGGACCTGATGGAACACCTGCAGGGAGACAAAGAAAGTTCCGGTGAGGCTGAGAAGACAGCTCCTTGCTCAGCAACTCTCGAGACTGCCTTGGGTGCTCACCAAACCTCAGCTCATCATACACTCTCTATTCCTCAACCCCAAGGCTTCATGCTCAAAGCATCATAGAGATAAAAATAAGACAGACAAAGATGACAACCTGTCCCTAATTCTCTTTTACATTTTTCCTACTCAGACTTACTTTCTTTTGATCAGGTGTGCCAAAGGAAAGAAAGGTTTAGAGACGGGAGTTCAAATCTTTTTATTTATTTGTTTGCTTGCTTGTTTTTTTTTTGATACAGGGTTTCTCTGTGTAACAGCCCTAGCTGTCCTGAAACTCTCTCTGTAGCCCAGGCTGGCCCTGAACTCACAGAAGTTCGCCTGCCTCTGCCTACCGAGTGCTGGTATTAAAGGCGTGCACCATCATCACCTGGTGAGTACAAGTATTTTTGTTTTTAGGACCAAGCCCCATCCTCCATGAATGTTTAGAGTTACTACATATTTATCTAAGACAGTTACTGAATTTATTACTTTTTCTTCTTTGGAATAGGGCTCAATGATATAGGAGCAGCCCTTCCCCAAACCCCCACAGACCCTAGAATCCTAGACAAAATTCCATACAATTTAGTATTCATATGCACGGCTCAAGGCTGTGTCTCTATAGGAAAGGCTGTCAGAACAGCTGCAGGGATGAGTAGCCACACTGTGCCAGACTGGTAACTGTAGACAAGAGGCAGCAATGGGGGCGGAGGGGTAAGAGGTTCATAAAGCCACCATCTTTGACTGAATAGCACAAGAAAGCAAAAGTGTACATTTTGGAATAGCCAGCTAGCTGCTTTATATGCATGGCTTATTTACCTCTCCCTCCCTCCAAGGAATCCTACCAGGAAAGATGCAGCAATCATCTCAAATGGTTAGGGAGACTAAAGCTAACATAGGAATCTAGTTAATTATCGGTCACATGGTCTACAGGAACCAAAGTCAGAATGGATGCCCAGACTATTTGCAAAGTTCATGTCCCTAAGCAGGGACCTGCTGTTAGCACCTGTTTCCCCCAAACCAAGCAGCCTCGCTGGGATGCTCGTGGCTACTCATGATTTAAATGGTGGAATTGCCTTGCTACATAAGTCTGGGACATGTGCACCATAGGAAAGCGAAACGCTGCTGAATTAATGACCACCATGTCAACATTTTCAGATTATGCTAGAGAACCTCCTTCCTACCAAGCAGGATTGATCATAGCCTCAAGTTTCTAAGCCTGAAGCTTGCATATTGTCAGTGTTTAACGGATAGAAATGAATCCTGCCCGGAAGTCTCCCTTCTGGACAGCAGGTCGGCTAGAGCAGCCATTCCCGGTAGTAATGCATTCAGAATCCACACACGTGACCATCACCAGCTGAACCAAGACATGTGTAAAGTGGTTCATGCCAGAGACAGGAATCAATTGCCAACACACAAAATGAGGAAATCACAACAAGGTCGGAGGGCACCAGGGAAGGATTCTGTGTTGAATCAGTCAACAGCAAGCAGCTAGAGCAGAAAGCAAATATTAAACCAGATTCTATTAAAACATGAAAGAAAATCAGTACTGTACTATATAAAGCCCATTAGGCCTGAGCTAAAGCATGGCATTCGTGCACACTCGTGACAGGGCTGAATTCATGAAGCCTTTTTACTGAAGCTTTGCTAATGTTCAAGAATTCTCCACCCATCTCTCCAGAGATACACATCCGTTCACTTCAAGTCAGCACAGAACTAGCAGAGGGAGAAGCTAGCCCTGTCTGGGATGTGCTCTTACAGAGCCAGGATGGCCTTGCTGCGCTGTATAACCGGTGAGAGTCCATTTTGGCCCATGCATATTTTGAACATCTTTGTTTCAGACCAGCGGACTCAGCCCACAGCCCCCATTGATCAATGCCACTATTGCTCGCCCCACTTTTATAGCAGACGGTCTTGCCTCAGCTGCAAGACACTCTTGTTGCACTCTCAAGAAACACACCCTCTGAGTGGGTGCTCTGTGCTAGGTGTGGAGTAAATCTCTTAAAAAGATGTTGCATCGGAGCATCCCGGGGGTTCCGAGGCTACCTTTAAGAAACAGCCTCAAGTAAAAGACTGAGGCTTGATCAAGAGAGTAACGGCCTAGCCCTCATACTTTTCAGAGCCTGTCTCCTCCAGAGAAGTCTGAACTTCAACTTCATCCTGTCCTCTGACTCCAGGTTCCACGTGTCAACTTGCAGAAGTCTTCATTTTTGAAACCAAACAATACCCCTGGCATTGCTCCACACTGCACTAGCTGAGCTTTTCCGGAGTAACTGTCCCTCCTTTCTCTGCACTCAGCCACTGCTCCCAACGACGTCCCCCCTCCTCCTATGACTGTGTTCCCTTTCTCCTTTACTTGTCGAATTCAGGGGCTACAACTCAGACAACAACTACCACCCAGCCTAGTTGCTGTGTTCCTGACACTCAGTTTAGTCCCTCACCAGGTCCTAGGCACATCTGCATCTTCTAACACATGAGTCCTCATTGACCTATCAGGGCCGCTTCCTTATTTCCTTCTCTCTGTCTCCCCACAGCTTCAGAATAGCTCCAGGCCTCAGGCAATCCTCCTGTCTCCCAGAAGGGCGTCTCAAGTCTCCTGCATTTCTCCTGCTCCTCTCTCATCCATTCTCTTCCTATCAGAGTGTAGCATCTAAAATGCACACAGGGACATCTTGTTCCTCTGCTCAAAGTGCTGCACCTTCATTTGCCCAGAATGACCATTCTGCTTTCCATGTGATATAGTCACTTTCCTCAGGTCTTGTAAGCATTCGCGTGTCTGGTCGGTGCGATGAATAATCAGACCAGTTCAAGAACAATGGTTGTATTTTTAATAATTGAAAAGGGAGCAACTCATGTCAACAGAGTGAGAGGTCTGAAATCCGAAATGTTCCGGCAAGCATACCGTAGAGAGCTTGCGCACCTATCTACCCCGTTTATCTACCTGGCTCCAGGTGGCCACACCCTAGCCAGATGTGATTGGCTGAGCTTCCCCATCAGGGTCTTCTTTTGAGGATCCCATCTCCTCAGACCTTTTACCCTTGCTTATCACAGTGCAGCCTTTTGGAATGTAATGTTCTTATGACTTCCTGTGTTCCCTAAACTCTCTTGGCCCTCCCATGACCGTACACAATGTTCTCTGTTCTCCCTGGAGTTATTTCACCTTCTACCTACTTCAGGAACTCCAGCTCATTCTTAGAGACTTGAGGAACTGTCCCCAATGTCTGTTGGTTATGCAGTCCCTTCTTGGTCTCCCATAGATTCATTTTTCATGGTACCCAGATTCTGCCAATGCATAGTAAAGGTCTCTCTGTCTGGGTCATTGTCACTATACTGTGGTCTCCTGATGAGGAGGTACCTGGCTCGTCTGAATGAGCCAAGACCACACAACACTTTGCCTCTTCTTTGCCAGTATCTAGTGGTCAAGCACGCTCTTCTCACCTGGCTTTCCATGAGCATGCCTGAAGTCTCATATGACCACCCTCTCTAGTGAGATGGTAATGTGAGATGTCTCTCTGTATGTTGTGAATATGTTTTATTACCATTAGTTAATAAAGAAGCTGATCTGGCCAATAGTCAGGTGGAATAGAGCCAGGTGGAAAATACAAACAGAGATACTGGGAGAAAAAGGGTGGAGTCAGGGGGACACCAGCACCTACCAGAGAAGCAAGATGTGAGGTAACAAGCCACGAGCCTCATAGTAAAATATAGAATAATAGAAATGGGTTAATGTATATTGCAAGAGCTAGTTAATAATAAGCCTGAGCTAGTAGGCCAAACAGTTTGTGATTAATATTAAGCCTCAGAGTAGTTATTTAGGAACTGAAAGGCAGGGAAGAAACCTCCAGTTGCAATATAGGATGGCTTTCTGTGGGCAGATGAAGTACCTCAAATAGACCTTGACCTCAGCAGCAGTGGTCATAATTAGCAGAGGCTTTGATGAGAAAAAGATTTGGTTCTGACCATCCTCCTTCATCTGCAATCTAGGGCAGCTTGGTAGACTCACCTTGGTGGATGCTACTTCCAATTGATCCAAGCTGCCCAGAAAGGATGTCATCAAGAAGGGACTTTTTCACATATTTACTTAGGAACAATTTTCACATGAAATATGGCTGCTCCATTCTGATCCACATGTGCTTTTCACAGTGGTCATCCCTGCAGGGCTGAGCAGGGCAGGAGGAGGGCATGGTTGTTAAGCCCAGGGGTAAATAAATCTCAACACTTTCTTCTAAGTAAGTTTTCCCAGACACCAGGGCTTTTCCTGAGAATGGAGCAGAGAGGTCTAAGAGAAGGAGGCATGCCTGATATAAATCCTCCCCCAGCCTCCTCACTGGTGAGGCATGTTTTGTTTATTTCAGAGATTCTGAACCAGGGCCTTCTCATGGAAATGGCTCAAGTTCGGGCCATAAGAGTGACTGGGAATCCATTTATTATTCATTTACTCATCCATTCTTTCACTACCGTAACAAAAAGTCTCTGGACTTTTCCAGCCACTTAGGAGGCAAAGGGGAGTAAGAAACAAAGCAGGCAGACTTTTCCTCTGATGGAACTGGTATTTATCTCTGGAGATGGAAATCTGACAGAACAGAAGTAAACCTGGGGATAAATGGGATGGCTTCAGATAAGAATAAGTGCTGTGAGATAAAACAGCCCTGGGCTCACATCCCAGGGACAATGTTGAGCTCTGTCCTTTATTCCCATGAGGTCTGCTCTGGGTCAGGCAAGCTAGTGCTTCAGGGCTTGGTGGTAAAAATGAAGATGGTCCCAGGTGTCTGAGCTCCAGCATCTTAATGAGACAGGCACATTCCTGAAGACAGGCTGCCCAGGCTCTCATGCCTGGATGAAGAGATCAGTCAGAGCAGGTCTGGACCCACGCATAAATCTCACTAGAGGAAGGTACTAGGGCCACTTTCTAACCTTTTAGGTGTTTCTCCTGGTTTGGGGGCCCAACAATTTGCCAGGACTATTCATTCAGAACGTTAGCTTCCATCAACATCCCCAGGAAGGAGACCTAAATGTTGTAAAGGGGA
Organism: Myodes glareolus; assembly: GCF_982192425.1. NCBI lineage: Eukaryota > Metazoa > Chordata > Mammalia > Rodentia > Cricetidae > Myodes > Myodes glareolus. Next base: position 60,710,565 of record NC_142029.1, read on the forward strand.
GCAAAGAGGGAGGTCAAAAGATAGGAAGAAAATCTGCTGTCCTAATCAGCACAGTTCTCCTCAACTTCCTGGCTAGGCTCAGCAACACAGTCTCCTTGTCTGGGCTCCCTGCTCTCATGGCTGCTCCCTCGTTTTTCTTAATTACATACAGACAGGCTTTCAGAAGCCTGTCTGATCTGTTGCCACGGTTACTACTGATGAACATATTCTGTTTAAAAGACTAGGGAAATTCAGTCCTTTGAAAGAAAGAGAAAAGTGTTGAGCTGTGATTTTTCTGCTGGGATAACGAGAGAGCATGGTGAGTCTGGAGTTAGGAAAATGGGTCTCCAATGTTTTGAAGTATATGCCCTAGGGACTGGCTCAGTCACATGTAACATGGGTGTCATGGGGACCTCAAGGTATTAAACTGGATCCCTCTAGAGCCACAAGGCCAGCCCAAGTGTTCTAATCTTTAGATTGGATCTCCCTGCTTCTTAATGTGATTTTGGTCAGGTGACTTTGTTTAAGAGTGGAAAGACAAGGTGGGTGGCAGAAAGCCAGTGAGTTTATTTGTAGCCATCAAGCTGGAAATAAGAGTTCACTTAAGTCATCAAAGACAAAATGTGTTGAAGACAGGTAAGCTCTGAAAGCTAGTGCCTTTATCAGGAATCTTAATAAGGTCAACCTCCTGGTCTCAGAACTTCTAAATGAGTTCCAGGCCCATACAAGGAACAAGGAAGCCAGGTCTTGCTAATCTGCACTGCTGTAACCAAGTCTGAAATCTTAAACATCTCTCTGTGGGGGGTTGCTAAGGATGTCAGCACTGAGATGATGTTGTCCTAGAGATCACACATGCAACCCGGCATGGTATGCCCTGCATTTGGCCAGAAAGAATCCCTCCTACTCTGTGCATACCTCCTGAGAGAATCTTTTAAAACACCCAGGTTTTTCTGCAGAAAAGTGAACATGTGCTCAATGCATGACTGTTCACACAGTGAGTGGGCTCACAGTCTTCTTAAGCCAACCATGAACCCCTGAATATTTATACCAAGCATCTTGGACAGCTATGAGAAAGCAAACTTGTAAGCCTTGATTTTTCTCATCTAAATAAAAGTGAGACAGTGGTACAGTGGCTGGTCCACGGAAGAACTGAGTATGTCATCATTGTCATTATTGGATTATCAGAGACCCTTATCCACTCATCTAATTAAGACTCTCCTCATACAGTCATTCTCTCTTTGGGCACAGTATTATGCTAAGCATAGTACAAGACAGGAAGATATGGAGTGATATTGGGAAACTCGGGTGCAAAATCCAACATCTGGGCATTGTGAGTCTATATAGTTAAAAGTAAAGGAAATGGGATGAAAAGTATTGCAGATGACAAGTTAGTTCCCTCAAGCTTGGATCTACTCTTGGGAGAAACATTTTGGAGATTGTTTCTGCACAATTCTGTATGTTCCAGGCTATTTAGCTCCAGGAAGTACACCCAAGAAGGACTACCCTTAAACATGGGACTGTATATCCAGAAAAGTCTAGATCTTGATACCATCTACCTTGTGACCTCTGCATATACTTGTACCATTGTTTTCTGGTATCATGAGAGGTAGTATTTAGTCTTCCTTGACATGCAGGCAAAGATGTCCCTCTCTATTCTTGCACAAAGTTGTGTTCTCTCTTTTGTCTGTCTTAAGAAGAAAGGGCTGAGGTAGGGTTTGGGAATGAGCCAACAGGACCTTTAATGTTCAAGATCCTTGAGTATTTTCAATCAAGAAAATTCAAACCATAATGTTCTCATGACTGAAAGGAGTCAAGATTGAAGACTGCAGTTTGAATAAGATTACTGCATGCTTAAATATAGGTTAAAGGCTTGGAAGCAGTAGCAAGGAGAATGAAAAATTGACATCAGGGTAAGGATTATGGAAAAGACTGAAGTGTAAGTACTCAGGAACACATTGGGTGGTGTGCTCAGTGGAGACCCAGCATTAGTTCTCCAAGTGCTCAGGAACACATTGAGTGGTGTGCTCAGTGAAGACCCAACATTAGTTCTCCAAAATGAGGATCTGTCAGAGTAGCTCTTTCCTCATTGCTCACCATGGCAGAACTAATTAAAGGAGCTGCAACTGAGTGATTGGAAGGCTTCCCAGAGAAGGTGGAGAAGTCCTAGAGAATCTATAGAGATAGATAAGATCCAGGAATCAGGGGCATATGGGGAAATATGGGATGTTGAGGTTTGCTGTGGGTGCAAAGTATGGAGAAAATTTAATCAGTTTTATTATTATGCCTTGCATTACATACAGCACACAGAGATGAAAGCAAGCTTGGCTAGAAGGTGACATAACCTGGCAGAGGATTTGCTCACAACTGTCAGAGATGCATGACAGTAACCAAATAAACATGAACACGCTTCACACTCCCTTGCCTTTTCTTCTTTGGTAACTGATTATTTGAGAGCAAAGTAAAAACAAAACAAAACAAACACTTTCTACATCCCTTCTAGCTGCCATGGGTAGCTATGACACTTTTTAACCTGAATTCAGCCCTCCTTCTCTCCCCGCTCTGCTCACAAAGATGACTCAGATTCATCTCCCATTAAGAAGAGGCTGGATAGGAAGAACCAGTGACTTACAGGAGAGTCTGTTGAGTGGCTTCAGGACCTTGGAGAGAGAATTGAGCCCCTTTGCTTTTGATGAGTCTGCATGGGGCACTATGATAACAGGGGTTATTGACAGCAGAGATTATCAGATTTTATTAAAGGGTAAAGCAAACTGTTGAAGCCATTTTGGGAAGTTGAGAATAAGCTATTGAATATGTGGTGAAAAGACATGACAGAAAACAAAAAGGAAGGAGAGTCATTATGCCAGACATCTTCCAGTCAACAACAGAAACTTGGAAGATCTCAGCATCACTGGGAAAAAATAGACCAAAGATGTCTGCAATCTGTGGATGATGAGAACCAGGCATAGTACTCTGCCAGTGTAGAGAAGGAGGAGGTTCTGGGGTGACCTTCCAGAGGTGGAATTGTACCAAAATCTGCATCACAGAACAACTAGAGTCTATTCTTTTGCAATGCTGGCCATCTTTTGAGGATCTTCTCCTCAATATGTTGGTTGGCAACCTGGGGTAAGGAAGAGAGGGCATTAAAACCTGGGAATAACATATAGGATCCTAACAGTCGTGTAAGCACAGCCTTACAGGGACAATTGCATGCCCTTAGGAGTCAGCTTCAAATGCAGCCCTGGACTAACTCACTAGCAATGGAAAGTCTGGGTTCTTTAGATTAGGATGAGTCAAATCCTGCACATTTGCAAGTAAAACCAAAAGACTGTAACTGTTCAAAAGAATTATACAGGACTTCAGTAAGTGACGGGCTAGAATGTCACCTACCAGCTACACTAGCTTCCTTCCTGCTTTGTTTCTATTGCTGGGACAGAGACCATGACCAAAGGCAACTCAGAGATTAAAGGGCTTATTTGGCTTATACAGCAGGGCATAGCAGAAGTCAAGGCAGGAACTCAAGTAGGGCAGGAACTTAGAGAGAGGAACTGAAGCAGAGACTGTGGAGGAACACAGCTCACAGTTTGCTCTTCATGTTCAGTTACCTTTTGTAAAAATTGATTTTTATTGAGCTCTACATTTTTCTCTGCTCCCCTCCCTGCTTCTCCCTACCCCCTTCAACCCTCCGCCAAGGTCCCCCATGCTCCCACTTTACTAAGATCTCAGTTACCTTTTTTATATATTCCAGGACCACCTGCCTAGGGACAGCATCACCCACAGTAGGCTGGACTCTCTCACACCAATCATTAATCAAGAAAGTATCCCACACACTTGCCTACAAACCAATCTGATAAAGACATTTTCTCAATACAGCTTCCCTCTTCCCACATGACTCTAGTTTGTATTGGTCTGCCAAGCTAACAGAGCTTCTGTAATGACAGCTATCCATTTTATTCATTGGGTTGTAATGATTACTTCAAATGCAACAGCACAAGCATAACTCTGGTCTCATGGAGTTTATATTCTACTGGAGGAGTCAGATAAATGGTGTCTATCCTTTAAAGGGTAGATAAATGTGTGATATAATTGGTAACATGGCTCTGGTAATAAAGAACAGGAGAAAGGGAGTCACACTTGCAAACACAAGGAGGCCAGAGGAGTAAGTCTGGTGTAGGCTGAAATATTTTGACCTTTTTTTTTGATACCAGTTATCTCACTGATCTTGAAACTAAGCTGGCTGCCAGCAAGCATTAGTAATTCTGCCGTGTCTCTCCTCTCAAGTGCTGGGATTTCAGGTATGTGCAGCCATTCTGGCTTTTTAACGTGGGTCCTGGGATCTGAACTCAGGTTCTCACGCTTGGGTCAGGATAAAGGACAAACAAAGGAAGAGCCTCAGATTGTTTTTAAATATCTTAAATATTTAAATATTCTATAGACGTTATCATCATGTTACTCTACAACTGAGTCTTTACTATCACCATTTTCATGATGAAAAATCTTGAGGTTCAGAGAGATAAAATGGCTTGTCTGTGATCAAAGATGTGTCAAGGTCGGGGGTGGGGTCCATTACAGGGATGTGTTCACCTTGCATCTCTTTCTACCCAGTGAGTGGACACTTGGTGGCCAAAAGAACTCTTTGTCCACTGGTTACTTCTTGCATGGCTCTGATTTGGCAGAAAACTAATACTGTTTGTTACCTACAGTAGATTTCCACAGCGAGTGGTTAAAAGAGCAAAGAGATGGGGCTGGTCAACATTCAAAAGAGTTCTGTGCTGAACTCAGATTTTTTTTCTTAATAAACACTATATATAAAGCACTATATGTGGCATTTTTGTGTAACTTAGTGAAATTGATCTTCCTGACATCCGGGAAGGTAGAGACTATTGTCCTTGGCATAAATATGAGGAATCAAATCACTTGGATCAACTTATGGGGCTCTATAGTCCTAGCCCCCAAGTGTTCAAGGCACAGGTAGAACACAGTAGCATTTGGGGGACACGGAGGCTCACGAGCTGAAAGGAAACTCCTATTCACAATCATCTCAGCTCCTCCCCGCTAGGGACAGAAGAACCCACTGTGTTCCAAGGCTATGTCAGCAAGCCTGCACACACTCATTAGAGTCTCTGACTTACAGGGCCCATACACACAGGCAATTCTCATAATCATAACAGTTAGTAATAGGAAAGAAATGATTAGTCAAAATAAGGAGGGGCCCTGCTGAGAGGGATTTCAGGAGCATCAGATAGCCTGGTGTCACGTATCTTACCACATGGCAGTGTTTGTACAAAGAACTTCTGGCTTTCCCCTCTTTGATGGAGCTAATTGATGGACAGAGGGATGAGTTCCACTTCCTAGGAAAAGACGTAATTTCTCTCTCAAGTCTGCATTGGAGCTGAGAGACCAAGTTTCTGGAGGGCAACAGGAGCCTACTGAGGACCAATGAGGTCTTGTAGCCTGGGGTAGCAAACCTCAAAAGAGTATACCCATGGCCAGTCTCAGGCCACTGTCTACCGGAGGAAACACAGACAGCTCAGATGAGGCCAAAGAGAGGGGAAACACTGGCAGCATAGCACTCAGAGAGATGCTGAAGACATTCCAAACCAAAGGGAGGTATATGTCAGGTCATTTTAAAGGCATGACCTGCAGAAGTTCTTCCCTGGAAAACTTGAAAACTAAGGCAGGCTATGATTATGGCATCCCGGGTCCAATCCATGTCAGAAGACATATTCCCTGTGTTTACTGTTATGCTGACAATATTGTAGACAATGTTAAGCTGACAATGCTTTGCCAAGGCAGGCTCCAAAGTGTTTTCTGTGTCTGAGTCTTCTTGGACAGTCAAAAGGCATTGTGAAACACTTCATTTCTGCTACTACATGAAGATAGATCTTACTTGGGCAAGGTCTCCATGGAGCTCCTCCTTCTGGCCCGTCATTCCCAATGGATGCACTTGGGGCCTGAACCACTTAGAATTACTCAATTGGTTTAAAACACGCTGATGCCACCCAGAGCTCAGCGACTGTCACTGTGCAGGAGCAAATGTGAAGCCCAAAATCTGATGAGGAAACTAGGTCAACGATACTGTGAATCTCAAGACTCAACAGTTCTGCACCAAGACATGACAGAGACAAAGATCACAAATTGAGGAAAGGCACCTTGGCTCCTCTAGGATCACTTTTCAAGTGTGCAGAATCCATCTAGGGCCCTCCTAGAAGCCAGCAAACTGTGAACTCTCTGGAATGGGGGCATCAATTAAGGAAGGATATGGCCTAATCAAGGTATATGTCCTGTTCTATTCTGTGCTATTCTATTCTATTTCATTCTATTCTATTTTTTAAGACAAGGTCTCATGTAGTTCGGGCTGAACTCAGACTCACTACATAGATGAGGATGATCTGAACTTCTGATCCTCCACCTCCCAAGCACTGAGATGACAGGCTTGGACCACAACAGCCTATTTTATGCAATGTTAGGGATCAAACCCAGGATTGTGTACATGCTAGAAAAGTATTCTACTAACTGAGCTATATCCTCACCTTCTAGAACATCTTCTGAAAGAAAATAGTCAGGGCTAAGGATATATTCCCATAGGTAAAGTGCTCATTGCAAAGCATGAGGACCTGGGTTTGGATCCTCAGCACCCACTAAAACATCAAATGTGGCAGAACCCATCTCTAATGCCAGTGCTGGGAAATCAAAGACAGAAAGACACCTAGAGCATCCTTCCAGTTCAGCATCCAGCTGTTCTGGGCAAACCAGTGAGATTCCTGTTTAGTGCAAGACTATTTCCCAAAAATAAAACATCCAACATAGTCGATCTCTGGCCTTCACATGCACACAAAATCATGCACACATATGCACACACACACACACAGAGAGAGAGAGAGAGAGAGAGAGAGAGAGAGAGAGAGACAGAGAGACAGACAGACAGACAGAGAGAGACAGAGACAGAGAACAGAGAGAGAGAGAGAGGAGGGAAGAAAGCCAGATAACCATCTGGGTCAGACTGTAAAGTCTCTGCTACATAAATAAGAACAGTTTTAAGTAGGTAGAAATTAGGCCTCAGGACAGCTGTATGGTCAGGAATTTGTCTTACCATCCTCAGAGAATGTGGTACCCAGGGAAGAGTCCCACATTTTCATAGTTCACCAGAAATTAGCCAAGAGCCTCACCCAGGGACAACAGGTGCTTCTCTAATTGTTCCTCATCTATTGTTAAATGACTATGCATTCCACAATAACTGGAAAGGGGTTAGGGCTAAGTAGCCATGAATGAGGCATTCTTTTTCCCTGAAAAGAAACAGAAGACTTTTCTAAATGATTTCATAAAGTTTTAAGAGATATACGGGCTGCCTCTCTACTGATTCACAGAAAATATCAGTTTCCAAAGATAATTTTAAATCATAGAACAAAAATAATGAAGAAGCTGAGAAGGGTAGGGAGTCCTTTCAGGGAGCCATAGATCACTCAAGGTTAAATCCTGATTCTGACACTTCCTACATACGCTAGGAATGTAAATTCTAAAAATGTAAATTTTTAGAATGGAAAGTAATCTTGGATGTCAGTATGTCCCGGGTGGCAAATCCCCCTCTGCTGTCCCACTCTAATGGTCAACCTTTGTTGGCTTATGCCAGTGTCAAGAGGCTCACTACTTTTCTGGTTACCAAATCATCTGTCACTCATGATAGCCTGTTTTAAAAGATAATGGGAAAAAAGTATCTATTCACGATAAGTCACAAAACCAGCAAAATTCCTAAAATCAAAACTCACAAAGCCTTTGTAACATGTGTATGAAGACAACTGTAAAGCCTTACTGAAGAGCATAAAAAAAAATCTTGGCTGCAATGTCCTCAGATAACAAGCCTCAATATCATAAAGAAGACAGAAGCCTCCAAAATAATCCATATACCCAATGCCATCCAATCCCCATTAAATAGGATTGCTTAATGAAATGTACCCAGCTAGCTCTAAGGACCGTCTTCAAAGAAACAGGTTTTCAGTAAGTGGCAAAATAATTTTGAGAAATAAATGCTATCCAGAGGCTTGGTCCATCCATTATTGATATATTGATACATATCATAAGACTACCATCTTTAAAACTAGTATCAGAATGGAGCAGACAATCAAAGGTAAAGAATACAGACAACTAGGTGCAGGTGTTTGGTCTATAATGAAGAATTACCTCACTAAGATGTGTATAGTTTGGGTGGAGTGGATGGCATGTTGTATTTTAATACTATGTATAGAAATGTCAATATTGCATTCTACACAAGGATAAATTCCAGATACATTAACGAGTTAAGCACAAACACTTTGCCAGAGAGTAAAAACACAAGAATGTATTTTTATACTCTCCTGAGAATGGCAGGCATGAGACCCAGAGAAAAAGTCAGCACACAAAATACCAATGCTAGAAAGAAATAGATGGTCAGGTTTGAGTTCAAAAATTAAATAATTAGCTATGACAGAAAATGTACCCACAATAGTGGTCCAGATAATGGGGAGACTAGAGGGCAGGACGCCACAGGTAATTAATGCATTTCTGAAAGTCATCTTAAAACAGAAAAGGCAAGGGTTCTTCACAGGCAAGTCCCTGAAGACCGAACAAACTGGCCAGAAAACATTGAACAATAACCACTCTCAAGGATGCAGGGAAATACCAATCAAAACGAGTAGGAGGTCAGTTAAATTGGCACAGATTAAAAGTCTCACTAACGCCCTGGGCCACATGGGAAATGAGATGCATATTAACTGGCTCTAAATTGGTCAGGTCCTTTGGGAAAGCATTCTGGGAGTATCCACTGACTTGCTAAGTATATATAATTCAGCAATTCTACCTTGAGGTGAAGATGTGTTCCCCAAGGCATATTTGTGCTGTATAGTAGGGTTATTGTTTATATTACCAAAACATTGGGATGAACCCTTGCCCACTCACAAGGGAATGATGGAGTGGGTACATTGATTATAGCGATTGTAAGGCCTCAAATTCACATGTCAGGACAGACTCTGGGAAAAGTGCTAATGATAGTTTGAGGTTGAGACACAGCCACAACTAATCTAATGGAGTTAAGGGTAGATACTGAACCTGGATTCCTGGCAGGGTCAATGGTCACCAATGGGGGATACAGTGAGTCAACACTAGTCTGACTGCCATAGTGACCCAGAAAAATTCCTAGCAGTAGATATTAGCCTGAGGCCCAGTGGTAGCTCAGTCTCACACCATACTCCTAAACTTGGGTTTGATGTTTGGCTGACTTGGACCAGAATCTTAAGTTGAGCCAACATGGATGAGCAGCCAGGAAATCAGTCGGAATCCACTTAAGGAGCTGTGGATCAAGGATCAAGATGGTCTAGGCAGATTCAGAAGGACAAGATGACATCAGCATTTGTCAAACTAGAGGGGATCTCCTGAATTATTTGATCTAAAAGGTCTAGTACATTCCACTCACTTATTTTTGTCTTGTTTTATGTCCCATAATGTAGAGATCCAAGATTTGCTTCTTGTGCGCTTGGTCTATGCCCAATACTAAAGGCATGTTTTGCATGCATTTTACAGTGGGCACAATTGAAAAAAATGCTCATTATTTTTAGAAAAGGAACAAAAGTATGGAGATGTCAGGTAACGTATCCAAGACCATTCAACAATGGAGGTAGAATCAGGAGACAGCCATGGTCTACATCACTCCAACAGCAGGCCTCTTACCACTAATCTGCAGTGGGCATTTACTGTACCAGATTCAGAGGAGAAGAAAATGAGATCTGTGCATCAAGTATTTCTAGTCCAGTGGAAAAGCAAGAGTGTGTTGTGCAACTGGTACAGAATATTCCATGTGAGAAGCTAAGCATCCTCCTCTCTGAGGATGTAGAGTCTGGCAGAGGACAGATGCAGAGATGTACTCTTGACTGACTGTCCTTTCCTCTGAGGTGAAATGAAGCAGCGATCTGAGAACCTTTGCCTTCAGCTGCCATTACTTCTCAGCAATCATCCCTCATCTATCCCTCCCTCCAAAGACCAGAACCTGACCCTGTGTCATCAGGGCCACTACCCAAGACTGCAGAGGAGTGTTTGTGTCAAGAAAGGGCCCACAAATCATAGGAAGGACTGCCTAAAGGCTGATCTTTAAAACAGGGAAAAGAGGAAATTAAAGAGATAATTTTGCACCTATTTCTTCTTATCTCTGGGACTTCACATGTGAACCAGTGCCTGAGTCTCAAAGAAAGAGTAAGAACAGGCAGAAAAATATGTCAGTTTGTCCAGCACTATTTCTCATTCTAAAAGTAGAGTTACCTATAAAAAAGGGTCATCATGACTACATAGATTTTCACACAGGTGACTAGAAAAGGGACACAAACATGCATGTACTGAATAGGGCACAGTGCTGAGTCCACTGCTTCAGGCCCTGTCTCAAAAGTAAGGTGGAGGGGCTGAGAAGTTAGCCTAGCAGTAAGAGTGCTTGTTAAGTAACCATGACCGCCTAATCTTGAACCACCAGCACCCACATAAAAAAGCCAAGCCTGGCCATGCATGCCTACAAACAAGCATTTAGGAGCCAGGGTAGAGACAGTGGATTCTAATACTTCACTAGCTAGACAGCCCAGCTGAAAAGCTGAGTGCTCCCTGTCTCAAGGCAATAAAGCAGAGAGGGATGGAGGATGACACCCAGTGTTCTCTATGCAGAGACATTCCCACTCACACACTCATGCACACACACAACACACACATACACACACAGGTGGGAAGTGACAGATGCCTGAAGTCGTCCTCTGACCTCCACATAGCATGCAATAGTGAGTGAACCTGTACACACAGACAAAAGCAAGGAAAGAAGTCACGGCTGGAAGAGTGACGGAAAGATAAAACCATTTTCTTTAAACATGGGATCCACTGAACATTGGTCCTCAATGATCAACCAAAGTTCAACATAATGCCAAAGTGTGGGCTGCGGTCCCAATAGAAGGCCTGGAAGGGCTCTCGTTCAACGATGGGTGATGGGGGCTTGAAAGAGAAAAGGGCCATCTAACACCACATCTGAACCACCCATCAGCACAAATATTAAAAAAAAATAAAATAAAAAAAGAGAATGCTTTCTCGGATTGCCAGAGAAAGAAAGCGGGTGCAGGGAAGTTTGGGAGGCAGACCCTCTTGGTGCTGTCCCCCATGTCAACAGTCTGCTGTCCCACGAGCTGTTACCACAGAACACTGAAGCACAGTCACCGAGTGTCCTTGGCTACATTAGCTTCAAAGTTCAAGCTATACAAGGCCTCATAAAGGTTAGACCCACTTGGGTCAAACACCCATGAAAAGAAATTTCAGATTACAGAAGTATGAAAGCACATTCACACAGGCAATGCTGACCCTTCTCAAAACAGGAGTGACAGTTATAAATAGCTTGCAGCTTGCAGCCACGCTCCCTCCACTCTGCATCCACACCGACAAGCCATCTACTTGGCTGGCACAGGGTATGGACGCAGACTGCTGCAGGGTTCAGAAAGCGTCTCGCCCTGATTCTTATTGGCTTATGATTTTTGCATGGAACTTCCTCAAGAAAAAAACAAAAAAGCAGAATATCTCCTACACAAAAACAAAATTGGGTGCTAGAAAGATGGCTCGGGAGGTAAAGAGTTTGTTTTGTAAGCAAAAGAAGCTGAGTTCAATTCCCCAGCAGGCATGTAAAATCAGGCACAGCGGTACACACCTGTACCATCAGCACTGGGAAGTGGGGTCTCGTTAGATCCTTATCCAGGCAGTCTGGTAGAACTGACAAGTTCCAGGTTCTGTGAGAGACAATATCTCAAACACTAAGGTGGAAGATCCAGATGCTGACCTCTAGCCTCCAGTGAGCATGCACACATATGTATACACACCAAAGCACACATACAAAAATGCCAAACTGAAAAATCAAATGATTTTTGAATGTGCAACACAGATGTCAAGTTTCTCTCTTACTATAGAGTGAGGCACACAGAGCATCCATCACTAAAGACCCGTTCAGCAATAATTTTGAGGAAAACAGCTTCCTGAGTATGCTGTCAACCCTAGCTTAACAGACAAATGATTAAGAAAAGACTGAGTTTTGAAAAGTATCTAAAAGCATCTTGAATACACAGCCTCCAAACAAACAGGCATTTTCCAATATAATAACACTGGCTTCCTGCCCTAGGTGAAGAGTCTGATGCCATAGGGACTTTCCTGCTGGATCTGCTCCAAGAGACCCTCCCTATAGGCAACCTCAGCGGGCTGGGGCTGAGGAGTGAGTCCCATCACCCAACCCCTGCGTCTTCCAGAGCTCTCTGCTCTCCTGGCTTTCCAGTCTGTTCTCTGCCCCAGGTCACTCTCAGCCCTGGCTAATATCACACATCATGGGTCTGCACACTGCTCTGACCATCTGAGTAAGAACGGCACAAAAAGCCATGCCAGCACAGGTCTGGTGATTCTGAGGACCAGTGGAACCCTCCTGGGACCACCCCAGCACACAGACCCATTCACACACAGATACTCACACCTACACACAGCACTCACACACTCTCACACCAGTCTACTGCCACACACACTCACACAACTCCACTTTCACATAGCACGTATACACACATTCATACAGGCACACTCACATTGTCCCAGGCACATCACACTCTGACCTAGGCACATGTCCTCACAGCCCCACCCCTCCTGCATGCTCACACAGTCACACTCACACACATCCACATGTACATGCAGCATATACACAGGCAAAGGCACACACTCGCAGACACACACAGGGGTCTTGTGCACACTCACACATTCACATAAGCACTCTCACACAACCAAACTCACATACAGGCAAGTACACACAAGTATATTTCCATGCACATACACATATATATTCACACAGGCACACTCATGCATAAGTACACACAAGCATACTTTCATTCACACTCATCCACAAACACACACACATACACATTTACATACTCACACAGGCACATTCACACTCATCCATAAGCACACACACATATACATTCACATACTCACACAGGCACACACAGGTATAAATGTACACAGGTATACATTCATGCACACTTATACACAGGTGCACACACAATGTATCTCCAAAGAGTCACATAGGCGTGCTCACACAGGTTAAGAATCACTTGCTCACGTACATCCATTACATAATCAGGCATGTTCACGTAAGCACACCGACATGTATATGCTCACACAAATAGATCCACATGTACACACTCACAGGCACATGAAAAGTACACACACAGAAGCATATGTGTACTCATACAGCTGCAGGCAAACACCCAGCCGGCCACACTCAGGCACGCACACACAAAGACTAGCCCCTCAAGAGACAAAACTCAAACTCAAAGAAAAGACAGAGAGGGCTCTCGACCCTTCAGGTGGGAGGACAGGAGCAGACTGTCCATGGGCTTCCCCAGCACTGCCCTCAGAGCCCCCCTCCCCAGCTCTCCTTGAGAGGGTGGCATTGGCTAAGTGAGGCCTGAGTTTTCAGCCTGAGGTGTGAGTTCCATCTTCACTATTTTATCCAGTGAGGAAGCATCATGACCCGAAAGGCTACAGAAACTATCCCCGGTCACAGCTCTAGCGCCAGGCTCAGAGCCGCAATTCCTGTCACTCAGCTTCCCCTCCTCCCTATGGGTCAGAAGGTAGATCGGGGACATCCTCCAGGGAGACTTAAAGGGTTGGCTGCCATTGTACCTTCTTTTCTGAGTCACCTTGGAGCCCCTCATTCATTCTGCTTCTCCATCCGAAGCTGCCCAGGGACACCTCGATGCATTTGAGGAAGGAATAAAGGAAACAGGACAAGCTCCAGCTTGCCTCTGTGATCCATCAAAATTTCTCCCATGTGGGTGACAGAAAAAAAGGGGTTTTGTGGTCAGAAATGTAACAAGGTAATTATTTTCACACCAGTCCTTCTGCATGGTTTTTCACAGACAGCAATTTTATAAGGCATAATTATCTATTTCCGTTTGCTTCATAAATTCCTCCTTTCTATTTCGTCCCCCAGTAAACTAGAAATTATTTAAAATGAAGCCGTGCAGCTCAATGCTTGGTCTCCTTTGGCTGTGCACTTCCTCCTGTCATCTTGCCTGTTCTCTTTGGCTGCCCCTGCCATGGTCCCCTTACCATCTGACCTTCTCCTGTCATTGGGAGGAGACAGGGAGTCCTGCTCCCTCAGAACTGAAGGCTGAGTCATGAGAGGTGGCACACATCTGCAATCTCAGCAATTGGGAGCAGCAGAAGTAGGATCAGGAATTCAAGGTCATCCTTAGCTACATAGGGAGTTTGAGGCCAGCCTAGATAACCCAAGACCCCAACCTTAGAAAGGAACTAAATTCCAGTTTTGTGGGCCATTGCTCCAAGCTTCTGAGCTTTTGGCTACAATTGCCCCAGGAGACAAAGCTGGGCAGGCTCTCCCGTGCTTCACCTATACCGTTTCCTCTCTCCTGCAGCATGCCTAAGCACAGGAGGTCACCTGTTCCCTTGTCTTCACCAGGCATCTTCAGATCATGGGTGACTGTGAAGTTTATGGGCAGCCAAAGGGTTCTGCTCAGGGCTGAAGCAAAACTTGCCACCCCCACTCCAAACACATCACTTGTACTTTCAGATCTCCGACATCCTTTCCTGCTGGAAGCCTCACTATCTTCTACACACTTCACACTTTCCAGGGATATAACCAAAGCAAGTTCTAACATCGATTGATACTTTACTATGAACCAGGCACGGGGCCAAAGATGCTGGAATACGATTGTGCTTAATCCTCGTAACAACTCTGAAAGGCATACAACAGTGTGAGAGTGTAAGAAGGAAAGGGGGATGGAGGAAAGCGAAGAAATGAGGACAAGGTCACAGGGAAGGCAAGAGAGAGAGTAAAAATGTAAAGGAGGTACCAAGCCCATCGTCCAAGCTCAATGTGCAAATGCTGAGTATGTGTGCTTCCTCGGGACCTTCTCAGGATCAGGGCATCTTAGTGACTCCAGGATCCCAGGACTCTGGGGTCTCTAGGCAGTGCACCAGGTGGGCACTAGGAGGAAACTGGGATGCTGTGAAGAGGTATTTAGTCTTTGTTCTCTACCTCTTTCCTACTATACAGCCCTTGAAGGCCTTAGCATCCCCACAGTAATCAGACAGCTAAATGAAAGAAATTTCAGGATGGGGACTGGTCATGAGGCATGATTAGGAGGTTAGGGTTGTCCAAGGCTCCAGCCTTGAGAGAGAGGGGGTGAAGATTAGGTTGATCACCAATGGCCAAGGAAGTAAACAATCAGGGCTATATAACAAAGCTGCATAAAGTCCCAAAACACTGGGTTCAAAGAGCTTCTAGGCTGCTCAGTGTACTCCTGGAGCGTGGCAGCTCCAGGGTGCCCCTGTGCATTCATGTCCCTTCCTCTCTGTGATACTCTTTATGATGAACTGGAAACCCAATGTTTCTCAGAGTCTTGTGAACTACTCAGGTACAATAGTCAAATTTAAGATGGGGTTTATGAACCTCAACTTATAGTTGACTGGTCAGGGGCACAGATTCAATCATTGCTGATTAGTATGCAAAGCTGAGAAACAGCTTTGGGGACCAGTCTCTCAACCTGTAGGATCAGACACTTGCTTTACGTAGATGGGTAGATGGAGTGAGACCCAAGAGAAATCTAAAAAATACGTAGCTGGTGCCCACTGAAGCAGGATTGCTTGCTGGTGGGGAGATATCCCCAGCACAACCTTTAGGGGTTGTGTTGACTGTGTTGTAAAGGCAGAAAAAAAATATAGTTCCAATCTCCTAGATTCAGAATGGGGAAAGGAAGAAACCATATTTACTGAAGCATAGCAAGCTCCAAGCTCAGAAACAGCTCCTCAGCCCAGAACGTTCCTTGACTTCCCTTCTCCTTGCTGTTGGGGCATTATTATCCCTGGCCTCCTCTTTAGTCTCCTGCTTCTGTCTCAGGCCCCTACTATAAGTGACCCTGATGGTGGAGCACCATGTCCAGATCACCAGACTTCCTTTGGGGTTTCACTGGGAGGGAGAAGAAAGAGGTCAGTTGGAGCCCACCTTTAACTGTTCCCCATGTTCCCAGTCATCCTATGCATGGATTAATTTGGGAGGATGAAGTCACCTGGGAGAGTATGGTGAAGTATTAGGTCAGGGCTGAGCAATGAGCCATCAGTCAGGCAATCTAATGCCAGGGATAGAACTGTGTAGCCCTGCGCAGAAGAGGAGGAAGAGGGAGGAGGAAGGAAGAAAGGAAAGAAGGGAGAAAGGAATAGAGAGACAGAAGAAGGGAGGAAGGGAAGGAAGGAGGGAGGGAGGGAGGGAGGGAGGGAGGGAGGGAGGGAGGGAGGGAGGGAGGGAGGGAGGGAGGAAGGGAGGGAAAGAGGGAGGAATTTGGAGTCTGCAGACCAGCAACAATCATGAATTCAGACTCTGTGGGAATGAACAGCTCAGTCTGCCTGTGTCCCTGAGGTCACTAAAGTGCACACTGCCCCTTTAATGCTACCTTGGAATTCACGTGCCCCTCCCCACCCCCCAGACTTCACTGATGAGGCTCAAAGACAGGCTAGACAGGCAAGGCCAGGGCCTCTCAGACATCAAGAGAATTTCGAATCTCTCCTAGTAGATTAAAAAGAAAACACAGAAATACCCAGACAAGGCTACAGAATTTTCCACTGTCAATTTTTAGAGTAGATAAATGAAAATTTTATGTGCATATGTTCGTGTGTGTGTGTGTGTGTGTGTGTGTAGGCCAAAAACTCACCAAGCAGGCTAGGCTGGCTGACCATTGAGCCCTGGCTGTTTTTTCCTCTCCTCCCAGCACTGGGATTATGAGCACGCAGAACAACATCCAGTTTTATTTTGGAAATTCTAGGGTTACACTCAGGCCATCAGTGTTTTAACAACTGAGCTCTCGCTTCAGCCCTACAGAAACATTTGAATATCACAAAAGCATAGTATCTATGTGATACCCCAAATGATTAACAGGCTTCGCTATGTATGTTTGTATGTATGTATGCGTGTGTATGTATGTATATATCCTGTATATCATTCATATGTGTGTGTGTGTGTGTACATATATGATGTGTGTGTATATATTGCCAAGCCCAATGGTGCCGGCCACAAAGGAGGCTGAGGCAGGAAGCATTATCACAGGCTTGCTTTGGCAGCTTAATGAGACCCAAGTCCTAAAAAAAAATTTTTTTAAAGGTAGTTCAGGGAGCAGGGTAAAAACATTACTCAGAGGTAGTGTGTTTGTCTAACAAGAAGGAGGCCATGGGTTCAGTCCTCAGTATTGAAAATATAGTAATAATCCTTAGTGCAGCATAGGTGTTATAACCTTGCAAGGTGTATATATTTATACATTTCCATAAACATATTCATAAAATGTTTGACAGGAAGGAGTGGACTGCTGATGTAATCTCACTTGAAGACAATGGCTGCAAGCTAGACCTGAGGTCTTTCAACACTGGAGGTTTGTCCAGCTCTTGGACTATGTCTGTCTGCTCTCTGCTCTGGCTCATGGTACCAAGGCCCAGCAGGTGCTCACCATCCCCATACATTTATAAAGACAAATCTTCTTTATCTTTAGTGCCTGGGCAGTCTTTGGTTGCTTCCTGCTAGGACAGATGAAGCCTCCGTTTTACAAAGTGAGCCAGCCCCTCGCAGCCCAAAGCCTCCACCAGGCTCTCTGGCTGGGCTCAGGCTCCTGCGCACTTGTCTCACTAGATCTGCTGGACTAGCTACGAGCCTAAGGCCACAGTATAGGGCTGTGCCTTTCTTCAACAACTCTATAGATTCTCCTTGTATCTGAAAAATTATTTACTGTGGTGATGTGCTGTGCCTTTTTAAGAGAACAGATGGCACCTCCAATTAGAATGCTTTTAAAGGAAACCCTAATGAGAATATAAAAGCCAACAAATTGACTTTTTCATACAGTACTTCCCTGGCACACAATAAATCAAATATATAATGAGGCTCAGGGAAATTGTAGCTTTATTTATACATGTTTTGCCTAGCAGTGTATTGCACCCATGCCCTGTCCCCTGAGTTTCCTCACCAAGTGCTTGCCCCTCCAGGATGAGGGACAATATGTCCAGGAGCTGTTCTTGGTCCTACCTGCCATAGACGTGTGTGCTTTGATTTAACAGTTTCTAGTCTGAGTCTTCCCTCTATGTCTGGAGGCACAATAAAAGGGGGTAAGTAAAGGCACAATTTCCAGGGTGGCATGTTCTCTCCCTATCTAAAAATGGAGGGGAGAGCATAGTGGAACCCCACTGATGGATATTCCAGAGCTGGCAGGAAGGAAAAGCCTGCGTGTCTAACTTAAAGGTGGTCTTGGGATATGGGTAGTATGGAATGAGGAACTTCCAAGGTCAAACTAGATGCATTGAAATGTTCATATTTTTCTCAAAACTGATTCAATAGACTCACACCCATCAGGAAGGGGGATTGGAAATAAGGCTTGGTAAAGAAGTGGGAGAAGACAGAAGCATGTTGACATTCTGAGTCCCTGGCCATTGACCTGACTTCTTCCAGATGAGCTTATTGTGGGTTGGGGGAGTTGATAGTTTGTCTCCTAAAGTGGGAAACTAGAGGCCTATAAGGATGAGCTGCCTTGCAGAGGAAGCCTGGCCAAAGAGAAGTTCTGTGAGCAGAAGCACAGCGCAGTGTTTCCCGTAGAGAAACTGCCAGAGGCTGGGTGGATGCTCTGGCTGTTGTATAGACTGGTGTTTTGGTCTGGCTACCTGAGCAGTGGCATGATCTAGCATCCTTAATGAAATTTAAAGAAGTATATTAAATATTGTTTTTTAGACCCATGGAAGACTGCCATCCAGGGTAGGGATGCTTAGAAATCAGAGGAGGAGAT